>NC_069499.1:965044348-965751848 GCF_027579735.1 Bombina bombina
GCTACAATATAAATTATAATTACATTGTAGCTATTTTAGGATTAATATTTATTTTACAGGTAACCTTGTATTTATTTTAACCAGGTACAATAGCTATTAAATAGTTAAGAACTATTTAATAGTTACCTAGTTAAAATAATTACAACATTACCTGTAAAATAAATCCTAACCTAAGTTACAATTAAACCTAACACTATACTATCATTAAATTAATTAAATAAAATACCTACAATTACCTTCAATTAAACCTAACACTACACTATCAATAAATTAATTAAATACAATATCTACAAATAACTACAATACAACTAGAATAGGGTAGGGCATTTTTTATTTTGGGGGTCTTTGTTATTTTATTAGGGGGCTTAGAGTAGGTGTAATTAGTTTAAAATTGTTGTAATATTTTTCTTATGTTTGTAAATATTTTTTTATTTTTTGTAACTTAGTTCTTTTTTATTTTTTGTACTTTAGTTAGTTTATTTCATTGTAGTTATTTGTACATATTGTATTTAATTAATTTATTGATAGTGTAGTGTTAGGTTTAATTGAAGGTAATTGTAGGTATTTTATTTAATTAATTTAATGATAGTATAGTGTTAGGTTTAATTGTAACTTAGGTTAGGATTTATTTTACAGGTAATTTTGTAATTATTTTAACTAGGTAACTATTAAATAGTTCTTAACTATTTAATAGCTATTGTACATGGTTAAAATAATTACAAAGTTGCCTGTAAAATAAATATTAATCCTAAAATAGCTACAATGTAATTATAATTTATATTGTAGCTATATTAGGATTTATTTTACAGGTAAGTATTTAGTTTTAAATAGGAATAATTTATTTAATAAGAGTTAATTAATTTCGTTAGATTAAAATTATATTTAATTTAGGGGGGTGTTAGTGTTAGGGTTAGACTTAGCTTTAGGGGTTAATACATTTATTAGAATAGCGGTGAGCTCCGGTCGGCAGATTAGGGGTTAATGTTTGAAGTTTGGTGTTGGCGATGTTAGGGAGGGCAGATTAGGGGTTAATACTATTTATTATAGGGTTAGTGATGCGGATTAGGGGTTAATAACTTTATTATAGTAGCGGTGCGGTCCGGTCGGCAGATTAGGGGTTAATAAGTGTAGGCAGATGGAGGCGTCGTTGTGGGGGGCAGATTAGGGGTTAATAAATATAATATAGGGGTCGGCGGTGTTAGGGGCAGCAGATTAGGGGTAGATAGCTATAATGTAGGTGGCGGCGCTTTGCGATCGGCAGATTAGGGGTTAATTATTGTAGGTAGTTGGCGGCGACGTTGTGGGGGGCAGGTTAGGGGTTAATAAATATAATATAGGGGTCGGCGGTGTTAGGGGCAGCAGATTAGGGGTACATAAGCATAACGTAGGTGGCGGTCGGCAGATTAGGGGTTAAAAAAATTTAATCGAGTGGCGGCGATGTGGGGGGACCTCGGTTTAGGGGTACATAGGTAGTTTATGGGTGTTAGTGTACTTTAGAGTACAGTAGTTAAGAGCTTTATGAACCGGCGTTAGCCCAGAAAGCTCTTAACTACTGACTTTTTTCTGCAGCTGGAGTTTTGTCGTTAGATTTCTAACGCTCACTTCAGACACGACTCTAAATACCGGCATTAGAAAGATCCCATTGAAAAGATGGGATACACAAATGACATAAGGGGATCTGCGGTATGGAAAAGTCACGGCTGAAAAGTGAGCGTTAGACCCTGTTTTGAGTGACTCCAAATACCGGAGTTAGCCTAAAACCAGCGTTAGGAGCCTCTAACGCTGGTTTTCATGGCTAACGCCAAACTCCAAATCTAGGCCTGAGAATTCTGAGATCTTTCAGAAATTTAAGGCTGAAAATAAAAATATATATAAAGCAAATCTCAATAATAATAAAATCCCAGAGACTCATATTCTGCTAGATTAGTAAAATGGATAAGTCAAAAAAGAAAGTAAAGAAAAAATAGTTGCATTGATCAGTTAAAAAGAAAAACATCTGCAAGTATTTTCTGAGGACCAATCGGCTGCATTCAAAATGTCTTGCAGCGAAGAAGATTTGATAAACGCTTTGGAATGCATTTTTCATCTAGCGATAGATGTAGAAGTGACAAGTTAATAAAGAGGAACAAAAGTAATGAGTTATTGGTTAGTGCCAGGATATCGAATATTCTTTGTTCAAATTCTTTAGGACAGTTAGCAATGCAAAGTGTAGATTGGTCTTGAAATAAAGGATAGAAAATAGGGAGATAAGATTTTCGTTCTACAGGTCAAAAAAAGTAATACCATAAGGTGAAAAAATGTTAGACTTAATATCTATAGCTTTAAAACTCTCTTTAATGAACCTAAAATCCAACATTTTTCGTCTGTGATTCAGATAGTGTTGGAGCAAATTTCCTATTGACTTCTATTATACAATGTGCTTCAATTTATTGAAATCCTTTATTGAAGGTGCATGAATGCACTACGGGGAGCTATCTGAACACATTGGGTGAGCCAATGACAATATTTTTTAGAAATAATATCTATAGCTTTAACAACAGAAACTCTCTTAAAGGGACATAAAACCCCAGATTTGTCATTTGTGATTTAAATAGTGTATATGAGCAACTTTCCTATTGACTTTTTTATACATTTACTTCAATTTCTTGATATCCTTTATTGAAGGGGCAGGAAGGCACTCTTGAGAGCTAGCTGAACACATCGGGTGAGCCAATCACAAGAGGGATATAAGTTCAATTATAAGTGCAGTCACTTATTATCAGCAAGCTCCCATTACCCTACCTAGGTATGCTTTTAAGCAAAGGATACCAAGAGAATAAAGCAAATTAGATGGTAGAAGTAAATTAGAAAGTTGTTTAAAATTACATACTCTTTTTTTTTTAAAGTGTAAATGTAATTTTAAAGCCAACAGAAAATGTTACTAAAATAATAATATTGTAATATATTAAAATATATAACTACATAAACAGGTGCAAATATAACTGAACACCATAAAATAAACACTTCTATCAATTTAGCAGAGAACAAAGCAAGGGAAGTAGTGAGAGGCAGTGAAATGATGTCTAGTGGGCTGGAAGATGGTGATTAGTGATGTCCCGAACTGTTCGCCCGCGAACGGTTCACAGCGAACATAGCTTGTTCACGTTCGCGTTTGTGGGCGAACACATGGCGATGTTCGATCCGCCCCTATGTGTCATCATTGAGGAAACTTTGACGCTGTATGTCACAGCCGTCTGACACATTAGAGCCAATCAACATCAGACACTCCCTCACAGACCCTCCCAGGTACTCGGAATCCGCCATTTTAGACTCATAACAACCTTTCTTAATGAGAGGACGTGTTGTGTTTTTGCTCCTGACATTAATAGGAAATACATAGCTAGGCTAGTGTATTTAGTGTCCACTACAGTCCAGAAGGACTCCACTCATCTCTGCTGCAGGCACAGCACCCCAAAAAGCCCTTTTTAGGGCTATATTTCGTGCCGTTTTTTTTTTTTTCCGTTTTTTTTTTTTTTATTAGCATTTGCCTGGCTTTCAGGCTGTATGTTTAAGGCTCACAGCATATGCTGCTGTGATTACTGCCACCACTGATATCTCCCTAACAACATTAGTTTAAATTTAACTAACCAAAAAATGTAATTATTTTGCTAGTGTAATTTTTTTTCATTTTCTATCAGGCCTCTGTCACACAGCATATACTCTGGTTGATTGCTCTGTGCCAACCACCAGTGTTAATATCCGTTTATAACATTATTTTAAATTTAAAAAAAAAAAAAAAAAAAATATTTTGCTAGTGTAATCTAATTACATTTACTATCAGGCCTGTGTCTGTCAGGCTCACTCAGCATTAATATACCTCATTTTTTTCAGTCTTTTGGTTAATTGGTCTGTGCCAGGCATCCACCCAGCACTCATATCTTCTTCACCTTAATTTAAATATAATTTTTTTTTTTATTTAAATTTGTTTGATAGTGTAATCTAATTTAATTTTCTATCAGGCCTGTGTGTTTTGCTGACATACAGAGCCTACTGTGTTTACTTGCTGCCCTCCCTAGTCTATGAGCCACGACTCATATGTGTTTAACCTTTTTTTAATTTCCCCCCCAAAAAAATAATTTAAATAATTTTTCTAGTATAATCTAATAGTATTTTCTATCAGGCGTGTGTGTATCTGACTTACAGAGCCTACTGTTTTTAATAGCTGCCCTTCGAAGGCTATCAGTCACGACTCATATGTATGTGCTTAACCTTTTTCTTTAAATTCCCCAAAAAAGTCTTTAAATCATTATGCTAGTGTAATCTAATTTTATTTTCTATCAGTCCTGTGTCTAACTGTCTATCTGACTTACACAGCATACTGTTATTAATTGCTGCCCTACGTAGCAGCCAGCCAGTGCGACCACTCATAGAGTCATATGTGCATTGCACTTCTTAACATAATTTTAATATTAAAATCTAAAATTTTAAAATATTTTGCTAGTGTAATCTAACTTAATTTTCTATCAGGCCTGTGTTTTTGTCACTTACACAGCATACTGTGTTAAATTGCTGCCCTACCTACCATCCATGACTCATATCTGCCAGCCTGTGTGCCAGGCCCAACTAGCCAATTAGTGGCACCAATCATAATTCTTGTAACAGTATATAAAAAAATAAAAATGATAATTTTTTGGACTGCAAATATTCAGTCTCCTAGTGCCATTGAATTGCATTTACCTCCTGCCTGCCAGCCTTTTGTGCCAGGCCATCTAGCCAACTATTTACACCAATCATAATTGTTGTCACAGACAGTATAGTTACTAATTAAAATTAAAAAATATTTGATTGTTGATCTTAATCCTCAGTTTGCTCGTGCCCTAGAATTGCACTTTTCTACTGCCTTCCAAGCCTGTGTGCCAGGCCTACTTGAAAAATATTTACACCAATCATATTTGTTGTCACAGTATTCTTAGTAATTAAAAATTTAAATTTTTGGTAATATTTGTTGTGAATCCTCAGTTTGCTGGTGCCAGTGAATTGCACTTTCCTCCTGCCTTGCAGCCTGCTGTGTGCAAGACCCACCTAGCCAATTATTGCCAGCAATCATATTTCTTTTAACAGTATTGCAAAAATTGTCAATCATCACTGTTTTGACTGTCAGTATTCAGTCTCCTAGTGTCCTTGAATTGCATTTACCTCCTGCCTGCCAACCTTTTGTGCCAGGCCGTCTTGCCAACTATTTACACCAATCCTAATTGTTGTCACAGTATAGTTACTAATTAAAATTAAAAAATTCTTGATTGTTGATCTTAATCCTCAGTTTGCTCGTGCCCTAGAATTGCACTTTTCTACTGCCTTCCAAGCCTGTGTGCCAGACCTACTTGAAAAATATTTACACCAATCATATTTGTTGTCACAGTATTCTTAGTAATTAAAAATTAACATTTTTGGTAATATTTGTGGTGAATCCTCAGTTTGCTGGTGCCAGTGAATTGCACTTTCCTCCTGCCTTGCAGCCTGCTGTGTGCCAGGCCCACCTAGCCAATTATTGCCAGCAATCATATTTCTTTTAACAGTATTGCAAAAATTGTCAATCATCACTGTTTTGACTGTCAGTAATCAGTCTCCTAGTGTCCTTGAATTGCATCTACCTCTTGCCTACCAGCCTTTTGTGCCAGGCCGTCTTGCCAACTATTTTCACCAATCCTAATTGTTGTCACAGTATAGTTACTAATTAAAATTAAAAAATTCTTGATTGTTGATCTTAATCCTCAGTTTGCTCGTGCCCTAGAATTGCACTTTTCTACTGCCTTCCAAGCCTGTGTGCCAGGCCTACTTGAAAAATATTTACACCAATCATATTTGTTGTCATAGTATTCTTAGTAATTAAAAATTTAAATTTTTGGTAATATTTGTGGTGAATCCTCAGTTTGCTTGTGCCAGTGAATTGCACTTTCCTCCTGCCTTGCAGCCTGCTGTGTGCCAGCCCCACCTAGCCAATTATTGCCAGCAATCATATTTCTTTTAACAGTATTGCAAAAATTGTCAATCATCACTGTTTTGACTGTCAGTAATCAGTCTCCTAGTGTCCTTGAATTGCATCTACCTCTTGCCTGCCAGCCTTTTGTGCCAGGCCGTCTTACCAACTATTTACACCAATCCTAATTGTTGTCACAGTATAGTTACTATTTAAAATTAAAAAATTCTTGATTGTTGATCTTAATCCTCAGTTTGCTCGTGCCCTAGAATTGCACTTTTCTACTGCCTTCCAAGCCTGTGTGCCAGGCCTACTTGAAAAATATTTACACCAATCATATTTGTTGTCACAGTATTCTTAGTAATTAAAAATTAACATTTTTGGTAATATTTGTGGTGAATCCTCAGTTTGCTGGTGCCAGTGAATTGCACTTTCCTCCTGCCTTACAGCCTGCTGTGTGCCAGGCCCACCTAGCCAATTATTGCCAGCAATCATATTTATTTTAACAGTATTGCAAAAATTGTCAATCATCACTGTTTTGACTGTCAGTAATCAGTCTCCTAGTGTCCTTGAATTGCATCTACCTCCTGCCTGCCATCCTTTTGTGCCAGGCCGTCTTGCCAACTATTTACACCAATCCTAATTGTTGTCACAGTATAGTTACTAATTAAAATTAAAAAATTCTTGATTGTTGATCTTAATCCTCAGTTTGCTCGTGCCCTAGAATTGCACTTTTCTACTGCCTTCCAAGCCTGTGTGCCAGGCCTACTTGAAAAATATTTACACCAATCATATTTGTTGTCACAGTATTCTTAGTAATTAAAAATTAACATTTTTGGTAATATTTGTGGTGAATCCTCAGTTTGCTGGTGCCAGTGAATTGCACTTTCCTCCTGCCTTGCAGCCTGCTGTGTGCCAGGCCCACCTAGCCAATTATTGCCAGCAATCATATTTCTTTTATCAGTATTGCAAAAATTGTCAATCATCACTGTTTTGACTGTCAGTAATCAGTCTCCTAGTGTCCTTGAATTGCATCTACCTCTTGCCTGCCAGCCTTTTGTGCCAGGCCGTCTTGCCAACTATTTACACCAATCCTAATTGTTGTCACAGTATAGTTACTATTTAAAATTAAAAAATTCTTGATTGTTGATCTTAATCCTCAGTTTGCTCGTGCCCTAGAATTGCACTTTTCTACTGCCTTCCAAGCCTGTGTGCCAGGCCTACTTGAAAAATATTTACACCAATCATATTTGTTGTCACAGTATTCTTAGTAATTAAAAATTAACATTTTTGGTAATATTTGTGGTGAATCCTCAGTTTGCTGGTGCCAGTGAATTGCACTTTCCTCCTGCCTTACAGCCTGCTATGTGCCAGGCCCACCTAGCCAATTATTGCCAGCAATCATATTTCTTTTAACAGTATTGCAAAAATTGTCAATCATCACTGTTTTGACTGTCAGTAATCAGTCTCCTAAATTCCTTGAATTGCATCTACCTCTTGCCTGCCAGCCTTTTGTGCCAGGCCGTCTTGCCAACTATTTACACCAATCCTAATTGTTGTCACAGTATAGTTACTAATTAAAATTAAAAAATTCTTGATTGTTGATCTTAATCCTCAGTTTGCTCGTGCCCTAGAATTGCACTTTTCTACTGCCTTCCAAGCCTGTGTGCCAGGCCTACTTGAAAAATATTTACACCAATCATATTTGTTGTCACAGTATTCTTAGTAATTAAAAATTAAAATTTTTGGTAATATTTGTGGTGAATCCTCATTTTGCTGGTGCCAGTGAATTGCACTTTCCTCCTGCCTTGCAGTCTGCTGTGTGCCAGGCCCACCTAGCCAATTATTGCCAGCAATCATATTTCTGTTAACAGTATTGCAAAAATTGTCAATCATCACTGTTTTGACTGTCAGTAATCAGTCTCCTAGTGTCCTTGAATTGCATCTACCTCTTGCCTGCCAGCCTTTTGTGCCAGGCCGTCTTGCCATCTATTTACACCAATCCTAATTGTTGTCACAGTATAATTAGTAATTAAAATTAAAAAATTCTTGATTGTTGATCTTAATCCTCAGTTTGCTCGTGCCCTAGAATTGCACTTTTCTACTGCCTTCCAAGCCTGTGTGCCAGGCCTACTTGAAAAATATTTACACCAATCATATTTGTTGTCACAGTATTCTTAGTAATTAAAAATTAAAATTTTTGGTAATATTTGTGGTGAATCCTCAGTTTGCTGGTGCCAGTGAATTGCACTTTCCTCCTGCCTTGCAGCCTGCTGTGTGCCAGGCCCACCTAGCCAATTATTGCCAGGAATCATATTTCTTTTAACAGTATTGCAAAAATTGTCAATCATCACTGTTTTGACTGTCAGTATTCAGTCTCCTAGTGTCCTTGAATTGCATTTACCTCCTGCCTGCCAGCCTTTTGTGCCAGGCCGTCTTGCCAACTATTTACACCAATCATAATTGTTGTCACAGTATAGTTACTTATTAAAATTAAACATTTTTTGATTGTTGATCTTAATCCTCAGTTTGCTCGTGCCATTGAATTGCACTTTTCTACTGCCTGCCAGCCTGTGTGCCAGGCCAAACTATCCAATTAGTGCCAGCAATCATATTTCTTTTAACAGTATTGCAAAATTTGTCAATCATCACTGTTTTGACTGTCAATCTGCAGTCTACTAGTGCCCTTGAATTGCATTTTCCTCCTGCCTGCCTGCCTGCCTGCCTGTGTGCTAGTCCCAACTAGCCAATTAGTGCCACCAATCATATTTATTGTAACAGGATTGGAATTTTTGTTAATCATAACTGTTTTGACTGTAATTCTTCAGTCTCCTAGTGCCATTGAATTGCAGTTTCCTTTCTCCCAGCATGTGTGCCAGACAGGCCCATTTGCCAACTAGTGCCAAACAATCATATTTGTTGTCACAATACTTGTAATATTTTAAAAAATTAACAATTTGTGATTTTTAAAACATCTGTCTTTTTTGTTGTTGTCAGTCTCACAGCGTATACTGTGCCCACTTTCACAGTGCCACCACTCAATTGGTGTAATAGTATTGTTAGTGTCCATTTAAAAAAAAATGACAGGCAGAGGCAGGCCACCCCGCAGGTTCCGTGGTCGTGGTGCTGTGATTCCTTTAGACCCTACAAATATGCACATTGTTCAGACGCCGGGTGCCAGGGGGGACGCGAAAACTTCTGAGGAGGACCTAGTTGAATGGCTAACACAGGACACCCAATCTTCTTCAGCTTCCGCTGCTAGTCCTCCTAACCTTGACGCACCATCTACGTCCATCTGTGCTTTGGGCATGTCTCAAATGACCAGTGCCACTCCCCCGCCTGTCGCCACCACCAACACTAGCACCACAGCCGCTTCACTTGATCTGTCACAGGAGTTATTGACACATCATTTGGAAGAAATGAGTGATGCGCAACCATCATTGACAGAGGATGTAGATAATAGTGATCAGTCTCAGTCAGGCAGCATTACCGACATGGAGGTACGGTGTGATGATGATGATGATGTTGTACCCGCTGCTGCTTCCTTTCTTGATGTTTCAGATACAAGTGAAGCGGTTGATGATGATGTGACGGTGGATGTCACGTGGGTGCCTGCTAGAAGAGAAGAAGAATTGGGGGAAAGTTCAGATGGGGAGACAGAGAGGAGGAGGAGATGATTTGGAAGCATGGGCGAGGTCGTCTCAAGGAGATAGTGGCACAGTCAGACAGCATGCATCGTCACCAGGGGTCAGCCAGACAGCACACCGACGCCCATCAACGCATGCTGTTGCCACCACCAGAATGCCGTCATCGCAGAGCTCAGCAGTGTGGCATTTTTTGTGTGTGTCTGCCTCTGACAACAGCAATGCCATTTGCAACCTGTGCCAAAAGAAACTGAGTCGTGGGAAGTCCAACACCCACATAGGTACAACTGCTTTGCGAAGGCACATGGTCTCCCATCACAATTGCCGATGGGAAGAACACATGAGTAGAAGCAGCACACAAAGTGAAAGCCGCCCTCCTCCTCCTGCTCCAGCATCTTCAGCCACGTGAACCAGTGCTATCCTCCTTGCCCCCTCTCAACCATCCTCCACTCAGTCTCTCTTACGTAGCAGTTCCTGGTCATCTGCCCACAGTCAGGTGTCTGTCAAGGACATGTTTGAGCGTAAGAAGCCAATTTCTCAAAGTCACCCCCTTGCCCGGCGTCTGACAGCTGGCTTGTCTGAACTCTTAGCCCGCCAGCTTTTACCATAAAAGCTGGTGGAGTCTGATGCTTTCAAAAAATTTGTATCTATTGGGACACTGCAGTGGAAGGAACCTAGCAGAAATTTCTTTTCACAAAAGGCAATCCCAAACCTGTCCTCTGTTGTTCGAAAGGAAGTTATGGCATGTCTGGCACACAGCATTGGGGCAAGGGTCCATATGACCACGGATAGCTGGTCTGCAAAGCATGGTCAGGGCAGGTATATCACCTACACTGCGCATTGGGTAAACCTGCTGACTTCTGACAAGCATGGAATGCATGGCTCTGCAGAAGAGTTGGTGACACCGCCACGACTTGCAGGCAGGCCTGCGGCTACCTCCTCTACTCCTCCTACTCCATCCTCTTCCATAACCTCTTCCTCGGCTGAGTCCTCTTCAACTTCTGCGTCTTGCTCCACATCTATGGCACCCCCCAGCTCCCCAGGTACTATCCTACATCCCGGGTACGGCAGTGTCACGCCGTCTTGGGGTTGACTTGCCTGAAAGTGGAGAGTCACACCGCACCAGCACTCCTGACCGCCCTGAACGCACAGGTGGATCAGTGGCTAACTCCGCACCAACTGGAGATTGGCAAGTTTGTTTCTGACAATGGAAGTAATTTGGTGGCGGCATTGAAATTGGGCAAGTTGACACATGTGCCGTGCATGGCACATGTGTGTAATCTAATTGTACATCGATTTGTCCATAAGTACCCAGGCTTACAGGATGTCCTGAAGCAGGCCAGGAAGGTGTGTGGCCATTTCAGGCGTTCCTACACGGCCATGGCGCACTTGTCCGATATCCAGCATCGAAACAACCTGCCAGTGAGGCGCTTGATTTGCGACAGCCCGACACGGTGGAATTCAACACTCCTAATGTTTGACCGCCTGCTACAACAAGAAAAAGCTGTTAATGAGTATTTGTATCACCGGGGTGCGAGGCCAGACTCTGGGGAGCTGGGGATATTTTTTCCAAATTACTGGACGCTCATGCGCAATGCCTGTAGGCTCATGCGTCCTTTTGAGGAGGTGACAAACCTTGTCAGTCGCACCGAAGGCACCATCAGCGACATCATACCATTTGTTTTCTTCCTGGAGCGTGCCCTGCGAAGAGTGCTGGATCAGGCAGTAGATGAGCGTGAAAAGAAAGAGTTGTGGTGTGCATCACCCCCACAAACAGCCGAATCAGCATCGCTTGCTGGACCTGCGGCAACGCAGGAAGAGGATTGTGAGGAAGAGGAGTCAGAGGAGGAATGTGGCTTTGAGGAGGAGGAAGACCGAACACAACAGGCATCCCAGGGTGCTCGTTGTTGTCACCTCTCTGGTACCCGCGGTGTTGTACGTGGCTGGGGGGAAGAAGATACCATCAGTGAGATCAGTGAGGAGGAGGAACGGGACATGATTAGCTCGGCATCCAACCTTGTTCAAATGGGTTCTTTCATGCTGTCGTGCCTGTTGAGGGACCGTTGTATAAAAAAGCTGAAGGAGAACGACCTGTACTGGGTGTCCACGCTCCTCGACCCCCGGTATAAGCATAAAGTGCCTGAAATGTTACCAAATTCACGCAAGTCGGAAAGGATGGAGCATTTTAAGAATAAATTAAAAACTATGCTTTACACAGCGTATAAGGGTGATGTCACAGCACCACGGGAATGTAACAGGGGAAGAGATGAAATTAATCCTCCTCCTCCCACGACCACGGCGGCAAGGACAGGACGCTTTCCTGATGTCTTGTTGATGGAGGACATGCGTACCTTTTTAACTCCCATGCACCATCAGAGCCTTTCGGGATCCAGCTTTAGAGAAAGACTCAACCGACAGGTAGCAGACTACCTAGCTTTAACTGCAGATCTCGGCACTCTCAGGAGCGATGGACCCCTTGACTACTGGGTGTGCAGGCTGGACTTGTGGCCTGAGCTATCCCAATTTGCAATGGAACTTCTGGCCTGCCCCGCTTCAAGTGTCCTGTACGAAAGGACTTTCAGTGCAGCAGGAGGTTTTGTCACTGAGAAGATAAGTCGCCTAGGTCAAAAAATCCTTGACTATCTCACTTTTATAAAAATGAATGAGGGCTGGATCCCGAAGGGACTGACATTGGGCGATACATTTGAATAAAAAAGGCCTGATGATGAGATGAGCTGGCTTGGGCTACAACTGGTACACAGGTTTTTATAAAAGCCGGAGGACTTGCTTGACTTATCCGCCAACAACTAGTGTTCAAGCCACAAGCTTTTAGGGCACTTTATAAATGTTTTACAAACATCAATTTTTCTGGCCGCTGCTACAGCAGTTGCTACAACAATACCCAAATTTTTCAGTCATTTGTACATTCCGAATTTTTCTGGCCTCTGCTGCAGCTCTGCGGGTACAAAACTCAAATAAAAAAAATAAGGCACATAGCACTAGTGATTAAACTGTTACGAATTTTACAACTTAGCATACCACTCATATCTGGTGGACCATTAAATTGAACGCAAAATGCCACAAATTTGAAGGAGGAGGACCGACCAAGCATCTTTATCCGTCTCTTGGTTGCTCTAAATTATCTCCGTGTTCCATCTATGCCATACCTGTACTCTATTGTGCAAAAGGGTGGCATATATGGTGTTTCATGCTGTTATGCCTGTTGCGGGTCGTGGCCCATGGTATAAAAAGGCTGAAGGAGAACGACCTGTAATGGGTGCCCCATCAAATTTTTAGAAAAATGTTCCTGGTTCCTCTCAATTATCTCTGGGTTTCTAAAATGGATGCCATACCTGTACTCGCTTGTGCAAAAGGATGGCATATGTGGTGGTGTTTCCTGCAGTTGTTTCTGTTGAGGGTGCTGGACCCTCTTATAAAAAAGCTGAAGGAGAACGACCTGGAGTGGGAGTCCAAGCATGGTTTTTGGGGCTATTTCACTTTTCCAAACAATTATCTGTGGGTTTCTAAAATCAATGCCGTACCAGTACTCTATTGTTCAAAAGTATGCCATATGTTCTCTTTCCTGCTGGTATTTTGTTTGAGGGTCCTGGACCCTCTTATAAAAGGCCTAAGGAGAAAGAGGTGTACTGGGTGTCCACTCAATTTTTTTTTCTATTTCACATTTGACCAAAATTATCTCTGGGTTTGTAAAATCAATGCTGTACCTGTACTCTATTGTTCAAAAGGATGCCATACATCCTCTTTCCTGCTGGTGTTTTTTTTTTGAGGGTCCTGGACCCTCTTATAAAAAGGCCGAAGGAGAAAGAAGTGTACTGGGTGTCCATCGAATCATTTGTTTGATTCAAATTCCCGGTTGCAACAAATTATCCCCGGGTTTCTAAAATCAATGGCTTTCCTGTAATCTAATTTTCAAAAGGATGCCATATGTCCTCTTTCCTGCTGCTGGTTTTGTTGAGGGTCCTGGAGCCTCTGCTAATAAAAGGCCTAAGGATAAATAAGTGTACTGGGTGTCTAATCAATGTTTTTTTAGATTTCACGGTTGCAACAAATTATCCCCGGTTTTCTAAAATCAATGCCTTT
Organism: Bombina bombina; assembly: GCF_027579735.1. Classification (NCBI taxonomy): domain Eukaryota; kingdom Metazoa; phylum Chordata; class Amphibia; order Anura; family Bombinatoridae; genus Bombina; species Bombina bombina. The sequence continues at coordinate 965,058,050 of NC_069499.1, forward strand.
CCTGTAATCGATTATTCACAAGGATGCCATATGTCCTCTTTCATGCTGTTGTTTCTGTTGAGGCTCCGGGAGCCTCTTATAAAAAGGCCTAAGGATAAAGAAGTGTACTGGGTGTCTAATCTATGTTTTTTTAGATTTCACGGTTGCAACAAATTATCCCCGGGTTTCTAAAATCAATGCCTTTCCTGTAATATATTATTCACAAGGATGCCATATGTCCTCTTTCATGCTGTTGTTTCTGTTGAGGCTCCGGGAGCCTCTTATTAAAAAGGCCTAAGGATAAATAAGTGTACTGGGTGTCTAATCAATGTTTTTTTCTATTCCCTGGTTGCAACTAATGATCTCTGTGTTTCTAAAATCAATGCCTTTCCTGTAATCTAATTTTCAAAAGTATGCCATATGTCCCCTTTCCTGCTGCTGGTTTTGTTGAGGGTCCTGGAGCCTCTGCTAAAAAGGCCTAAGGATAAAGAAGTGTACTGGGTGTCTAATCTATGTTTTTTTAGATTTCACGGTTGCAACAAATTATCCCCGGGTTTGTAAAATCAATGCCTTTCCTGTAATCTATTATTCACAAGGATGCCATATGTCCTCTTTCATGCTGTTGTTTCTGTTGAGACTCCGGGAGCCTCTTATTAAAAAGGCCTAAGGATAAATAAGTGTACTGTGTGTCTAATCAATGTTTTTTTCTATTTCCTGGTTGCAACTAATGATCTCTGTGTTTCTAAAATCAATGCCTTTCCTCTAATCTAATTTTCAAAAGTATGCCATATGTCCTCTTTCCTGCTGCTGGTTTTGTTGAGGGTCCTGGAGCCTCTGCTAAAAAGGCCTAAGGATAAAGAAGTGTACTGGGTGTCTAATCTATGTTTTTTTAGATTTCACGGTTGCAACAAATTATCCCCGGGTTTCTAAAATCAATGCCTTTCCTGTAATCTATTTTTCACAAGGAGGCCATATGTCCTCTTTCATGCTGTTGTTTCTGTTGAGACTCCGGGAGCCTCTTATTAAAAAGGCCTAAGGATAAATAAGTGTACTGGGTGTCTAATCAATGTTTTTTTCTATTTCCTGGTTGCAACTAATGATCTCTGTGTTTCTAAAATCAATGCCTTTCCTGTAATCTAATTTTCAAAAGTATGCCATATGTCCTCTTTCCTGCTGCTGGTTTTGTTGAGGGTCCTGGAGCCTCTGCTAAAAAGGCCTAAGGATAAAGAAGTGTACTGGGTGTCTAATCTATGTTTTTTTAGATTTCACGGTTGCAACAAATTATCCCCGGGTTTCTAAAATCAATGCCTTTCCTGTAATCTATTTTTCACAAGGAGGCCATATGTCCTCTTTCATGCTGTTGTTTCTGTTGAGGCTCCGGGAGCCTCTTATTAAAAAGGCCTAAGGATAAATAAGTGTACTGGGTGTCTAAACAATGTTTTTTTATATTTCCCGGTTGCAACTAATGATCTGTGGGTTTCTAAAATCAATGCCTTTCCTGTAATCGATTATTCAAAAGGATGACATATGTCCTCTTTCATGCTGTTGTTTTGGTTGAGGCTCCGGGACCCTCTTATTAAAAAGGCTTAAGGATAAATAAGTGTACTATGTTTTTTTCTATTTCCCGGTTGCAAATAATGATCTCTGTGTTTCTAAAATCAATGCCTTTCCTGTAATCTATTATTCAAAAGGATGACATTTGTCCTCTTTCATGCTGTTTTTTTTATTTCACAGTTGCAAAAAAATTATCTATGGCTTTGTAAAATCTATGCCTTACCTGTCATCTATTGCCATATGTCCTCTTTCCTGCTGTTGTTTTTGTTGGGGGTCCGGAACACTATTCTAAAAAGGTCGAAGGAGAACGACCTGTACTGTACTGGGTGTCCAATCATGTTTTTGTTTTCAATTTCACGGTTCATAATAAATATCGCTGTGTAACTAAAATCAATGCCATACCTGTACTCTGTTGTTCAAAAGGATGGCATATGTGGTGTTTCATTCTGTTGTGGTTGTTGAGGGTCATGGCCGTGGGACAGCATATAAAACGGCTGAAGGAGAACAACCTGTACAGACTTGCTCCTCTTTTTAGGCAGGCCGACTCTTTGCATACATGCCCACAGACTCTGTAACGCATGCCTCTTTTAGGGAGAGGTGCAGCCATAATGCAGGGTCAGAACCTCTGCCTGCAACTGTTATACTCGATTTTGCGAAAGGAAGTAACCTTACCATGGTTCCCTGCACGCACGTATTGTTGTTATATTTTGGTGAGGGTAATTATGATGGCCATGTAGACCACCACCACTGAGAGTCCTGGAAGTAACAGGGATGAGATGAAAGAGTTAAGAATAGTAGAACTTGAAACAACAGAGTTAGCCATGGGTGTTAGTGCAAGACCACTTGGCTTTTTTTTTTGGCTTTGGGTGCGGCTATTCATGCAGGCCATATAGAGCTGCCACCATTCGGTGTTGTATCAGGTATTAAACTAATAAGAACAGTACTACCAAAATACAGCCAATGAAGGGCCTTATGAAGACTGAGCCTAGGTTGGATTGTAGTATTTGGTAAGGCTAATCATGATGGCCATGTAGATCACCACCGAGAGTCCTGGAAGTAACAGGGATGATGAGATGAAAGTGCTAAGAATAGTACTACTTGAAACAACAGAGTTAGCCATGGGTGTTAATCCAAGACCGCTTGGATTTATTTTTGTATTGGGTGCGGCTAATCATGCAGGCCATATAGAGCTGCCACCATTCAGTGTTGTATCAGCTATAAAAATAATAAGAACTGTACTATCAAAATACAGCCAATGAAGGGCCTATGAAGACTGAGCAAAGGTTGGATTGTAGTATTTTGTTCGGCTAATCATGATGGCCATGTAGACCACCCGTAACAGGGATGAAAGTGCTAAGAATAGTACAAATTGAAACAACCGAGTTAGCCATGAATGGTAGTCTAAGACCACTCGGCTTTTTTTGGGGTTTGGGTGCAGCTAATCATGAAGGCCAGATAGACCTGCCACCATTTGGTGTTGTAACAGGTATTAAACTGCAAAGAACAGTACTACTTTACACAACCTACTTACCATGGGTCCCAGAGCATATGTTTGGTTATTATATTTTGTAAGGGTAATCATGCAGGCCATATAGACCTCCACCAATAGGGTGAGTATGAGTAACAGCTATTAAAATGCGAAGGACATTACTAATTAACACAACATAGTTACCATGGGTCGCAGACCAAGAGCAGATGTCTTATTATTATATTTTGTATGGGTAATCATCCAGGCCGTATAGACCTCACCAAATAGGGGGAGTTACAGAGATTAAAGTGCTAAGAATGGTAGTACTTAAAACACAACCTAGTTAAAATGGGTACCAGACCGCATGTCTTATTATTATATTTTTTCAGGGTAATCAGGCAGGCCATATAGAACACCCCCGATAGGGGGGGGGGCAGGGATTAAAGTGCTAAGAAAAGTACTAATTAACACAAGCTAGTTATCATGGGTCCAACACAGTGTGTCTTGATGTTATACTTTGTCAGGGTAATCATGCAGGCCATATAGACCTCCCTTGATAGGGGGAGTAACAGGGATTACAGTTATAAGAATAGTACTACTTAAACACAACCTAATTACCATGGGTCCAAGACCAGATGTTTTATTATTATACTTTGTCAGGCTAATCATGCAGGCCATATAGAGCTCCAAGAAAAGGGGGGGGGGTAAGAGGGATTCAAGTGAGAAGAAAAGTTTTACTTAACACAACAAAATTACCATGGGTCCCAGACCGCGTGTCTTGTTGTTATACTTTGTCAGGGTAATCATAACCGCCATATAGACCTCCACCAATAGGGGGAGTTACAGGGCTCAAAGTGCGAAGAACAGTACTACTTAACACAACCTAGTTGGGTCCAAGAACGCATGTTTAATTATTAGACTTTATCAGGGTAATTATATATCTAACAAATATATCTATTTCTCTTCTATCGATTCTATCTAACTATCAATCTATGTATATCTATCTATCCTTTCTATCAATCTATCTTCTGTCCGGGATGTTTTGAGACAGCCACTTTGGGAATGTTAGTTGATTTAGGCCCATTATGGCTTAAAAGCAAACTCTGCATAAACTATGTAATTTTCCATGGGAGTTTTGCCAGGGATCCCCCTCCAGCATGCGACAGTCCAGATGTTAGTACCCTTGAAACAACTTTTCCATCACTATTGTGGCCAGAAAGAGTCCTTGTAGGTTTTAAAGTTCGCCTGCCTATTGAATTCAATGGCAGTTCGCGCGGTTCGCGGGTTTGCGAACAATACCGGAAGTTCGAGTCCGCCGTTCGCAAACCGAAAATTTTAGGTTCGCGACATCACTCATGGTGATGTGTCAGACAGAGTGATAAAACAGGGCAGGAATTAAAAGCCTATTCTGCAGATGATTATGTGAACAAGGAAGAAATACAGAGATTACAATACCAAAAAGGGAAAGCAAAAGAAGACATAGATAGTGGTCAAAAATAACCAAGAAACAATTATAATAAATAAAAATAATAAAACAAATGAAAGTAGAAAAAGGGAAAAAATAGGATAAAGGGAATAACAACGGGAAAAAATATATAGTACATACAGAAAAAATGTTATGAGGAAAAAAACAAATAAATAAATATGAATAAAAAATTATTATAAATATATATAAAAAATATAATAAATTAAATAATGACTCTAAATAGAACATTAATGAAATACAATGAAGGAAAATTCAATGCTAAAAGTGATTAGTATATGACACTACTTATCTTTGACTAAGCAACAAAAGAAAGAGGAGGAATTACTTTGTCCATGGATTTCGAAGTGTAAAATGTATGGATTTTACAATAAAAAGAATATAGTTTGTTGTGTATGCAGAATACATAAAAGGTTTATGTTGTACAGTTCAAAGCTAGTTCTAACTTTCACCTAGATTATGAGTTTTGCGTTACTGGTTTTACTCTGAAATGGCCATTTTTTCAGCGTTAAAACCATAACGCAGTGATTACGAGTCTTGTAGGTATAGCTATACCGCAAGCATTGTAACCTGTAATGCAACGTCAATCCCACACTCAAAAAAAGGAAATCCTATTGGCTGTTCAAATCAGCCAATAGGATGAGAGCTACTGAAATTATATTGGCTGATTTGAATAGCCAATAGAAAATCAGCCAATAGGAATGCAAGGGACGCCATTTTGAAAAGGCTCCCTTGCACTGAAGATCCAGTGTATGGCGCTGACCGTATGAAGAGGATGCTTCGCGCCGGATGTCTTCAAGGATGGATCCGCTCTGCACCGCCGGGATAAAGATAGAAGACGCCGCTGGGATGAAGATAGAAGATGCCTCCTGGATGAAGATAGAAGATGCCACCTGGATGAAGACTTCTCGCCGCCTGGATGAAGACTTCTCGCCGCTTGGATGAGGATGGAGGATGAGGATGGATATCTGGACTTCAGAAACTGTGAGTGGATCTTCGTGGATTAGTGTTAGGTTTTTTTTTAAATCTTTTTGGGTGGGATTCTTTTTAGATTAGGGCTTGGGCTTTTTTAAAAGAGCTGACTGCCCTTTTCAGGGCAATGTAAAAGAGCCGAATGCCCTTTTAAGGGCAATGCCCATACAAATGCCCTTTTCAGGGCAATGGGTAGCTTAGGTTTTTGTTAGAGTTAGGTTTTTTATTTTAGGGGGTTAATTGGGTGGTGAGTTTTACTGTGGGGGGGTTTTTGTATTTTTTTTACAGGTAAAATAGCTGATTTCTTTAGGACAATGCCCTACAAAATGCCCTTTCAAGGGCTATTGGTAGTTTATTGTAGGCTAGGGTTTTTTATATTTTGGGGGACTTTTTATTTTTATAGGGCTATTAGATTAGGCGTAATTGTTTTCATTTTGGATAATTTTGTTTGCCATTTTTCATAATTTAGTGTGTTATTTTTTGTAATTTAGTATTTTTTATAATTTTAGTTAATAGTGTTAGGTTTTTTTTAATGTGTAATTTAGTTTTTTTAATTGGTAGTTATTTTAATTTTAGTATACTAGTTATGTTAGGTTAATTGTTAGTTTAAACTTAGGTTTTTTTAATTTCACAAGTAAGTTTTTATTTATTTTAAGATAGGGATATTGTAATTTTATTATAAAAATAGAGGGTTGTTAGGTTTAGCGGTTAATAGTTTAATTTTGTTTTTTGCAATGTGGGGTGCTGGCGGTTTAGGGGTTAATAGGTTTATTTAGTGGCGGTGATATGGGAGGCCAGAGATTTAGAGGTTAATAACTTTATTTAGTGACGGCGATGTCAGGGAGTGGCGGAATAGTGGTTAATAGCTTTATTCTAGTGTGGGCGATGTTGGGGTGCGAGGGAATAGGGGTTAATAACTTTATTATAGTGGCAGCAATGTTGGGGAGCGGTGGAATAGGGGTTAATAACTTTTATTAGTGACGGCGATGTCGGGAGTGGCAGATTAGGGGTTAATAACTTTATTTCGGTGTCGGCGATATCGGGGGTGGCGGATTAGGGGTGTTTAGAACTTGAGGTTTATGTCAGGGTGTTAAATTTAAACGTAACTTTTTTTTCCCCATAGACATCAATGGGGTTGCGTTACGGAGCTTTTCATTCTGTGCTTCAGGTGTCAGTTTTTTTTCTAACACACTCTCCCCATTGTTGTCTATGGGGAAAGCGTGCACAAGCATGTATTCTCAGCCCTTGGATTTTGTGCGGTATCGAGCTTATCGCCACCATATCGCATGCACAAGGCGGCTTTTCAGAAACTTGTAATGGCAGCGATATGGAGAGTGAAATAACGCACCCTTTGTTGCGTTCGTTTCGCACCCTCTATAGCGCAAAACTCGCAATCTAGGCGAATGGGAACTACTCGTACACTATGTCTAATAAACCATTTGATCTTCAGCAGCAGAACAGATAAATACACAAGGTTATTAACACCTTTCAGCACAGATTCCTGAATATTGCTGTTTAGTAATAGGCCCTGTCAGTCACATGATCTGACCTCAGGGATTCTCACTCAAAGAAGGGGAACAGACAGCAGATCTCTGTTCTAACCATTTTGCTGAGTGCAGAGAGCATGTCTGCTCCCTCTGTGAGATCAGGGGTCAGATTAAAGGAAGATTCAACTCAAACAAATGTCTCTCATGCATATGAAAATGGCAAACTATAAGCTATTTAAACAGACTGAAATTAACATGAAGTTTTAGTTTATGCAAAACTAGTTCACTGTATAGATGGCTCACCTGCTGATATCTCCCAAAGCTATTTTTTTCTAGCACATGGTCATCTATTTAAAAAAATAAGTAAAGATAAAAGAAAAAACATCAATTTAAATCTCTATTTAAACCACACTGACTGCAGGTGATTGACAATAGTAATTTGCTTAGTTCTTTTGTTATGCTTTGTTGATGAGCATATCTAGGTAGGTTTAGGAGCAACATACACTACAGGAAGCTAGCTGCTGATTGGTGGCTGCACTGCACATATATTCTACTTAATATTTGCTCAGCTGATGTGTTTAGCTAGCTCCCATTAGTACATTACTGCTCCTTCAACAAAGGATACAAAGAGAATGAAACAAATTTGATAATAGAAGTAAATTAGAGAGTTAATTAAAGTTGTATACTCTATCTGAATTATGAAAGAAACATTTTGGGTTTCAAGGCTTCTTAATACTAATTATCTTTTACTATTCAAGGGCAAGATTATATATGCAGTGTAGGTTTCAGCGCAGCTGCTGAAACCCGCACTCCCATAAGTTCACCTCACACATTGGGTGAATCACATATACGGCGCCGTCAGATGCTAAACTGCCGTAAATCGGATAAACTGACGATGTTCAGAAATGTGCAGAAATACACATTTTATGATCTGCTGGTGCGTAAGAAAAAAACATAAAAATTTTGTATCACACGTAACAGCCTAACCCGCCTCCCAAAAATAAAGCCAACACGTCAAAACCCTATATCGGCCATCCCCCCATATCACAACTAATAATAAAGTGTATTAACCTCTAAACCGCCATCCCCCCACATCGCAACTACTAACAAAAGTATTAACCTTTAATCCGCCAACCCCCACATAGCAATCTACCTAATACAGTTGTTAACTACTTAACAGCCAACCCCCCGCATCACAATCTACCTAATAAAGCGATTAACCCACAACACAAATAACCTAATTAAAGTATTAATCCCTAAACCGCCATCCACCCACAATGCAATCTACCTAATAAAGTGATTAACCCCTAAACCGCCAACCCCACAAAAAGCAATCTACCTAATTAACCCCTAAACCGCCATCCCCCACAACGCAAATAATTAATCTAATCACTAAGCCCCCTAACCTAACACCCCCTAACTTAACCCCGATTAGATAAAATAAAAAAAGACTACCTTACTAAAAAATTAATTAATAAGTACCAAGATAAAAAAAACCTAACTTAAAATTTAAATAAAAAAAATAGTATTACATTAAAAAAAAACTATGATTAAATTAAAATAAAAAAAAATCTAATATTAGAAAAAATAAAAAAATCTAAAATTACAGAAAATTCCCCCACCCACCCAATCCCCTAAAATAAAAAAACCTAACTCTAAAAAATCTAAGCTACCCATTGCTTCTAAAGGGGCATTTGTATGGGCATTGCCCTTAAAAGGGCAATCAGCTCTTTTGCTGCCCATTAAAATAAAAAAGCCCTAATCTAAAAAAAAAACCCCACCCAATCAAATAACTCAAACCCCAAAATAGGTACTCAACATTCCTGAAGTCCAGCAGTGAAGGACTTCTCCCAGGTGGATCCATCTTCATCCAGCACAGGGACATCTTCTTTCTTCACCCAGAGTGAAGGCGGAGCAGAGCAAAGGTGGCAAGGAGCAGGAACAGCGGCCACAGAGCAAAGACGGCAGCGGAGAGATCCAGCATGGAGTATCCTCTTCATGCGATCGTTGACGCACACTGAAGATTGAATGCAATGTACTCGTTTTATATTGGTTCAAATCAACCAATAGGATGAGAGCTGCTGAAATCCTATTGGCTGTTCAAATCAATAGGAATGCAAGGTACCCTATTATAAAACAGGTACCTTGCATTCAATCTTCAGTGTGGGGCGACGATCACATGAAAAGGATTCTCCCCGCTGGGTTTCCCTGCCCCACCATTCCTGCTGCGCGCCGCCTTCACTCTGCGCCACATTCGCTCCAGATGAAGAAACAAGATGTCTCCATGGTGGACAAAGATGGAGCCGCCTGGAAGGAGACCTTTACCACCGGACTTCAGGAATGGTGACTACCTATTTCAGGGTTAAAGTTAGGTGTTTATTTTGTTTGTTTTTTAGATTAGGACTTTTTTATTTTAATGGGCAGCAAAAGAGTTTATTGCTGTTTTAATGGCAATGCCCATACAAATGCCCCTTTAGGGACAATGGGTAGCTTATTTTTTTTTAGAGTTAGGTTTTTTTATTTTGGGAGATAGGTGGGTGGGGGGTTTTACTTTTAGGTGGTAATTTGTAATAAATTGTAATTTTTAACAGTAAAAGAGCTGATCGCTTTAGGGCAATGCTCTGCAAAAGGCCCTTTCAAGGGCTATTGTTGGTTCATTCTTAGATTAGGGGGTGTTTTTATTTTGGGGTGGCTTTTTTATTTTTATAGGGGTACTCTAAAAAAAAGTTTTTAGATAATTTAATTTATTTTTTTCTGTAATTTTAGATTTTTTTATTTTTTGGAATAATTTTTTTTATTTTAATTGAATCTTAGTTTTTTTATGTAATGTTAGGTTTTTTTTAATTTTAATTTTAAGTTAGGATTTATTTTGGTACTTTTTAATTAATTTATTAGTAATGTAGTATTTTTTTATTTTATGTAATTGGGGTTAACTTAGAGGTTGTTAGGTTAGGGGGCTTAGTTATTGGGTTAATTCTTTGCATTGTGGGCGGGTTGAAGGTTTAGGGGTTAATAGTGTAATAAGAAAGTTGGCGTTGTGGGGGGTTGGAGGTTTAAGGGTTAATAGTGTAATTAGGTAGTTGGCATTGTGGGGGGTTGGCGGTTTATGGAATAATACTTTAATTATCTTATTTGCGTTTTGGGTAAATGGTGGATTAGGGGTTAATCACTTTATTAGGTAGATTACGATGTGGGTGAATGGCAGATTAGGGGTTACTAACTTTACAATGTACTTTGCCATGTGGTGGTTGGCGGATTAGGGGTTAACACATTTTATTTAGTTATTGCGGAAGGGGGATGGCGATTGACAGGTAGATATTGCACATGTGTTGGGTGTTTGTTAATACTTCTAGGCAGTTACAGTACTTATGTATTCAGCGCAAGGCTCCTGCCTATGGCCTAGATTTGGAGTTTGGCGGTAGATGGGCTGTTAACGCTACGCGGGCTTTTTTCTGGCTGCACCATAAAATTAACTCTGGTATCGAGAGTCCAAAAAAATGCTGCGTTAGGCTCCAAAAAAGGAGCGTAGAGCATTTTTACCGCAAATGCAACTCTCGATACCAGAGTTGCTTACGGACGCGGCCAGCCTCAAAAACGTGCTCGTGCACGATTCTCCCATAAGAAACAATGGGGCTGTTTGAGCTGAAAAAAAACCTAACACCTGCAAAAAAGCAGCGTTCAGCTCCTAACGCAGCCCCATTGTTTCCTATGGGGAAACACTTCCTACGTCTGCACCTAACACTCTAACATGTACCCAGAGTCTAAACACCCCTAACCTTACACTTATTAACCCCTAATCTGCTGCCCCCGCTATCGCTGACCCCTGCATTATATTATTATTTACCCCTAATCTTCCGCTCCGTAAACCGCCGCAACTTACATTATCCCTATGTACCCCTAATCTGCTGCCCCTAACACCGCCGACCCCTATATTATATTTATTAACCCCTAACCTGCCCCCCACAACGTCGCCGCCAGCTACTTACAATAATTAACCCCTAATCTGCCGACCGCAAAGCGCCGCCACCTACGTTATCCTTATGTACCCCTAATCTGCTGCCCCTAACATCGCCAACACCTAACTTCAATTATTATCCCCTAATCTGACGACCGGAGCTCATCGCTACTATAATAAATGGATTAACCCCTAAAGCTAAGTCTAACCCTAACACTAACACCCCCCTAACTTAAATATAATTTACATCTAACGAAATTAATTAACTCTTATTAAATAAATTATTCCTATTTAAAGCTAAATACTTACCTGTAAAATAAACCCTAATATAGCTACAATATAAATTATAATTATATTATAGCTATTTTAGGATTAATATTTATTTTACAGGCAACTTTGAAATTATTTTAACCAGGTACAATAGCTATTAAATAGTTAAGAACTATTTAATAGTTACCTAGTTAAAATAATAACAAAATTACCTGTAAAATAAGTCCTAACCTAAGTTATAATTAAACCTAACACTACCCTATCAATAAATTAATTAAATAAAATACCTACAATTACCTACAATAAAACCTAACACTACACTATCAATAAATAAATTAAATACAATTTCTACAAATAACTACAATTACATAAACTAACTAAAGTACAAAAAATAAAAAAGAACTAAGTTACAAAAAATAAAAAAATATTTACAAACATAAGAAAAATATTACAACAATTTTAAACTAATTACACCTACTCTAAGCCCCCTAATAAAATAACAAAGACCCCCAAAATAAAAAAATTCCCTACCCTATTCTAAATTAATAAATTTAAAAGCTCTTTTACCTTACCAGCCCTGAACAGGGCCCTTTGCGGGGCATGCCCCAAGAAAATCAGCTCTTTTGACTGTAAAAAAAAACATACAATACCCCCCCCAACATTACAACCCACCACCCACATACCCCTAATCTAACCCAAACCCCCCTTAAATAAACCTAACACTAAGCCCCTGAAGATCTTCCTACCTTGTCTTCACCTCAACAGGTATCACCGATCTGTCCTGGCATCCGGTGCTGAAGAGGTCCAGAAGAGGCTCCAAAGTCTTCCTCCTATCCCGCAAGAAGAGGACATCCGGACCGGCAAACATCTTCATCCAAGCGGCATCTTCAATCTTCTTCCATCCGGTGCGGAGCGGGTCCATGTTGAAGCAGCCGACGCGGATCCATCCTCTTCTTCCGGCGTCTCCCGACAAATGACGGTCCAATCAGCCAATCAGATTGAGCTCGCATTCTATTGGCTGTTCCGATCAGCCAATAGAATGCAAGCTCTATCTGATTGGCTGATTGGATCAGCCAATCTGATTGAACTTGATTCTGATTGGCTGATTCCATCAGCCAATCAGAATATTCCTACCTTAATTCCGATTGGCTGATAGAATCCTATCAGCCAATCGGAATTCGAAGGACGCCATCTTGGATGACGTCCCTTAAAGGAACCGTCATTCGTCGGGAGACGCCGGAAGAAGAGGATGGATCCGCGTCGGCTGCTTCAACATGGACCCGCTCCGCACCGGATGGAAGAAGATCGAAGATGCCGCTTGGATGAAGATGTTTGCCGGTCCGGATGTCCTCTTCTTGCGGGATAGGAGGAAGACTTTGGAGCCTCTTCTGGACCTCTTCAGCACCGGATGCCAGGACAGATCGGTGATACCTGTTGAGGTGAAGACAAGGTAGGAAGATCTTCAGGGGCTTAGTGTTAGGTTTATTTAAGGGGGGTTTGGGTTAGATTAGGGGTATGTGGGTGGTGGGTTGTAATGTTGGGGGGGCGGGGTATTGTATGTTTTTTTTTACAGGCAAAAGAGCTGATTTTCTTGGGGCATGCACTGCAAAGGGCCCTGTTCAGGGCTGGTAAGGTAAAAGAGCTTTTAAATTTATTAATTTAGAATAGGGTAGGGATTTTTTTTATTTTGGGGGTCTTTGTTATTTTATTAGGGGGCTTAGAGTAGGTGTAATTAGTTTAAAATTGTTGTAATATTTTTCTTATGTTTGTAAATATTTTTTTATTTTTTGTAACTTAGTTCTTTTTTATTTTTTGTACTTTAGTTAGTTTATGTAATTGTAGTTATTTGTAGAAATTGTATTTAATTTATTTATTGATAGTGTAGTGTTAGGTTTAATTATAACTTAGGTTAGGACTTATTTTACAGGTAATTTTGTTATTATTTTAACTAGGTAACTATTAAATAGTTCTTAACTATTTAATAGCTATTGTACCTGGTTAAAATAATTAAAAAGTTGCCTGTAAAATAAATATTAATCCTAAAATAGCTACAATGTAATTATAATTTATATTGTAGCTATATTAGGATTAATTTTACAGGTAAGTATTTAGCTTTAAATAGGAATAATTTATTTAATAAGAGTTAATTAATTTCGTTAGATTTAAATTATATTTAACTTAGGGGGGTGTTAGTGTTAGGGTTAGACTTAGCTTTAGGGGTTAATCCATTTATTATAGTAGCGATGAGCTCCGGTCGTCAGATTAGGGGTTAATAATTGAAGTTAGGTGTCGGCGATGTTAGGGAGGGCAGATTAGGGGTTAATACTATTTATGATAGGGTTAGTGAGGCGGATTAGGGGTTAATAACTTTATTATAGTAGCGCTCAGGTCTGCTCGGCAGATTAGGGGTTAATAAGTGTAGGCAGGTGTCGGCGACGTTGAGGGGGGCAGATTAGGGGTTAATAAATATAATATAGGGGTCGGCGGTGTTAGGGGCAGCAGATTAGGGGTACATAAGGATAACGTAGGTGGCGGCGCTTTGCGGTCGGCAGATTAGGGGTTAATTATTGTAAGTAGCTTGCGGCGACGTTGTGGGGGGCAGGTTAGGGGTTAATAAATATAATACAGGGGTCGGCGGGGTTAGGGGCAGCAGATTAGGGGTACATAAGTATAACGTAGGTGGCGGTCGGCAGATTAGGGGTTAAAAAAATGTAATCGAGTTGCGGCGATGTGGGGGGACCTCAGTTTAGGGGTGCATAGGTAGTTTATGGGTGTTAGTGTACTTTAGGGTACAGTAGTTAAGAGCTTTATGAACCGGCGTTAGCCCAGAAAGCTCTTAACTCCTGCTTTTTTCCTGCGGCTGGAGTTTTGTCGTTAGAGCTCTAACGCTCACTTCAGAAACGACTCTAAATACCGGCGTTAGGAAGATCCCATTGAAAAGATAGGATACGCAATTGACGTAAGGGGATCTGCGGTATGGATAAGTCGCGGCTGAAAAGTGAGCGTTAGACCCTATTTTGAGTGACTCCAAATACCAGCGGTAGCCTAAAACCAGCGTTAGGAGCCTCTAACGCTGGTTTTCACGGCTAACGCCGAACTCTAAATCTAGGCCTATGTGTGGTGAGGTGAAAATGAAGTCAAATTTCTCAATTTTCACTGCGTAAGTCCTTGTGCTGAATATGTGATACTGACTTGTGACGCAGGTTCTATGTTAGATTATGGGAGTAAAATTAGCTGGCGACAGGTGAAATATATGTGCGGGATTTATATGCGGCATCGTATATATGTGATAGCAATATCCAACTAAAAACAGCAGATGACTTTTTCAGGCGACGCTGCATATGTAAACTCTCCCCAAATGTAAATAAAACACATACATTTAATATCCAAGCCCATAATTTTCAGTTCTAAGATAACAATCAAACAATTAAGAATCATATTAATGGAAATAGTTAATGGAAATATTCTTGAGACCCTCTTTAAGCCAGACAAAGTGCTTTCAATTTGATATTCGTTCACTAGCAAAAAAAATATGTATTACCTATATTCAGTCAATGGATGTTACATAAGCACTTGTGATTTGATTTGTGGGATATAGGTAGACAGATTCTGTTGAACTTGAATACACATTGATATTTGTTAACATAAAATGCCATCAAATTTACTAGGATGTTGCGTTTGTTTTGTTAAAATGTTAAGGAACAAAGAATATTCGTGTTGTTTTCACAAAATGAATATCCAAATGAATGCGCCACAAAATAATAAGAAAACGAAGAAATACTGACGTAATTTGTTAGTTTTCATTAGTTTCCTTTAAATTACCTTAGGGGTTAAAAATATCTAATTCTAGCGCGCTGGAGAGCTGCGCTAATCCCAACCTTTCTTCACAGAGCCCTGGGGCGCAGTGACCTCATATTAGCCCTGGGTCTCTGTGAAGAAGGGTCGGCATAAGCGTTGCTCTTCAGCTTGAAAGAGGTAAGTATAAGGCTACAGGTGAACTTTTTTACCTGTAGCAAAGGCACATTTACATTAGTTTAACGCAAATGAATTTAAATGTTCCATGTATATTCAGTATGGCCTAGATTTAGAGTTGGGCGGTAGCCATCAAAACCAGCGTTAGAGGCTCCTAACGCTGGTTTTTACCGCCCTCTGGTATTTGGAGTCAGTCAGGAAAGGGTCTAACGCTCACTTTGCAGCCGCGACTTTTCCATACCGCAGATCCCCCTACGCCATTTGCGTAGCCTATTTTTTCAATGGGATCTTCCTAACGCCAGTATTTAGAGTCTTGGCTGAAGTGAGCGTTAGAAATCTAACTACAAAACTCCAGCCGCAGAAAAATGTCAGTAGTTAAGAGCTTTCTGGGCTAACGCCGGTTTATAAAGCTCTTAACTACTGTGCTCTAAAGTACACTAACACCCATAAACTACCTATGTACCCCTAAACCGAGGTCCCCCCATATCGCCGCCACTCTATTAAAAAATTTTAACCCCTAATCTGCCGACCCCACACCGCTGCCACCTACGTTATCCCTATGAACCCCTAATCTGCTGCCCCTAACACCGCCGGCCCCTATATTATATTTATTAACCCCTAATCTGCCACCCCAACGTCGCCGCCACCTACCTACACTTATTAACCCCTAATCCGACCGAACCGCACCGCTACTATAATAAAGTTATTAACCCCTAATCCGCCTCACTCCCATCTCAATAACCCTATAATAAATAGTATTAACCCCTAATCTGCCCTACCTAACATCGCCGACACCTAACTTCAAACATTAACCCCTAATCTGCCGACCGGAGCTCATTTCTATTCTAATAAATGTATTAACCCCTAAAGCTTAGTCTAACCCTAACACTAACACCCCCCTAAGTTAAATATAATTTTTATCTAACAAAATAAATTAACTCTTATTAAATAAATTATTCCTATTTAAAACTAAATACTTACCTGTAAAATAAACCCTAATATAGCTACAATATAAATTATAATTATATTGTAGCTATTTTAGGATTAATATTTATTTTACAGGCAACTTTGGAATTATTTTAACCAGGTACAATAGCTATTAAATAGTTAATAACTATTTAATAGTTACCTAGTTAAAATAATTACAAAATTACCTGTAAAATAAATCCTAACCTAAGTTACAATTAAACCTAACACTACACTATCAATAAATACATTAAATAAACTACCTACAATTATCTACAATTAAACCTAACACTACACTATCAATAAATTAATTAAATACAATACCTACAAATAACTACAATTAAATAAACTAACTAAAGTACAAAAAATAAAAAAGAACTAAGTTACAAAAAATAAAAAAATATTTACAAACATTAGAAAAATATTACAACAATTTTAAACTAATTACACCTACTCTAAGCCCCCTAATAAAATAACAAAGACCCCCAAAATAAAAAAAATGCCCTACCCTATTCTAAATTAAAAAAGTTCAAAGCTCTTTTACCTTACCAGCCCTGAAAAGGGCCATTTGCGGGGCATGCCCCAAATAATTCAGCTCTTTTGCCTGTAAAAAAAAACATACAATACCCCCCCCCCAACATTACAACTCACCACCCACATACCCCTAATCTAACCCAAACCCCACTTAAATAAACCTAACACTAAGCCCCTGAAGATCTTCCTACCTTATCTTCACCATGCCAGGTTCACCGATCTGTCCTCGGAAGTCTCGATCCAAGCCTCCGAAGTGTTGATCCAAGCCCAAGCAGGGGCTGAAGAGTGACGTCCATCCTCCGGGTGAAGTCTTGATCCAAGCGGGCAGAAGAGGACATCCGGACCGGCAAACATCTTCTTCCAAGCCGCATCTTCTATGTTCTTCAATCCGATGACGACCGGCTGATCTTCAAGACCTCCAGCGCGGATCCATCCATCTTCACCGACGACTTCCCGACGAATGACGGTTCCTTTAAGGGACGTCATCCAAGATGGCATCCCTCGAATTCCGATTGGCTGATAGGATTCTATCAGCCAATCGGAATTCAGGTAGGAAAATTCTGATTGGCTGATGGAATCAGCCAATCAGATTCAAGTTCAATCCGATTGGCTGATCCAATCAGCCAATCAGATTGAGATCGCATTCTATTGGCTGATCGGAACATCTTGGATGACGTCCCTTAAAGGAACAGTCATTCGTCGGGATGGATCCGCGCTGGAGGTCTTGAAGATCAGCCGGTCCTTATCGGATTGAAGAACATAGAAGATGCGGCTTGGAAGAAGATGTTTGCCGGTCCGGATGTCCTCTTCTGCCCGCTTGGATCAAGACTTCAGCCGGAGGATGGACATCACTCTTCAGCCCCCGCTTGGGCTTGGATCAACACTTCGGAGGCTTGGATCAAGACTTCCGAGGATGGATCAGTGAACCTGGCATGGTGAAGATAAGGTAGGAAGATCTTCAGGGGCTTAGTGTTAGGTTTATTTAAGGGGGGTTTGGGTTAGATTAGGGGTATGTGGGTGGTGGGTTGTAATGTTGGGGGGGGGGGTATTGTATGGTTTTTTTTACAGGCAAAAGAGCTGAATTATTTGGGGCATGCCCCGCAAATGGCCCTTTTCAGGGCTGGTAAGGTAAAAGAGCTTTGAACTTTTTTAATTTAGAATAGGGTAGGGCATTTTTTTATTTTGGGGGGCTTTGTTATTTTATTAGGGGGCTTAGAGTAGGTGTAATTAGTTTAAAATTGTTGTAATATTTTTCTAATGTTTGTAAATATTTTTTTATTTTTTGTAACTTAGTTCTTTTTTATTTTTTGTACTTTAGTTAGTTTATTTAATTGTAGTTATTTGTAGGTATTGTATTTAATTAATTTATTGATAGTGTAGTGTAAGGTTTAATTGTAGATAATTGTAGGTAGTTTATTTAATTTATTTATTGATAGTGTAGTGTTAGGTTTAATTGTAACTTAGGTTAGGATTTATTTTACAAGTAATTTTGTAATTATTTTAACTATTTTAGCTATTAAATAGTTATTAACTATTTAATAGCTATTGTACCTGATTAAAATAAATACAAAGTTGCCTGTAAAATAAATATTAATCCTAAAATAGCTACAATATAATTATTATTTATATTGTAGCTATATTAGGGTTTATTTTACAGGTAAGTATTTAGCTTTAAATAGGAATAATTTATATAATAAGAGTTAATTTATTTCGTTAGATTTAAATTATATTTAATTTAGGGGGGTGTTAGTGTTAGGGTTAGACTTAGCTTTAGGGGTTAAAAAATTTATTAGAATAGCGGTGAGCTCCGGTCGGCAGATTAGGGGTTAATTATTGTAGGTAGCTGGCGGCGACGTTGTGGGGGGCAGATTAGGGGTTAATAAATATAATATAGGGGTCGGCGGTGTTAGGGGCAGCAGATTAGGGGTACATAGGTATAATGTAGGCTGCGGCGGTATACGGAGCAGCAGATTAGGGGTTAAAAAAAATATGCAGGTGTCAGCGATAGCGGGGGCGGCAGATTAGGGGTTAATAAGTGTAAGGTTAGGGGTGTTTAGATTCGGGGTACATGTTAGAGTGTTAGGTGCAGACGTAGGAAGTGTTTCCCCATAGTAAACAATGGGGCTGCGTTAGGAGCTGAACGCTGCTTTTTTGCAGGTGTTAGGTTTTTTTTCAACTCAAATGGCCCCATTGTTTTCTATGGGGGAATCGTGCACGAGCAAGTTTTTGAATCTGGCCGCGTCCGTAAGCAACGCTGGAATTTAGAGTTGCAGTGGCGGTAAATATGCTCTACGCTCCCTTTTTTGGAGCCTAACGCAGCCCTTCTGTGAACTCTAAATACCAGCGGTATTTAAAAGGTGTGGGGGAAAAAAAGCACGCGTAGCTAACGCACCCCTTTGGTCGCAGAACTCTAAATCTAGCCGTATGTGTTTAGTTTTAAACAAAAAGAGTACCCAATATTGTAGCAGCCGAATATTCTGAACTTATTTTTCCAAATATTATTTCCGAAAGATTTGTACAAACCGAATTTTTTGCTGCTGCACATGTCTAGTTATAAAGTTTTTATTTCAATTTTTCTGTTAATTCTTTAAAGATTTCTTTTGTACATTTGTTAGAGTGAACATTTTTATATGCAAATTTTTTTTCCTGGTTTCATTTATTTGCATTAAATGTTTTCAAAGTAGCTTTAGTGATGCCGCTATCCTTCAAAATGGAACACATTCTATGTGGTCAGGAGTGAAGGATAGTGAGATAGTCGCGGCTCCATTGATTATAATAAAGTTGAACTAACAACACTGATGTGTTGAGTGGCAGGTACCAATCTCTTTGAATTCTGTTAGATCAAGTTGCGATTTTGTGAGAAAAAATTTCCTCAAGATATTTGTTTTACAAACCTGACTTAATTAATCAATACTACGGAAGCCCAGAGAGGCCATGTATTTTTATTTATTTTTTCTCTCTGAGCTTCCATACAATACCAATATGTGGTTTCTAATAACATTTCAAAGTAGACTATTTCACAATATGCCATATGAGCAATAGTTTATTATATCAGATAATTGTTTTCTAGTGTGTTACTTTACACTACCAGCAAGCTCCAACCATAAATAGCTGCATTTAGGCCTTCAGGTGTTGGCCCTTGCAAATTATCTCAGACAGTATGTGTCCAGATTGTTTTCAGCAAGCACAAAGGCTACACAGCCTTAGCACATATTCAGTACATCTTCCACTGAGACTTTGTCACTTGCAATAAATGTTATAGGCTTCAACCCTAGGATTTAATAGGTGCTAAAAGCAAAGTAGTGGATAAACATACTAAATTGTCTATCTACAATCCCATCTACTTCTTTGTAAAGAGTTGGAATATTTACATATTCCTGATGTATTCTACAAGAACAAATAACCAATGCAGAGGCAATGTACTGAAATAAAAAGGTCAAAATATTGTTTTATTTTCTATATGTTACTACTCCTCGGCCCAGATTACGAGTTTTGCGTTAGAGGCTATGCGGCGCTAATGGGCAGTTTTGTGTCACCGCTCACTTACATGCAGTACTGGTATTACGAGTTTTCAGAAACCCTGTGTTAAAAGACAAGAAGTTAGCATTGAGCAAAATTTTGCTCATTTACGCACTCCAATACCAGCGCTGCTTAAGTCAGCGGTGAGCTGGTCGTATGTGCTTGTGCACGATTTCCCCATAGGAATCAATGGGGAGAGCCGGCTGAGAAAAAGTCTAACACCTGCAAAAAAGCAGCATAAAACTCAGTAATGCAGCCCATTGATTCCTATGGAAAAATAAAATTTATGTCTACACCTAACACCCTAACATGAACCCCGAGCCTAAACACCCCAATCTTACAATTATTAACCCCTAATCTGCCGCCCCCACATCACCGACACCTACATTATACTTATTAACCCCTAATCTGCCACTCCGGACACCGCCGCCACCTACATTATACTTATCAACCCCTAATCTGCTGCCCCCAACATCGCCGACACCTACATACTATTTTTTAACCCCTAATCTGCTGCCCCCAATGTCGCCGCAACCTACCTACACTTATTAACCCCTAATCTGCTGCCCCCAAGCCGGGCGAAGTGGTCCTCCAGATGGGCAGAAGTCTTCATTCAGACGGCATCTTCTATCTTCATCCATCCGGCGTGGAGCGGGTCCATCTTCAAGACATCTGACGCGGAGCATCCTCTTTATCCAACGACTAAAGATGAATGAAGGTACCTTTAAGTGAAGTCATTCAAGATGGGGTCCCTTAGATTCCGATTGGCTGATAGAATTCTAATTCCAATAGGATTGAGCTCACATTCTATTTGCTGACTGGAACATTCTAAGGGACGCCATCTTGGATGACGTCACTTAAAGGTATCTTCATTCATCTTTAGTTGTCAGATGAAGAGGATGCTCCGCGTCGAATGTCTTAAAGATGGACCCGCTCCGCGCCGGATGGATGAAGATAGAAGATGCCGTCTGGATGAAGACTTCTGCCCGTCTGGAGGACCACTTTGCCCGGCTTGGATGAAGACTTCTCCCGGGTTCGTTGAGGACTTCGGCCCAGCTTGGATGAAGACTTCTCCCAGTAAGTCGATCTTCAGGGAGTTAGTGTTAGGTTTTTTTAAGGGTGTATTGGGTGGGTTTTATTTTTAGGTTAGGGACTTTGGGCCTGCAAAAGAGCTAACTGCCCTTTTAAGGGCAATGCCCATCCAAATGCCCTTTTCAGGGCAATGGGGAGCTTAGGTTTTTTTAGATAGTATTTTATTTGGGGGGTTGGTTGTGTGGGTGGTGGGTTTTACTGTTGGGCGGGTTGTTTGTATTTTATTTACAGGTAAAAGAGCTCATTACTTTGGGGCAATGCCCCACAAAAGGCCCCTTTAAGTGCTATTAGTAGTTTAGTTTAGGCTAGGGTTTGTTTTATTTTGGGGGGGGCTTTTTTATTTTGATAGTGCTATTAGATTAGGTGTAATTAGTTTAAATATCTGTAATTTGTTTATTATTTTCTGTAATTTAGTGGGGGGTGTACTTTAGCTAATTTGATTTAATTTTAGTAATTGTATTTAATTTAGTTAATTTATTTAATTATAGTGTAGTGTTAGGTGTTAGTGTAACTTAGGTTAGGTTTTATTTTACAGGTACTTTTGTATTTATTTTAGCTAGGCAGTTATTAAATAATTAATAACTATTTAATAACTATTCCACCTAGTTAAAATAAATACAAAATTGCCTGTAAAATAAAAAATAAACCCTTAGCTACCTACATTGTAACTATTAGTTATATTGTAGCTAGCTTAGGGTTTATTTTATAGGTAAGTATTTAGTTAAATAGGAATAATTTAGTTAATGATAATAATTTTATTCAGACTTATTTAAATTATATTTACGTTAGGGGGTGTTAGGGTTAGGGTTAGACTTAGATTTAGGGGTTAATACATTTAGTATAGTGGCGGCGAAGTTGGGGCGGCAGATTAGGGGTTAATAAATGTAGGTAGGTGGCGGAGATGTTAGGGACGTCAGATTAGGGGTTAATAATATTTAACTAATGTTTGTGAGGCAGGAGTGCGGCGGTTTAGGGGTTAATATGTTTATTATAGTGGCAGCGGCATTGGAGGCGGCAGATTAGGGGTTAATAAGTGTAGGTAGGTGCGGCGACATTGGGGGTGGCAGATTAGGGGTTAATAAATATAATGTAGGTGTCGGCGATGTTGGGGGCAGCAGATTAGGGGTTCATAAATATAATGTAGGTGGCGGCGGTGTCCGGAGTGGCAGATTAGGGGTTAAAATTTTTATTATAGTGTTTGCGATGCGGGAGGGCCTCGGTTTAGGGGTTAATAGGAGGTTTTTAGGTGTTAGTGTACTTTTTAGCACTTTAATTATGAGTTTTATGTTACGGCGTTGTACCATAAAACTCTTAACTACTGACTTTTAAATGCGTTAGGGATCTTGACAGGGTAGGGTGTACCGCTCACTTTTTGGCCTCCCAGGACAGACTCGTAATACCGGCGCTATGGAAGTCCCATAGGAAAAAGACTTTACAAAGTTTACGTAAGTCGTTTTGTGGTAAGGCCAAAGAAGTGTGCGGTGACCCTAAACCTTCAAGACTCGTAATACTAGCGGGCGTAAAAAAGCAGCGTTAGGACCTCTTAACGCTACTTTTTTACCCTAACGCACAACTCGTAATCTAGCCGCTCATTTTTATTAAAAGCAGTGCCATATTAACTGAATTTATTGTGTTTGGATAATAATCATAGGTAATGATTCAGGCCAAAGCATTTATTATGTGGTACTACAGAATTTGATTATGCTTTAAAGTATAATAATAATACTATTATTATTATTATTATTAATAATAATAATAATAATAATAATCATAATAATAATATAGTGCTAACTTCTCTATTTTAAAAAAAAATTCTTTCTAGATTTCAGTGAGACCAAGAGAACCTCTGTTTATGAACCTTTTTTTTATATAGAAGAGAAGTCTGCAGAGCTATTTAAGGAACTAAAAAATGCTAATATTACTCATAGTTATAATTTAAAAATATATTATTAACATTTTAAGTTTCTAATCATAGATAACCACAGCAGGCTAAAAAATAATCAACCCTGCTTAAAGCAGGGACATCTGATCTACTAAAAAAACTGACATGAAAGTGACTTGACTAGGCAGTAATTCCAGTTAGAGAAAGCATTTATAAAGTGTGCACTAATCCATATATATATATAAAAATTGAACCCCTTAACAATGTTTAGCCCTTAAGAAGTGAGGCAATGAAGAAATAGCGTAATGGAGGAATTCCAGGATAGCGATAGCAAGGACAGGGTGTCCCTGTGATCCCATGCTTGTCAGTGGGGTGTCTCCATTCATTAGATACACGTTGCGATCAGCGTGCATCTCATGCTGCTGCTGGAAGTCTGCGTGTGACGCTAGCCAGCAGCAGTAGAGTAACTTTGAAAAAAGTCAGTTACTGTGTATACAATTACTGTGACAGCCAGTCACAGTAGTTATATAATTAAAGGTATAGGCTAGTCAAAGCATGCAATTTTAAGCAACTTTCTAATTTACCCCTACTATTAATTTTTCTATGTTCTCTTGGTATCTTTATTTGAAAAAGCAATAATGTAAGCTTAGGAGCCAGCCCATTTTTTGTGCCGCACCTAGGTAGCACTTTGCTGATTGGTGTCTAAATGTATCCACCAATGAACAATCACTACCAAGGTGCTGAACCAAATGGGCCGGCTCCTAAGCTTACATTCTTGCTTTTTCAAATAAAGATACCAAGAGAACAATGAAAAAAAGTTGCTTAAAATTGTATGCTCTATCTGAATCATGAAAGTTTCATTTTGACTAGACTATCCCTTTAAAATGAAGCCTAGATACTAGCATGCCCCAGTGCCAAATCAGTGACCAAAAACTGGGTGCCTCAGAGGTGAGGCAATCCAATAATGCACAAAAAAGTGGTCAATGGTCATGTGATGGGATCCCTGTGATAACCTGTCACAGTGATCACATGTCAAAAATAACAAGACATTGTTTGTTAAAAATGCCTTGTTCTGGCCCCTCCCCTTCTGTCCCAATGAACACATACAGTGAAGAAAGTGTAAAATTAATTTGAATAAAGTGTTTTTTGTATTTTTTAAATACATTTTATTTTAATAAAGTTTATTTTTTCATAATTATATTTTGATAAAGCGTTTTTATTTTCCGGCATTGGCTATAAAAAGGTTAAACATAATGTGTCAAAATACCTCTAGATAAATGCCCTGGTGTGTCTGAACTCTACAAATATATACGTCTGTGTAGCAGTTTTGCATTGGATTACTGCTATTTAGCTTACAGTCTAATCATAGCAAATTTTCACATTAAACCCAAAATTCCATATTTGTAGTATTTGGCCAATATTTGATATTAATTACTTGAAAACACACACACAAACACACACACATTTCATTTGACAAGAGAGTGGATAACAATTAAGGTGAAATCAATAGTGAGCAAAAATGCCAAAATTGCTTGTTATTTAAGCACGGAAACTGGGAAAAACCTTGGTCCTTAAGAGGTTAAGAAGTCTAATTGTTAAGAAGTCCAATGTCCAAAAAACAGTAAAAAAATGATAAAACTTGCTCAGTAAAATATAAATACATATAAAATTTATTAAAAACTATATTTACATTTTGGTGAAAAATGGGATAGGGCACTGCCAAACCAAGTCCACCAATACTACCAAGAGAAAAACCTCTCCTTTATCTACTTATAGCACAAGACATGTATAGTTCATGACAATAAAAGATGTGGATGGCTTTTTTTGTTGAGAAGTATCAATGTCTTTGAAAACATTTTTTAATTATAGGTTCTTAAGTCTTTTTTGGATATCTTATAGCTTTTTTTTATAGTATTCACCTCAAAAACATAGAAAGTGAAAAAAAGTGTTGACATGTACTCCTCATAGTCTTCTTACATAGCATCACTAGGCCTTAACAATTGTGATTACAGTTCTGGAGTTTGTGGATCTGCACCTATTAATGTTTGTTCTGGAAAATGGAGATCAAACATCATGTGAGTGATCAATGTCAGCTGTGTAAGTCGGATACTGTAAGTGCTTTCCCATTTTGTCAATATTGATATATAAAATCAGAATGACCCCACATAGTCAAGTTGCCACCCATCTTAACTACAAAACACACAACACTCGTTTGTTGGGATTCAAAGGCCGCAGCTCATTTATTAACTTTGGCCTAGATTTAGAGTTTTGTCGGTAACGACCCGCGTAGCTAACGCTGGCTTTTTTCTGGCCGCACCTTTTAAATACCTCTGGTATTGAGATTTCCCAGAATGGCTGCGTTAGGCTCCAAAAAAGGAGCGTAGAGCATATTTAATGCCACTGCAACTCTCAATACCAGAGTTGCTTACAGAAGCGGCAAGCTTCAAAAACGTGCTCGTGCACGATTCCCCCATAGAAAACAATGGGGCTGTTTGAGCTGAAAAAAAAAACTAACACCTGCAAAAAAGCCGCATTCAGCTCCTAATGCAGCCCCATTGTTTGCTATGGGGAAACATTTCCTACGTCTGCACCTAACACTCTAACATGTACCCCGAGTCTAAACACCCCTAACCTTACACTTATTAACCCCTAATCTGCTGCCCCCGCTATCGCTGACCCCTGCATATTATTATTAACCCCTAATCTGCCGCTCCGTAAACCGCCGCTACTTACATTATCCCTATGTACCCCTAATCTGCTGCCCTAACATCGCCGACCCCTATATTATATTTATTAACCCCTAATCTGCCCCCCACAACGTCGCCTCCACCTGCCTACACTTATTAACCCCTAATCTGCCGAGCGGACCGCACCGCTATTATAATAAAGTTATTAACCCCTAATCCGCCTCACTAACCCTATAATAAATAGTATTAACCCCTAATCTGCCCTCCCTAACATCGCCGACACCTAACTTCAAACATTAACCCCTAATCTGCCGACTGGAGCTCACCGCTACTATAATAAATGTATTAACCCCTAAAGCTAAGTCTAACCCTAACACTAACACCCCCCTAAGTTAAATATAATTTAAATCTAACAAAATTAATTAACTCTTATTAAATAAATTATTCATATTTAAAGCTAAATACTTACCTGTAAAATAAATCCTAATATAGCTACAATATAAATTATAATTATATTATAGCTATTTTAGGATTTATATTTATTTTACAGGTAACTTTGTATTTATTTTAACCAGGTACAATAGCTATTAAATAGTTAAGAACTATTTAATAGCTAAAATAGTTAAAATAATTACAAATTTACCTGTAAAATAAATCCTAACCTAAGTTACAATTAAACCTAACACTACACTATCAATAAATAAATTAAATAAAATACCTACAATTACCTACAATTAAACCTAACACTACACTATCAATAAATGAATTAAATACAATATCTACAAATAAATACAATTAAATAAACTAACTAAAGTATAAAAAATAAAAAAGAACTAAGTTACAAAAAATAAAAAAATATTTACAAACATTAGAAAAATATTACAACAATTTTAAACTAATTACACCTACTCTAAGCCCCCTAATAAAATAACAAAGCCCCCCAAAATAAAAAATGCCCTACCCTATTCTAAATTACAAAAGTTCAAAGCTCTTTTACCTTACCAGCCCTGAACAGGGCCCTTTGCGGGGCATGCCCCAAGAAATTCAGCTCTTTTGCCTGTAAAAAAACACATACAATACCCCCCCAACATTACAACCCACCACCCACATACCCCTAATCTAACCCAAACCCCCCTTAAATAAACCTAACACTAAGCCCCTGAAGATCTTCCTACCTTGTCTTCACCTCACCGGGTATCACACCGATCTGTCCTGGCTCCGATATCTTCATCCAACCCAAGAGGGGGCTAGACAACCATCATCCGACGGCTGAAGAAGTCCAGAAGAGGGTCCAAAGTCTTCATCCTATCCGGGAAGAAGAGTAGATCCGGACCGGCAACCATCTTCTTCCAAGTGGCATCTTCTATCTTCATCCGATGAGGACCGGCTCCATCGTGAAGACCTCCAGCGTGGACCCATCTTCTTCCGACAACGTCCAACTGAAGAATGATGGTTCCTTTATGGGACGTCATCCAAGATGGTGTCCCTCGAATTCCGATTGGCTGATAGGATTCTATCAGCCAATCAGAATTAAGGTAGGAAAATTCTGATTGGCTGATGGAATCAGCCAATCAGAATCAAGTTCAATCCGATTGGCTGATCCGATCAGCCAATCAGATTGAGCTTGCATTCTACTGGCTGATCGGAACAGCCAATAGAATGCGAGCTCAATCTGATTGGCTGATCGGATCAGCCAATCGGATTGAACTTGATTCTGATTGGCTGATTCCATCAACCAATCAGAATTTTCCTACCTTAATTCAGATTGGCTGATAGAATCCTATCAGCCAATCAGAATTTGAGGGACGCCATCTTGGATGACGTCCCTTAAAGGAACCGTCATTCTTCAGTTGGACGTCGTCGAAAGAAATGGGTCCGTGCTTGAGGTCTTCACGATGGAGCCGGTCCTCATCGGATGAAGATAGAAGATGCCGCTTGGAAGAAGATGGTTGCCGGTCTGGATCTACTCTTCTTCCCGGATAGGATGAAGACTTTGGACCCTCTTCTGGACTTCTTCAGCCGTCGGATGATGGATGTCTAGCCCCCGCTTGGGCTTTGATGAAGATTTTGGAGCCAGGACGCATCGGTGATACCCAGTGAGGTGAAGATAAGGTAGGAAGATCTTCAGGGGCTTAGTGTTAGGTTTATTTAAGGGGGGTTTGGGTTAGATTAGGGGTATGTGGGTGGTGGGTTGTAATGATGGGGGGTTATTGTATGTGTTTTTTTACAGGCAAAAGAGCTGAATTTCTTGGGGCATGCCCCGCAAAGGGCCCTGTTCAGGGCTGGTAAGGTAAAAGAGCTTTGAACTTTTGTAATTTAGAATAGGGTAGGGCATTTTTTTATTTTGGGGGGCTTTGTTATTTTATTAGGGGGCTTAGAGTAGGTGTAATTAGTTTAAAATTGTTGTAATATTTTTCTAATGTTTGTAAATATTTTTTTATTTTTTGTACTTTAGTTAGTTTATTTAATTGTATTTATTTGTAGATATTGTATTTAATTCATTTTTTATAGTGTAGCGTTAGGTTTAATTGTAGATAATTGTAGGTATTGTATTTAATTAATTTATTGATAGTGTAGTGTTAGGTTTAATTGTAACTTAGGTTAGGATTTATTTTACAGGTAATTTTGTAATTATTGTAACTATTTTAGCTATTAAATAGTTCTTAACTATTTAATAGCTATTGTACCTGATTAAAATAAATACAAAGTTACCTGTAAAATAAATATAAATCCTAAAATAGCTATAATATAATTATAATTTATATTGTAGCTATATTAGGGTTTATTTTACAGGTAAGTATTTAGCTTTAAATAGGAATAATTTATTTAATAAGAGTTAATTTATTTCGTTAGATTTAAATTATATTTAATTTAGGGGGGTGTTAAGGTTAGGGTTAGACTTAGCTTTAGGGGTTAATCCATTTATTACAGTAGCGGCGAGATTCGGTCGGCAGATTAGGGGTTAATAATTGAAGTTAGGTGTCGGCGATGTTAGGGAGGGCAGATTAGGGGTTAATACTATTTATTATAGGGTTATTGAGGCGGGAGTGAGGCGGATTAGGGGTTAATTACTTTATTATAGTAGCGGTGCGGTCCGCTCGACAGATTAGGGGTTAATAAGTGTAGGCAGGTGGAGGCGACGTTGAGGGGGGCAGATTAGGGGTTAATAAATATAATATAGGGGTCGACGGTGTTAGGGGCAGCAGATTAGGGGTACATAAGTATAACGTAGGTGGCGGTCGGCAGATTAGGGGTTAAAAAAAATTAATTGAGTGGCGGCGATGTGGGGGGACCTCGGTTTAGGGGTACATAGGTAGTTTATGGGTGTTAGTGTACTTTAAAGCACAGTAGTTAAGAGCTTTATGAACCGGCGTTAGCCCAGAAAGCTCTTAACTACTGACTTTTTTCTGCGGCTGGAGTTTTGTCGTTAGAATTCTGACGCTCACTTCAGACACGACTCTAAATACCGGAGTTAGAAAGATCCCATTAAAAAGATAGGATACGCAATTGACGTAAGGGGATCTGCGGTATGGAAAAGTCGCGGCTGAAAAGTGAGCGTTAGACCCTTTCCTGACTGACTCCAAATACCGGCGGTAGCCTAAAACCAGCGTAAGAAACACACAACACTCGTTTTTTGGGATTCAAAGGCCGCAGCTCATTTATTAACATAGTAAATAAACATAAATAACCATAACTTATCAACAACCACAGTGCTTGCCCCCACTTGTCCACTTGCAAGCCCCGCCCAACCCAAGGGAGGGGCAATCACCATTAAACCAACCCCTGTTACTGCAACAGGAAGTCCATCCACCTCATAACAGGCGTAAGCCTCTACCAAACAGGGCAAGCACCCCGCCACCTCTCACCCCCAAAGTGAGAACCGCCAACCAGAGCTAAGGCCTTCTCAATCCCCTCATTTAAAGTGTAATTAAAGAGGTGTAACCCCACCTCATTGAGGTGTACCCCATCTTTCAGGTAAAAGCACCTCCCCGATTCACCCTCAAATTCCACATGCCTCAAACTCACCCCTCTGCACCGCCTCACATGCTCGCTCACCATTCTATTGATCTTCCGTCTGGTAGCCTCCAATCTCCCCAAATCCCAAGCTGACCTCCACACCAACCGACTCTCAATCTCGGACCACACTATAACCACCCCCGGGAAAAGCTGGCATAGCCGGGTTATCCCCTTTTTCATGTCCTCCACCAGGTCCTTCTGTGACATGAACCCCAAGTCATTGCCCACCAAAATTTGGGGGGTTGAAAACAAACTTGCAAACTCCACAACTTTCAAAACTAACTGGCCCATTTCATACCCCTGATCCCCAGCCACTTTATCTCCACCTTCTCCCTGTCAAGTCCCAGCAGTAAACCATTGTCCTTCACTGCGGCAGCCTTCCTGGCCCAATGGATGTATGAATGCCCGATCACCCAGCAACTCACCGGACCTGTCAAAACAAATAGAGCCGTATCAGCTGCCGCACCCCCGACTTAAACCCTCAGCCCCGGTCTAACGTACCCCCTGAACCTCTCTGATCTCCACCTCCCAATCCTTTTAATCACCCTCGCATCCATTCCTAACCCTGCGGCTTCCGTCACCGCTCCTATCCTGAAAGAATGGGACCCGAACTCCATACCCCCAATCCCCAGCCTCCCCAAGGCCTTCCTGAACACTGAAATAAATTGGTATCTAGACAATGCTGAACCATCCGCATGGAGAAACAATGGACCATTCCTTTTGGGGCGCAGACAGAGGTAATCTCTCATCGCGGCCACTCCCTCAAGCTTATCAAGCAACCTTTCCCCGCTTGGTCCGTCTTCGACCTCCTCAGTCACACCTCAACTTTCCTATCCCTCACAATGACCTCCCTCCCTTGGAGGCCCCCTGTATCCCTCCTATTTTGGCCCACCAACTCGGACACCCTGAAGGCCCCAAAAAATGCTAACACAAAAGCTGCTCTAAACAAAATCTCTTCCCCTTCCGAAAAGCACAAGCCCTTCAAACAACCCACTACCCTTTCCAGTATGGCAAAGATCACTGGTCTCCTCCTGTAATGTCTCCTCCATCCCCTGCACAAACCCCTCACTGCCATGCGCACCACAAATACCTTTGTCAAGTCCTCCATTCCCACCAATTGGAACCAAAAGGCCAAAGCCGCCAACCTTTTCCGTATTTCTGAAGGTGACAGCCTCTCTTCCCCCCACCTCTTCACCCAGGTCAGAAATACTTGCAGTTGGCTACCCTCTGTTTCCCACAAATGCTGACCATCATTCAACCCCCGCCACTGTTTCCACACCCGGGCGTTCGCCATCCATGTGGCCTCTGGCAAAGATCCTTGCACCAAGTTGATCACACCCTGCCCAAACTCCACAGGTCCCTCGGGCAGGGCACCCCTTCCTCGTCCGCCTCTGGTGCTGCTGCAAAGAACCGGTCCCACTGGAAACGGGACAAAGCGTCAGCAATAACATTCATCTTGCCCGGAACATGTACAGCTCTGAAAGATATGTTATTTCGCAGACATTCCAGCACAAACGCTCTCAACAACCTTACCACTGGGGGGGAATTCGCCGTTAATCTGTTAATAGCCAATACCACCCCCATATTGTCCGAATGAAAAGTAACTCTTTTGTCCCTCAACACGTGGGACCACACCCGCAAAGCTACTACCAATGGAAAGAATTCCAGGAAAGTAAGGTTCTTAGTAAGACCCGTCTCTGTCCAACTCTCCGGCCACTTGTCCGCACACCACCTGCCCTGTAAATAAGCCCCGAACCCCTGGGCCCCTGACGCATCTGTGTACAAACCCAGGTCATCGTCCGACCAACCTATTTCCTGAATAATCAGATTCCCATTGAATTCGTCCAAGAAGGTAAGCCAGACCCTCAAGTCCTCCTTCATCTCTCTCGTCATTCTTATGTGATGCCTTGGCTCGGACACCCCGGCCGTTGCCAAGGACAAACGCCTGCAGAACGCCCTGCCGATCGGTATGATCCTGCAGGCGAAGTTCAAATTCCCCAGCAACGACTGCAGCTGCCATAACGTCACCTTTCGCGCAGCCACCGCCTCCCCCAGCAGGCTCCTCAGGTCCGTCACCTTGTCCTCAGGGAGCCTACACTCCATCCGATCCGAGTCTAACTGAATACCCAAGAAACTCAGAGACGTTACCGGCCCTTCCGACTTATCAGCCGCAACTGGGATCCCGAAATCTTGGGCCACCTCCCCGAAAACCTGCACCAAGCGCTTGCACTTCCCCGAACCTGCCGCCCCTACGAACAGAAAATCGTCCAGGTAATGGACAACTGAAGCGATTCCCGCCTTCTGTCTGACCACCCATTCTACAAAAGAACTAAACTTTTCAAAGTACGCGCAGGAGATGGAACAGCCCATGGGGAGACACAGATCCACAAAAAAGGAACTCTCAAAGTAACACCCCAGGAGGTGGTGACATCTGGGATGCACCGGCAACAGCCTGAAGGCTGATTCCACATCCGCCTTAGCCAGCAATGCCCCCTGTAGTTCACTGACACCAATTCTGGATCAATCCCATCATTGACTGATAATCCTTTTGGGTGAGAAAGGTGATGGATCATCCGGAACTGCAAGACCCCCTTTTTCGGTACCACCCCAAGCGGAGAAATCCGCAAACCCTTCAAAGATGGGCTCTCGAACGGCCCGTCATCCTGCCCAGGGCCATCTCCTTGTACAATTTTTCCCTCACCACTTGCGGAAACTCCCTCGCCGACTTTAAGTTACCCCCAAACCTTCCCATCTCCTGGTCCTTGAACGGGATAATAAAACCTGAACTAAACCCCGTCAATAATAGTTCGGCGTCCGCCGAACACCCCCATCTATTGGCGTACTCCTTTAGCCACGGGACCATCCTTCCTACCATCACTGGGGTCCGCTCCCGTACTACCCACCTCGTTGGGCTTTCCTCCCTGCCTCGCTTTCTTGAAGCACTTAGCGAAAGAATGGATACCTCCACACCCTGAACATTTGTGCTTGTATTTGCACGACGCCCCAAAACGGCATTGCCCCTCATTGAACTGGAAGCAGAGGCCCTTCTGGATAACCGTCGATGTGCTACCTGATCCACCCCCGCTACCACTTCCTTGACCTGCTGACCGAAAGGACTGCCCTCCTCTAAGGGGGGTCATAATCTCTAACCAGATGCCCATGTCCCTATCATCCCATCGCATCTCAGGTCTCACCGCCATTCTCTGCCTAAAACGTTAAAACCAAGCCATCCCTCCATACGTCCGGTACGCGTTTGTAATCTCGTTGTAGTAGCAGAACAACGACGACCCATGTTCTGGAAACTTCTCCCCCATCACGCTAGCTAGGATACAGAAAGCCCTCGACCAATTGCCAAAGGTTTTGGGTAGTTTCCTCCATCTCTTCTTCCTCTCCTCCTCCTCCTTCTTCCCTTTCTCCTTATCATCCTCCTTTACCTCCAGCACCTGGTCCAACGGCAGAAGTGACAAAATCTCCAAGAACTCCCTCTTCCAAATCCTCTCCTTCACCTCACTGGTTAGGTGTATCCCCAACGGCCCCACAGAGCACAGGCACGGCCTCCTCAATGCATCCTCCGGAACCTTCAGCATTTCTCCCCCACTGACCACTGCAGGCACAGCCGCTGCCGTACTCCCTCCTGCCTGCGCTCCCGTTACCTGACCCTCTCCTCCGGGTTGTACCCACGCCGTCGCTGGTGACCCCACCCCTCCTGCTTTTTCCAAGGTTGCGATTAGTCCCTTCAAACCTGCCAGCAACACCTCTCTCTCCCCAGCCACTCCGTCAGTCACCCTGCTTGGCTGCACAGTCGACTCACCTGCTGCCCGAGCCGTCACAGCTGGTCCGTCACCCCTTCTTTCTTCCCTGTCTGTCGCCATCGGCCTGCGGTCCACCTGCCGGCTGGAGGCCCTAGGCCTCCTGATCTCGTCCTCCCTGCCAGTCTCCAGAAGGCGCCATGCCGGACCTCTCCTGGCAGGGGATCTACCCCTGCCGTATCTGCTCCTCTCTCTGGACCTGTCTACCCTGGCCCAAGTTGGCGATTCCATCTCCGTCCCTCCAGGTCCCCTGCTCCGGGGTGACCTAGACCTTCTCCGTCCTCTGGGGGACTACCGTCTCCTTGGGGGGGTGTGAACCCTCCCCATCCCACGTCCGGATCCTGCTGCCTGCGAGGAAGAGGAACCAATCAATTCACCCCCCCTCTCCATTCTCCTGCTCCCTTCCCTGCTGCCCCCCCTTTCACCTCCCTGTGGTGGGGTCAAAAATTGCAAAAGCTGCGCTAGGGCATCCATGCCCCCTACCTGGCCAGCCGTTCCTGCTCCCGCTGACGTCCCCTCCAGTGGGTCCTCTTCCTCATCAAAGTCACCACTGGCCTCTAAGTCCAGTGGTGGCTCCGTCCACAGCTCCAGATCATCCAAACTCTCCGTC
Organism: Bombina bombina; assembly: GCF_027579735.1. NCBI lineage: Eukaryota > Metazoa > Chordata > Amphibia > Anura > Bombinatoridae > Bombina > Bombina bombina. Next base: position 965,092,306 of record NC_069499.1, read on the forward strand.
TCTCTGCAGGCTTCTTCCGCCTCCTCCACCCTGGCCGTACTGGCCCCGACCTCTGCAAAAACAAACAAACCATCAATAATTACCCCTTTCTCACTGTCCCCCCTCCCCTGTTTCCAGGACCCCCCCGCCCGTACTCCCTCCTCCCCCCTTTCCTCTCCCCTACCTGCAATCCCCCCTAATGATCTACCCTCATCCTTCCCCCTTTCTCCCTACCCCTCTCACCTCCTATGCACCATTACCTTACTAACTATCGCTTTTTTTTTTTTTTTTAACCCTTCCCTCCTGCACCTGTCCATTCTACCCTTAACTCCCTCTCCCCCCTTCTCTGCTGGCCCTCCTCTCCGCTAACCCCCCCCTTACTCACTTTGCAGCTGCCCCCAAGGTCCCCTTGCGCTGCCCCCCCCCCAGACTACTGATGGCCCTGCCACTGCCTATGCGTCTTGGGGCACCAGAGAATTCAGACCAACCACACCGGAAGTTGCCTGATTCCCCCCCCCATGGAGCAACCCCTCATCATGTCAGCCCTGTCCTGCCTAACCCTGCTTAAATGCTGCCTAGTTATGCCCCCCACCGACTACTGCGCTTCTCTATCTGGGGCCCATACACAGCCTTCTCTACCACCCTGCCTATCTCTCTCCTGTGGCCGAACCTACCCCCCCCTCTACCCGCTTTGCTGACATACTGCATTCCCAACCAGGCTGAAAGGTTTATCTACACCTGTGCCTCCCGAGCCCCTGAACCACCGCCCCATGTTTAAAATTCCCACACTATGCCGTGATAGGCAACTGACCCTCCTGCCATGAACCGGATCCCCTTTGACTGCTCCCCCCCGCCTGCCACCGCAGGCCTCCCCCTCTCACCCTGCTGCCTCTGCAGCCATTGTACCTCCGCTGGCGTCAGCCCCCCCAGGGCCCCCACCCTCCTCCTTCCCGGTATGGGCATCCGCCCTCCCCCCCTCCGGTCACATCATCTTCTGTACCGCCGGTCCCTCAGCCCTGCTCGCCTTACTTGCATTCTGTTCTTCTGTCCTGCCGCTCCTCCGCTTGCCTTTTCCAGCTCCTGGGCCTGGTTGCTACCGCCGGGCCGTGACGTCATCCGGCACCGCTGTTCCACGACGCAGGCCCTCTCTGGCCGTCGCACTGGGTTCTGGTTCCCGCCGCTCCGCCTCCTGGAATCCTCCTGCCAACCTTCCTCTCCTCCTCTGTACCTGAGGCCCGGCTGCGACCGCCGGGCCGTGCTCCTCCCCATCTCCGCCTCCTGAGGCCTCAAGCCCGGCCTGGGCCTGGCTGTGGATACCGCTCCTGCTCCCAGCTGTTCCCCACTCTGCTCACCCGCCTGGGGCCTTCCACTCGCCTTCCCCTTCCTGCCGGTGCCCATCGCTGGGCTCAATCTCTCTGGAGGCCTAGACCTCCTGGTAGGCCGCACACTGCTCCTGGAAGCTGATCCTCTGGAACCAGGAATATCCACTGCTCCTCCGGTGCCTGCTTCGCCTGCTGCTGCTGCCAGCCTCTCTCTTATCCACTCAGCACCCTTCTCCTTGGCTACAGCCATCAGGTTAGACAACAGAGCCTCCATACTGGTGAGTCAAAGCCAATTTCAGCTTCCACCGTTTAGCTCCTGATAGAAAATGTGCCTGTTACTTCCTGTGTTATGCCTATACTCCTTTTCTCAGCCCAGCCCCTTGTCCTCACATTCACCCCTTGTCCTCTTCCTGTTGGGGTCATACAACCCTTCCTTCCATTTACTCATCCAGGGTTCTGCTAGACTGAAAGATTGAAATTGTCCCTTATGTGTTCAAAATTAAGAACAAGATTGGGGAAATACATGATTGGAGGAATGAAAGGTATTATGGCCTTAGTAACTAGAACACAGCGAATGACTAAGAAACAGCCAACTACTACAGGAAGATATTACTCTAGAAGAGATGAAAAGAAGTATGAAAAAAGAAAACAAAGCCTCTCAACACAGAGAATCACATTTTAAAGTATTACATCATTCATACATTACACCAAAATTTGTAGCAGCATGGTACAACATGTAAAGCTGGAGATGCTTAAAATGTGGCATGGAAAAAATGGCTTTTATACACTATATTTATGTCCAAAAATATAGAATCCTATATAATAAATGGCCAAGTATGTTTGTCAGATGCAGTCATGCACAGTAGGGACTGCACGTGACAAACATACCTGACCGTTTGGATCCTGACACTCAGCACTCAGCACAGAGCAAGGCTGAAGCGGAGTGTCAGAGAGCGTGACCAACGGGAGCGTTGCAATGGAGGCGTGACCGGGCGTCGTGAGGGGCGTGGCCGGGCATTGCGAGGGGCGTGGCTGGGTGCGGCGAGGGTCGTGGCCGGGCGGGTGTCGCCGCGATGGGGCGTGGTCGGGCGGGGTGCCGCGATGGGGGCATGGCCAGAGAGGCAAAGGCTTTCAATGAAGACAGAGCCAGAGAGGGAGCAGGAGAGGGGGTGAGAAGGGCGAAAGAGGGGGGAGAAGGGCCAAAGAGGGGGGGAGAGAGCCAAAGGGGGGGGGGGAGAGAGCCAAAGGGGGGGGGGAGAGCCAAAGAGGGGGGAGAGAGAGAGCCAAAGAGGAAAGAGAGCCAAAGAGGAGAGAGAGCCAAAGAGGAAAGAGAGCCAAAGAGGAGAGAGAGCAAAAGAGGGGAGAGAGCCAAAGAGGGGGGAGAGAGAGCCAAAGAGGGGGGGGGGGGGAGCCAAAGAGGGGGGAGAGAGCCAAAGAGGGGGGGGGAGAGAGCCAAAGAGGGGGGGAGAGAGCCAAAGAGGGGAGAGAGAGAGCAAAAGAGGGGGGGGGGAGAGCCAAAGAGGGGAGAGAGCCAAAGAGGAGAGAGAGCCAAAGAGGGGGGAGAGAGAGCCAAAGAGGGAGGAGAGAGAGCCAAAGAGGGGGAGAGAGAGCCAAAGAGGAGGGGAGAGAGCCAAAGGGGGGGGGGGAGAGCCAAAGGGTGGGGAGAGCCAAAGGGGGGGGGAGAGCCAAAAGGGGGGGGGAGAGCAAAAGAAGGGGGAGAGAGAGAGCCAAAGAGGAAAGAGAGCCAAAGAGGAGAGAGAGCCATAGAAGAGAGAGAGCAAAAGAGGGTAGAGAGCCAAAGGGCGGGGGAGAGAGAGCCAAAGAGGGGAGGAGAGAGCTAAAGAAGGGGGGGAGAGAGCTAAAGAAAGGAGGGAGAGAGCCAAAGAGGGAAGAGAGAGCAAAAGAGGGGAGAGAACCAAAGGGGGGCGGAGAGAAAGCCAAAGAGGGTGGGAGAGAGCCAAAGAGGGGGGGGGAGAGAGCCAAAGAGGGGGGTAGAGAGCCAAAGAGGGGGGAGAGCACAAAAGAGGGGGAGAGAGCCAAAGAGGGTGGGAGAGAGCCAAAGAGGGGGGGAGAGAGCCAAAGGGGGGGGAGAGAGCCAAAGGGGGGGAGTTAAAGGGGGGGAGAGTTAAAGGGGGGGGAGAGCCAAAGGGGGGGGAGAGCCAAAGAGGGGGGAGAGAGAGAGCCAAAGAGGAAAGAGAGCCAAAGAGGAGAGAGAGCCAAAGAGGAGAGAGAGCAAAAGAGGGGAGAGAGCCAAAGAGGGGGGAGAGAGAGCCAAAGAGGGGGGAGAGAGAGCCAAAGAGGGTGGGGGGAGAGCCAAAGAGGGGGGGAGAGAGCCAAAGAGGGGGGAGAGAGCCAAAGGGGGGGGGAGAGCCAAAGAGGGGGGAGAGAGAGAGCCAAAGAGGAGAGAGAGCAAAAGAGGGGAGAGAGCCAAAGAGGGGGGAGAGAGAGCCAAAGAGGGGGGAGAGAGCCAGTTTAGTGCAAAACTCGTAAATCTAGGTGTGTAACAACAAAGGGGATGTTTTTTTTCTTCAGATTTTGGAAATCACAAGCATCTCCACAGTTTGGAGTGCTAATATGATCTATATGTAAATAATTAATTAATTATTGTAAGTTAATGTAAATGTGCTAAAAATGAAGTATATGGAGATACTAAGAAGTATGGTAAATATCTATAAATGGAACTTGTGATTATCTATTTGTGACCTTTTTTTATTTATTTTTTATTTTGTCTTATTTATTTTTGTTTGCTATCAGTAATAAATAATGAAAATAAAATAAAAATATTAGTTGCTATTAATCTTAAAATAGTTTTAAAGTTTGGGATGGAGCATGGCAGACGCTTTTAATTGGCCATGTCTGCGTAAGGTTATGAAAGATATTGAGCATTATAAACTCTGTTTTATGTACTCCCTGGCTCGCAGAAGGGGAAAAACAGCATGCACAGTTTTCTGTAAGTACGGGTTGGACTCTAAAGCTGAAAACCCACTGAGAAAGGAACGGCAACTGCTTTACCTCTGACCATCTCTGGTAGCAGTATCACAGTTTACAGAGTCCCATTGTGAAGACAAGAGACTAGTCAGTGGAGAAACACCTGTCACATGCAGTGCGCATGGGAGCCATTAGTAAACACAATAGTAAACCCTGTCAAACTGTCTCTTTTGCAACATAAAGCAACTGATTGGAAGACATGCTTTACCACACAAGAGGGTCCTATGCAGTGTAGTGCTCCTCACCATAAATCTTGTATGCAACCCTGAATTTGCTATGTTTATCCATCCTCCCTTATGTGGAGACATTCCTACTTGCAAAGATAACCTGGAAGTCTTTTAGTCATATTAAGTACCTTGATTACATACAGTGATTCTTGGACCTCCTTTAAGCTCTCAAATATTTTCCATTGAGTGCAAACTGCACCCCACTTATGGAAGTTAAGTGAGTTCCATCAGCTTTAAACTTATCAACCAATACTGTTTTCTGATTTTTTTGAGGCTCTTCATCACCTTAAATAAGGGAGAATAATATATTTTTGCATTAGTGAAGGTAATATTATAATTGTCAAGAGGTTTATACATAAACAAAATAAACCTGTCAAATATCTAAGAGTTGACTCCTACACTAAAGTGTTGCATGCCCTTTTAAGTCATTAGACCAGAGCTTTCCAAACTTTTCATGTTGGCGACACACTTTTTAGACCTACATAATTTCGCGACACAGTAATTCAGTTGTACTGGCAAACAGGATTTTAAACTAACTTGTTTTAAGAGATACGGACACAAACATAAATGGTATAATAACTAAATGTATTTACAAGTAACAGTATGTATGTATGTGCAAGAATTAAAAAAATTCTACTTATTATTTTAATGGGATGTATGAGGTTGATGGGATGAACACAATTTCTGAATATTTGGTGGAATATTAGTTAAAGACACTAGCATTTCATCATCAAGTACTTTTACGCTTCCACTTCCTATCCATATATCAAGAGCAGGAACAGCAATGCACTACTGGGAGCTAGTTGCAAAAAAAAACCCCCGCTGACTTCTGACTTCAGCTCAGCATTTAAGTTGCCTCCCTCAGAGCTCGGTGAGTCTGATTGACTACTGCCCGCTCTGCAAACACACTGCTGTCCCACTCACTGACTACACATGCAGTCAAGAGTCAATTAAGGAGACTACATGTGCAGTCAGGAGCCAATGTGCCGCCAAAGCCGCCAATGGGAATAGTTTCAGTTCCCACTGAGCTGCGCCAATAGGTTAAGATGATCTGTGACCTCCTAGGTATCAATCACGTGTCAACCATGTGATATGCGTAGCAGGCAGGCGGAAAGTCAGAAACCAAAAAAAAAATTTTTTAAATAAAATTTTAAAAAAATTGTGCTGAAGCAGGGACACACCTACACACTGCTGCCGACACACTAGTGTGTCCCGACACACAGTTTGGAAAGCACTGCATTAGACAATGCTGTGACCATATCTGTGGATACTTCCACACTCCAACCATCCAGGACTTTTAATAATCCAGATCCTTAGCCTGTATTAAAGAGGAGTTTCCAGGTCTTTAATGAGTTTGGTTTCCTGGTTGAAGCTCTGATAGATAATCCATTTAGACAGATATAAATACTATGTCACAGTTATGAGCATCTTAGCAATTAGATTTCTGAACTAGAAACTAAACAGGGTGATCTTGAAAAGATTGCAAGGGGAGACAATCTGTATATCCACAGGGTCCCTGAGTCCATTACAGTGTACCATCTCAAAATAATTAACTGCAGGATGTTTTTCAGGCTCTAGGTGATGTAGATGCTACACCGCACATTAATATGCCTATAGAGAGGGCACATGGGGCCAAAAGGCATAAATCAGCTGACTTTCAAATCTCTGAGCAACAGCATCATCACTTGCTTTGAAAGATTTACAGAAAATGAATAGCTTTTAAACATGACAGAAATAAACCAAATTTCCACTTTCAAGATCATCATATTCTGTCTTTGCAGATTCTCCCCCCAGAAACCTACATCAAAGAAACACCTTCTCATACTTTACACACCACTTACAATAGCTAACTGGGGGTTCCCAACTATTTTTGTCATTAAATCTGGTAGAATAGTAATCTAATGATCTCTCTAAAATATCTGATTTTAAAAAGGTTGTGAGTGAACATGAGCATTTGACTAGTGAGGGTGAGGAGCAGTGGTAAAAAGTCTCCAAGACAGATTCCAGAATTTCCTACTGGTTACCATTTGAACATTTTGGGGATGAATACATTTGCTGGACTCTACATCTCTTGTGAATGCTGCTCAGGTTAGCATTCTTCACTTACTAATGTTGAGTTAAGCCACACTTTGAATATTTTAAGATATTAATAATTTCTCTAACAAAATTCTTCTATTTATGCTGGATTATTTTTTTCTTTTCAAGGTTAAAATGTATGGTCATCTAGATAGCTGTATGATTCTAGAATATTTTATTGTTGTGTAGAACAATATACACTTACAAGAGCTAACTGGGGGATCCCAACTATTTTTGTCATGAAATCTGGTAGAATAGTAGTAATCTGTAATAATCTCTCTAAAATCTCTTATTTTAAAAAGGGTGTGACTGAACATTATTATTATTATTATTCTTTATTTATAAAGCGCCAACAGATTCTGCAGCGCAGTCCATGGGAAACAAAGATAAAAGGACAGTACAATACAATATGAGACACCAGACAAAATTTAACAAACAAATACAGGGGGAATTGTGAGCCCTGTTCCCGTGGGAACTTACAATCTATATGGGTAGGAGGGTGAGAAACAGGAGGTGGGTACTGCAAAAACTATTAATGATGTTAGTGTGGAGTTAAATGAGGGCAACTATTAGTCAAGTGGAATTCCTTAGTTACTGATTTGGTGATAGGCTTCCCTGAACAAGAAGGTCTTTATGGAGTGTTTAAAGGTGGAGAGGTTGGGGGAAAGTCAGACAGCTCGAGGAAGTGCGAGGGTTGGTGCTGCACTTGAGAAGACCTGTAGTCTAGCATGGGAGGAAGTGATGGTAGAAGATGCAAGGAGTAGATCGTTGTTGGATCTTATGGGATGGACTGGAGTATATTCATGGATGTGTGCGGACAGGTAGGGGGAGCTGCATTGGTAAGGCTTTGTAGATCAGAGTAAGAATTTTGAATTTAATTCTGCTGTGAATGGGGAGCCAGTGAAGGGACTTGAAGAGGGATGCAGCAGATAGAGAGCATCGGGAGAGGTGGATTAGCCTAGCAGAGGCATTTAGGATGTATTTAAGAGGGGAGAGGCGGGAGAGAGGAAGGCCAGTTAGTAGGTTATTACAGTAGTCAAGCCAGGAAATTACTAGGGAATGGATTAGCTGTTTCAGCACTCAGAAAAGGACACATTTTTGGAGATTTTGCATAGGTGGTTGCGAAAGAATGAAGAGAGCAATTGGACGTGGGGTATGAAGGATAGATTGGAGTCAAGTGTAACTCCTAGGCAGCAGACTTGTGGTGATGGGGAGATAGTGGTGTCGCTAACCATGATAGTAAAGTTAGAAACTGGAGTAGAATTAGATGGGGGGATTAGAAGAAGCTCAGTCTTGGACTTGTTGATTTTTAGGTGGTGAGAGGCCATCCAGGAAAAAATTCCAGATAAGCAGTTGCTGATGTGGGAAAGGACAGAAGAAGAGAGTGCAGGGATGGATAGGTAGATCTGAGTATCATTGGCATAGAGGTGATAGTTGAAGCCATAGCTACCGATAAGTTTACCCAGTGAGGAAGTATAGATAGAGAAGAGTAGAGGGCCTAGAAAAGAGCCTTGAGGTACTCCAACAGACAGAGGCAATGAAGAGGTGGAGTCACCAGCAAATGAGACAGAAAAGGACCTATTAGAGATTAAGAGTGGATCCAGGAGAGGGCAATATCACAGAGCCCAAGGGAGCTGAGAGTCCATAGGAGGGGGGATGGTAATTGGTCAACAGTGTCAAAGGCAGCAGACAGGTCAAGTAAGATAAGTATAGAATAGTGGTCATTGTTTTTAGCAGAAAGAAAATAAGTTAGGGCAGTCTCAGTTGAGTGTTGGGGACGGAAGTCAGATTGCAGGGGGTCAAGCAATGAGTTGGAGAACAGGAAGGGGGTTAGGCAAACGAAAACTAGTTTTTCAAGGAATTTTGAAGCTAGCAGTGATATGGGGCGGTAGTTTGCAGGAGAATTGAGGTAGAGGGAACCAGTAGTAAGGGATCGGTTGAATATGTGAGTAAGAGTTGGAGTGAGGGTAGAAGACAGGGAAGGTATTAGATGTGAAGGGATAGGGTCAAGTGGGCAGGTAGTGAGGTGTGAGGAAGACATTAGGGAACTCACTTCATTCTCAGTGGTTGGGGGGAAGGTACTGAGAGTGATGGGGGGGGCTAACTGGGGTGGAGATGGAAGGTTGCAGTCTTGTTGTGGGATGTTACTTTGGATGGTATGTGTTTTGTTGAAAAAGTAGTCTACCAAGTCTTGAGCACTAAAGGCAGATGAAGGGGGTGGTGCAGGTGGATAGAGGAGAGTGTTAAAAATGGAGAAGAGACTTTAGGGTTTGAGGAGTGAGAAGATATAAGAGAAGAGAAGAAGTTTTGCTTGTTCAAGTGAAGGGCAGAAGAGTAAGAATAAAGAATGAACTTATAGTGTAGGAAATCGGGTTCCGAGCGGGATTTCCTCCAGGCACATTCAGCAGCACGGGAGAATTTTTGTAGATAGCGTGTTTGCTGAGAGTGCCAGGGCTGGAGCTGACGACGTGGGGTTTTGCATATTTGTGGAGGAGCAAGGGTGTTGAGTGAAGAGGAGAGAGTATTGTTATAGTGGTTTGTAGCAAGGTCAGGGCAGGATACCGTGGAAATGTGGGGGAATAGTGTTTGAATAAGGTTGGAAAGTTGTAGAGGACCCACAGTGTGAAGATTTCTACAGGGGCGGGGGGAAGAAATAGGTTTAGCATGTACATTGAGATTATAGGTGAGAAGATGGTGGTCTGAGATGGGAAATGGGCGACAGGTGACATCAGAAAGGGGGCAGAGGTAGGAGAATACCAGATTGATAGAGTGTCCATCGCAGTGAGTAGGGAATAGTGTGAATTGAGAGAGACCAAAGGAGTTTTTGAGTGAGAGAAGTTTAGAGGCAGCAGGGGCAGATGGGTTATCAATGGGGATGTTGAAGTCCCCTAGGATTAGAGCAGGTGTATTTGTAGAGAGAAAGTGAGAAAGCCAGGCAGCAAAGTTATCAAGGAATTTGGGGCGATAGATAACTGCCACCTTGAGGGAAAGGGGGGAAAACAGGCGGATGCAGTTGACTTCAAAGAAGGAGAATGAGAGAGATGGATGAGGATGTAGGTGCTGATAGGAGCAGGAGGGGGAGAGTAAGGGATTCCAACACCGCCACCATGTCTATCACCTGGCCTAGGTGTTTGGCTAAAATGGAGACCGCCATGCGTGAGAGCAGCAATGGAAGCAGTGTCAGAAGAAGATAGCCAGGTTTCAGTAATTGCTAGAAGATTGAAAGCATTAGAAACAAAGATGTCGTGAACAGTTCTAAGTTTGTTACAGACAGAGCGAGCATTCCAGAGGGCACAAGAAAAGAGAGGGGATAAGCGCTGTGGGTTAATGGAGATGAGCTTGTTAGGATTGCGTGACCTGGAGTTTTTATTGTAAGAGACTGAGTGTAAAAGCGTGGTGATTGTTGCAGGGCCAGGGTTAGGAGAGATGTCACTAGCAGCAAGCAGTAGTAGGAGTTTGAGTGACAGAAGGTGAGATTGAGACTTGTAGGAGTGGGTATGATTAGAGACTGGAGAGTAAGATGGGGAAGTATTTCTAAGGAGGCAGAGTAGTTCATGAGAGGACAGCATAGGGGATGAGAGAAGGGAGGGAGAGATAAGGATAGTGTGGGGATTATTGTTGTTATAAGGGCATGCAGTGAGTTTTAGGAGAAGGGCAGACAGAAAGAGCAGAAAAGACACAGAGAGCATTGTGCAAGTGTAGCATGAGCATTTGACTATTGAGGGTGAGGAGCAGTGGTAAAAAGTCTCCAAGACCTACCTACTGGTTACCATTTGCAGTATATTTTGGGGATGAATACATTTGCTGGACTCTACATCTCTTGTGAATGCTGCCTAAGGTTAGCATTCTTCACTTACTAAATATGTTGAGTTGAGCCACACTTTGAATATTTTGAGACATTTTTAATTTCTCTTACAAAATTCCTCTATTTATGCTGGATTCTTTTTTTCTTTTTAAGGTTAAACTTTATGGACATGTAGATAGATGTATGATTCCAGAATATGTTACTGTCCTGTAGAATGTCACACTTACAGGCTTTATTGCATTAATATCTAGCCTTTTTATTCCTCATTATCTTAGTTATATGTATTACTGTAAATACTGAGAGCTTTCATGCTTTGAAATTTTTTTCTGGAGGGGGGCTAGGCTAACTGTTTTACCGATGTATGACACTTGGAAGATTTGGCACCCGGGGAAAAGAAATTGGGTCAGATTACAAGTGGTACGCTATCAGTTATGTACAAGCGATATTAGGTTTATCGTGGTTGTTTGCATGCGTCGGAAGTAGCACTCGTATTACAAGTTGAAAGTAAATGCGATTGCTTGAGTGCATATGTTAACATAGTCACGATATTCTAAAGTGAAAACTTTTTACTTTCAACTTGTAATATGACCTCTCTCTATTGTGCACATAAACTTTCTAGATAAATACCACTTGTTTTCTAATCTGGTCCATTATGGGCTCCATTTACCAAGCAGCTTTGGAGCCCAAGCTTTTCAAGTTCACATGAGTGAGCCTGAAACACTAGTTAAGTAGGAGTGGTCTAACACCGCTGCTACTTAACCTCTCTGCCACCTAAAGTGGGGTGTATTTCAATCATCCTGATCCAATTGGAATGATTGACATCCCCCTCTTGTGCGTGATTGGCCACGTGTGACCTGGGAGTAGCATTGCACAAGCAGTGGCTTGTGCAATGTTTAATGCAGGCAGCGTATTGCTGCCCACTCACGGTGAGACTGGGGTGAAGAGGTTCATGACAGTGAATCTCGTCTGCCCGCCTAATAATAAATGGAGACGTATACTTCTTTTGGAAGCCTCAGTGCAAATACTGTATACCAAATTAGATTACATTATTTGCATCTAGGAAGCCTTGTCTTTCATAGTTCCTAAATGTTCCAAACACTGGGGTCAGATCATGCTGCATTCCTAAGTACTTTTGTTTGGCGTAATACTCCATTGAACTAATTTAATTGGCGTTTAAATGATCAAATATTTAGTTATCTATTGATTGTTAAAGAATTATCGGATCAAACCTGTTTGTTTTTGGTTTCATTTTTTTTTATTAAACTCCCTGAAAATACTTCCCTGTGTGACAAACTGGGCCCCTTACAAGTGTTTCTTGAGAGGAGAAATCATTAAACTAGCATCTTACAAGTGAAAACAACTTTGAAAATATTGTTTTTCTCTATTTAGTAAGATTTTCATCTTAGAGTCGACACACAAAAATCACCCAACAGATGACACAGTTCCTCGAAATTCAGAGAGGAAGTTAAAGGGCCATAATAGTTGAAAAATGACATGCTCTATGTTAGAGCATGTAATTTGAAGACTATCAATTCTAAACTACTAGCCCAAAAATGGGTTGAACATACAATAGATTTGCTGCTCAAGATTCGCAGGACCACTGATCATTGAGCATCAATTAGCATAATTAGCAAATATGTAGATTCTACTCATGTTTCAACATAATTAATACATCTATTAAAAAGAAGTAGACCCTGTCTCAATCCCAAAATATATTCACTTACTACTTTTAATGCATTTTAATCAACTTAATTTGCAAACTGTCTTTTTGACCCTGTTTTTTTTTCATTTAACATTTTCCCAGTTTATAGATTCTATGCTGATCAAATCTTTGGCCCATATTTATCAAGCTCCATACGGCGAGTCTTCAGACTCTAAAGACTGCTGTTCCATAACCCTTTCCACCTGGTCTGAGCAGACGGACAGGAATCACCAGAAATCAACCCGATCGAATACAATCGGGTTGATTGACACCTCCCTGCTGGCGGCCGATTGCTGGCGTATTGCTCTCCGCATTTAGCGAGGTTTTGCGGACCTGATCCGCACTGTTGAATCAGGTCCGCAAGACCTTTGATAAATAGGGGCCTTTGTCTCATATTAAGAACATACGATCGGAGATATATGACAACAAACTTTTGAACTAAGAAATAGCACAAGAATTTGCAAATGATTACAGTAATCTGTATAATATTACCAATCGGCCAACACAAACTCATGAATTAAAATAGGAGAATTTTGGACTCACATATAGTACATGTCTTTCCCTCTGATGCTATTACTCTATAGAAAGTTAAATACGCAATCATAATCCTTCCACTGTGGAAGATTTCTATATATCACACACACAGACACACACATACCCAAACAAACACACCCACATATACGCACACATACCCACACAAACACACATATACACACACAAACACACATACACACACAAACACACATATAAACACACAAACACACACATACCCACACAAACACACATATACCCACACAAACACACATATAAACACACAAACATATACACACATACCCACACAAACACACATATAAACACACAAACACACATATACACACACAAACACACAAATACACACATACCCACACAAACACACACATACCCACACAAACACACATATACACACACATACCCACTCAAACACACATATACACACAAACACACACATACACACACAAACACACACATACACACACAAACACACATATACACACACAAACACACACATACACACACAAACACACACACACAGACATGTTTGAGCAACACTGAGATATACACACACGTTGGAGCAACAAAGAGATATATTACAGCCACAAGAGAAAAAGGTAGAATAGAACTGTGATACACACTTTTTAACTTTTATAACATATATCCTGAGAGTTTAATAAATAAAGTGACCAGAAAGACAACAAACATTTTTTATATTTATTATTTTTTTTTATTTTTTTACTGGTTTATGGCAACTATAAAATATAAAGTATATATACAGGCCCCTAGTTATCAAGCCGTCAACGTCAAATACGCTGGAATTCCGCAGCGTATTTGTGGCGGGGCTGATTCGCCTTAGTTATCAAGCCCTAGATACCGTCAAAAGTAGAATTTAGTGACGTAAGCTTCGATCAGCCGGACTCAGTCCGACACAGATCGATTCTTACGTAAATACAGATGTTCCGCACACAAGTGTGGCACAATCTGACTACTTTTGCTAGTTATCAAAAAACTAGCAGGTACGCTTGGCACTTTTCCGGCCCAGCGTACCTGGTTTTCAAACCGCCGCCCTGGGGGCGGCGGATCCCATAGGAATCAATGGGAGTCTGACCATAGCGAAAGTTCATGTTCATTGCTGCCAGACATCCCATTGATTCCTATGGGAGATGTCTGCACCTAACACCCTAACATGTACCCCGAGTCTAAACACCCCTAATCTGCCCCCCCCCTACACTGCCGCAACTAAATAAATGTATTACCCCCTGAACCGCCGCTCCCGGAGCCCACCGCCACTATAATAAATATGTTAACCCCTAAACCGCCGCTCCCGGAGCCCACCACCACCTACATTATACCTATTAACCCCTATCCTGCCCCCCCTATACAGTCGCCACCTATAATAAAGTTATTAACCCCTATCCTGCGGATCCCGGACCTCGCCGCAACTAAATAAATAGTTTAACCCCTAAACCGCCGCTCCCAGACCCCGCCGCAACCTATATTAAACTTATTAACCCCTAATCTGCCCCCCCTACACCGTCGCCACCTATAATAAATTTATTAACCCCTATCCTGCCCTTCCTACACCGCCGCCACTGTAATAAAATTATTAACCCCTAAACCTAAGTCTAACACTAACCCTAACACCCCCCTAACTTAAATATTAATTAAATAAATCTAAATAATATTTCTCTTATTAACTAAATTAATCCTATTTAAAACTAAATACTTACCTTTAAAATAAACCCTAATATAGCTACAATATAAATAATAATTATATTGTAGCTATCTTAGGATTTATTTTTATTTTACAGGCATCTTTCAATTTATTTTAACTAGGTACAATAGCTATTAAATATTTATTAACTATTTAATAGCTACCTAGCTAAAATAAAGAGAAATTAACCTGGAAAATAAAAACTAACTTAAGTTACAATTACACCTAACACTACACTATCATTAAATTAATTAAATAAATTGCCTACAAATAACTACAATTAAATACAATTAATTAAACTAACTAAAGTACAAAAAATAAAAAAAGCTAAGTTACAAAAAATAAAAAAAATAAGTTACAAACATTTAAAAAATATTACAACAATTTTAAGCTACTTACACCTAATCTAAGCCCCCTTATAAAATAGCAAAGCCCCTCAAAATAAAAAAATGCTCTACCCTATTCTAAATTAAAAAAGTTCAAAGCTCTTTTACCTTACCAGCCCTTAAAAGGGCCTTTTGCGGGGCATGCCCCAAAGAATTCTGCTCTTTTGCCTGTAAAAGAAAAATACAACCCCCCCAACATTAAAACCCACCACCCACATACCCCTAATCTAACCCAAACCCCCCTTAAATAAACCTAACACTACCCCCCTGAAGATCATCCTACCTTGAGTCGTCTTCAGCCAGCCGACCACCGATGGAACAGAAAAGGAGATCCGGAGCGGAAGAAGTCATCATCCAGGCGGCGCTGAAGAAGTCTTCCATCCGATGACATCATCATCCAGGCGGCACTGAAGAAGTCTTCCATCTGATAGAAGTCTTCATCTAGGTGGTGTCTTCAATCTTCATCCATCCGGAGCGGAGCGGAGACATCTTCAGACGAGCCGACGCGGAGCCATCCTCTTCTTCCAGACGACTAACGACGAATGGATATTCCTTTAAGGGACGTCATCCAAGATGGCGTCCCTTCAATTCTGATTGGCTGATAGGATTCTATCAGCCAATCGGAATTAAGGTAGAAAAAAATCTGATTGGCTGAAGAAGAAGAGGATGGCTCCGCGTCGGCTCGTCTGAAGATGTCTCCGCTCCGCTCCGGATGGATGATGATTGAAGACGCCACCTGGATGAAGACTTCTATTGGATGGAAGACTTCTTCAGCACTGCCTGGATGATGACTTCATCAGATGGAAGACTTCTTCAGCGCCGCCTGGATGATGACTTCTTCCGCTCCGGATCTCCTCTTCGGTTCCATCGGTAGTCGTCTGGCTGAAGACGACTCAAGGTAGGATGATCTTCAGGGGGGTAGTGTTAGGTTTATTTAAGGGGGGGTTTGGGTTAGATTAGGGGTATGTGGGTGGTGGGTTTTAATGTTGGGGGGGTTGTATTTTTCTTTTACAGGCAAAAGAGCAGAATTCTTTGGGGCATGCCCCGCAAAAGGCCCTTTTAAGAGCTGGTAAGGTAAAAGAGCTTTGAACTTTTTTAATTTAGAATAGGGTAGGGCAATTTTTTATTTTGGGGGGCTTTGCTATTTTATTAGGGGGCTTAGATTAGGTGTAAGTAGCTTAAAATTGTTGTAATATTTTTTAAATGTTTGTAAATTATTTTTTTATTTTTTGTACTTTAGTTAGTTTATTCAATTTAATTTAATTGTAGTTATTTGTAACTAATTTATTTAATTAATTTAATGATAGTGCAGTGTTAGGTTTAATTGTAACTTAGGTTAGGATTTATTTTACAGGTAATTTTGTATTTCTTTTAGCTAGGTAGTTATTAAATAGTTAATAACTATTTAATAACTATTCTAACTAGCTAAAATAAATACAAAGTTACCTGTAAAATAAATATAAATCCTAAAATAGCTACAATATAATTATTATTTATATTGTAGCTATCTTAGACTTTATTTTTCAGGTAAGTATTTAGCTTTAAATAGGATTAATTTATTTAAGTATAGTGTAGTGTTAGGTGTAATTGTAATTTAGGTTAGTTTTTATTTTACAGGTAAATTTCTCTTTATTTTAGCTAGGTAGCTATTAAATAGTTAATAACTATTTAATAGCTATTGTACCTAGTTAAAATAAATTGAAAGATGCCTGTAAAATAAAAATAAATCCTAAGATAGCTACAATATAATTATTATTAATATTGTAGCTATCTTAGGGTTTATTTTAAAGGTAAGTATTTAGTTTTAAATAGGAATAATTTAGTTAATAAGATAAATATTATTTAGATTTATTTAATTAATATTTAAGTTAGGAGGGTGTTAGGATTAGTGTTAGACTTAGGTTTAGGGGTTAATAATTTTATTACAGTGGCGGTGGTGTAGGGGGGCAGGATAGGGGTTAATAAACTTATTATAGGTGGCAACGGTGTAGGGGGGGCAGGATAGGGGTTAATAAACTTATTATAGGTGGCGACGGTGTAGGGGGGCAGATTAGGGGTTAATAAGTTTAATATAGGTTGCGGCGGGGTCCGGGAGCGGCGGTTTAGGAGTTAAACTATTTATTTAGTTGTGGCGAGGTCCGGGATCCGCAGGATAGGGGTTAATAACTTTATTATAGGTGGCGGCGGTATAGGGGGGGCAGGATAGGGGTTACTAGGTATAATGTAGGTGGCGGGGGTGTCCGGGAGTGGCGGTTTAGGGGTTAATACATTTATAAGAGTTGCGGCGGGGTCTAGGAGTAGCGGTTTAGGGGTTAATAACTTTATTTATTTGCGGGGGGCTCCGGGGGCACTGGTATAGGGGGTAGAACAGTGTAGTTAGTGTGGGTGCTTAGTGACAGGCTAGCAATAAAGCTGTCAAAAAGCCGAAGAGCAGTGAGATCGGATGAGTGATAATTCTCACAATCCACTGCCCATCGCTCCGTACTTGGTGCGCGGCTTTTTGACAGCTTTTTTGATAAATTAGGTGAAATGTTGAAGGTCCGTGGCGGCGATGGTAGGCGAGCTTAGGTGGGCGTATTGGCCCGGCGAAAGCAGGTAAAGTAGACACGTGGATAACTACCCCCCCACAGTATTTAGTACAGAACTACATTGCTACAAAAACTTGTAACAACATAGTTATGTGTAACAAACCTTATCAATTTACCTCACAAATAAAAGCATTTGATATAGAAACTAAATAAAAATATATAATTACCTTTCCAAAATATTAAAATACATACCCAGTGATCAGGTTCACATGTTAACTTTATTTGTTTATTGTTTTAATGTCAGTGATTATTATAATTTTAATCATCACACCCATTATTTTTAATTGCAGTTGTAAATAAAGATACTCATTGTTATGGGTAACCCATTGTATCACGCTACATATATTAAAACACGGCAGAGTGCTTTATGTGTGCAACAGGTTAAAATGTTTGTATTTATTTCTAGAATTATTTTTTTTTGTGTAAATTTATTAACTGATTAATACACAGCACTAGTGTCCCAAATCATAAATACTTAAAGGGACAGTCTAGTCCAAAATAAACTTTCATGATTCAGATAGAGAATGTAATTTTTTTTAAGCTAATCCTAGGAGGTTCATATGCTAATTTCTAAGCCCTTGAAGGCTGCCTCTTCTCTCAGGGCATTTTGACAGTTTTTCACCACTAGAGGGTGTTGGTTCCTGTGTTTCATATAGATAACACTGTGCTCATGCACATGGAGTTCAGGTGAGTCAGCTCTGATTGGCTAAAATGGATGTCTGTCAAGTTTGCAGAGGATTAGATACAAGGTAATCACAGAGGTAAAAAGTGTATTAATATAACTGTGTTGGTTGTGCAAAACTAGGGAATGGGTAATAAAGGGATTATCTATTTAAACAATACAAATTCTGGTGTAGACTGTCCCTTTAACCCCTTAACGACCAACAATGTATGGGGTACATCCTGCAAAATAATGCAGTTAACAACCGACGACGTACCCCATACGTCATTGGTCTTTGAAAGAAGTGGAAGCGATAATGATCGCTTCCAGCAGCTTTCATGTTATTGCAGTGATGCCTCAATATCAAGGCATCCTGCAATAACACTTCTTAGCCATATATGTCTGCTATTTCTGAACAAAGGGGATCCCAGAGAAACATTTACAACCATTTGTGCCATAATTGCACAAGCTGTTTGTAAATAATTTCAGTGAGAAACCTAAAGTGTGTGAAAAAGTTTGTGAAAAAGTGAACATTTTTTTTTATTTGATCGCATTTGGTGGTGAAATGGTGGCATGAAATATATCTAAAAATAAATAAATAAATAATATATATATATATATATATATATATATATATATATATATATATATATATATATATATGACAAGTAATATTCCGTAAAGATATCAGTGTTCCAATGTAACTATTGCTAATTTTGAAAAAAAGTGGTTTGGAAATAGCAAAGTGCTACTTGTATTTATGGCCCTATAACTTGCAAAAAAAGCAAAGAACATGTAAACATTGGGTATTTTTAAACTCAGGAAAAAAATTAGAAACTATTTAGCATGGGTGTTTTTTGGTGGTTGTAGATATGTGACAGATTTTGGGGGTCAAAGTTAGAAAAAGTGTATTTTTTTCCATTTTTTTCCTCATAGTTTATAATTTTTTTATAGTAAATCATAAGATATGATAAAAATAATGGTATTTTTAGAAAGTCCATTTAATGGTGAAAAAAACGGTATATAATATGTGTAGGTACAGTAAATGAGTAAGAGGAAAATTACAGCTAAACACAAACACCGCAAAAATGTAAAAATAGCCTTGGTCCCAAATGGTCAGAAAATGGAAATTGTAATAAGAATTATTTACCTATGTGTAGGAAAAAATGTGCAATATAATTTATGTGTAGGGATACAAAAGAGGTAAAAAAAATAATAGACTGTTAAATGTGTTATTGACTTGAAGGAATAGATGTTTTAGCTGTATTTAGCAGCATTAAGCTGGTATGTGTAACTGTGTCTTGAATTTTAACAGTATTTGTCAGAGAAGCCTTTCCATCTAATCAATTACTCTAATTTCAGATACAAGAGATATGTCTGTGTCTACTCACTAGCGGAAATAATACAGATGAGGTTAGCACTAATTAACTCCAGACACTTTTGCTAAAGAATTTAACAATGAGAATGTTGGAGGTGTTTCGTTTAATGTTCTGAGGCATTGCAAGACACTCTACTCTCTGCAGCATTGAAGCTTATCTGCATATTTATTAACATTGCTATTTGTCAGTGAAATCTGTGATCATTTCATTTCAATAAGCGCACTCTTGTTGATGTAATTGTTTTGCAAAGCTTTTCATGATGCTCAAATCTCTTATGAAGTAGTAAACCAGAGATGAGTGCTGAGTCTCAGAAGAACCTAAGTGCGCTTAAATGTTTCAGAGATCTTTCCAGGAACGAAAAAAAAAAACTGTTTCATTACATGCAAACAGCTGTTGCTATTTATATATGCCTAATGCAAGACCTCTCTAGACTCAGCTGTGCTTCTAACCTGACATGATAAGTAATTTCCTGTACATTTTCACCTTACAGTTGTGGTGGTATTATCTCCAAACTACTAAAATGACTGGGATATGATAATAGTATGAAACACTCAATAGTTGTTTGAGATCACAAGAATCAACTAAAGTTACCTGTTGCTCAGATTTGAAATGCCAGTAATTGTAAGAAATAAAACAAATGAATTTAAAGCATTGTAGCATGTTGATGCAAAAGGTCCCTTGATTCTTATAAGGAATATATAGTTTAGCACCTGTTTGGTGTGTTCTTATTAATATTGCAAGCTGTCCTTTGTCAAGCAAAGTGTGTACAGTCAGTACAGCCAATCAGATTCCATATCTCCCCAGACACATTATTGTAGTGTGCATTTAAATGCAGAAATAAACAGTAAATCACAAGGGCTGTGCATTTTGGGTTCACTGTTTATTTTACTACTGGAGCACACACTACATTAAAGTCTATGGGGTCAATTTATCAAAGTGTCAACTAAAAAAAACGCTTGAATTCTGCGTCGTAGTTGTCGCGAGATTGATCCGCTGTAGTTATCAAAGTATCAAGATCGGCAAATGTTGAAATTTGTTATGTAAAATACAATCTCGTGATCTGAATCCGACACAGATCGATGCTTGCGTCATTACAGATGTTTCAAATTCACATTCATCTCTATTTGATACAATTTATCAAACATTTAACAGGTGCGCTCGCATCTATTCCGACGCAGCGTACCTAGTTTTCAATCCGCCACCCTTGAGGTTGCGGATGCCATAGAAATCAATGGGAGTCTGAAAACACAGAAAGATTATGTTCGATGCTGCAAGAGAATGAAGTATATTACATAATAAAAGTAAATTAGAAACTTTATTAAAATTGTATACACTTTCTAAATCAAACAATATTATTGCTACACATATGGTGCACTAGTAGATATAGGGATAAAAATGAAAAATACATTACTACTTATAAATTATGCTACAACTTTGTCTCTCATCACAAAGCAAGGGGACAATATTATTTCTCCAAATTTGTTGAAAAGTTTTGCCCCAAACTTGTTGCACTAATAGATATAGAGATACAAATTAAATAAATACACAACATAATATAGCTAACTTCCTTTTTATTTTTTGGGAAAAATCTATGTGCAGCATGTTTAAGCCATTTAATACAAGTCACACTCTCCACTTTGCACCAATTTTGACGCAACACTTTTCACACCAATTATGAGGCAAACTCCTAAACAACCCACACACTTTTGATTGGAATATGCATAAACACATGATTTATGACATTAGCCAATCTGATTCAAATATACCTTTTAAACTATCACTAACAAATCAAAATGCTCGATACTTGTATCATTGATCACTCATCAGAACTTGTAAGTGCAATTTGTTACATTGTGTATTATACTTTGAAAGTATGTATATGTAAATTTAGAATTAAAGATAAACATTGATGCTGACATTAGGACACACATGGCTAGATTACGAGTCTTGCGTTAGGGTTAAAAAGCAGCGTTGAGAGGTCCCAACGCTGCTTTTTAACACCCGCTGGTATTACGAGTCTGGCAGGTACAGGTGTACCGCTTACATTTTGTCCGCGACTCGAGCATACCGCAAATCCCCTTACGTCAATTGCGTATTCTATCTTTTGCATGGGATTTGCCTAACGCCGGTATTACGAGTCTTGGAAAAAGTGAGCAGTACACCCTCTCCTGTCAAGACTCCTAATGCATTTTAAAGTCAGTAGTTAAGAGTTTTATGGGCTAATGCCGTAACATAAAACTCTTAACTAAAGTGCTAAAAAGTACACTAACACCCATAAACTACCTATTAACCCCTAAACCGAGGCCCCCCCAAAAGAGTTAAATAAAAAGTTTAACCCCTAATCTGCATCACCGCCACTGTAATAAATATATTAACCCCTAAACCGCTGCACTCCCGCATCGCAAACACTAGTTACATTTTATTAACCCCTAATCTGCCATCCCTAACATCGCCAACACCTAACTACATTTATTAACCCCTAATCTGCCGCCCCCAATGTCGCCGCCACTATAATAAATATATTAACCCCTAAATCTAAGTCTAACCCTAACCCTAACACCCCCCTAACTTAAATATAATTTAAATACATCTAAATAAAATTACTATTATTAACTAAATTAGCCAATAGGATTGAAGTTCAATTGGCTAATCCAATCAGCCAATAGGATTGAGCTTGCATTCTATTGGCTGATTGGAACAGCCAATAGAATGCAAGCTCAATCCTATTGGCTGATTGAATCAGCCAATAGGATTTTTTCTACCTTAATTCCGATTGGCTGATAAAATTCTATCAGCCAATCGGAATTGAAGGGAAGCCATCTTGGATGACATCACTTTAAGGTACCATCATTTAGTGTTAGTCATCGGATGGAAGAGGATGCTCAGCGTTGGATGGCTTGAATATGGACCCTCTCCGCTCCGGATGGATGAAGATAGAAGATCCCGCCTGGATGAAGACTTCTGGCCATCTGGAGGTCCTCTTCTGCCCGGATCGGATGAAGACTTCTGCCCGTCTGGAGGACCACTTCTGCCTGGTTGGGTGAAGACGTCTCAAGGTAGGGTGATCTTCAAGGGGTTAGTGTTAGGTTTTATTATATTATTTATTTTTTTTACAGGTAAAAGAGTTGATTACTTTGGGGCAATGCCCCTCAAAAAGCCCTTTTAAGGGCTATTTGTAATTTAGTATAGGGTAGGGATTTTTATTATTTTGGAGGGCTTTTTTATTTTATTAGGGGGATTAGATTAGGTGTAATTAGTTTAAAATTCTTGTAATTATTTTATTATTTTCTGTAATTTAGTGTTTTTTTTTCGTACTTTAGCTTATTTAATTTAATTCTAATTAATTGTAGTTAGTTTAGGTAATTAATTTAATTATGATGTAGTGTTAGGTGTAATTTAGGTTAGGGTTTATTTTACAGGTACATTTGTACTTATTTTAACTAGGAAGTTATTAAATAGTTAATAACTATTTAATAACTATTGTACCTAGTCAAAATCAATACAAACTTGCCTGTAAAATAAAAATAAACCTTGAGATAGCTACAATGTAACTATTAGTTATATTGTAGCTAGCATGCGGCTAGATTTAGAGTTCTGCGGCCAAAGGGGTGCGTTAGCTATGCGTGTATTTTTTCCCCTGCACCTTTTAAATACCGCTGGTATTTAGAGTTCACAGAAGGGCTGCGTTAGGCTCCAAAAAGGGAGTGTAGAGCATAATTTACCGCCACTGCAACTCTCAATACCAGTGGTGCTTACGGACGCGGCCAGCTTAAAAAACGTGCTTGTGCACGATTCCCCCATAGGAAACAATGGGGCAGTTTGAGCTGAAAAAAAACCTAACACCTGCAAAAAAGCAGTGTTCAGCTCCTAACGCAGCCCAATTGTTTCCTATGGGGAAACAGTTTCTAAGTCTGCACCTAACACCCTAACATGCACCCCGAGTCTAAACACCCCTAACCTTACACTTATTAACCCCTAATCTGCCGCCCCCGCTATCGCTGACCCCTGCATATTATTTTTAACCCCTAATCTGCCGCTCCATACACTGCCGCAACCTACGTTATCCCTATGAACCCCTAATCTGCCGACCGGACCTCGCCGCTACTCTAATAAATGTATTAACCCCTAAAGCTAAGTCTAACCCTAACCCTAACACCCCCCTAAGTTAAATATAATTTTTATCTAACGAAATAAAATAAATCTTATTAAATAAATGAATCCTATTTAAAGCTAAATACTTACCTGTAAAATAAACCCTAATATAGCTACAATATAAATAATAATTATATTGTAGCTATTTTAGGATTATTATTTATTTACAGGCAACTTTGTATTTATTTTAACCAGGTACAATAGCTATTAAATAGTTAATAACTATTTAATAGCTACCTAGTTAAAATAATTACCAAATTACCTGTAAAATAATCCTAACCTAAGTTACAATTAAACCTAACACTACACTATCAATAAATTAATTAAATAAACTACCTACAATTACCTACAAATATATCAACTAAACTAAATTACAAAAAAAAAAACACTAAATTACAAAAAAACCCCCACTAAATTACAAAAAATAAAAAAAGATTACAAGAATATTAAACTAATTACACCTACTCTAAGCCCCCTAAAAAAATAACAAAGCCCACCAAAATAAAAAAATGCCCTACCCCATTCTAAAATAAAAATTTAACAGCTCTTTTACCTTACCAGCCCTTAAAAGGGCCTTTTGCGGGGCATGCCCCAAAGAATTCTGCTCTTTTGCCTGTAAAAAAAACATACAATACCCCCCCCCCAACATTACAACCCACCACCCACATACCCATAATCTAACCCAAACCCCCTTAAATAAACCTAACACTACCCCCCTGAAGATCTTCCTACCTTGAGTCGTCTTCACTCAGCCGATCCAAATTCTTCATCCAATCCAGGCGATGTCTTCATCCATGCGGGGGCTGAAAAGGTCCATCATCCGGCTGAAGTCTTCTATCAAGCGGCATCTTCAATCTTCTTTCTTATGGCTCCATCTTCATCCTGCCAAAGCGGAACATCCTTCCTCCACGACAAACTCCCGACGAATGAAGGTTCCTTTAAGGGACGTCATCCAAGATGGCATCCCTCGAATTCCGATTGGCTGATATTCTATCAGCCAATCGGAATTAAGGTAGGAAAATTCTGATTGGCTGATTGAATCAGCCAATCAGATTCAAGTTCAATCCGATTGGCTGATTGGATCAGCCAATCAGATTGAGCTCGAATTCTATTGGCTGATCGGAACAGCCAATAGAATGCAAGCTCAATCTGATTGGCTGATTGGATCAGCCAATCGGATTGAACTTGAATCTGATATATATATATATGTTATGGGTAAAGTCAGATATCAGGGTAATTCTAGGATTACCTGGGTAAAACTGACTTTACCCCAGCGGCTATGGGTAAAGGCCAATGTAAGATCATACGTCGCACTTTACCCGGGTAATCCTAGGATTACCCACACGCTTCTGGATAAAACTACGTGCTTAAAGTTAATCACAGCGCTCAGTTGATCACAGCATTAATCCTCATAACAGCTGATCACATCGTTATGCTGTTACTGCTTACTGTGGCTATATGCGCTATAATTTTAGTGCCCACTAACAGTGGATCAGAGCAAGATCACATGGAACATCCAGCTTTTGGGTTATGTGGGTTGTAGGAAAAAAAAGCACTGTATATATATATATATATATATATATATATATATATATATATATATATATATATATATATATATATACATATATATATATATATATACATACACACACACATAAATGTGTTTATGTATTTATATGTGTATTTACAGACATATATACACATATAAACATATAAATACATATGTATTCATAAATAGACATATATATATAAGTGGATTGGAGCTCTTTGCAGTCAATCAATGAAAACATGTAAAAACATATTATGCAATATTCATATTTAATCAAGTGTTCTACTGCGTATATTTCACATTCCAATGTTCCAATGTTCTGCACATAGCAGAATATGCTCTATGAATTGTGAACCAATCAGCCAATCGGATTGAACTTGAATCTGATTGGCTGATTCAATCAGCCAATAAGATTTTTCTACCTTAATTCTGATTGGCTGATAGAATCCTATCAGCCAATCGGAATTCGACGGACGCCATCTTGGATGATGTCATTTAAAGGTACCTCATTCCTCGTTCAGTCTTCGTGCCGGATGGATGCTCCACGGCGGAGGAGCAAAGAAAGAAGATTGAAGATGCCGCTTTGCTTGAAGATATCGCCGGATGGAAGAAGACTTCTCTGCCGCTTGCTTGAAGACATCGCCCGGATGGAAGAAGACTTCTTTGCCGCTTGATTGAAGACATTGCCGGATGGAAGAAGACTTCTCTGCCGCTTGATTGAAGACATCGCCCGGATCGGATGAAGAGCTCTGCCCGGCTGGAGGAAGACAAGGTAGGGAGATCTTCAGGGGGGTAGTGTTGTTTTTTTTTAAGGGGGGTTTGGGTGGGTTTAGAATAGGGGTATGTGGGTTGTGGGTTGTAATGTTGGGGGTGGTATTGTGGGTTTTTTTACAGGCAAAAGAGCTGTTTTCTGTCTTGGAGCGGCGGTTTAGGGGTTAAATACTTTATTAGGGATTGCGCCGGGGGATCGTGGTTGACAGGTAGATAGACATTGCGCATGCGTTAGGTGTTAGGTTTTATTTAGCAGGTAGTTTAGGGAGTTACGGGGCTCCAATAGACAGCGTAAGGCTTACTACGGCTGCAATTTGTGGCGAGGTGAAAATGGAGTAAGATTTCAATCAGCCAATCAGATTTTTCTACCTTAATTCTGATTGGCTGATAGAATCCTATCAGCCAATCGGAATTCGACGGACGCCATCTTGGATGATGTCATTTAAAGGTACCTCATTCCTCGTTCAGTCTTCGTGCCGGATGGATGCTCCACGGCGGAGGAGCGAAGAAAGAAGATTGAAGATGCCGCTTTGCTTGAGGATATCGCCGGATGGAAGAAGACTTCTCTGCCGCTTGCTTGAAGACATCGCCCGGATGGAAGAAGACTTCTTTGCCGCTTGATTGAAGACATTGCCGGATGGAAGAAGACTTCTCTGCCGCTTGATTGAAGACATCGCCCGGATCGGATGAAGAGCTCTGCCCGGCTGGATGAAGACAAGGTAGGGAGATCTTCAGGGGGGTAGTGTTGTTTTTTTTTAAGGGGGGTTTGGGTGGGTTTAGAATAGGGGTATGTGGGTTGTGGGTTGTAATGTTGGGGGTGGTATTGTGGGTTTTTTTACAGGCAAAAGAGCTGTTTTCTGTCTTGGAGCGGCGGTTTAGGGGTTAAATACTTTATTAGGGATTGCGCCGGGGGATCGTGGTTGACAGGTAGATAGACATTGCGCATGCGTTAGGTGTTAGGTTTTATTTAGCAGGTAGTTTAGGGAGTTACGGGGCTCCAATAGACAGCGTAAGGCTTACTACGGCTGCAATTTGTGGCGAGGTGAAAATGGAGTAAGATTTCAATCAGCCAATCAGATTTTTCTACCTTAATTCTGATTGGCTGATAGAATCCTATCAGCCAATCGGAATTCGACGGACGCCATCTTGGATGATGTCATTTAAAGGTACCTCATTCCTCGTTCAGTCTTCGTGCCGGATGGATGCTCCACGGCGGAGGAGCGAAGAAAGAAGATTGAAGATGCCGCTTTGCTTGAAGATATCGCTGGATGGAAGAAGACTTCTCTGCCGCTTGCTTGAAGACATCGCCCGGATGGAAGAAGACTTCTTTGCCGCTTGATTGAAGACATTGCCGGATGGAAGAAGACTTCTCTGCCGCTTGATTGAAGACATCGCCCGGATCGGATGAAGAGCTCTGCCCGGCTGGATGAAGACAAGGTAGGGAGATCTTCAGGGGGGTAGTGTTGTTTTTTTTTAAGGGGGGTTTGGGTGGGTTTAGAATAGGGGTATGTGGGTTGTGGGTTGTAATGTTGGGGGTGGTATTGTGGGTTTTTTTACAGGCAAAAGAGCTGTTTTCTGTCTTGGTTTGTGGTTTAGGGGTTAAATACTTTATTAGGGATTGCGCCGGGGGATCGTGGTTGACAGGTAGATAGACATTGCGCATGCGTTAGGTGTTAGGTTTTATTTAGCAGGTAGTTTAGGGAGTTACGGGGCTCCAATAGACAGCGTAAGGCTTACTACGGCTGCAATTTGTGGCGAGGGGAAAATGGAGTAAGATTTCTCCATTTTCGCCACGTAAGTCCTAACGCTGTATATTGGATACCAAACTGCGCTGGTCTGGTATACCTGCCTATGGCCAAAAAAACTACGGGCGAAGGCAGAAATATACGGGCATAACTTCTATGTTACGCCGTATATAGGATACCAAACCAGCGCAAAATTTGGCGTCGCCGGCTTTTGCGGGCGACGCTGCATATCGGATCGGGCCCCTGATATTTAATGGAGACATGACAGGAAACATCTTCTTAAAGACAGTAGAAGGGGAAAAAAGAGCTCCTGACTTCTCCCATTCCTATGAAAAATCTCCTAGCACGGTCTGGAACAGGAAAACCTTCCACACCTGGTGATGCCAAAGAGGTTTGGGACTTGAAAGGAGAGAACTGTGACATCGTCTAAAAAGCATCATCCTGGGAGACATTGGGCTTAAAGGCAACGCAACATCTCTATCTCAAGAGATCCAGTTAAACCAGAACACACATAATTGCATATTTTAAACACAATCTTACACCTAGATTATGAGTTTTGCATTAGAGGCTGTGCGGTGCTAACAAGCAGTTTTCCCTCACCACTCACTTACCTACAGCGCTGGTATTACGAGTTTTCAGAAACCCGTCGTTAAAAGACAAGAAGTGAGCGTCGAGCAAAATTTTGCTCCTTACCACACTTTAATACCAGCGCTGCTTAACTCAGCGGTGAGCTGGTCGTACGTGCTCGAGCACGATTTCCCCATAGGAATCAATGGGGAGAACCGGCTGAGAAAAAGTCTAACACCTGCAAAAAAGCAGTGTAAAGCTCCTTAACGCAGCCCCATTGATTCCTATGGGGAAATAAAATGTATGTTTACACCTAACACCCTAACATGAACCCCGAGTCAAAAAAACCCTAATCTTACACTTATTAACCTTTAATCTGCCGCCCCTGACATCACCAACACCTACATTATTCTTATTAACCCCTAATCTGCCGTTCCGGACACCGCCGCCACCTACATTATACTCATGAACCCCTAATCTGCGGCATACAACATCGCCGCCACCTACATTATATTTATTAACCCCTAATCTGCTGCCCCAATGTCGCCGCCACCTACCTACACTTATTAACCCCTAATCTGCCGCCCCCAATGTCGCCGCCACTATAATAAACATATTAACCCCTTAAACATATTAACCCCTATGTTTATTAAAGTGGCAGCGACGTTGGGGGCGGCAGATTGGGGGTCAATAAGTGTAGGTAGGTGGCAGCAACATTGGGGGCGGCATATTAGGGGTAAATAAATATAATGTAGGTGTCGGCGATGTTGGGGTCAGCAGATTAGGGGTGGGTGTCGGCGATGTTGGGGTCAGCAGATTAGGGGTTCATAAATATAATGTAGGTAGCGGTGGTGTCCGGAGCGGCAGATTAGGGTTTAATATTTTTATTATAGTGTTTGCGATGCGGGAGGGCCTCGGTTTAGGGGTTAGTAGGTAATTTATGGGTGTTAATGTACTTTTTAGCACTTTAGTTATGAGTTTTATGCTACGGCGTTGTACCATAAAACTCATAACTACTGACTTTTACATGCGTTAGGGATCTTGACAGGGTAGGGTGTACTGCTCACTTTTTTACCTCCCAGGACAGACTCATAATACCGGCGCTATGGAAGTCCCATAGAAAAAAGACTTTATGAAGTTTATGTAAGTCGTTTTGCGGTAAGGCCAAAAAAAGTGTGCGGTGCCCCTAAACCTTCAAGACTTGTAATACCAGCGGGTGTAAAAAAGCAGCGTTAGGACCTCTTAACGCTGCTTTTTTACAATAATGAACAACTCATAATCTAGCCGTTAGTGTCTAAACGCCAAACAGAATCTTTTGCAAAAGAAAAACTGAGGCAAAATTAAATACAAATGTAATATTTTAATATAGTAAGTTAATACTATAAAAAGGAAAAACTGTCACTTAAACAGTTAATTTAAGGGGCGTTGTACAAAAACAGTGTAGGCAGAGATGGTTGTGCACATATAATTTAAGTGCACATATAATCTAATTCCACAATAGATTGAATTGCATAGAAGTGTAATGTTAGCATTGCGCTGAAAAAAAGAGCTGTGTAATCACCGTTCTCAGCCGGAGGAGACTGAGAGGGGCGGGGTCACATGACCGGACCCGGCAAGGGGCTGAATTGGCATCTCAGCTCCTTCTCTGAGAAGAAGGAGGTGGGGAAATGGCAACAGCATGGAAATAAAGCGTTCAACAATTTTCTAACATCATTCATTTACCATGTGAAACAAGTTCAAGAAAAAACTGGTGCAGAAAGATGCAAGTGGGAAGATTTTAATTAAAACGTCCATTTTATTGCCAAATACACTGACAACTGATGCGTATTATGCCCGTAGGCATTTCATCAGAGCTCTGATGAAATGCCTACGGGCATGAAACGCGTCAGCTGTCAGTGCCTGTGTGCTGTGCCCTAAGTGTTTTATATTTTGTATTTGACAATAAAATGGACGTTTTAATCTAAAATCTTCCCACTTGCATCTGTCCGCACCAGTGAATGCTACTACTACTTGGAAGTTTTGCTTGAATTTAAACAGTGGTCGTAAAGGAGAGCCATTAAGCCGAGGAGCGAATGGTTACCCTGGTTTTCTTTCTGGATCCTACCTGCATGGCAGACCTCCTGGTGAGACGTGAATGAACAAGGATGGGGGTGTGGATCCGGTAAGGTGGAAGTTCCACAACAGTGTGATACATTGTGAATAATAACTTTGTGAATAACCGGGGTACACATATATACATAGCGTTTCTCCCATACAAACATAGCATAAGGGATTGCTTGTATTTACTACTCCTGTTAACAATATCATATGTAACAGCTATCAGTATTAACTGACGAAATATTGAAGGAGTTTACATGAACTTTCTTTTCGCAACTTCACAATATGTTTGTTTCCATTCTTGTATATATATATTCTTTAAAGTCACCACTGCCCTACTGAAGAGATTAACGTGGAGTACGGCTATACCCAATTTTGAAAGGAAATATCAGAGCAAACCTACTCTGGCTTTGGTTTGTGGGAAGGGAAGTGATACTTAACAGTTTGACTGTGGTGCTCTTTGCCTCTTCCTGCTGGCCAGGAGTGATATTTCCAACAGTAATTGATGAAGCCGTGGACTCACCATATCTTAGGAAAGAAATAAAGAAACATGTGTTTTACCATTTCCCAAAAATCCACTTAAGGGGGATCAAAAGGGGGGGGGGGGTTATTTATGAGGATACCTATATCTCAAAAACCAAAGATGTTACAGATGTTAAAATCTGTAATTAGATTTTACTTTAAAAATAAATAAACAAATGTTTTACCATTTCCCAAAAATTAACTTAAAGGGACAAGGTACCCAAAAAATTTCTTTTGTGATTCAGATTGAGCATGACATTTTAAGCAACTTTCTAATTTACTCCTATTATCAAATGTTCTTCATTCTCTTGGTATCATTATTTGAAATGCAAGAATGTAAGTTTAGATGCCGGCCCATTTTTGGTGAACAACCTGGGTTGTCCTTGCTGATTGGTGGATAAATTCATCCACCAATAAAAAAGTGCTGTCCAGAGTACTGAAACCAAAAAAAAGCTTAGATGCCTTCTTTTTCAAATAATGATAGCAAGAGAACGAAGAAAAATTGATAATAGGAGAAAATTAGAAAGTTGCTTAAAATTGCATGTTCTTTCTGAATTACAAAAGAAAAAATTTGGGTACAGTGTCCCTTTAAGGAGGGTCAAAAGAGGGGGGGAGGCATTATTTATGAGTATACCTATATCTCAAAATCAAAAGATGTTACGGACGTGAAAATTGGTATTTAGATTCTCCTTTAAAAATAAAATTTACCATTTCCCCAAAATCCACTTAAGAGGGGTCAAAAGGGCGGGGGGTTATTTATGAGGATACCTATATCTCAAAAACTGAAGATCTTACAGATGAGAAAATAAAAATAAAGAATTGTGTTTTACCATTTCCCAAAAATCCACATAAAGGGGGTTAAAAGGGGGGTAATTTATGATGATACCTATATCTCATTAACAAAAGATGTTACAATTTTTTTAAGCGTTTTTGCTCTCCTTTAGTCCATCATATACCTGAGTTATAGTTACCACAATATAAACTATAATATAAAAAAAAGAAAAATGAGGTTATTTACGTTTAGGCTTGACATTATAAATTATTAATATTTTTCACAATATCCCTACTAATACCTACTCAGAGCACAATCAATTAGTTGGGTTCGCTATGATACAGTGATGGATATCTGATTCTTCTTACCTTTGTATATCAATTGAAACCTTTGCTATTAATTTGCATGTCAGTGGAGTTACAACTCCTTATACTGTTCTAATAACAACTGGTCCTTGGAATGTTAATGCCTTATTGTTTCTGTATGTTTTACAAACCTCAATAAAAATATAATGTTGAAGAAAAAAAAAAGATGTTACAGACGTGAAAATTGGTATTTACATTCTCCTTTAAAAATAAAGAAACACGTGTTTTACCATTTCCCAAAAATCCACTTAAGGGGGGTCAAAAGGGGGGGGGGTTATTTATGAGGATACCAATATCTCAAAAACTGAAGAAAAGTAAAAATGATCATTTAAAATCTTCATTATAAAGTAAGTTTACATGCCAAATTTCTTGCTCCTAACGTCCTGAAGTTCTCAAGATATGGATTTTACTAACAAAATTAGTATTCTTTTTGTAAATATGATAGTTGAGTCATAATATATAATTACAATTTAATATTAAAGTAATTGTAAACAGAATAATAATAACATATATTTATGTGCCGAACAGATGCCCCGCCCACAACTTAGATGATTGGTAGCCATGTACGAGAAACACTGAGAATGAAAACTCACAAAGTTCATGTCAGCAAGTGTGCAACCTGAATGGGTCCTTCCTGGGACCCTAAACCAGCACCCACAAAAGGCATACTTCCAAACAAACCAACTGGGAACCTCCCAGGGTGACACAGGCTTTTGTAATTTACCCTTTGTAAATACAAAACACAAAAATTGGCCGCACTCACAGACTGGACTGGGTACACATCCTAAGCCACTGTTAACTCCACATCCCTGAACACTGACAGACAGCTGTACAGTTCCCAGCAACCCAGGCAGTTAACCCCTGAACAGCCCGGGTGACAGGCCCGCAGGGAAGCATTACAAACATTATAAACACAACACACAGAAAACCTGGCACTCACCAGCAGAATACTCAGTAATGTTTAAAAGCAAAACTGGGGGAAGTCAGTTACATTTGGTGCCAAAGGATCAAGCCCAGGACTACGTCAAAGTCTCCCGCTTCCTGGGACCCTAAAACAGCACCCACAAAACGGATACTTTCAAACAAACCAACTGGGGACCTCCTAGGGTGACACAGGCTTTTTAATTTACCCTATGTAAATACAAAAAACAGGAATGGACCACACTCACAGACTGGACTGGGTACACAGCCTAAGCCACTGTTAACTCCACAGCCCTAAACACTGACAGACAGCTGCACAGTTCCCAGCAACCCAGGCAGTTATCCCATAAACAGCCTGGGTGGCAGGCCCGCAGGGAAGCATTACAAACATTATAAACACAACAAACAGACAATCTGGCACTCAACAGCAGAATACTCAGTAATGTTTAAAAGCAAAACTGGGGGAAGTCAGTTACATTTGGTGCCAAAGGATCAAGCCCAGGACCATGTCAAGGTCTCCCCCTTCCTTGGACCCTAAACCAGCACCCACAAAATGCATACTTTTAAACAAACCAACTGGGAACCTCCCAGGTTGACACAGGCTTTTGTAATCTACCCTATGTAAATACAAAACACAGGAATGGACCACACTCACAGACTGGACTGGGTACACAATCTAAGCCACTGTTAACTCCACATCCCTGAACACTGACAGACAGCTGCATAGTTCCCTGCAACTCAGGCAGTTAAGCCCTGAACAGCCTGGGTGGCAGGCCCACAGGAAAACATTACAAACTTTATAAACACGACACACAGAAAACCTGGCACTTGCCAGCAGATACTCAGTATTTTAGTATGTTTAAAAGCAAAACTGGAGGAAGTCAGTTACATTTGGTGCCAAAGGATCAAGCCCAGAACCACGTCAAGGCCTCCCCCTTCCTGGGACCCTAAACCAGCACCCACAAAATGCATACTTTCAAACAAACCAACTGGGAACCTCCCAGGGTGACACAGACTATATATATATATATATATATATATATATATATATGTGTGTGTTTGTGTATAGGTATAGCTATATATTTTTTAAAATTATATTCATAAAAATAAAAATCTATATTTAAAAATAAAAAGAACAATTTCCTCTGTGAAGAACATTGGAATGTGAAATATTAATAACTCACTTGGGGTTTTGCGCAGTTGGTCTAAAAAGGTGTCAGGTTAGCGTGCGAACGATCATTGTTTGTTTTTTTAAAGCGAGCTCCATTAATGAAGTTAGTGCGCAACGGGTTTCAATCGGGTTTACTTTCAACCTGTTATATGTGCGATAACTCACCCGCATTAAAAGTATACTTTGGGTGCAGTTAATGGGTGAGAGAAAAATTCTGATAGTGTGCCGCTTGTAATTTAGCCTAATGCATGTAAACAATAACTAGGAAAGGTGTTGCTCCAAATTATAAAATGTGTGTTCCAGTAGGCCAAAATCTTATAAATGTATACTGTCAGGTAAAAATGTCTTTGTTCAACTGTGAACACATGAATAATAGTGTCTATATCCTTTCAGTGAATACTTTAAAACTTCATATCCAATCTTATAAAGCTGATCTGCAGAAAGTTTTATTTAAAAAAATAATAATAAATAAATGAAACTTTGAGTGGATTTATAGCCTCAAAATGTCTGAATCTCTGCTGGATGTCTGTGTGAGAAGCGGACAGACTATTTTTACGCACTCAATATCAGTCATGTTCATTTAAATGTTTTGACACAGATTATGAAAGCCTCATCTCTCAGGGTGACAGCTACACAGGGCCACGAATACTCCATGACACTGAGCAGAGAGGACAGAGAAGAAGAAAGAAAAATACACTGAGAGGGCAGTAAAAGGAAGCAAAATTGGATCTATACAGTATATACAGGTAGTTTTTCATATAATGCCAGGTTTCTATTTGGTAATTTATTGAATTTAGAATCTAATTTGAGTAGGTAGTACAAGTAGTACAGCATAAAACAACAGGATTCATTGGACTATGTGCAATGTGATAAAATATATAGGGCCAGATTACGAGTGAAGCGCAAAATTGCGCTTATGCAAATGAGAAACTTGTGCTCCATTCAGTAATACCAGCACATGCAAATGTGAGCTGGTATTAAAAGTTAGGCGCAACATGACCTCGCATTTACATTGCAGGGAAGCTTTGCGATTACGAGAGCGTGCTTCCATAGGCTCCAATGGGAGCTTCATTCTCATGCCATCAGACACGGCTGAGAACCTAGCACAGCGAAGGGGATAAGTCGCACAGTAATGGGCAGCAAAGTGTAAATATATATAAATATATACATATTAACACATAAATATATAGTTACAGGGAATACAAATTCCCCATAGACTGCTATATAAAGGCACTTTTCAGTGCCGTTTTTTTTTCTAACACGCCACATCCCCTAACTTTAAGTCCTAAAGAAATTTTTTTTAATAAAAACCCAAACTAGACTTAAGTTTGGGGTCAACTGGGGGACAGAGATCTGATCTCACTTGTAATGGCTGATTATTTATTGTGTGCTCATAAACGGGCAAATTTGCCAATTTTCAGTGCCTGCGAAAAATTTGCGCTCCACTTTTATATATACCTGTATATATATACACATATTTACATACACACATTTAGTCATGTATATGTATGTATCTCAATGTTAAAGCCCTTTGCCTGCCTGTACTTTTAAATGTTTTCCAACACACATTAAATTAAATTGTGCTCAAGCTAACGCGTTTACTTTCTCGTAATATGAGCATTACTTCCAATGCGCACAAAAACCCTTTTTTGCTTGCGCACCACAGTTAGTGCATCACTCATAATCTAGTCTTAAATTAGCTTATTTGTTTCCAATATAAACTGGTTCTTAAAAAGTTCAATACAACATATTCTTATGATTGTATTATTAGTTTGAACATTCAACCATTAGTGATGTCGCGAATAGTTCGCCTGCGAATAGTTCCCGGCGAACATAGCTTGTTCACGTTCGTCGCGGCGGGTGAACATATGCGATGTTCGATCCGCCCCCTATTCATCATCATTGAGTAATACTTTGACCCTGTACCTCACAGTCAGAAGACACATTCCAGCGAATCAGCAGCAGACCCTCCCTCCCAGACCCTCCTACCTCCTGGACAGCATCCATTTTAGATTCATTTGGAAGCTGCATTCTTAGTGAGAGGAGGGACAGTGTAGCTGCTGCTGATTTAATAGGGAAATCGATAGCTAATCTAGTGTATTCAGTGTCCACTACAGTCCTGAAGGACTCATCTGATCTCTGCTGTAAGGACAGCACCCCAAAAAGCCCATTTTAGGGCTAGAACATCAGTCTGCTTTTTTTTTTTCCCCTGTGTAATCTAATTGCAGTTGCCTGCCTGCCAGCGTGTGTGTCAGGCTCACAGCGTATACTGTGCCCACTTGCCCAGTGCCACCACTCATATCTGGTGTAATAGTAGTGTAGATTTTAAAAAAAAACAACACTTTTTTGACTGTGTTAAATAATAGCAGTCAGTTTCCTTCACACGTGTGCGTTTCAGTGCCTGCCTGCCAGGGCACAGTATCACCCCAGTGCAACTCATATCTGGTGTAACAGTAGTGTATATTTAAAAAAAACAACACTTTTTTGACTGTGTTAAATAATAGCAGTCAGTTTCCTTCACACGTGTGCGTTTCAGTGCCTGCCTGCCAGGGCACAGTGTCACCCCAGTGCAACTCATATCTGGTGTAATAGTAGTGTAGATTTAAAAAAAAACAACACTTTTTTGACTGTGTTAAATAATAGCAGTCAGTTTCCTTCACACGTGTGCGTTTCAGTGCCTGCCTGCCAGGGCACAGTGTCACCCCAGTGCAACTCATATCTGGTGTAACAGTAGTGTAGATTTAAAAAAAACAACACTTTTTTGACTGTGTTAAATAATAGCAGTCAGTTTCCTTCAAACATGTGCGTTTCAGTGCCTGCCTGCCAGGGCACAGTGTCACCCCAGTGCAACTCATTTCTGGTGTAACAGTAGTGTAGATTTAAAAAAAAAAAACACTTTTTTGAATGTGTTAAATAATAGCAGTCAGTTTCCTTCACACGTGTGCGTTTCAGTGCCTGCCTGCCAGGGCACAGTGTCACCCCAGTGCAACTCATATCTGGTGTAACAGTAGTGTAGATTTGAAAAAAAACAACACTTTTTTGACTGTGTTAAATAATAGCAGTCAGTTTCCTTCACACGTGTGCGTTTCAGTGCCTGCCTGCCAGGTAGGGTTGCCACCTCAGCCATGTTTTCCTGGACACTTATGAGTTACACATGCTGCAGGGTGTGCAGGGAGGAACATGTATTGTGTTTCTGGACAGCACTATTCATATTCCTCCCTGCACACCCTGCAGCATGTGTAACTCATAAGTGTTCTGTATTTTAAGGGACAGGTGGCAACCCTACTGCCAGGGCACAGTGTCACCCCAGTGCAACTCATATCTGGTGTAACAGTAGTGTAGATTTAAAAAAACAACAACACTTTTTTGACTGTGTTAAATAATAGCAGTCAGTTTCCTTCACACGTGTGCATTTCAGTGCCTGCCTGCCAGGGCACAGTGTCACCCCAGTGCAACTCATATCTGGTGTAACATTAGTGTACATTTAAAAAAAAAAACACTTTTTTGACTGTGTTAAATAATAGCAGTAAGTTTCCTTCACACGTGTGCGTTTCAGTGCCTGCCAGCGCACAATGTCACACCAGCGCAACTCATATCTGGTGTAACAGTAGTGTACATTTAAAAAAAAAAAATACAATTTTGACTGTAATAGATTGAATAGCAGTTAGTTGTCTGCAAGCGTGTGTGTCAGGCCTACAGCTTCTACTCTGCCAACTTCTGCCAGTGCACGGTGCCATTCATATCTGTTGTCACAGTAGCTTGCACGCATAGTACCACTAATCGAAAAAAAAATGACAGGCAGAGGCAGGCCACCCCGCAGGGGCCGTCGTGGTCATGGTGCTGTGATTCCCTTTGGCCCTAGAATAATGCCCAGTGTTCAGAGGCCATGTACACCGAACTCGAACAGTTCTTAGGACATAGTTGACTGGCTAACACATGACACCCAATCTTCTACAGCTTCCGCTCGGAACCTTGACACACCATCCTCCTCCAGCTTAGCTTCGGGCACCTCTCAAGTTACCACTCGCCCGCCTGCCGCCACCACCAACACTAGCACCACCGCCGCTTCACTTGATCTGTCAGAGGAGTTATTTACACATCAGTTGGAAGAAATGAGTGATAGTGATGCGCAACCATTATTACCAGAGGATATAGATAACAGGGATATGTCTCAGTCAGGCAGCATTACACACATGGACGTACGGTGTCATGATGATGATGTTGTACCCGCTGCTGCTTCCTTTGTTGAGTTGTCAGATACAAGTGAAGCGGTTGATGATGACGATGCATCCGTGGATGTCACGTGGGTGCCTGCTAGAAGAGAAGAAAAAGAGAGGGAAAGTTCAGATGGGGAGACAGAGAGGAGGAGGAGACGAGTTGGAAGGAGGGAGAGGTCGTCGCAAGGAGCTAGTGGCACAGTCAGACAGCATGCATCGGCACCCGGGGTCAGCCAGACAGCACGCCAATCAACGCATGCTGTTGCCACCACCAGAATGCCGTTATTGCAGAGCTCAGCAGTGTGGCATTTTTTTTGTGTGTCTGCCTCTGACAACAGCGATGCAATTTGCAACCTGTGCCAAAAGAAACTGAGTCATGGGAAGTCCAACACCCACCTAGGTACAACTGCTTTGCGAAGGCACATGATCGCACATCACAAACGCCTATGGGATCAACACATGAGTACAAGCAGCACACAAACTCAAAGCCGCCATCCTCCTCCTGGTCCAGCATCTTCAGCCACGTCAACCACTGCTCTCCTCCTTGCCCCCTCTCAACCATCCGCCAATCCGTCTCTCGCCTTAAGCAGTTCCTGCTCATCTGCCCACAGTCAGGTGTCTGTCAAGGACATGTTTGAGCGTAAGAAGCCAATGTCACAAAGTCACCCCCTTGCCCGGCATCTGACAGCTGGCTTGACTGAACTCTTAGCCTGCCAGCTTTTACCATACAAGCTGGTGGAGTCTGAGGCGTTCAAAAAATTTGTAGCTTTTGGGACACTGCAGTGGAAGGTACCTGGCCGAAATTTCTTTGCACAAAAGGCAATCCCCAACCTGTACTCGATTGTGCAAAAGGAAGTAATGGCATGTCTGGCACACAGTGTTGGGGCAAGGGTCCATCTGACCACTGACACCTGGTCTGCAAAGCATGGTCAGGGCAGGTATATCACCTACACTGCGCATTGGGTAAACCTGGTGACGGCTGCCAAGCATGGAATGCGTGGCTCTGCAGAGGAGTTGGTGACACCGCCATGACTTGCAGGCAGGCCTGCTGCCACCTCCTCTACTCCTCCTACTCCATCCTCTTCCATAACCTCCTCGGCTGAGTCCTCTTCTGCTGCTGCGTCTTGCTCCACATCAACGGCACCCCCCCCAGCTCCCCAGGTACTATTCCACATCCCGGATATGGCAGTGTCATGCCGTCTTGGGGTTGACTTGCCTAAAAGCAGAGAGTCACACGGGACCAGCACTCCTGTCTGCCCTGAATGCACAGGTGGATCAGTGGCTGACTCCGCACCAACTGGAGATCGGCAAAGTGGTTAGTGACAACGGAAGAAATTTGGTGGCGGCATTGAATTTGGGCAAGTTGACACATGTGCCGTGCATGGCACATGTGTGTAATCTGATCGTACAACGCTTTGTGCATAAGTACCCAGGCTTACAGGACGTCCTAAAGCAGGCTAGGAAGGTGTGTGGCCATTTCAGGCATTCCTACACGGCCATGGCGCAATTTTCAGATATCCATTGGCGAAACAACATGCGAGTGAGGCGCTTGATTTGCGACAGCCCGACACGTTGGAATTCAACACTCCTAATGTTCGACCGCCTGATCCAATAAGAAAAAGCCATTAACGACTATTTGTATGACCGGGGTGCTAGGACAGCCTCTGCGGAGCTGGGAATTTTTTTGCAATGTTACTGGACGCTCATGCGCAATGTCTGTAGGCTCATGCGTCCATTTGAGGAGGTGACAAACCTAGTCAGTCGCAACGAAGGCACCATGAGTGACATCATACCATTTGTTTTCTTTCTGGAGCGTGCCCTGCGAAGAGTGCTGGATCAGGCCGTAGATGAGCATGAAGAGGAAGAGGAAGAGTTGTGGTCACCATCACCACCAGAAACAGCCTTATCAGCATCGCTTGCTGGACCTGCGGCAACGCTGGAAGAGGATTGTGAGGAAGAGGAGTCAGAGGAGGAATGTGGCTTTGAGGAGGGGGAGGAGGAGGAAGACCAACCACAACAGGCATCCCAGGGTGCTCATTGTCACCTATCTGGTACCCGTGGTGTTGTACATGGCTGGGGGGAAGAACATACCTTCAGTGAGATCACTGAGGACGAGGAACGGGACATGAGTAGCTCAGCATCCAACCTTGTGCAAATGGGGTCTTTCATGCTGACGTGCCTGTTGAGGGACTCTCGTATAAAAAGGCTGAAGGAGAACGACCTGTACTGGGTGTCCACGCTACTAGACCACCGGTATAAGCATAAAGTGCCTGATACGTTACCGAATTACCGCAAGTCGGAAAGGATGCAGCAGTTCCAAACTAAATTAAAAAGTATGCTTTACACAGCGTATAAGGGTGATGTCACAGCACAACGAGAATCTAACAGGGGAAGAGGTAAAAGTAATCCTCCTCCTCCCACGACCACGCCGGCAAGGACAGGACGCTGTACAGACGTGTTGTTGATGGAGGACATGCGGAGCTTTTTAATTCCTACTAATCGCCACAGCCCTTTGGGGTCCACCCTCAGAGAACAACTCGACCAACAGGTAGGAGACTACCTCGCCTTAACTGCAGATATCGACACTCTGAGGAGCGATGAACCCCTTGACTACTGGGTGTGCAGGCTTGACCTGTGGCCTGAGCTGTCCCAATTTGCGATAGAATTTCTGGCCTGCCCCGCTTCAAGTGTCCTGTCAGAAAGGACCTTCAGTGCAGCAGGAGGTATTGTCACTGAGAAGGGAAGTCGCCTAGGTCAAAAAAGTCTAGATTACCTCACCTTTATTAAGATGAATGAGGGATGGATCCCGAAGGGACTGACAGTGGGCGATACATTCGACTAAAAAAGGCCTGATGAGATGAGCTGCCTTGGGCTTAAAATGGTCCACACGCTGCTGTATTTTATCTCTGAATGCCGGATGACTTGCGTGACTTATCCGCTACCAACTAGGGTTCAAGCCGCAATGTTTTAGGGCACTTTCTGCCTGGGAAACAAACATAAATTTTTGTGGCAGCGGCTGCAACAATACCGAATTTTTCAGGCATGTGTACATGCCTAATTTTTCTGGCCTCTGGTGCAGCACTGTGGCTTCAAAAACCAAACCAAAAAAAAGGCACATAACAGGGATTAAACTGTTAGGAATAGTACTACTTAACACACCACTCCTATCTGGTGGCACATTAGATTGCACGCGCAGTGCCCCAAATTTGAAGTAGGAGGTCCGACCAAGCATCTCTTTCTATCTCCCGGTTCCTAAAATCGATGCCATATACACGTCCCCTGATAGGGGACGTAACAGGGATTAAACTGATAAGAATAGAACTACTTAACACACCACTACTATCTGGTGGCACATTAGATTGCACGCGCAGTGCCCCAAATTTGAAGTAGGAGGACCGACCAAGCATCTTTTTCCATCTCCCGGTTCCTAAAATCGATGCCATATACACATCCCCTGATAGGGGACGTAACAGGGTTTAAACTGATAGGAATAGTACTACTTAACACACCTTATAATAACGCAGAGAGAGGCAACGCAGAGAGAGGAGTCTGAAGAAGAGGAGTTAGAGGAGGAAGGTAGCTTTGAGGAGGTGGAAGACCAAACACAGCAGGCGTCCCAGGGGGCTTGTTGTCACCTTTCGGGGACCCTTGGTGTTGTACATGGCTGGGTGGAGGAAGAGACCTTCAATGACATCAGTGAGGACAAGGAACGGGACATGGCTAGCTTGGTATCCAACCTTGTGCAAATGGGGAGTTTGAGGTTGTGCAAATGGACTGTTTGTGGTTGTTTGCGGTGCGTTAAAGGGACAGTCTAGGCCAAAATAAACTTTCATGATTCAGATAGAGCATGTAATTTTAAACAATTTTCCAATTTACTTTTATCACCAATTTTGCTTTGTTCTCTTGGTATTATTAGTTGAAAGCTTAACCTAGGAGGTTCATATGCTAATTTCTTAGACCTTGAAGCCCACCTCTTTCAGATTGCATTTTAACAGTTTTTCACCACTAGAGGGTGTTAGTTCACGTATTTCATATAGATAACACTGTGCTCGTGCACGAGAAGTTATCTGGGAGCAGGCACTGATTGGCTAGACTGCAAGTCTGTGAAAAGAACTGAAAAAAGGGGCAGTTTGCAGAGGCTTAGATACAAGATAATCACAGAGGTTAAAAGTATATTATTATAAATGTGTTAGTTATGCAAAACTGGGAAATGGGTAATAAAGGGATTATCTATCTTTTAAAACAATAAAAATTCTGGTGTAGACTGTCCCTTTAAACGGGGAGTTTGGTCTGTCACTGTGAAGCAGGCGTAACCCTTACACTACCTGATCGATACAACATAATACCTGATGTTTTAAAGAACGTTATTCCAAACAATTTAGGAATGTTAGGTGATTTATGCCCTTTATGGATTAAAACCAGACTCTGCATCAACTATGTAATTTTCCATGGGAGTTTTGCCATGGATCCCCCTCCGGCATGCCACAGTCCAGGTGTTAGTACCCTTGAAACCACTTTTCCATTACTATTGTGGCCAGAAAGAGTCCCTGTTGGTTTTAAAATTCGCCTACCTATTGAAGTCTATGGCGGTTCACCCGGTTCGCCCGTTCGCGAACAGTTGAGGAAGTTCGCGTTCGCCATTCGCGAACGCAAAATTTTAGGTTTGCGGCATCACTATCAACCATATTATTGCCTATTTAACACAACTTGTATACCTTCCCAGAGATAATATATTACACAAACATAAATGGAATTTTATACACATAGCTAATTTTCTAACTAAAATGTAATGTCTATCCTATACTAAGGTTCTATAAAACCTCACTGAATTGTTCCCTATCCATAATGTCAGATTTTAGAAAATTACAATTTTCTACTTAAGGAAGGAAACAATCTTTTAAAACACAAGCCAACAATTAAAAAAATAAAGAATAATCTTGGTGTTCATTCAACCCTTTAGGATTGAGGGTATTCAGTCTATGGATCCATAGAGTTTCAC
This sequence comes from Bombina bombina, assembly GCF_027579735.1. Lineage (NCBI taxonomy): Eukaryota > Metazoa > Chordata > Amphibia > Anura > Bombinatoridae > Bombina > Bombina bombina. The sequence continues at coordinate 965,135,518 of NC_069499.1, forward strand.
ATTTCAGGAGTTGACAGTCCCTGTCCCCTCCCCTCAACAGAGAGACTATATTTATTAACATAGCTCTAAGCATGGAAACTGTATGCTTGTGTTCCAAAAAAATGTCTTGCTACAGGTTGATCTGAAAGACTCACTTTTAAGGCTGTTCATATGGCATATATGGAATAAGGCAGATTTGTCTTTGTGAAGGACTCACAAATCAAGCCACGTACAGGGTTAAAAAAACTTGCTTACTTCTGTTATGACAATTTTCCCCAACTCTGAGGATTGTTTTTTCCAGCAGGGCAATGCTCCATGCCACAAAGCCAGGTCAATCAAGGTGTGGATGGAGAACCACAAGATAAAGACCCTGTTATGGTCAGCCCACTCTCCAGACCTGAACCCTGAAAACCTTTGGAATGTGATCAAGAGGAAGCTGGATGGTCACAAACCATCAAACAAAAGCTGAGCTGCTTGAATTTTTGCACCAGGAGTGGCATAAAGTCAGCCAACAGCTATGTGAAAGACTGGTGGAGAGCATGCCAAGACACATGAAAGCTGTAACTGAAAATAAGGGTTATTCCAACAAATATTTATTTCTGAACTGTTGCTAAGTTAAAACATTAGCATTGTGTTGTTTCATTATTCGAGGTCTTAAAACACTGCATCTTTCTTGTTATTTTGACCAGTTGCCATTTTTGCAAATAAATGCTCTAAATGGCAATATTTTATTTGTAATTTGGTAGAAATGTTGTCAGTGTTTTATAGAATAAAACAAAAATGTTAATTTTACTCAAACACAAACCTATAAATAGTGAAACCAGAGAAACAGATAATTTTGCAGTGGTCTCTTAATTTGTTCCAGAGAGATAACAGGTATATATATATATATATATATATATATATATATATATATATATATATATATATATATATATATACAGTATATATTTATATTTATCTATATATCTATATATATATATATATTTATATACACTGTGTGCAGAATTATTAGGCAAATGAGTATTTTGACCACATCATCCTCTTTATGCATGTTGTCTTACTCCAAGCTGTATAGGCTCGAAAGCCTACTACCAATTAAGCATATTAGGTGATGTGCATCTCTGTAATGAGAAGGGGAGTGGTCTAATGACATCAACACCCTATATCAGGTGTGCATAATTATTAGGCAACTTCCTTTCCTTTGGCAAAATGGGTCAAAAGAAGGACTTGACAGGCTCAGAAAAGTCAAAAATAGTGAGATATCTTGCAGAGGGATGCAGCACTCTTAAAATTGCAAAGCTTCTGAAGCGTGATCATCGAACAATCAAGCGTTTCATTCAAACAGGGTCGCAAGAAGCGTGTGGAAAAACCAAGGCGCAAAATAACTGCCCATGAACTGAGAAAAGTCAAGCGTGCAGCTGCCAAGATGCCACTTGCCACCAGTTTGGCCTTATTTAAGAGCTGCAACATCACTGGAGTGCCCAAAAGCACAAGGTGTGCAATACTCAGAGACATGGCCAAGGTAAGAAAGGCTGAAAGACGACCATCACTGAACAAGACACACAAGCTGAAACGTCAAGACTGGGCCAAGAAATATCTCAAGACTGATTTTTCTAAGGTTTTATGGACTGATGAAATGAGAGTGAGTCTTGATGGGCCAGATGGATGGGCCCGTGGCTGGATTGGTAAAGGGCAGAGAGCTCCAGTCCGACTCAGACGCCAGCAAGGTGGAGGTGGAGTACTGGTTTGGGCTGGTATCATCAAAGATGAGCTTGTGGGGCCTTTTCGGGTTGAGGATGGAGTCAAGCTCAACTCCCAGTCCTACTGCCAGTTTCTGGAAAACACCTTCTTCAAGCAGTGGTACAGGAAGAAGTCTGCATCCTTCAAGAAAAACATGATTTTCATGCAGGACAATGCTCCATCACACGCGTCCAAGTACTCCACAGCGTGGCTGGCAAGAAAGGGTATAGAAGAAGAAAATCTAATGACATGGACTCCTTGTTCACCTGATCTGAACCCCATTGAGAACCTGTGGTCCATCATCAAATGTGAGATTTACAAGGAGGGAAAACAGTACACCTCTCTGAACAGTGTCTGGGAGGCTGTGGTTGCTGCTGCACGCAATGTTGATGGTGAACAGATCAAAACACTGACAGAATCCATGGATGGCAGGCTTTTGAGTGTCCTTGCAAAGAAAGGTGGCTATATTGGTCACTGATTTGTTTTTGTTTTGTTTTTGAATGTCAGAAATGTATATTTGTGAATGTTGAGATGTTATATTGGTTTCACTGGTAAAAATAAATAATTGAAATGGGTATATATTTGTTTTTTGTTAAGTTGCCTAATAATTATGCACAGTAATAGTCACCTGCACACACAGATATCCCCCTAAAATAGCTATAACTAAAAACAAACTAAAAACTACTTCCAAAAATATTCATCTTTGATATTAATGAGTTTTTTGGGTTCATTGAGAACATGGTTGTTGTTCAATAATAAAATTATTTCTCAAAAATACAACTTGCCTAATAATTCTGCACTCCCTGTATATATATATAAAGTATATATATATATATATATATATACAGTATATATTGATATTTATATATATTTTTTTTTTATTTATATATATTTATTTACTCTTTTTTTTAAAACACCTTTGCTTGTTCCAGTCATTTGTCTAGAATGCCTCCGCCATACTTAAAAGGCCAATAAAGTGATACCATTACATCATGCTCTAATTTGCCAGAGTATGTAATTGTTTCATTAGTGACACTGCAAAGCTATATGTTTAACCCCCGCTTGGGAGCAGCAGAGAACTGTAGAGCGGAAACTGCTGCTGATTGGATCAGAGACAGTTTCTGCTCGGGACCATCAGTACTCTGTTCTTGATTTGCAAAGTCTCTTAATTTTGCTAACAAAATTACAGTGTTTAAATGATTTTAAAAATGTATTTTGCTATGTAGTGCTTACTTGATGTTATATGCTGTTAGTTTAATATCTATTTAATTATCATTATCTATATATATTCAGAAGGGGCATTTGCCTAGTCAGCAGGGTAATCAAGAATGTTAGCTGCTGAAGATGTTTGGGTAGTGTCAAGCTAGGTAGCATATAGGATTTTGCTGCAAAATGAAAAAAACTAAAACTAGGAGCAGTAAAACATAGGGGTCGAATTATCAAGCTATGAATGGAGCTTGATGCCCCTGTTTCCGTGCGAGTCTTCAGGCTCCCCGGAAACAGCAGTTATGAAGCAGCGGTCTAAAGACCGCTGCTCCATAACTTGTCCATCTGCTCTGAGCGGCGGACATCAATCCGCCCAATCCTATACGATCGTGCTGATTGACACCCCCTGCTAGCGGCCGATTGGCTGTGAATCTGCAGGGGACAGCATTGCACAATCAGTTCACAAGAATATAGCTTATTTTTTTATTTTCAGCTATTTCTATAAAGCTTCTGTTGTAAAAGGAAACAAAAACCATAATACAGATGAACCATCAACATTGTGGGTCCTATCTTTAGGTCCTCTGATCTGCTTATAGACTTTGGCCCCTAGTTATCAATGTGTCTATTTACCTGCCTTCGCCGGCCCCAATGCGCCCGCCTAAGCTCGCCTCACATCGCCGCCGCGGACCTGAATACGCTCGCCAAAGTTATCAAAAAAGCTGTCAAAAAGCCACGCACCAAGTACGGGGCGATGAGCAGCGGACTGTGATTGTTATCACTCATCCGATCTCGCTGCTCTTCGGCTTTTTTACAGCTTTATTGATAAGCTGTCACTAAGCACCCACACTAAACTACACTGTTCTACCCCCTATACTGGCACCCCCGGAGTCCCCCGCAACTAAATAAAGTTATTAACTCCTAAACCGCCGCTCCTAGACCCCGCCGCAACTATAATAAATGTATTAACCCCTAAACCACCGCTCCCGGAGCCCACCGCCACTCTAATAAACTGATTAACCCGTAAACCACCACTCCCGGACCCCGCCGCCACCTACATAATACATATTAACCCCTATCCTGCCCCCCTATACCGCCCCCACCTATAATAAATGTATTAACCCCTATCCTGCCGATCCCGTACCCCGCCGCAACTAAATAAATTGTTTAACCCCCTAAACAGCCGCTCCCGGACCCCGCCGCCACCTATATTAAACATTAACCCCTAATCTGCCCCCTCTACACCGTCGCCACTTATAATAAATTTATTAAATCCTATCCTGCCCCCCCCTATATCGCCGCCATCTATATTAAACTAATTAACCCCTAAACTTAAGTCTAACACTAACCCTAACACCCCCCTAACTTAAATATTTTAAAAAATCTAATTACAAATTACTCTTATTAACTAAATTAATCCTATTTAAAACTAAATACTTACCTATAAAATAAACCCTAATATAGCTACAATATTAATAATAATTATATTGTAGCTATTTTAGGATTTATTTTTATTTTACAGGCAAATTTAAATTTATTTTAACTAGGTACAATAGCTATTAAATAGTTAATAAAAATTTAATAGCTACCTAGTTAAAATAAAGACAAATTTACCTGTAAAATAACAACTAACCTAAGTTACAATTACACCTAACACTACACTATCATTAACTAAATTATTCGTATTTAAAAATAAATACTTACCTGTAAAATAAACTCTAAGATAGCTACAATGTAATTAATAATTACATTGTAGCTATTTTATGATTTATATTTATTTTACAGGTAACTTTGTATTTATTTTAACTAGGTAGAATAGTTATACTATTTAATTACTACCTAGCTAAAAGAAATACAAAATTACCTGTAAAATAAATCCTAACCTAAGTTACAATTAAACCTAACACTACACTATCAATAAATAAATTAAATTAATTAACTACAAATACCTACAATTAAATACAATTATATAAACTAACTAAGTTACAAAAAATAAAAAAAACTAAGTTACAAAAAATAAAAAAATATTAAATGATTTTTAATCTAATTACACCTAATCTAAGCCCCCTAATAAAATAACAAAGCCCCCCAAAATAAAAAAATGCCCTACCCTATACTGAATTACAAAAGTTAACAGCTCTATTACCTTACCAGCCCTTAAAAGGGCCTTTTGCGGGGCATGCCCCAAAGAAATCAGCTCTTTTGCATGTTAAAAAAACCACAATGCCACCCCCCAACATTACAACCCACCACCCACATACCCCTACTCTAACCCAAACCCCCCTTAACTAAACCTAACACTACCCCCCTGAAGATCTCCCTACCTTGAGTCGTCTTCACCCAACCGGGCACGATGGACCAAAAGAGGGCATCCGGAGCGGCAGAAGTCTTCATCCTATCCGGGCAGAAGAGGACATCCGGACCGGCAGACATCTTCATCCAAGTGGCATCTTCTATCTTCATCCATCCGACGAGGAGCGGCTCCATCTTCAAGACCTCTGGCGCGGAACATCGTCTTCTTGACCGATGACTAGACGATGAATGAAGGTTCCTTTAAGTGACGTCATCCAAGATGGCGTCCCCGAATTCCGATTGACTGATAGGATACTATCAGCCAATCGGAATTAAGGTATGAAAAATCTGATTGGCTAATCCAATCAGCCAATCAGATTCAAGTTCAATCGGATTGGCTGATCCAATCAGATTGAGCTCGCATTCTATTGGCTCATCGGAACAGCCAATAGAATGCAAGCTCAATCTGATTGGCTGATTGGATCGGATGGATGAAGATAGAAGATGCCGCTTGGATGAAGATGTCTGCCGGTCCAGATGTCCTCTTCTGCCCGGATAGGATGAAGACTTCTGCTGCTCCGGATGCCCTCTTTTGGTCCATCGGTGCCCAGTTGGGTGAAGACAACTCAAGGTAGGGAGATCTTCAGGGGGGTAGTGTTAGGTTTATTTAAGGGGGTTTGGGTTAGAGTAGGGGTATGTGGGTGGTGGGTTGTAATGTTGGGGGTGGTATTGTGTTTTTTTAACATGCAAAAGAGCTGATTTCTTTGGGGAATGCCCCACAAAAGGCCCTTTTAAGGGCTGTTAAGGTAATAGAGCTGTTAACTTTTGTAATTTAGTATAGGGTAGGGCATATTTTATTTTGGGGGCTTTGTTATTTTAATAGGGGGCTTAGATTAGGTGTAATTAGATTAAAAATCTTGTAATATTTTTTTATTTTTTGTAACTTAGTTTTTGTTTATTTTTTGTAACTTAGTTTATTTAATTGTATTTAATTGTAGGTATTTGTAGTTAATTAATTTAATTTATTTATTGATAGTGTAGTGTTAGGTTTAATTGTAACTTAGGTTAGGATTTATTTTACAGGTAATTTTGTATTTCTTTTAGCTAGTTAGTTATTAATTAGTTAATAACTATTTAATAACTATTCTACCTAGTTAAAATAAATACAAAGTTACCTGTAAAATAAATATAAATCCTAAAATAGCTACAATGTAATTATTAATTACATTGTAGCTATCTTAGGCCTAGATTTGGAGTTCGGCGGTAGCCGTCAAAACCAGCGTTAGAGGCTCCTAACGCTGGTTTTGGCCGCCCGCTGGTATTTGGAGTCAGTGATTAAAGGGTCTAACGCTCACTTTTCAGCCGCGACTTTTCCATACCGCAGATCCCCCTACGCCATTTGCGTAGCCTATCTTTTCAATGGGATCTTTCTAACGCTGGTATTTAGAGTCGTTTCTGAAGTGAGCGTTAGAGCTCTAACGACAAGATTCCAGCCGCAGGAAAATAGCAGGAGTTAAGAGCTTTCTGGCTAACGCCGGTTCATAAAGCTCTTAACTACTGTACCCTAAAGTACACTAACACCCATAAACTACCTATGTACCCCTAAACCGAGGTCCCCCCACACCGCCACCACTCGATTAAAAATTTTAACCCCTAATCTGCCGACCGCCACCTACGTTATACTTATGTACCCCTAATCTGCTGCCCCTAACCCCGCCGACCCCTGTATTACATTTATTAACCCCTAACCTGCCCCCCACAACGTCGCCGCCAGCTACTTAAAATAATTAACCCCTAATCTTCCGACCGCAAAGCGCCGCCACCTACGTTATCCCTATGTACCCCTAATCTGCTACCCCTAACACCGCCGACCCCTATATTATATTTATTAACCCCTAATCTGCCCCCCTCAACGTCGCCGACACCTGCCTACACTTATTAACCCCTAATCTGCCGAGCGGACCTGAGCGCTACTATAATAAAGTTATTAACCCCTAACCCGCCTCACTAACCCTATCATAAATAGTATTAACCCCTAATCTGCCCTCCCTAACATCGCCAACACCTAACTTCAATTATTAACCCCTAATCTGACGACCGGAGCTCACCGCTATTCTAATAAATTGATTAACCCCTAAAGCTAAGTCTAACCCTAACACTAACACCCCCCTAAGTTAAATATAATTTAAATCTAATGAAATAAATTAACTCTTATTAAATAAATTATTCCTATTTAAAGCTAAATACTTACCTGTAAAATAAATCCTAATATAGCTACAATATTAATTATAATTATATTATAGCTATTTTAGGATTAATATTTATTTTACAGGCAACTTTGTAATTATTTTAACCAGGTACAATAGCTATTAAATAGTTAAGAACTATTTAATAGTTACCTAGTTAAAATAATAACAAATTTACCTGTAAAATAAATCCTAACCTAAGATATAATTAAACCTAACACTACCCTATCAATAAATTAATTAAATAAACTACCTACAATTACCTACAATTAACCTAACACTACACTATCAATAAATTAATTAAACACAATTGCTACAAATAAATACAATTAAATAAACTAGCTAAAGTACAAAAAATAAAAAAGAACTAAGTTACAAAAAATAATAAAATATTTACAAACATAAGAAAAATATTACAACAATTTTAAACTAATTACACCTACTCTAAGCCCCCTAATAAAATAACAAAGCCCCCCAAAATAAAAAATTCCCTACCCTATTCTAAATTAAAAAAGTTACAAGCTCTTTTACCTTACCAGCCCTGAACAGGGCCCTTTGCGGGGCATGCCCCAAGGATTTCAGCTCTTTTGCCTGTAAAAAAAAACATACCATACCCCCCCCCCAACATTACAACCCACCACCCACATACCCCTAATCTAACCCAAACCCCCCATAAATAAACCTAACACAAAGCCCCAGAAGATCTTCCTACCTTGTCTTCACCATACCAGGTTCACCGATCCGACCTGGCTCCAACATCTTCATCCAACCCAAGCGGGGGTTGGCGATCCATCATCCGGTGCTGAAGAGGTCCAGAAGAGGCTCCAAAGTCTTCCTCCTATCCGGCAAGAAGAGGACATCCGGACCGGCAAACATCTTCTCCAAGCGGCATCTTCAATCTTCTTCCATCCGGTGCGGAGCGGGTCCATCTTGAAGCAGGCGACGCGGATCCATCCTCTTCTTCCGTTGTCTCCCGACGAATGACGGTTCCTTTAAGGGACGTCATCCAAGATGGCGTCCCTCGAATTCCGATTGGCTGATAGGATTCTATCAGCCAATCGGAATTAAGGTAGGAATTTTCTGATTGGCTGATGGAATCAGCCAATCAGAATCAAGTTCAATCCGATTGGCTGATCCAATCAGCCAATCAGATTGAGCTCGCATTCTATTGGCTGATCGGAACAGCCAATAGAATGCGAGCTCAATCTGATTGGCTGATTGGATCAGCCAATCGGATTGAACTTGATTCTGATTGGCTGATTCCATCAGCCAATCAGAAAATTCCTACCTTAATTCCAATTGGCTGATAGAATCCTATCAGCCAATCGGAATTCGAGGGACGCCATCTTGGATGACGTCCCTTAAAGGATCCGTCATTCGTCGGGAGACAACGGAAGAAGAGGATGGATCCGCGTCGCCTGCTTCAAGATGGACCCGCTCCGCACCGGATGGAAGAAGATTGAAGATGCCGCTTGGAGAAGATGTTTGCCGGTCCGGATGTCCTCTTCTTGCCGGATAGGAGGAAGACTTTGGAGCCTCTTCTGGACCTCTTCAGCACCGGATGATGGATCGCCAACCCCCGCTTGGGTTGGATGAAGATGTTGGAGCCAGGACGGATCGGTGAACCTGGTATGGTGAAGACAAGGTAGGAAGATCTTCAGGGGCTTAGTGTTAGGTTTATTTAAGGGGGGTTTGGGTTAGATTAGGGGTATGTGGGTGGTGGGTTGTAATGTTGGGGGGGGGTATGGTATGTTTTTTTTTACAGGCAAAAGAGCTGAAATCCTTGGGGCATGCCCCGCAAAGGGCCCTGTTCAGGGCTGGTAAGGTAAAAGAGCTTGTAACTTTTTTAATTTAGAATAGGGTAGGGAATTTTTTATTTTGGGGGGCTTTGTTATTTTATTAGGGGGCTTAGAGTAGGTGTAATTAGTTTAAAATTGTTGTAATATTTTTCTTATGTTTGTAAATATTTTATTATTTTTTGTAACTTAGTTCTTTTTTATTTTTTGTACTTTAGCTAGTTTATTTAATTGTATTTATTTGTAGCAATTGTGTTTAATTAATTTATTGATAGTGTAGTGTTAGGTTAATTGTAGGTAATTGTAGGTAGTTTATTTAATTAATGTATTGATAGGGTAGTGTTAGGTTTAATTATATCTTAGGTTAGGATTTATTTTACAGGTAAATTTGTTATTATTTTAACTAGGTAAATATTAAATAGTTCTTAACTATTTAATAGCTATTGTACCTGGTTAAAATAATTACAAAGTTGCCTGTAAAATAAATATTAATCCTAAAATAGCTATAATATAATTATAATTTATATTGTAGCTATATTAGGATTTATTTTACAGGTAAGTATTTAGCTTTAAATAGGAATAAGTTATTTAATAAGAGTTAATTTATTTCGTTAGATGTAAATTATATTTAACTTAGGGGGGTGTTAGTATTAGGGTTAGACTTAGCTTTAGGGGTTAATACATTTATTATAGTAGCGGTGAGGTCCGCTCGGCAGATTAGGAGTTAATAAGTGTAGGCAGGTGTCAGCGACGTTGAGGGGGGCAGATTAGGGGTTAATAAATATAATATAGGGGTCGGCGATGTTAGGGCAGCAGATTAGGGGTACATAGGGATAACGTAGGTTGCGGCGGTTTACGGAGCGGCAGATTAGGGGTTAAAAAAAATATGCAGGGGTCAGCGATAGCGGGGGCGTCAGATTAGGGGTTAATAAGTGTAAGGTTAGGGGTGTTTAGACTCGGAGTACATGTTAGGGTGTTAGGTGCAGACGTAGGAAGTGTTTCCCCATAGGAAACAATGGGGCTGCGTTAGGAGCTGAACGCTGCTTTTTTGCAGGTGTTAGGTTTTTTTTCAGCTCAAACAGCCCCATTGTTTTCTATGGGGGAATCGTGCACGAGCACGTTTTTGAGGCCGGCCGCGTCCGTAAGCAACTCTGGTATCGAGAGTTGCATTTGCGGTAAAAATGCTCTACGCTCCTTTTTTGGAGCCTAACGCAGCATTTGATTAAACTCTCGATACCAGAGTTAAATTTATGGTGCGGCCAGAAAAAAGCCCGCGGAGCGTTAACAGCCCTTTTACAGCCGAACTCCAAATCTAGGCCTAAGGGTTTATTTTACAGGTATTTATTTTTAAATAGGAATAATTTAGTTAATGATAGTGTAGTGTTAGGTGTAATTGTAACTTAGGCTAGTTTTTATTTTACAGGTAAATTTGTCTTTATTTTAACTAGGTAGCTATTAAATAGTTATTAACTATTTAATAGCTATTGTACCTAGTTAAAATAAATTTAAATTTGCCTGTAAAATAAAAATAAATCCTAAATTAGCTTCAATATAATTATTAGTAATATTGTAGCTATATTAGGGTTTATTTTATAGGTAAGTATTTAGTTTTAAATAGGATTAATATAGTTAATAAGAGTAATTTGTATTTAAATTTATTAAAATAATATTTAAGTTATGGGGTGTTAGGGTTAGTGTTAGACTTAAGTTTAGGGGTTAATTAGTTTAATATAGATGGAGGCGGTATAGGGGGGCAGGATAGGGGTTAATAAATTTATTATAGGTGGTGACGGTGTGGGGGGGGCAGATTAGGGCTTAATAAATTTAATATAGGTGGCGGCGGGGTCCGGGAGCTGTGGTTTAGGGGTTAAACAATTTATTTAGTTGGGCGGGTTACGGGATCGGCAGGATAGGGGTTAATACATTTATTATAGGTGGCGGCGGTATGGGGGGAAGGATAGGGGTTAATAGTTATTATGTAGGTGGCGGCGGGGTCCGGGGGCGGTGGTTTAGGGGTTAATCAGTTTATTATAGTTGCGGCGGGGTCCGGGAGTGGCGGTTTAGGGGTAATACATTTATTTAGTTGCAGCGGTGTAGGGGGGGTAGATTAGGGGTGTTTAGACGCGGGGTACATGTTAGGGTGTTAGGTGCAGACATCTCCCATAGGAATCAATGGGATGTCGGGCAGCAGCGAACATGAACTTTCGCTATGGTCAGACTCCCATTGATTCCTATGGGATCCTCCACGTCCAGGGTGGCGGATTGAAAACCAGGTACGCTGGGCCGGAAAAGTGCCGAGCGTACCTGCTAGTTTTTTGATAACTAGCAAAAGTAGTCAGATTGTGCCGAACTTGTTTTCGGAACATCTGGAGTGACGTAAGAATCGATCTGTGTCAGACTGAGTCCAGCGGATCGAAGCTTATGTCACTATATTCTACTTTTGCCGGTGTGTAGGGCTTGATAACTAAGGCGAATCAGCCTCGCCACAAATACGCTGCGAAATTCCAACGTATTTGAGGTTGACGGCTTGATAACTAGAGGCCTTTATTTTGACTTTATCTGGTGCTTAGCTAAAGGTTGTGGTTTTTTTTTGTTTTTTTTAAAAGGTGTTCACAATGAGGACAATTGTGAACACCTTTGAGCCTTGTTACCTGTTGTAAACTATTACTGCACAACTGAGCTATTTAGAGAGGGAAAATTAACTGTGCCACATGATTACGCTATGCTCGCATTAATGAAGATCTCATCAGGAGAACCTGTCCGCATGCATTGAGGGCTCCAGAGCAGCATCCACTGCCGGAATTAATGATTGTACATGCAATTACACTTGTAACACCCCAATCTGCTTGTCTGTCATCCGGGAAAATTCAATTTAGAAGTCAATGTTAACACAAACCTAACAGGAGTACACTTTGTTCAGGCAAAGAAGAAGAATTTAAAGGAAGTTTGGATTAGTGATTAGTTAGCTTTCTGTCCATGGCATCTCTAAGGAAAGGAAATAAATCATTGTGTGAGCAAAATAATTTTTGGTTTTCTGTCATCAAACAACATTGATTTCTTTCAGTAAGGAAAAAACTAAAAGGAGACTGGTATTGACCCCTATTGTATCAGACATGCTATTTCTTTTAATCATAACAAATGTAACTTTTGTGAATCTATATACAAGTTAAATGGACTGGTGTTGGCATTGGGAAATAAAAGACAAGTATCCGTAGTTTAGTGAAAATTAACTCAAAACTACTAATCGGCTAGATTATGAGTTTTGCGTTATTAGCGGTGAGGTGCTAACTTGCATGTTATTGTCACCACTCACTTCCCTACAGCGCTGGTATTACAGGTTTACAAAACCCCGGCGTTAACAGGCAAAAAGTGAGCGTAGAGCGAAATTGAGCTCTATACCGCACTCCAATACCAGCGCTGCTGAAAGCTGCGCTGAGCTAGTTTTATGTGCTCGTGCACGATTTCCCCATAGACATCAATGGGGAGAGCCGGCTGAAAAAAGTCTAACACCTGCAAAAAAGCAGCGTAAAGCTCCGTTGATTCCTATGGGGAAACTAAATTTATGTTTACACCTAACACCCTAACATGAACCCCGAGTCTAAACACCCCTAATCTTAAACTTATTAACCCCTAATATGCCGCCCCCGACATCGCTGACACCTAAATTATACTTATTAACCTCTAATCTGCCGCTTCGGACACCGCCACCACTATAATAAACATATTAACACCTAAACTGCTGCACTCCTGCATCACAAACACTAGTTAAATATTATTAACCCCTAATCTGATGCCGCTAACATAGCCGCCACATACCAACATTTATTAACCCCTAATCTGCCGCCCCCAACGTCGCAGCCACTATACTAAATGTATTAACCCCTAAACCTAAGTCTAACCCTAACACCCCCGAACTTAAATATAATTCAAATAAATATTAATAAAACTTACTATAATTACCTAAATAATTCCTATTTAAAACTAAATACCTATAAAATAAATCCTAAGCTAGCTACAATATCACTAATAGTTAGATTGTATCTAGCTTAGGTTTCATTTTTATTTCACAGGCAAGTTTGTGTTTATTTTAACTAGATAGAATAGTTACTAAATAGTTATTAACTATTTACTAACTACCTAGCTAAAATAAATACAAATTTACCTGTAAAATAAAACCTAATCTGTCTTATACTAACACCTAACCTTACACTACAATTAAATAAATTTCCTAAATTAAATAAAATTACCAAAATTACAAAAAAAAAACAACACTAAATTACACAAAATAAAAAAAAGACATTATCAGATATTTAAACTAATTACACCTAATCTAATAGCCCTATCAAAATAACCCCCCCAAAATAAAAAAACCCTAGTCTAAACTAAACTACCAATAGCCCTTAAAAGGGCCTTTTGCGGGTCATTGCCCCAAAGAAATCAGCTCTTTTACCTGTAAAAAAAATTACAAACACCCCCAAACAGTAAAACCCACCACCCACACAACCAACTCCCCAAATAAAATCCTAACTGAAAAAAACTAAGCTCCCCATTGCCCTGAAAAGGGCATTTGGATGGGCATTGCACTTAAAATGGCATTTAGATATTTTTCAAGGGCGCAAACCCTAATCTAAAAATAAAACCCACCCAATAAACCCTTAAAAAACCTAACACTAACCCCCAAAGATCCACTTACAGTTTTGAAGACTGGACATCCATCCTCAACAAAGCCGGGAGAAGTCTTCATCCAAGCGGCAAGAAGTCCTCAACGAAGCCGGGAGAAGTCTTCATCCAAGCCGGCAGAAGTGGTCCTCCAGACGGTCAGATCTTCATCCAGACGGCATCTTCTATCTTCATCCATCCGGCATGGAGCGGGTCAGCCAATCGGAATTAAAGGTAAAAAAATCCTATTGGCTGATGCAATCAGCCAATAGGATTGAGTTTCAATCCCATTGGCTGATCCAATCAGCCAATAGGATTGAGCTTGCATTCTATTGGCTGTTCCAATCAGCCAATAGAATTTTGATAGGGCTATTAGATTAGGTGTAATTAGTTTAAATATCTGATAATGTCTTCTTTGTGTGTTTAATTTAGTGTTGTTTTTTTGTAATTTAGGTAATTTTATTTAATTTATGTAAATTATTTAATTGTAGTGTATGGTTAGGTGTTAGTGTAAGGCAGGTTAGGTTTTATTTTACAGGTAAATTTGTATTTATTTTAGCTAGGTAGTAACTATTCTATCTAGTAAAAATAAACACAAACTTGCCTGTGAAATAAAAATAAAACCTAAGCTAGATACAATGTAACTATTAGTGATATTAGTGAAATTTATTAACCCCTAATCTGCCGCTCCGGACATCGCTGCCACTATTAAAATGTATTAACCCCTATTCTGCCGCTCCCCGACATCGTTGCCACTATAATAGGGTTATTAACCCCTAAACCGCCACCCTCCTGCATCAAAAACACTATTTAAATATTATTAACTCCTAATCTGCTGTCCGCCCACACCGCCGCTATAACAAACCTATTAATCCCTAAACCGCAAGCCCCCCACAACGAGATATACTAAAATAAACTATTAACCCCTAAACCGAAAGCTCCCCAAAACAAAATATACTATAATAAACCTAATAACCCCTAAACTGCAAGCCCCCCACAATGAAATATACTAAAATAAACTATTAACCCCTAAACCTATTGACCCCCTAACTTTATATTCAAATTACAATTTCCCTATCTTAAACTAAACTAAAACTTACCTATTAAATTAAATAAATTAATTTTAAACTAACAATTAAACTATTATAATTATTAAACTAAAATCAAACTAACTACCAATTAAATTAAATTAAACTACACATTAAAAAAATCCTAACACTACTCTAAAATTACAAAAAGTATCTAATTACAAAAAAAAACTAAATTACAAAAAACAAATAAACACTAAATTACAAAAAATAAAAAATAATTGCACCTAATCTAATAGCCCTATCAAAATAAAAAAGCCCTCCCCCAAATAAAAAAAGCCCTAGCCTACAATATACTACCAATGGCCCTTAAAAGGGCCTTTTGTGGGGCATTGCCCCAAAGATATCAGCTCTTTTACCTGTAAAAAAATACAAACACCCCCCAACAGTAAAACCCACCAACCCCACAACCAATCCCCAAATAAAATAAGTATCTAAAAAAAACCTAAGCTAACCATTGCCCTGAAAAGGGCATTTGTATGAGCATTGCCCTTAAAAGGTCATTTAGCTCTTTTACATGCCCAGACCCTAAACTAAAAATAAATCCCACCCACAAAACCCTTAAAAAAACCTATCACTAACCCCTGACAATCCACTTACAGTACTTGAAGTCCCGCTTGAAGGATCCATCCAGCCGGTGAAGTCATCATCCATGCGGCAAGAAGTCTTCATCGAGGCATTCTCTTCGATCTTTATCCAGCCGGCGAAGTCATCATCCAGGTGGCAAGAAGTCTTCATCCAGACGGCATCTTCTATCTTCATCCATCCGGTACAGAGTGGGTCCATCCTGAAGACATAATGCACAGAGCATCCTCTTCATACGGTCGCCACCAAAAACTGGAACTTCAAGATGGCGTCCCATGCATACCTATTGGCTGAACGATTTCAATCAGCCAATAGGAATTAAAGCTGCTAAACAGCCAATAGGATGGGAGCTCAATCCTATTGGCTGATTGGATCAGCCAATAGGATTTTAGCAGCTCTAATTCCTAATGGCTGAATGAAATCTTTCAGCTAATAGGAATGCAAGGGGCGTCATCTTGGATTGCGTCATTTAAATTGAAGTTCCAGTTTATGGCGGCGACCATATGAAGAGGATGCTTCGCGCCGGATGTCTTCAGGATAGACCCTCTCCACGCCGGGTGGATGAAGATAGAAGATGCCATCTGGATGAATACTTCTTGTCACCTGGATGAGGACTCCGCCGGCTGGATAAGGATCGAAGAGGCCACCTGGATGAAGACTTCTTGCCGTATGGATGATGACTTCGCAGGCTGGATGGATCCTTCAAGCGGGACTTCAAAAACTGTAAGTGGATCGTTGGGGGTTAGTCTTAGGTTTTTTTTAAGGTTTTTTTGGGTGGGTTTTATTTTTTGTTTAGGGTCTGGGCATGTAAAAGAGCTAAATGCCCTTTTAAGGTTAATGCCCATAGAAATGCCCTTTTCAGGGCAATGGTTAGCTTAGGCTTTTTTTAGATTTTATTTGGGTGGGTGGTTGTGGGGATGGTGGGTTTTACTGTTGGGGGGTGTTTGTATTTTTTTTACAGGTAAAAGAGCTGATAAATCTTTGGGGCAATGCCCCACAAAAGGCTCTTTTAAGGGCCATTGGTAGTTTATTGTAGGCTAGGGTTTATTTTTTTATTTTGGTAGGGCTTTTTATTTTGATAGGGCTATTAGATTAGGTGTAATTATTTTTTATTTTTGATCATTTGTTTCTTATTTTTTGTAATTTAGTGTTTCGGCCAGATTGCAAATTTTGCGTTATGAGGGGTGCGTTGCTAACTTACACTTTTTTCTCACTGCTAACTTTCCTACAGCGCTGGTACTACAGGTTTTTATAAACCCGGCGTTAAAAGACAAGAAGTGAGTGTAGAGCAACATTGTGCTCCATACTGCACTCCAATACCAGCGCTGCTTAAGTCAGCGGTGAGCTGGTTGTACGTGCTCGTGCACGATTTCCCCATAGACATCGACTGAGAAAAAGTCTAACACCTGCAATAAAGCAGCGTAAAGCTCAGTAACACAGCATTGATTCCTATGGGGAAACTAAATTTATGTTTACACCTAACACCCTAACATGAACCCGGAGTCTAAACACCCCTAATCTTACACTTATTAACCACTAATCTGCCGCCCCCAACATCGCCGACACCTACATTAGATTTATTAACCCCTAATTTCCCCCCCCAATGTCGCCGTAACCTACCTACATTTATTAACTCCTTATCTGCCGCCCCAATGTTGCTGCCACTATTCTAAATTTATTAACCCCTAAACCTAAGTCTAACCCTAACCCTAACACCCCCTAACGTAAATATAATTTATATAAATCTAAATAAAATTGCTATAATTACCTAAATAATTCCTATTTAAAACTAAATACTTACCTATAAAATAAACCCTAAGGCCTAGATTTGGAGTTTGGCGGTAGATGGGCTGTTAACGCTCCGCGGGCTTTTTTCTGGCCGCAGCATAAATTTAACTCTGGTATCGAGAGTTCAAACAAATGCTGCGTTAGGCTCCAAAAAAGGAGCGTAGAGCATTTTTACCGCAAATGCAACTCTCGATACCAGAGTTGCTTACGGATGCGGCCAGCCTCAAAAACGTGCTCGTGCACGATTCTCCCATAGGAAACAATGGGGCTGTTTGAGCTGAAAAAAACCTAACACCTGCAAAAAAGCAGCGTTCAGCTCCTAACGCAGCCCCATTGTTTCCTATGGGGAAACACTTCCTACGTCTGCACCTAACACTGTTCCGATCAGCCAATAGAATGCGAGCTCAATCTGATAGGCTGATTGGATCAGCCAATCGGATTGAACTTGATTCTGATTGGCTGATTCCATCAGCCAATCAGAAAATTCCTACCTTAATTCCGATTGGCTGATAGAATCCTATCAGCCAATCGGAATTCGAGGGACGCCATCTTGGATGACGTCCCTTAAAGGAACAGTCATTCGTCGTTCAGTCGTCGGGCCGGATGGATGTTCCGCGCTGGAGGTCTTCAGGATCCTGCCGCTTCGCTCCGGATAGAAGACCATAGAAGATGCCGCCTGGATGAAGACTTCAATCGGATGGAAGATCCTCTTCTGCCCCGCTTGGATGAAGACTTTGACCGGATCATGGACCTCTTCAGCCCCCCGCTTGGGCTTGGATCAGGACATCGGAGGAGCTCTTCAGGACGGATCGGTGAACCTGGATGGTGAAGACAAGGTAGGAAGATCTTCAGGGGCTTAGTGTTAGGTTTATTTAAGGGGGGTTTGGGTTAGATTAGGGGTATTAGGGGTATGTGGGTGGTGGGTTGTAATGTTGGGGGGCTTGGGTATTGTATGTTTTTTTTTACAGGCAAAAGAGCTGAAATTCTTGGGGCATGCCCCGCAAAGGGCCCTGTTCAGGGCTGGTAAGGTAAAAGAGCTTTTACCTTTTTTAATTTAGAATAGGGTAGGGAATTTTTTATTTTGGGGGGCTTTGTTATTTTATTAGGGGGCTTAGAGTAGGTGTAATTAGTTTAAAATTGTTGTAATATTTTTCTTATGTTTGTAAATATTTTTTTATTTTTTGTAACTTAGTTCTTTTTTATTTTTTGTACTTTAGCTAGTTTATTTAATTGTATTTATTTGTAGGAATTGTGTTTAATTAATTTATTGATAGTGTAGTGTTAGGTTAATTGTAGGTAATTGTAGGTAGTTTATTTAATTAATTTATTGATAGGGTAGTGTTAGGTTTAATTATATCTTAGGTTAGGATTTATTTTACAGGTAAATTTGTTATTATTTTAACTAGGTAAGTATTTAATAGCTATTGTACCTGGTTAAAATAATTACAAAGTTGCCTGTAAACTAAATATAAATCCTAAAATAGCTATAATATAATTATAATTTATATTGTAGCTATATTAGGATGTATTTTACAGGTAAGTATTTAGCTTTAAATAGGAATAATTTATTTAATAAGAGTTAATTTATTTCGTTAGATTTAAATTATATTTAATTTAGGGGGGTGTTAGTGTTAGGGTTAGACTTAGCTTTAGGGGTTAATCCATTTATTATAGTAGCGGTGAGCTCCGGTCATCAGATTAGGGGTTAATAATTGAAGTTAGGTGTCGGCGATGTTAGGGAGGGCAGATTAGGGGTTAATACTATTTATGATAGGGTTAGTGAGGCGGATTAAGGGTTAATACATTTATTATAGTAGCGCTCAGGTCCGCTCGGCAGATTAGGGGTTAATAAGTGTAGGCAGGTGTCGGCGACGTTGAGGGGGTCAGATTAGGGGTTAATAAATATAATATAGGGGTCGGCGGTGTTAGGGGCAGCAGATTAGGGGTACATAAGGATAACGTAGGTGGCGGCGCTTTGCGGTCGGCAGATTAGGGGTTAATTATTGTAGGTAGCTGGCGGCGACGTTGTGGGGGGCAGGTTAGGGGTTAATAAATATAATACAGGGGTCGGCGGTGTTAGGGGCAGCAGATTAGGGGTACATAAGTATAACGTAGGTGGCGGTCGGCAGATTAGGGGTTAAAAAATTTAAATCGAGTGGCGGCGATGTGGGGGGACCTCGGTTTAGGGGTACATAGGTAGTTTATGGGTGTTAGTGTACTTTAGGGTACAGTAGTTAAGAGCTTTATGAACCGGCGTTAGCCCAGAAAGCTCTTAACTACTGCTATTTTCCTGCGGCTGGAGTTTTGTCGTTAGAGCTCTAACGCTCACTTCAGAAACGACTCTAAATACCAGCGTTAGAAAGATCCCATTGAAAAGATAGGATACGCAATTGACGTAAGGGGATCTGCGGTATGGAAAAGTCGCGGCTGAAAAGTGAGCGTTAGACCCTTTAATCACTGACTCCAAATACCTGCGGTAGCCTAAAACCAGCGTTAGGAGCCTCTAACGCTGGTTTTCACGGCTAACGCCAAACTCCAAATCTAGGCCTAAGATAGCTACAATATAAATAATAGTTACATTGTATCTAGCTTAGGGTTTATTTTTATTTTACAGGCAAATTTGTATTTATTTTAACTAGGTAGAATAGTTACTAAATAGTTATTAACTATTTACTAACTACCTAGATAAAATAAATATAAATTTACCTGTAAAATAAAACCTAACCTAAGTTACACTAACACCTAACACTACACTATAATTAAATAAATTACCTAAATTAAATACAATTAAATAAATTAAATAAAATGACCTAAATTACAAAAAAAAACACTAAATTACAGAAAAACAAATTACAAGATATTTAAAGTAATTACACCTAATCTAAGAGCTCTATCAAAATAAACCCCCCCCAAAATAAAAAAAACCCTAGCCTAAACTAAACAATCAATAGCCTTTAAAAGGGCCTTTTGTGGGGCATTGCCCCAAAGAAATCAGGTCTTTTACCTGGAAAGAAATACAAACAACCCCCGCAACAGTAAAACCCACCACCCACACAACCAACCCCGCAAATAAAACCCTAACTAAAAAAACCTAAGCTCCCCATTGCATTTGGATGGGCATTGCTCTTAAATGGGCATTTAGCTCTATTGCGGCCCAAAGCCCTAACTTAAAAATAAAACCCACCCAATAAACCCTTAAAAAAACCTAACACTAACCCCTGAATATCCACTTACAGTTTTGAAGAGACGACATCCATCCTGAACAAAGCCGGGAGAAGTCCTCAATGAAGCAGCAAGAAGTCCTCAACAAAGCCGGGAGAAGTCTTCATCCAAGCCGGGAGAAGTAGTCCTCCAGACGGGCAGAAGTCTTCACCTAGACAGCATTTTCTATCTTCATCCATCCGGCGCGGAGCAGGTCCATCTTCAAGACATCCGACGAGGAGCATCCTCTTCTTTCCGATGACTAACGATGAATGAAGGTTCCTTTAAATGATGTCATCCAAGATGGCGTCCCTTAGATTCTGATTGGCTGATAGAATTCTATCAGCCAATCGCAATTAAGGATGAAAAAATCCTATTGGCTGATGCAGTTATACTATTAGTTATATTGTAGCTAGTTTAGGTATTATTTCACAGGTAAGTTTGTATTTAGTTTAAAATAGGTATTATTTAGTTAATAATTGTAACTTTAGTTTAGCTGTATTTTAATTTTGTTAGGGTTACGTTAGGGTTAGAGCTATGTTAGGGTAATTGTTAGGTTTAGGGGTTAATGGATTTATTTAGTGGTAGTGATGTGGGAAGCCAGAGGTTTAGGGGTTAATAACTTTAGTATAGTGGCCGTGACATCGGGAGCGGCAGATTAGGCGTTAATAGTTTTATGCAGGTGGCAGCAATGTTGGGGGCGGCAGATTAGGGGTTAATAACATTATGTAGGGGGCAGCGATGTTGGGGGCGGTAGATTAGGGGTTAATAACTGTATGTTGGTCGGCAGCGATTTTGGTGGTGGCAGATTAGGGGTGTTCAGACTCGGGTTTATGTAAGGTTGTTAGAATTAAACATTAGTTTTATTTTCCCCATAGACATCAATGGGGCTGCATTAGGGAGCTTTTCATTCCGCGATCATAGGTGTTAGATATTTTTTTTTTTGCCGGCTTTCCCCATTGATGTCTATGGGGAAATCTTTCATGAGCACGTAACAGCAGCGCTTGATTTCGGTGCGGTATGGAGCTCAATGCAATCATATTGCACGCACAAGCCTGCTTTTTTAAAACTTGTAATACCAGCCCTATAGGAAGGTGAAATAATGCTGCTTTGTGGCGGTCGTTAAAATCCCAATCAGCCAATAGGATTTGTTCAACCTTAATTCCGATTGGCTGATAGAATTCTATCAGCCAATCGGAATCTAAGGGACGCTATCTATCTATCTATCTTGGATGACGTCATTTAAAGTAACGTTCATTTGTCGTTAGCCCATCAGAAGAAGAGCATGCTCTGCGCCGGATGTCTTGAAGATTGACCCGCTCCACGTGGGAAGGATTAAGATAGAAGATGCCGTCTGGATGAAGCCTTCTGCCCTTCTGGAGGATCACTTTTGCCCATCTGGAGGACCACTACTGCGGGCTTCATTGAGGACACCTTGCCGCTTGGATGAAGACTTCTCCCGGTAAGTGAATCTTCGGGCATTAGTGTTATGATTTTTTAAAGGTGTATTGGGTGGGTTTTATTTTTAGGTTAGAGCTTTGGGCAGCAATAGAGCTAAATGCCCTTTTAAGGGCAATGCCCATCCAAATGCCCTTTTCAGGGCAATGGGGAGCTTAGGTTTTTTAGTTAGGCTTTTATTTGGGGGGTTGGTTGTGTGGGTGCTGGGTTTTACTGTTGGGGGATTGTGTGTAATTTTTTTTACAGGTAAAAGTGTTGATTTCTTTGGGGCTATTGATAGTTTAGTTTAGGCTAGGGTTTTTTTTTATTTTGGGGGCTTTTTTTTATTTTGATATTGCTCTTAGATTAGGTGTAATTAGTTTAAAGATCTTGTAATTTGTTTTTATTTTCTGTAATTTAGTGTTTTTTTTTGTAATTTAGCTAATTTAATTTAATTTATTTAATTGTATTTAATTTAGGTAATTTATTTAATTGTAGGGTTAGGTTAGGTGTTAGTGTAACTTAGGTTAGGTTTTTATTTTACAGGTAAATTTGTATTTATTTTAGCTAGGTAGTTATTAAATAGTTAATAACTATTTAATAACTATTCTACCTTGTTAAAATAAATAAAAACATGCCTGTAAAATAAAAATAAACCCTAAGCTAGCTACAGTTTAACTATTAGTTATATTGTAGCTAGCATAGGGTTTATTTTATAGGTAAGTATTTAGTTTTAAATATGAAAAAATTTAGATGATAATACTAGGTTTTATTTAGATTTATTTAAATTATATTTAAGTTAGGGGGTGTTAGGGTTTGGGTTAGACTTAGATTTAGGGTTTAATAAATTTAATATAGTGGCAGTGACATTGGGGGCGGCAGATTAGGGGTTAATAAATGTAGATAGGTGGCGGCGATGTTAGGGACAGCAGATTAGTTTTTAATAATATTTAACAAATTTTTGCGAGGCGGAAGTGCGGCGGATTAGGGGTTAATATGTTTATTATAGTGGTGGCGATGTCTGGAGCAGCAGATTAGGGGTTAATAAGTATAATGTAGGTGTCGGTGATGTCAGGGCAGCAGATTAGGGGTTAATAAGTGTAAGATTAGGGGTGTTTAGACTCGGGGTTCATGTTAGGGTGTTAGGTGTAAACATAACTTTTATTTCCCCATAGGAATCAATGGGGCTGCGTTAATAAGATTTCCGCTGCTTTTTTGCAGCTCTTCCCATTGATGTCTATGTGGAAATCATGCATGAACACGTACAACCCAACCAGCTCACCGCTGATTTAAGCAGCGCTAGTTTTGGAGTGCGGTATGGAGCACCATTTTGCTCTATGCTCACTTCTTGCCTTTTAACGCCGAGTTTGTAAAAACCTGTAATACCAGTGCTTTAGGTAAGTGAGCGGTGACAATAACGTGCAAGTTAGCACCGCACTCAAAAAACTCAAAAAACGTAAACTACCCATTGTTCTGAAAAGGCGCTCCATCTTCATCCCAGGGGCGCACCATCTTCATCCTTCACAGGTCAATTTTCTTCCCGGCCATGGTCCATCTTCTATCTTCATCTTGGTGGTAGAGGTCTATCTACTATCTTCATCCCGGTGGTGGCTGTGAAGTCTTCGGCGAGGTCGGTGGTCCTCTTTAGAGCATCGACAGGGAGCTCCACTTCATACGGTCTACAGCTGCACACTGAAGAGTGAATGCCCAGTACCCCTTTAATATAAGGTTACCCTTGCATTCCTATTGGCTGATTTGATTAGATATGTGCAATTCGTTTCGGATCGATTCGGAAATTCTGAAAATTCTGCAAATTCGGAGATTCGGATCGAACCGAATTTCCGAATTAAAATACTGCCGAATTTAACGAATAAATCCGAATTAGTTCGGATTTATTCGGTAAATTCGGATGGTCATGGATTACACTAGTATTGTACAGTATATTAGGTTATATCACTCTGCTATTGGTTACACCTAATATACAGTACATAATACTAGTCTAATCCCACCTAAGACTTACCGAAATTCCGAATTTCCGAACCGAATCCAGATGAATTTCTTCGAATCCGAATGAATCCGAAATGAATCCGGACCAAATCGATTAAAAATTTTCCGAATTCTAATCGATCCGAACCGAAATTCGAAAAATTCCGAATCGATCCGAACCGAACCAAATTTTTTCGCCATGCACATATATAGATTTGATTATTTAAAATCAAATCAGCCAATAGGCTGTAAGCTTTCCTGTGTCACCCAACACCCCAAGAGGGGGGAATTTGAAACAGCTTAAATTGAGAAAGATTTGTAATCTGGTTGAGTAAAGAGGGAGAAATATTAGGAGAGGAAAGATAGATTTGGGTATCTTCAGCATATATGTGGTACTAGAACCCAAAGTTGGATATAAGTTTTCCAAGGGAGGATCTATAGAGAGAGAAAAGCAAAGGACCCAGGACAATGCCTTACGCTACTACAACTAAGAGAGGCAAAGGATCAGGATATGCTGTTAGTTCTATTATTGTTGTGAAGCGGAAGTGTCTCGGCACAACAACATCTTCAGAATTAAGAAGCTATTTGTACACTTTGCTTTCCTTATAATTCATAGTTATGATTCCAAAGTGATTTCTTTAACACAATATATTTTCATAATCCCATAGTTGTACTTTTCATTTTTCTAACCAGAATTTCAACTGAATAATCTTAGTCTGGACCAGTTAAAGTAATACCACTACTTCATTTACCAGTAGCATTAAAGGGACAGTCTACTCCAGAATTTGTATTGTTTAAAAAGATAGATAATGACATTTTTACCCAATCCCCAGTTTTGCATAACTAACTCAGTTAAATTAAAACACTTTTTACTCCTTTGATTACCTTGTATCAAAGCATCTGCAGTGCTATTTACAGGCATGCATTTTAGCCAATCAGTGCTGACTCATTCGTAACTCAGGAGTGAGCACAGTGTAATCTATATGACACACATTAACTAGCACTGTCTTGCTGTGAAAAGCTAATAAAATGCACTTTGATAAAGGCAGACTGCAGAGGGTTAGAAACAGACAGAGATTTAGAGTTTTAAATATTATTAAGTATATTACTATAGCAATGTTGGTTGTACAAAGCTAGGGAATGGGTAGTAAAGGTGTTATCTATCTTTTTAAAGAATAGACATTTTGGAGTAGACTGTCCCTTTAAATCAGTTGAGCATTTATTCAATATGTTGTACCAACTTTGTACACATCCATGAGACAAATTAAACATTTTCATAAGGTATATAATGACTTGCACAACAAAGTTCATAGTCTATTTACTATATTGCTGAATAAGGGTGGTTAGCTAGGGTTAGTGCAGTGATTCATAACCATCCCAGGACAGACTGTTTTTCCACCTTTTACCTCCCCCTAATTTTAAATGTTGTTGTATTTTGCCTGGAATCAACTTCACCCAGCAGTGATTCAAACCTTCTCCCAGCTGATGAGTAGCAATAACTACGAAACAGTCTGTCCTGGGATGGTTATGAATCACTGCACTAACCCTAGCTAAGCTTATAAGATGTGTCAACAGCAATGCTTTGGCATAAAGGGAATCTGCTGAAAAGCAGACTTGAAGTAAAAAGGTGTGTCATTGTGAACCTAATTTGCATATCTTACCCAGACTCCTTTGCTGCATAGGAAACAATGTAATTCAGAGGTTTTCTGTGGGAAAAACAAGCCTTCTGGCCTGTCTAGATTTGGCAATGAACTACACAATGAGTTATTTTCTCTATATTTTGTGCATAGTGGAGGATTTTAAACTCACCTTTTACTTCCCCCTAATTTTAAATGTTGTTGTATTTTGCCCGGAATCAACTTCATCCAGTAGTGATACTAACCTTCTCCCGGCTGATGAGTAGCAATAACTATGAAACAGTCTGTCCTGGGATGGTTATGAATCACTGCACTAACCCTAGCTAAGCTTATAAGCTGTGTGAACAGCGATGCTTTGGCGTAAAGGGAATCTGCTGAAAAGCAGACTTAAAGTAAAAAGGTATGTCATTGTGAACCTAATTTGCATATATTTCCCAGAATCCTTTGCTGCATTAGAAAAAATTTAATTCAGAGGTTTTCTGTGGATAAAACAAGCCTTCTGGCCTGTCTAGATTTGTTAATGAACTACACAATGAGTTATTTTCTC
This sequence comes from Bombina bombina, assembly GCF_027579735.1. Taxonomy (NCBI): domain Eukaryota; kingdom Metazoa; phylum Chordata; class Amphibia; order Anura; family Bombinatoridae; genus Bombina; species Bombina bombina. Next base: position 965,161,705 of record NC_069499.1, read on the forward strand.
TATATTTTGTGCGTAGTGGAGGATTTTAAACTCACCTTTTACCTTCCCCTAATTTTAAATGTTGTTTACACATATATATATATATATATATATATATATATATATATATATATATATATATATATATATATAAGCAATGAAAAAGTTTCCCTTTATGTGGTATACAAACGAGGTGAAGTAAAGTTCATGTTGGAAGGTACATATGAAGCACTTTAGACGGAGCGATATAAAAAGTTCATACCTTTATTTCATTGTGTAAGAAACACACAACATTCACAAGTTTAGTGATTACCAGGAGATACAGGTGCTAACAGAGGGTGACGTCATCTGATGCGTTTCACTCCTTACTGGCGCTTTGTCAATGATGTATAGTGGGAGGTGTGATGGCTACTTATAATCCTACTGGATTATGGTCCACCTCCTTACTAAATGGGGATCACCTGTCTTTACACATCTCAGTGTACATAACAAATATTCAACATAATTAGACAATATTAAAAACACTGTATATGCTTAAAATTATACAGCCAAACAAGGATGTATCAAATAGTATATACTATAACTAATTACATATTGACAGATGTGACCAGAGCAGTATTAGTTGTTCATGTAGAAATCATACATAGCATATTATATTGGAACACATTTCTCTAGCAGTGCCCGTTTTGGATAACTTGATATCCATCACACTAAATTATATTGCTCAGGTCGCTTACTGTCAAAGATGAAATGGAAGAGGCTATTTTAGTAACTACATAAAAACAAACAATACTTCACACCAATTATCTATATACTAAGGCAAATGAATCACCTACGTTAATATTTTTATGCTTAACTTCGACCTTGTAAACAACAGTCATAAACATGCTGTATTTGGTTTGTTTCATTCACTATGGCCTAGATTTGGAGTTTTGTCGGTAAGGACCCACGTAGCTAACGCCGGCTTTTTTCTGGCCGCACCATAAAAATAACTCTGGTATTGAGAGTCCACATAAAGGCTGCGTTAGGCTCCAAAAAAGGAGCGTAGAGCATTTTTAACGCAGCTTCAACTCTCGATACCAGAGTTGCTTACGCAAGTGGCCAGCCTCAAAAACGTGCTCGTGCACGATTCCCCCATAGAAAACAATGGGGCTGTTTGAGCTGAAAAAAAACCTAACACCTGCAAAAAAGCCGCGTTCAGCTCCTAACGCAGGCCCATTGTTTGCTATGCGGAAACACTTCCTACGTCTGCAACTAACACCCAAACATGTACCCCGAGTCTAAACACCCCTAACCTTACACTTATTAACCCCTAATCTGCCGACCCCGCTATCGCTGACCCCTGCATATTATTATTAACCCCTAATCTGCCGCTCCGTAAACCGCCGCTACTTACATAATCCCTATGTACCCCTAATCTGCTGCCCTAACATCGCCGACCCCTATATTATATTTATTAACCCCTAATCTGCCCCCCACAACGTCGCCTCCACCTGCCTACACTTATTAACCCCTAATCTGCAGAGCGGACCTGAGCGCTACTATAATAAAGTTATTAACCCCTAATCCGCCTCACTAACCCTATAATAAATAGTATTAACCCCTAATCTGCCCTCCCTAACATCGCCGACACCTAACTTCAATTATTAACCCCTAATCTGCCGACCGGAGCTCACCGCTATTCTAATAAATGTATTAACCCCTAAAGCTAAGTCTAACCCTAACACTAACACCCCCCTAAGTTAAATATAATTTTAATCTAACTAAATTAACTCTTATTAAATAAATTATTCCTATTTAAAGATAAATACTTACCTGTAAAATAAATCCTAATATAGCTACAATATAAATAATAATTACATTGTAGCTATTTTAGGATTAATATTTATTTTACAGGCAACTTTGTAATTATTTTAACCAGGTACAATAGCTATTTAATAGTTAATAACTATTTAATAGTTACCTAGTTAAAATAATTACAAAATTACCTGTAAAATAAATCCTAACCTAAGTTACAATTAAACCTACCACTACACTATCAATAAATTAATTAAATAAAATACCTATAATTATCTACAATTAAACCTAACACTACACTATCAATAAATAAATTAAATACAATACCTACAAATAACTACAATGAAATAAACTATCTAAAGTACAAAAAATAAAAAAGAACTAAGTTATAAAAAATAAAAAAATATTTACAAACATAAGAAAAATATTACAACAATTTTAAACTAATTACACCTACTCTAAGCCCCCTAATAAAATAACAAAGCCCCCCAAAATAAAAAAATGCCCTACCCTATTCTAGGGGCTTAGTGTTAGGTTTATTTAAGGGGGGTTTGGGTTAGATTAGGGGTATGTGGGTGGTGGGTTGTAATGTTGGGGGGGGTATTGTATGTTTTTTTTTACAGGCAAAAGAGCTGAACTTCTTGGGGCATGCCCCGCAAAGGGCCCTGTTCAGGGCTGGTAAGGTAAAAGAGCTTTGAACTTTAGTAATTTAGAATAGGGTAGGGCATTTTTTTATTTTGGGGGGCTTTGTTATTTTATTAGGGGGCTTAGAGTAGGTGTAATTAGTTTAAAATTGTTGTAATATTTTTCTTATGTTTGTAAATATTTTTTTATTTTTTATAACTTAGTTCTTTTTTATTTTTTGTACTTTAGATAGTTTATTTCATTGTAGTTATTTGTAGGTATTGTATTTAATTTATTTATTGATAGTGTAGTGTTAGGTTTAATTGTAGATAATTATAGGTATTTTATTTAATTAATTTATTGATAGTGTAGTGGTAGGTTTAATTGTAACTTAGGTTAGGATTTATTTTACAGGTAATTTTGTAATTATTTTAACTAGGCAACTATTAAATAGTTCTTAACTATTAAATAGCTATTGTACCTGGTTAAAATAATTACAAAGTTGCCTGTAAAATAAATATTAATCCTAAAATAGCTATAATATAATTATAATTTATATTGTAGCTATATTAGGGTTTATTTTACAGGTAAGTATTTATCTTTAAATAGGAATAATTTATTTAATAAGAGTTAATTAATTTCGTTAGATTAAAATTATATTTAACTTAGGGGGGTGTTAGTGTTAGGGTTAGACTTAGCTTTAGGGGTTAATACATTTATTAGAATAGCGGTGAGCTCCAGTCGGCAGATTAGGGGTTAATAATTGAAGTTAGGTGTCGGCGATGTTAGGGAGGGCAGATTAGGGGTTAATACTATTTATTAAAGGGTTAGTGAGGCGGATTAGGGGTTAATAACTTTATTATAGTAGCGCTCAGGTCCGCTCGGCAGATTAGGGGTTAATAAGTGTAGGCAGGTGGAGGCGACGTTGAGGGGGGCAGATTAGGGGTTAATAATTGAGGGGGGCAGATTAGGGGTTAATAAATATAATATAGGGGTCGGCGGTGTTAGGGGCAGCAGATTAGGGGTACATAAGTATAACGTAGGTGGTGGCGCTTTGCGGTCGGCAGATTAGGGGTTAATAAGTGTAGGTAGCTGGCGGCGACGTTGTGGGGGGCAGGTTAGGGGTTAATAAATATAATACAGGGGTCGGCGGTGTTAGGGGCAGCAGATTAGGGGTACATAGGGATAACTTAGCTGGCGGCGCTTTGCGGTCGGCAGATTAGGGGTTAAAAAAAAAAAATAGAGTGGCAGCGATGTGGGGGGACCTCAGTTTAGGGGTACATAGGTAGTTTATGGGTGTTAGTGTACTTTAGAGTACAGTAGTTAAGAGCTTTATAAACCGGGGTTAGCCCAGAAAGCTCTTAACTACTGACTTTTTTCCTGCGGCTGGAGTTTTGTCGTTAGATGTCTAACGCTCACTTCAGACACGACTCTAAATACCAGAGTTAGAAAGATCCCATTGAAAAGATAGGATACGCAATTTACGTAAGGGGATCTGCGGTATGGAAAAATCGCGGCTGAAAAGTGAGCGTTAGACCCTTTTTCGAGTGACTCCAAATACTGGAGTTAGCCTAAAACCAGCGTTAGGAGCCTCTAACGCTGGTTTTCACGGCTAACGCCAAACTCCAAATCTAGGCCTATGTGTGCACAGTAGATGTTATTTGAATTTAATATGTTGTGGACACTATATTTAGTTAAAAATATAAAAATAGAGAGAATTTCAATTTGGAAGGAATTATTGTATATCATTTAGAACATTAATCTAAAGAGGGGGAGATTAAGGAAGCAGACCAGAGAGCAATAGAGAGGCTAGAACAGGTCTCAGAAACACCTATATTATTTTCTCTGATAAAGGTCTATGTCCCATCTGGAATTTACTCCTTTTGGCTCTTTGGTCCCTAGGTTGAATATCCATTTAGCTTCTCTATCCAATAAATTTCTAAATCTGTCTCCCCCTCTATTATTTGAGTGTACAAAATCAATTGCTTGATATTTTAAAGCTTTTTTGTTTTCAATTTTATTGCCACGTTTAAAATAGTGTTTAGCAATAGGGGTTTTGGAAGGATCTTGTTCAAGAGAAACCTTGAGTTTCTGCAGTTTATTTCTGTGCACTCACCTTTAGCTCTTTATATATATATATATATATATATTTATATGTGTGTGTATATGTGTGATTGTATATATATAGGTGCCAATTTATCATGGGCCGTATGGCCCCTGATGCCCCTGTTTCTGCGGGAGCCTTCAGGCTTGCCGAAAACATCAGTTATGAAGCAGCTGTCTTAAGACCGCTGCTCCATAACTGGTCCGCTGCCTCTGAGGCTGCGGTCTGCAATCCACCCGATCCAATACGATCGGACTGATTGACATCACCTGCTTTTTGCCGATTGGCTGCAAGTCTGCAGGGGGCAGTATTGCACAAGCAGTGTGTGTGTGTAAATATACATATATATATATATATATATATATGTGTGTGTGTGTATATATAGCTGTGTGTGTGTGTGTTTATATATATATATATATATGTGTGTGTGTGTATATATATATATATATATATGTGTGTGTGTGTGTGTGTGTGTGTGTGTATGTATATATATATATATACAGGGAGTGCAGAATTATTTGGCAAATGAGTATTTTGACCACATCATCCTCTTTATGCATGTTGTCTTACTCCAAGCTGTATAGGCTCGAAAGCCTACTACCAATTAAGCATATTAGGTGATGTGCATCTCTGTAATGAGAAGGGGTGTGGTCTAATGACATCAACACCCTATATCAGGTGTGCATAATTATTAGGCAACTTCCTTTCCTTTGGCAAAATGGATCAAAAGAAGGACTTGACAGGCTCAGAAAAGTCAAAAATAGTGAGATATCTTGCAGAGGGATGCAGCACTCTTAAAATTGCAAAGCTTCTGAAGCGTGATCATCAAACAATTAAGCGTTTCATTCAAAATAGTCAACAGGGTCACAAGAAGCGTGTGGAAAAACCAAGGTGCAAAATAACTGCCCATGAACTGAGAAAAGTCAAGCGTGCAGCTGCCAAGATGCCACTTGCCACCAGTTTGGCCATATTTCAGAGCTGCAACATCACTGGAGTGCCCAAAAGCACAAGGTGTGCAATACTCAGAGACATGGCCAAGGTAAGAAAGGCTGAAAGACGACCACCACTGAACAAGACACACAAGCTGAAACGTCAAGACTGGGCCAAGAAATATCTCAAGACTGATTTTTCTAAGGTTTTATGGACTGATGAAATGAGAGTGAGTCTTGATGGGCCAGATGGATGGGCCCGTGACTGGATTGGTAAAGGGCAGAGAGCTCCAGTCCGACTCAGACGCCAGCAAGGTGGAGGTGGAGTACTGGTTTGGGCTGGTATCATCAAAGATGAGCTTGTGGGGCCTTTTCGGGTTGAGGATGGTGTCAAGCTCAACTCCTAGTCCTACTGCCAGTTTCTGGAAGACACCTTCTTCAAGCAGTGGTACAGGAAGAAGTCTGCATCCTTCAAGAAAAACATGATTTTCATGCAGGACAATGCTCCATCACACGCGTCCAAGTACTCCACAGCGTGGCTGGCACGAAAGGGTATAAAAGAAGAAAATCTAATGACATGACCTCCTTGTTCACCTGATCTGAACCCCATTGAGAACCTGTGGTCCATCATCAAATGTGAGATTTATAAGGAGGGAAAACAGTACACCTCTCTGAACAGTGTCTGGGAGGCTGTGGTTGCTGCTGCACGCAATGTTGATGGTGAACAGATCAAAACACTGACAGAATCCATGGATGGCAGGCTTTTGAGTGTCCTTGCAAAGAAAGGTGGCTATATTGGTCACTGATTTGTTTTTGTTTTGTTTTTGAATGTCAGAAATGTATATTTGTGAATGTTGAGATGTTATATTGGTTTCACTGGTAAAAATAAATAATTGAAATGGGTATATATTTGTTTTTTGTTAAGTTGCCTAATAATTATGCACAGTAATAGTCACCTGCACACACAGATATCCCCCTAAAATAGCTATAACTAAAAACAAACTAAAAACTACTCCCAAAACTATTCAGCTGTGATATTAATGAGTTTTTTGGGTTCATTGAGAACATGGTTGTTGTTCAATAATAAAATGAATCCTCAAAAATACAACTTGCCTAATAATTCTGCACTCCCTGTATATATATATATATATATATATATATATATATATATATATACAGTATATATGTGTAAATATATATATATATGTGTGTGTGTGTGTGTGTATATATATATATATATATATATATATATATATGTGTGTATATATATATATATATATGTGTGTGTGTGTGTGTGTGTGTGTATATATATATATATATATATATATATATATATATATGTGTGTGTGTGTGTGTGTGTGTGTATATATATATATATATATATATATATATATATACAGTATATGTGTGTAAATATATATATAAAAACATAGATCATACCCCAATGGCAAATATAATGATAAAATTATATAAAAAAAAACACAATAATGAAATTTCTCGCTGTCTTTGCAAACTGAGTTGTGCATACCTAAAAAGAGAGAGAGCGTGTGATCATTTTTGAGACTTTTTCTTGTACAATATGAGATCAGGGAAAGTTTTGTTTTTTTTCTCCTGGCCCTGTAAGAGCAAAGAAAAGAACACTGCGGTCTTAGTTAATAACTTATATCCAGCAGGAGCTCAGTTACAAGCTGTGACCCAATAGTGCTTGTAAAGAATTCTGCAAGCTCTCACAGCACAAGGCATGAGATAAAGGCTCAGCCGTATCTTCCCCAACCATACACTGTGCATTGCATAAGCTTTATCTTAAACTCGTTGCTTTGTTCTGAAAACTTCTGAACAAGCAGGGTGCTTCTGAGGGATGATCACTAAAAATCTCACAGATGCAAAATATGCACACAAAAAAGAAAAAAAAGTACTTCTGAGGTTTATAAAATGGAATTTGTTTTTCTTTTAGTAGCACCCCATATTCCAGTTTTGAATGCCATTTGGTTTAAAGGCATGCAACTGCCCTTCATTCACTTAAGCTGGCATTGCCTCTCTAACGTCCCCAGTATTACCTATTTTTGTGTTATTCTGTAAAGCCCTTTTGCTAGTTAATAAAGACATTAGCTTAATGCTGCATAAAGTAAAAGAGAAATTTTTCTTAGTTAATTTTGCGATTAGGTTATTGTTTTGACATTTGGTTTTGGTCAAAAGTCTTCAGAAAAAAAACATCAGTGCTTTCTAGGTCCTAAAAAATAAAATATGTATCATTATTTTTTAAATATTTTATGTGTTTACAGCTAATAATTGTATGAATAAAAAAATGAAAGGGGAGAAATTAAAATGTGACTTTTATTCCCAATCAGGTAGATTTCGAGTTTTCGTGTTTTAATGCTGTAGTCTTGTCGGTATAACTGTACCGCAAATCTTTTAGCCTGTAACGCAACATCAGTCCCGCACTCCTAAAAATTATTTTTTTTCATGGGACTTCCATAGCGTAGTCATTACGAGTTTTGCGGTGAGGCTAAAAAGCTTGTGTTATAGCCTATACCAACAAGATCCGTACCCCCATCTGAGAGCAGTAGTTATGAGTTTTACGCAACAAAACTGTTACATAAAACTCAAAACTAAAGTGTTACAAAGTACACTAACACCCATAAACTACCTATTAATAACTAAACTGAGGCCCTCCCACATCGCAAATACTATATTAAAGTTATTAACCCCTAATCTGCTGCTCCCGATATCGCCGCCACTAGTAAAATGTATTAACCCCTATTCTGCCGCTCCCCGACATCGTCACCACTATAATAAAGTTATTAACTCCTAAACCGCCGCCCTCCCGCATCGCAAACACTATTTAAATATTAATAACCCCTAATCTGCCATCCACCCACATCGCCCCCACTATACTAAAGATATTAGCTCCTATTCCGCCGCTTCCCAACACCGCCGTCACTATATTAAACCTATTAACCCCTAAAACGCAAGCCCCCCACAATGAAATATACTAAATTAAACTATTAACCACTAAACTGAAAGCCCCTACATTGCAATAAACTATTTTGAACTAGTAACCACTAAACCTAACGCCCCCTAATTTTATATCAAAATTACAATTTCCCTAACTTAAATTTAATTAAATCTTACCTGTCAAATTAAAAAAAAACTATGTTTAAACTAACAATTAAACTAATATAACATTAATATTAAAATTAACATTAATATAACATTAAACTAACTACAAATTAAAGAAAATTAAAATACACATTAAAAAAATCCTAACACTACTATAAAAATTACAAAGTATCTAATTAAAAAAAATAAAAAATACTAAATTACAAAAAATAACAAACACTAAATTATGAAAAATAACTAACGAAATTATCAACAATAAAAAGAATTACACCTAATCTAATAGCCCTATAAAAATAAAAAAGCCCACCCAAAATAAAAAAACCCTAGCCTACAATAAGCTACCAATTGCCTTTAAAAGGGTCTTTTGTAGGGCATTGCCCTAAGTTAAACAGCTCTTTTACCTGTAAAGAAAATACTCCCCAACAGTAAAACCCACCACCCAACCAAACTCCAAAATAAAAAAACCTAACTCTAACAAAAACCTAAGCTACCCATTGCCCTGAAAAAGAGCATTTGTATGGGCATTGCACTCAAAAGGGCATTTAGCTCCTTTGCATTGCCCTGCAAAGGGCATTTAGCTCTTTTAAGAAAAGCCCAAACCCTAAACTAAAAAAAAATCCCACCCAAAAAACACTAACCCCCGACGATCCACTTACAGTTTCTGAAGTCCGGACATCTAGGCGGCGAGAAGTCTTCATCCAGGTGGTGAGGTCTTCATCCATACAGGCGGCGTCTTCTATCTTCATCCAGGCAGCATCTTCTATCTTCATCCTGGCGGCGTGGAGTGGGTCCATCCTGAAGACATCCGGCGCGGAGCATCCTCTTTATATGGTCGCCACCGTACACTGAATCTTCAATGCAAGGGAGCCTTTTCAAAATGACATCCCTTGCATTCTTATTGGCTGATTTGATTTTTGAAATTCAAATCAGCCAATAGGATGAGATCTACTGAAATCCTATTGGCTGGTAAAATCAGCACCGGATGTCTTCAGGATGGACCCGCTCCACCCCGGATGAAGATAAAAGACGCCTCCGGGATGCAGATAGAAGATGCTGCCTGGATGAAGATAGAAGACGCCGCCTGGATGAAGGCTCCCTTGCAAGATTCAGTATATGGCGGCGACCATATAAAGAGGATGCTCCGCACCGGATTTCTTCAGGATGGACCCGCTCCGCTCAGCCGAGATGAAGATAGAAGACACCGCTGGGATGAAGATAGAAGACGCTGCCGGGATGAAGATAGAAGATGCCGCCTGGATGAAGATGGAGCTGCCTGGAAGAAGATAGAGCTGCCGGGATGAAGATCCTTCAAGCGGGACTTCAGCAACTGTGAGTACCTAAAGAGGGGTTAGTGTGAGGTTCTTAAAAGTTTTTTGGGTGTTTTTTTTTTAGATTAGGGGTTGGGCATTTCCTAAAAGAACTAAATGCCCTTTTAAGGGCAATAAAAAAGAGCTAATGCCCTTTTAAGGGCAATGCCCATACAAATGTCTTTTTCAGGGCAATGGGTAGATTAGTTTTTTTTAGATAGTTTTTTTTTTTTATTTTGTGGGTATGGGAGGTGGGTGTTTGTAATGTTAGTGGATCTTTGTATTTTTTTTTTAGAAAAAGAGCTGATTTCTTTAGGGCAATGCCCTACAGAAGGCATTTTAAGGGCTATTGGTAGTTTATTATAGATTAGGTTTTTTTATTTTGGTTTTTTTTTTTTTTAAATGGGTATTAGTATAGGAATAATTGTTGTTTTTTGGATAATTTGTTTGTTATGTGTAAAAAAAAAATTGTTTTGGGGTGGATTTTTCATTTTAGAATAGCCATTTTTTATTTTTAATGGGCAGCAAAAGAGCTGAATGCCCTTTTAAGGGCAATGTGTAGATTAGGTTTTACTTTATTTTTCTTTTGTAGGTTTGGGGGTGGGGATTTGTATACTGTTAGGGGGTGTTTGTTTTTCTTTTGTAGGAAAAGAGCTGTTATCTTTAGGGTAATGCCCTACAAAAGGCCATTTTAAGGGCCCACAAAAGGCCCTTGGTAGTTTATTATAGATTAGGGTTTTTTATTTTGGGGTGTTTTTTATTAATTTTATTAAACAGGGTTTTAGAATAGGAATTTTTATTGTTTTGGATAATTTTGTTTGTTATTTTTTGTAATGATAGGTTTTTTATTTTTTGTAATTTTAGTGTTTTTAATTTTTTGCAATGGTAGTTTTTTTTATTTTTGTAATGTTAGATTTTAGTGTAAGGCAGCTTAGGTTTCATTTCACAGGTAAGTTTGTATTTATTTTAACTAAGTAGTTAGTACATAGTTAAAGGGACACTGAACCCAAATTTTTCCTTTTGTGATTCAGATAGAGCATGATATTTTAAGCAACTTTCTAATTTACTCCTATTATCAAATTTTCTTCATTCTCTTGGTATCTTTATTTGAAATGCAAGAACGTAAGTTTAGATGCCGGCCCATTTTTGGTGAACAACCTGGGTTGTCCGTGCTGATTGGTGGATAAATTCATCCACCAATAAAAAAGTCCTGTCCAGAGTCCTGAAACCCAAAAAAGCTTAGATTCCTTCTTTTTGAAATAGAGATAGCAAGAGAACAAAAAAAAAAATTAATAATAGGAGTAAATTAGAAAGTTGCTTAAAATTGCATCCTCTATCTGAATCACAAAAGAAAAAAATTGGGTTCAGTGTCCCTTTAATAACTATTTACTAACTAGTCTACCAAGTTAAAATAAATACAAACTTACCTGTGAAATAAAAATAAAACCTAAGCTAGTATTTTGTATTTAGTTTTAAATAGGTAGTAGTTAATAATTGTAACTTTAATTTAGCTCTATTTTAATTATGTTAATGTTACTGGGTGTTACGTTTAGGGTTAGGGTTACGGTTAGGGTAAGGTTTAGGGTTAGGTTAAGGTTTAGGGTTATGGTTAGGTTTAGGGGTCAATATAGTTTAATTTAAGTTGTTGCGATGTGGGGGGTTAGCGGTTTAGGGGTTAATAGGTTTATTTAGTGGTAGTGATGTGGGAGGCCAGAGGTTTAGGGGTTAATAATTTTATTTAGTGGCGGTGATGTCGGGGAACGGGGGAATAGAGGTTAATAGATTTATTATAGTGTGCACGATGTTGGGGTACTATGGGAATAGGGGTTAGTAACTTTAGTATAGTGGCGGCGATATCGAGAGCGGCAGATTAGGGGTTAATATATTTATTTTGGTTGCGGCGATATATCGGGAGCGGCAGATTAAGGGTTAATAACATTATGTAGGTGTCAACGATGTCGGGGGCAGCAGATTAGGGATGTTTAGATGTGTGTTTTATGTTAGTATGTTAGGTTTAAACATAACTTTTTTTTTCCCCATTGACATCAATGGGGCTGCGTTATGGAGTTTTTCATTCCGCGACCGCAGGTGTAAGGTTTTTTTCTAATACTTTCTCACCATTGATGTCTATGGGGAAAGCGTGCACAAGCACGTCAAAACATTGCTTGTATTTTGTGTGGTATGGAGCTAAACGCAACCATATCACACGCACAAGCCAACTGTTTCAAAACTTGTAATGGCAGCGCAATGGAGAGTGAAATAAGGCAACTTTTGTTGAGTTCGATTCGCACCCATTGCGCTCATAATTTGTAATCTACCTGAATCTACCTGATTCTAATCTACTTGTGAGTTGTGACCATAACTACTGATGTTTTACGGCTGAAATTTTTTATTGTGCTTCAGAATAATTGGTGAGGAGGGAATAAGGGAACAGAATGTCTTTCAGAGGTAGAGAGATAGTGAGAAAGTAAGGGCCTGGTGATCATCTTAACATCACTATGTTATAAAGATACCCTCAATTCAATTTGAGAGTGCATGTGAAATATTCTTAAAGGGACATGAAACCCACATTTTTTCTTTCATGATTTAGAAAGAGAATGCATTTTTAAACATCTTTCTAATTTACTTCTATTATCTCATTTGTTTTATTCTCTTAATATTCTTTGCTGAAAAGCATATCTAGATATGCTCAGTAGTTGCTGATTGGTTGCTGCACATGGAAGCCTTGTGTGATTGGCTCACCATGTGCATTGCTTTTTCTTCAACTAAGGATATCTAAAAAATGAAGCAAAATAAATAATAAAAGTAAATTGTAATGTTGTTTAAATTTGTATTCTCTATCTGAATCATGAAAGAAAGATTTTGGGTTTAGTGGCCCTTTAAGTGATAGAATTATTGGTTGCAGGTAGTCGTGCAAAGAGGTGTTTCAGTACATTTCACTGTGTAATGGATTCTCTGCTAGTAGTGGAATGTTCAATAAAGCAGCCTCCCTATGTGCAGTGAGGGTTACGGGTAGATTTATCATACCCCAGGCGGACATGATTCTATATAGCGAATCATGTCCGCCTTGCATCGCTAAATGCCAAAAGCATACCCTGTCAGCATTTAACATTGCACAAGCAATTCTGGTGAACTGCTTGTACAATGCCGTCCCCTGCAGATTCGTGGCAAATCAGCCGCTAGCAGGGGGTGTCAATCACCCCGAGCCTGAAGGCTTGCGCGGAAACAGCAGCATTCAGCTCCATTTGGGCCATATATCGGCCCCTTAGTGTGTAAATTATCCCTTTATAAAGTGTGTAATGATAATAACATTTTAGATGAGTGAACTTAAAGCAACATTGTACACTAAAATTTTCTTTTTAAAAATGTTTTCTAAATTATTAGTGTCCATCTGGGTGCAATTTAATGACATAGCACAATTTTACATTTAAAATAATAATAAAAATGATAAGCTTTAGACCCCCCAACCATGTATATGGTTGTTTAAAAATGTATATGATTATATACATATATATATTTATGTGTTAATATGTGTATATACACATATTAACACATACATATATATGTATATAAGCAAATACATATATATTTACAGGGAACACACAGTTCCCATAGACCTCAATGTAAATAGGCACTATTCTAACACCCCACAGCTGCCAACTGCCAGCCCCCAAAACCTGCCTAGTGCAGTAATTAAAAATAAATCTTACATTTTTTTTATTTTTAAAACGACACTACACATTTTTTTTTTTTTGGGGGGGGGCAGTTGGGGCACTTTTAAAAAAAATGAAACAGAGGTCTGACCTTGTGTTAATTTTCGGAGCACTAATTGCTACCGGGAGTTCCAATCAGCCAATAGGATGAGAGCTCAATCCTATTGGCTGATTGGAACAGCCAATAGGATTTTAGCAGCTCTAATCCTATTGGCTGATTGGAACCTTTCAGCCAATAGGAATGCAAGGGACGTCATCTTGGATGATGTTACTTGCATTAAAGTTCCAGTTTACGTCCGCGTCCGTATTGAAGAGGAGCTGTGCATGGATATCTTCAGGATGGACCTGCTCCGCGCCAGATGGATGAAGATAGAAGATGCCGTCTGGATGAAGACTTTGCCGGCTGGATGAAGATGGAAGAGGCCGCCCGGATGAAGACTTCTTGCTGCCCGGATGAAGACTTCTTGCCAGCTGGATGGATCCTTCAAGCGGGACTTCAATAACTGCAGGTGGATAGTTGGGGGTTAGTGTTAGGTTTATTTAAGTTTTTTTTGGGTGGGTTTTATTTTTAGAGTAGGGTCTGGGCAGGTAAAAGAGCTAAATGCCCTTTTAAGGGCAATGCCCGTACAAATGCCCTTTTCAGGGCAATGGGAAGCTTAGGTTATTTAAGATAGGGTTTTTATTTGGGGGGTTGGTTGGTTGAGTGGTGGGTTTTACTGTTGGGGGGGTTTGTATTTTTTTTTATAGGTGAAAGAGCTGATTTCTTTGGGGCAATGCCCCACAAAATGCCCTTTTAAGGGCCATTGGTAGTTTATTGTAGGCTAGGGTTTTTATTCTTTTTTTTGGGGGGGGGGGCTTTTTTATTTTGATAGGGCTATTAGATTAGGTGTAATTCTTTTTTATTTTTGATAATGTGTTTTTTTCCGTAATTTAGTGTTTTTTATTTTTTGTAACGTAGTGTTTATTTTTAATATGTAATTTAGTTAATTTAATTGGTAGTTTAATTAAAGTGTAGGATAATAGTTAGGGTAGGTTAATTAATAGTTTAAAAATAGTTTATTTTAAATCTACAGCTAAGTTTAAATTTATTTGAAGATAGGGATGTTGTAATTTTAAGTTAAAGTTTGCGGCTTATTTGGTTTAGGGGTTAATAGCTTAATTTAGTTTATGGCGATGTGGGGGGCTGGTGGTTTAGGGGTTAATAGGTTTAGTAAGTGGTAGTGATGTGGGAGGCCAGAGGTTTAGGGGTTAATACGTTTATTTAGTGGTGGCGGGGTCCGGGAGCGGCGGGATAGGGGTTAATACTTTTATTTAGGTTGCGGCGGGGTTGGGGAGTGGCGGAATAGGGGTTAATACATTTTATTTAGGTTGCGGCGATGTCAGGGGCGGCAGATTATAGGTGTTTAGACTCTGGGTTTATGTTAGTGTGTTAGGTGTAAATGTTACATGTTTTTTACCATAGAAATCAATGGGATATCTGGCAGCATCGAACATAAGCTTTTGCTGCTTTCAGACTCCCATTGATACCTATGGCATCTGCGGCCTCCAGGGTGGCGGATTGAAAACCAGGTACGCTGGGCCGGAATAGCCGTGAGTGTACCTGTTAACTATTTGCTAACTTTCAAAAAGTATCATCTGTAATGACATAAGCATCGATCTGCGTCGGATTGAGACCGGCAGATCGTATGTTACATCACAAATTTCAACTTTTGCCGGTCTGTAGGCTTTGATAACTAGGTCGGATTAAGCTTGCAACAATTACCCTGCGTAATTCCAGCGTATTTGCAGTTGACGGCTTGATAAATATCCCCCATTGACATATATAGAAGTGCATTGGAGCACTGCAGTTAAGTAGATGAAAGCATGAATATCTATGCAATATTTATATTTAATAAAGTGTTATAGTGTGTATTTACTGTAAATAGTTTACATTCCAATGTTCTGCAAATAGCAGAATATGTTCTAAGTATTTTTAAATTAATAGAAATAAATTACCTACAAATCCTAAAAATGAAAGAGCATTA
The DNA here is from genome assembly GCF_027579735.1 of Bombina bombina. Lineage (NCBI taxonomy): Eukaryota > Metazoa > Chordata > Amphibia > Anura > Bombinatoridae > Bombina > Bombina bombina. The sequence goes on from NC_069499.1 coordinate 965,177,302, forward strand.
GTCTACTTCTCAAGTGAAAAAAATCACAAGATATTAGGGCCCATATTTATCAAGCTCCGTATGGAGCTTGAAGGGCTGTGTTTCTGGTGAGTCTTCAGACTCGCCAGAAACACAAGTTATGAAGCAGCGGTCTAAAGACCGCTGCTCCATAACCCTGTCCGCCTGCTCTGAGTAGGAGGATAGGAATCGCCGGAAATCAACCCGATCGAATACGATCGGGTTGATTGACACCTCCCTGCTGGTGGCCGGGGCGGCGTTGCATCAGCAGTTCCCACATCACTAACACTAAATAAATATATTAACCCCTAAACCTAAGTCTAACCCTAACCCTAACACCCCTAACTTTAATACACCTATTTTTAAAGCTTTGAAATGAAGACTTTAAATGTTAAACAGCATTAAAACCTAATAAAATAATCACACAACACAGAATATATAATTAAACTAAGTTAAATGAACAAAAACATTTGCTAAACAGCATTATAAACCTAATAAAATAATCACACAACACAGACTTAACTTGCATTTTTCTGCAAACAGTTATTTCTATGCATTCCAATCTGGACGAAAGTATAGACAGGAAGATCTTGTTCCTTTGAAATCTGCTCGATAGCGCAGGTCTGGTTAAACTGATTAATTTCAGCTTGCTTGGCTGCGCTGCAACACAAGCGGACAGCTCCACCTACTGGCTATTTTAATAAATGCACTGCTTCTCAATAGCAGTCGCATGACTGGAAAAAAAGGTTGTTATTCTGAAACGGTGTAAATTGAACCGTTGTAAAACGAGGGCCACCTGTACAACCCATAAGATGTATCTACTAAACGGCCACCACCATCTGCTTCCAAGAGCCGGGCGGGCCGGAAAAGTCTCTTGGAGTCTGGATGCAGGAAAAGAGACTGGAACCACTGCAACAGGACCCTTTAAAGGTAAGCACACTCACCGTCCCCAAAACTGTAACAATATAACATTAAACACACACAGAACAGTCCAGACTTCAAGTCAGCTATTCCTTAATTTTGTTACAGGCCCACTATGGGGTCTTCCACTGTCAGGGATAAATCTACTATTTCATACTTGCGTTAACTAAAACTTAACATAACTGCAAATAAAACACAAACAGATAGTTGGTTGGATAGAGATCTTAAGCCAGCAATTCTTTAGGGAAAGGAACCCCTAGACCAGCACCTAGTGGGCGTCACCCCTCCCTGTTTCTCTTGGCCAGTATTCCACAGCACCATAAGGTTAATAACAAGTCTTTTTTATTGAAGCATAAACAGCACAGGTATGCAACGTTTCTGGATCACAATCCCTTAATCATGCATACATTGAAATGCACCTGTGTCTTATTTAAAGGTATACAACAACCAATGAAAAAAACAGTTCAAAAAACGTTTCAAAACATGTAACCATTTCATGGCCAAACACTTCATGCTGGAATTAAACATACTGCCATCTATAGGTTACACATACAATATTTATTATAAAATTCTTGTTTTTTTTAAAAAAAAAAGACAATGCTAAGTACAAAAGAGCATATGTACATATCAGAAAATACAATAGCATAAAACCTTGTCATATATATACTACAATGTATTAACAATATAAACAAAGAAATAACCCTTATTTTTAAAGATATGTTAAGAATATAGTAAGATTAGTGGATGTATCTAGAGGAAAATGGATAAATCCAATTCTCTATTTAACCCCTTAAAGTACATGGTATCCAATGTATGGATCCAGAAGGCCTCCCTTTGTTTTAAAAGCAATTCCCTATTGTCACATCCTCTAGGCACATCCACCTGATCTATAATTTGCCATCTAAGTTGGCTGATTTGATGGCCATTCTCCACAAAATGACAAGCTACAGGGGCTTTTTCATCTTTTTTTCTAATATTGGATTTATACTGATTTAATCTATTCCTCATACTTTGAGTGGTCTCTCCAATATAAATTCTGGCACATGGGCATTTTATTATATAAACCACAAATGTAGATTCACACGTGTAATAAGATTTTAATTTAAATTTATGTCCACTCCTAGGGTGGACAAATTCTTTGCCCTTTATTACCGAATGGCAATTGCCACATCCCAGACAAGGATAGCAACCAATATTTTTTTCAGTGATCTATCTCTCCCTATTACTTTGTCTAGATCCCAAATCAGATTTAACCAAAATATCATTGAGTTTTTTTACTCTCCTGTGGGCAATAATGGGTTTATTTTGGAGTATCTTTACCTCTTTATTACAATCCTGGATTATATGCCAGTGTCTTCTAATTATATGAGATATTTTCTCACTATAATCACTATACTGGGATACAAATATTCATTTTTTATTATTTGCCTGTTTGGCTACATTTCTATCTCCTTTAGGGCATATATTATGGGTTTCTTTGTTTATTAACCATACAGGGTATCCTCTATCCAGGAACTTCTTTCCCATTTCCTTCAATCTCAATTGTTTTGTTTCTTCCTCACTGACTATTCGATCAACCCTAATTAGTTGACTCCTTGGCAGCGAGTCTTTTAATTTTTTATTGTGAAAACTGTCGTACCTAAGAAGGGTATTACAGTCTGTTTCCTTACAATGTATATCAATTTTTAGATCCTGTCCCTTCTTATATACTACAGTATCAAGGAAGACCATTCTCTCCTCACTGAAAGTCAAGGTGAATTCGAGGCCATCAACCTCATGATTAATTTCTTCCACAATTTTTATCAGGGAGTCCTCGTCGCCCCACCATATGCCAAATACATCATCTATAAATCACCACCAGGTGGCACCATATTTCAAAAAAAGATGATTACCATATATACATTTTTCCTCAAAACAATTCATGTAAAGATTGGCATATGATGGGATTACGTTAGACCCCATAGCTGTGCCCTACCTTTGCATGTACCAGGAATCCATAAAAAGGAAATAGTTATAAAACAACACTATTCTCAATAATTCTTCAAAGAAATCTATTTGTTGGAGATTATATTGGCCTGATGACACTAACAATTTATGGACTATACTTATACCACTCTCATGCTTGATAGAGGTATAATATACATTTTGTACTGTCTAGTGCTAATGCTGAAAGTTTATTTATGAAGTCCCCTGTGTCTTTTATAAATGAGGTCATTCTTTCCACATAGGGTTGTAACACCCTATCCAAAAATACAGCTATATTAGTAAAAGCTGATTCAACATTAGAAACAATTTGACGCCCTGGAGGGCTTTGTAGATTTTTGTGCACCTTCGGTACAGTATAAAAGATGTGCGTTCTTGGGTAATCCTTATACAAATATCCACCCATTTTTTTTATCAATCACCCCTGATGTAATGGCTATATATTACTCTTTTGATTTCTCTTTTAATTTTAAAAATGAGGTTAGCATCCAATTTTTGATAGGTGTTAGTGTCATTCAATTGAGTGCAAATTTCCTGTATGTATTATTCCTTATCAAGGACTATTGTGGCCCCGCCCTTATCGGCTCTCTTAATGATAAAAAAAATTTCTTTAATGGTTTTCATGGCTCTCAATTCATCCCTAGATAAATTTTAATTTTTCCATTTCCTATTGTTAATGTCTGTCACCTTAGCTTGTAACATATTAATGTCAGACATGACTAGTTTTGTGAATGTGTCCAAACTGCTATTCTGTATGTTAGGAGTAAATGTACTTTTTTTTATACAGATTATACATTTTTGGAGTGATAGATTTATGACTGCAAGATTTATTCATATAGTTATCCTTTACTTCAACATTTTTATTGTCAAAAAACAACCTTAACTTTATATTCCTAAAGAACCTGAACAGGTCTTTTTGTAGCTCAAAAAAGTCCAGATCTTTATACGGGCAAAAGGATAATCCTTTCTCTAATACTTCATACTCACTGTTCTCGAGAGTGTTATTAATTACTGTTTGCGGGGTTTCCGATTCCCTTGGCCCCTTGTCTTCATCCGTTTGGACTGATCTCCGCTGATGTTTCCTTCCGCCTCTATATTTCCTTCATCGCCACTGGATAAAAAAGGCGATGACGATCCAGAGGATGGTTCCGATGTAGTACCGCCTCCTTCTTTACATTTCTGTTGCTGATTGGCAAAGCAGCCCTGACGTCTTTGTGATGCTGTAGGGAATCCTCTCTGTGTATCAAAATAGCCAGATCTCCACTTATATACTCTGCCTTTCATGTAATCATCTTCATCCCAGACGAACTTTAATCTTTTGCGTTCCTGGATCTCCTTTTTCAGATTTACAATCTTTTCATCTATTTCTTAAGGAAATCATCCAGCGCTTCAGTGGTCAATAACTTAACCAGTTCTTTTCTACAGATTTCAAAATCTTTTTCCAATTGTTCCACATCTTTTAACAGGTATTCTACTGTAAGTGGGATCAGATCATAGCTACATTTATTTAGAATAGCTTCAAATTTCCCACAGAATTCCTCATTATTATGTAACATCGTGGGGTGGGTACTCATCCTTAATCCTCTAGGAATTCTTTTAACCCGATGGTATTCGGAAAGGGTTGTAATGTGTAAATCCAATACAGTATTCTTACATTTTGAATTTTCATATTTTTTCTCATAATCATGAGTAGGAATGTTTTTTAAGAAGTTCCTGGATCCCCTGGTAAGGGTAGTAATATGTGCTGCTTCCATTTCTGAGTACTTAAACACTTTCATGCCGTCTGTTTTCTGCTGCTTCTCCATATCAAGAAAAAATGTACTTTACTTTACCCAATTGCAACGTGTCTCAAGTCGCTCAAAAGAGATACAGCAATTCAAAAGGAGATCGGCAACAGGGTACAAACCTCCTAGGATGTGATGCACAGTGGACAAGCTGGCGACCTCCAGCCCACAAATGAAGAGTTCAATATTCCACAGCACCATAAGGTTAATAACAAGTCTTTTTTATTGAAGCATAAACAGGACAGGTATGCAACGTTTCTGGATCACAATCCCTTAATCATGCATACATTGAAATGCACCTGTGTCTTATTTAAAGGTATACAACAACCAATGAAAAACTAACCCCATTTTTAAAATTCAAAGAGAAATCAAAAGAGTAATATATAGCCATTACATCAGGGGTGATTGATAAAAAAAATGGGTGGATATTTGTATAAGGATTACCCAAGAACGCACATCTTTTATACTGTACCGAAGGTGCACAAAAATCTACAAAGCCCTCCAGGGCGTCAAATTGTTTCTAATGTTGAATCAGCTTTTACTAATATAGCTGTATTTTTGGATAGGGTGTTACAACCCTATGTGGAAAGAATGACCTCATTTATAAAAGACACAGGGGACTTCATAAATAAACTTTCAGCATTAGCACTAGACAGTACAAAATGTACATTATATACTCTTGATGTGAAAAGCTTATATACCTCTATCAAGCATGAGAGTGGTATAAGTATAGTCCATAAATTGTTAGTGTCATCAGGCCAATATAATCTCCAACAAATAGATTTCTTTGAAGAATTATTGAGAATAGTGTTGTTTTATAACTATTTCCTTTTTATGGATTCCTGGTACATGCAAAGGAAGGGCACAGCTATGGTGTCTAACGTCGCCCCATCATATGCCAATCTTTACATAAATTGTTTTGAGGAAAAATGTACATATGGTAATCATCTTTTTTTTTAAATATGGTGCCACTTGGTGGCAATTTATGGATGATGTATTTGGCATATGGTGGGGCGACGAGGAAGAAATTAATCATGAGGTTGATGGCCTCAAATTCACCTTGGCTTTCAGTGAGGAGAGAATGGTCTTCCTTGTTACTGTAGTATATGAAAAATTGATATGCATCGTAAGGAAACAGACCGCAATACCCTTCTTAAGTACAACAGTTTTCACAATAAAAAATTAAAAGGCTCACTGCCAAGGAGTCAACTAATTAGGGTTGATCGAATAGTCAGTGAGGAAGAAACAAAACAATTGAGATTGAAGGAAATGGGGAAGAAGTTCATAGATAGAGGATACCCTGTAGGGTTAATAAACAAAGAAACCCATAATATATTCCATAAAGGGGATAGAAATGTAGCCAAACAGGCGAATAATGAAAAAGTTATATTTGTATCTCAGTATAGTGATTATAGTGAGAAAATATCTCATGTAATTAGAAGACACTGGCATATAATCCAGGATTGTAATAAAGAGGTAAAGATACTCCAAAATAAACCCATTATGGCTTACAGGCGAGTAAAAAACCTCAGTGATATTTTGGTTAAATCTGATTTGGAATCCAGGCAAAGTAATAGGGAGAGATAGATCACTGAAAAAAATATTGGTTGTTATCCTTGTCTGGGATGTGGCAATTGCCATTCAGTAATAAAGGGCAAAGAATTTGTCCACCCTAGGAGTGGCCATAAATTTAAATTAAAATCTTATTACACGTGTGAATCTACATTCGTGGTTTATATAATAAAATGCCCATGCACCAGAATTTATATTGGAGAGACCACTCAAAGTATGAGGAATAGATTAAATCAGTATAAATCCAATATTAAAAAAAAAGATGACAAAAACCCCTGTAGCTTGTCATTTTGTGGAGTATGGCTATCAAATTAGCCAACTTAGATGGCAAATTATAGATCAAGTGGATGTGCCTAGAGGAGGTGGCAATAGGGAATTAGTTTTAAAGCAAAGGGAGGCCTTCTGGATCCATAAATTGGATACCATGTACCCTAAGGGGTTACATAGATACTTGGATTTATCCATTTTCCTCTAGATACATTCACTAATCTTACTATATTCTAGGGTTATTTCTTTGTTTATAGTGTTAATACATTGTAGTATATATATGAAAAGGTTTTATGCTATTGTATTTTCTGATATGTACATATGCTCTTTTGTACTTAGCCTTGTCTTTTTTTTAAAAAAAAACCAAGAATTTTATAATAAGGATTGTATGTGTAACCTATAGATGGCAGTATGTTTAATTCCAGCATGAAGTGTTTGGCCATGAAATGGTTACATGTTTTTTGAACTGTTTTTTCATTGGTTGCTGTATACCTTTAAATAAGACACAGGTGCATTTCAATGTATGCACGATTAAGGGATTGTGATCCCGAAACGTTGCATACCTGTGCTGTTTACGCTTCAATAAAAAAGACTTGTAATTAACCTTATGGTGCTGTGGAATATTGAACTCTTCATTTGTGGGCTGGAGGTCGCCAGCTTGTCCACTGTGCATCACATCCTAGAAGGTTTGTACCCTGTTGTCGGTCTCCTTTTAAATTGGTGTTTCTCTTGGCCACCACTCTGCACTCTCACTGCCCGCTCTCAGGGCCATGACTAACCGCTACAAGAGAAAAGCTCAATATTTTACTCTTGCCGCCACCCATTAACCAACATGGCAACCGCAATACCACTAGCCTGATAAGGTGGCAAGTAACTATAAATAACTATCTAAACATAAAAACTGTTTTTTTTGTTTTTTATTAAACCTGAGATAATAAGGCTCTCCTCAAGTTGGACAAGAACATATCCAGCCCTACATCAGTCAAGTGAACACCATCAGGGTGATACAGGGCCTTGTTGTCAGCTGTAATCTGGTCATGCCTAATTACAAAGCCCCCAGCACCGTGACTGCTCTTCCTATGTCTCTATTTACTCTTTAAGGACATTATAGGCAGCCCTCTGGGAGTTGTCAACCACATTAGACTACCCCACTTTTACTCTGGGAAGCTACTCACACAACCATTGAACCTCCAAAACCATTCAACTAATGAGGTCTAGTGCTGGCACAGAACCCAAATCATTACCCACTAAGTGTAAAACTATGATGTGAGGTTGCGCTTCCTGGAAAAGAGCAGGTAACTCATCCCAGATTAAGCCCCTGTGGTCCAGCCAGTGAACGTTAGCCTTGGAGGGAGGAAAGCCAAGCTGCTGCCCATCTTGAGATCACAGAGCCCTGTTTGCTGCCCAATGCACAAAGGAGTGCCCTACTATCCAAATGCAAACCGGGATAGGATCCTTACCTAAAACAAACATAACATTGTAACGCTCAGTCGATATACAAGGAAACTGCCTCACATCCTAATGTACAGCTTATTAGCTTATAATGCCCTGACTTCCAATGCCCTAAGCACTTTATCTCCCTGTCCGAAGACACGCTCGCTGCAGCCCTGGTCGCTGCTCCATTATGAAACTAATGGGATGCCACACACAACGGATCTAAGCCAATCTCCTCTGCTGCTAGCGACAAAACCATTTTAAATTGAAACAAGGATAATGAGGAAGAATCCTTGTGAATGAGAAACTGCTGCTGGCCTTCTGGCCGCACCCTCAAAAAGGCAGCCATATTCTCTACTGGACAGCTTTCCGGGAGCAATGTGTTGATGAAGGGACAACCATGATCCATTCCCCTCCTGATCGTTCTTGGACAGAGGTACAAAAAAGAACAAACCTTCTTCAGAGGGCCATATGTGTCCTGTCCAATACTGACCCTCTAACTCTAGCCGAAACTACCAATTTGTCTACATGCAGCGTACCCGCAAAAGCCAGGGAAAACGCAGCCTTGAAAAGTAAAACTTTGTAGTTTGAGGAACAGATAGTTTCTAATGTACCCACTAGTTCCCGCAAATGCAGAGGAGTAATGGGTTCCCTCTTGTTCTTGGATTGCACTCCATCAACCTTTCAATACCTGTCTCTCCAAGAAGGAACTGGACAAATTTGCCAGGTCTAGTGTCTTATTAAAGAAAGCAATGGTCGGCAGCCTACTCTGTACTGCTAATCTTGACACACCCATCTACCTTAACCAAGCCAGCCACTCAAGGATGTGTACCTGTGATGCTTGCTGCACGAAGAGCAACTGCTGACTGCAAAACTGCTCCCATCCCTTCCAATGATTTTCATAAGTTTTTCAAGTCTTGTTTGCCAAAGATGCATGCACTAAGATGATGATGGATGCCCAGTAACTGCCAACTGCCAAAGAAATAAGGGGCAAGGTAAGCCACACGTTGCAGCCTTGGGTGCCACCAGCCTAAACTTCTCCCACTTAAACCTTGATATAGCATCAGCCACCACGTTATGAACCCCAGGCACATGGCTTACCTTGAACCAGATGTTAAGCTGCAGCCAGCGCAGAACTAAGTGTCTCAATTATTTGACCACTACAGGAGAGGAAACGGATAAACGATTGGTGGCGTCCATCACACTCATATTACCCGACCAAAAGAGATAATTTCGCACCCCACATCTCAGTGGCTATGACAATATGAAACAATTCCAAAAGAGCTAGCTTTCTCATGAGGCCAAAGACTACCCACTTAATGGGCCATGGAGGGACACTGCAGTGCCCATCCACATATGGTCCATAATCAAAACCAGCTGCCACATCAGTAAAAAAAGGAGAGACTGATTCAATATGGGATCAGCCCTCCACAAACATACCCCATTAAAGTGGACTATAATTTGTTCCCATATCCTCAAATTGTCCCTCATCTTGGCACTCACCCTAAACTTGAACCTATCCCTTGCCGCTTTCAGCTGTTCTTCTAAATTTCTATTAAATACACAACCCATAGGGATGGCCCTGCCAGAAAATTTAAGGAGGCCAAGCAGCGACTGCAATTCAGTGAGGGAGATGGACATGGCCTAAGCCACAGATGTGAACGTCTCCAATGGCCGGTCCACTTTGTCTCGCAGGAGTCGAAGGACTGCCACAACGGTGTCAATTTCAAACCACAGGAATATAAGGCATGCACAGTGACTTGTCTTCCGGTAGCAGAACCCAAACTACAACGTTAAAGACCTCATAACTTATATCAATTGAGCGCATTTGTCTGATCCTGCCTTCCTTACCAGTACAAGTTATCCAGGTGCAAGCCACTGCTTCACCCTTAGAAGACACACAAACTACCCAGTGCAAGAAGAAAGCTGAAACATTCAAAGAGAGCACACGAAAAGGAGCACCCCATAGGCAAGCATCTGTCTACAAAAAAAGTGCCATCAAGTCCATTAACTTAAAGGATGAAGGGTGCAGCAGCAACAATCTGAAGGCTGATTCTATATCTAGCTAGGCCAGAAGAGCTCCTTTACCTGCTGCCCAAACCAAAATCAGTGCCTCTGAAAGGACTGGTAGTGAACAGGGACGGGTCAATAGCATCATTGACTAACTCCCCCTTCAGATACGACAGGTGGTAAATTAATCTGAACATGCCAGGCTCCTTTTTGCGTACTACACCTAACAGGGAAACAACTATGTCAGGGAATGGTTGTTCTAAAACATTTTCCTGTACCACCTGAGGGAATTCATATGCAGATTTTAGGTTGCGATGCACCCTAGCTCTCACCACTGGATACAGAACTGGAATCCAAAAGCCCTCAATTAACACTGCATGAAGAACCCCTACAGCTTCCATAACATGTTAGCATTCCAGCCACAGCATCATAATCTCTGTCTTAAGAGGTGCTGGCATAATTAACACAAGGACCCCCTATGTTACTCTTCTTGTCAAATCCTGGCTTCCTCTTCTTTCTACACTCCATGCCAGTGGCAATTCTCTCCCTTGTTACACTATCCTGAAACCTTCAACACTCCCTACTACTCCGTTTTTGGCACAGAAAGGTGCGAGAAGGACCAGGGCGCACTCCAGAAGGAGGAGACATGGAATACTCAGCCCAAGCTTTGATCAAAATGTGGATATCCTGAGTGCCAAAGTGAAGTATGGTATTACCAGTCATTTTTCTGTGGAATTCCATACCATAATCCTGCCATGCCCCCTCCTTTTGCCGCCTATGGATCCCATCAATCATATCCATATATTTAAACAAATTATGCCCCTGCATTGGCCATTTATCCAAATAGCACGACCCTAAAACACTGCTGCCAATCTTCATAGATTTCAGGTCTATGCACCTTCTTGAGGTCAGTACCATCTTCAGACCACTCCTTTGAACTAAATGCCTCTAATGATAACTAAAAAATATTAATATAATGACCCTCATGGATCTTTTTTACTATTTTGGACTTCAGGCATGTGTCTCCCTTAACGGCTACCTTCTTCGCTACCACCTGACCAGGGATAGGACCACTAGACCACTCTGCCTGAAATACTGGGGCCGCTGCAGCCTTATTTAATCCACCTGCCTGGTTTTGTATAACATAAAACACACATAGAACACTCCATTTATTTTAATAAATTATTGTATAATATACATATTTATTACTGGTTATTGCTGGACCCTTTTTAATTTAAGGACACATACATATATACATATATGAACTCTTGCATATAGTGCAGCTTTATTTTGTTTTAATATTTACTATTTGACATTGTTTAAGGAACAAATCTATTAAACTGCTAATAAACGGCTAGTTTACGAGTTTTGCGGTATGAGTGTATTACGAATCTTGCAGGTTTAGGGGCACCGCACACTTTTTTGGCCTTAGCGCAATGTAATTACGGCAGCTTTCAAAAAATCCTTTTTCAATGGGACTTCATTTGCGCAGGTATTACGAGTCTGCCTGGGAGGCCAAAAAGTGAGCGGTACACCCTATACCGCCAAGATCGATACCGTAAACTGAAAGTCAGTAGTTATGAGTTTTGCACTACAAAGCTGTAGCATAAAACTCATAACTAAAGTGCTACAAAGTACACTAACACCCATAAACTAGCTATTAACCCTTAAACCGAGACCCTCCCACATCACAAACACTAAAATAAATTTATTAACCCCTAATCTGCTGCTCCGGACATTGCCGCCACTAGAATAAACATATTAACCCCTAAACCGTTGTACTCCCTCATCACAAACACTAGTTAAATATTATCAACCCCTAATCTGCCGTCCCTAACATCGCCGCCACCTACCTACATTTATTAACTCCTAATCTTCCATCACCAATGTCGCCGCCACTATACTAAATTTATTAACCCCTAAACCTAAGTCTAACCCTAACCCTAACACCCCTAACTTAAATATAATTAAAAATAAAACCTACTATCATTACCTAAATAATTCCTATTTAAAACTAATAGTTACATTGTAGCTATCTTAGGGTTTATTTTTATTTTACAGGCAAGTTTGTATTTATTTTAACTAGGTAGAATAGTTACTAAATAGTTATTAACTATTTACTAACTACCTAGCTAAAATAAATACAAATTTACATGTTAACTAAAACCTATTCTGCCTTACACTAACACCTAACCTTACAGTACAGTTAAATCAATTACATTAATTAAATACAATGAACTAAATTACAAAAAACAAACACTAAATTACACAAAATAAACAAAGAAATTATCAGATATTTAAACTAATTACACCTAATCTAATAGCCCTATCAAAATAAAAAAAGCCCCGCCAAAATAAAAAAACCCTAGCCTAAACTACCAATAGCCCTTAAAAGGGCCTTTGCCCCAAATAAATAAGCTCTTTTACCTGTAAAAACCCACCACCCACACAACCAACCCCCCAAATAAAATCCTAACTCAAAAAACCTAAGATCCCCATTGTCCTGAAAAGGGCATTTGGATGGGCATTGCCCTTAAAAGGGCATTTAGCTCTTTTTCCACCCTAATCTAAAGCCCTAATCTAAAAATAAAACCCACCCAATAAACCCTTAAAAAAACCTAACACTAACCCCCGAAGATCCACTTACAGTTTTTGAAGACCCGACATCTATACTCAATAAAGCCGGCAGAAGTCCTCAATGAAGTGGCAGAACAACGACTCTTCCAGAATGAAGGTTCCTTTAAATGACGTCATCCAAGAAGGCATCCCTTGAATTCCGATTGGCTGATAAATTCTATATAAATTCTATATAAATAAAGGTGAAAAAATCCTATTGGCTGATACAATCAGCCAATAGGATTGAGCCAATCGGAATTCAAGGGACGCCATCTTGGATGACATCATTTAAAGGAACCTTCATTCTGGAAGAGTCGTCGTAAGAAGAGGATGCTCTGCGCCGGATGTCTTGAAGATGGACCCGCTCCGCGCCAGATGGATGAAGATAGAAGATGCCGTCTGGATGAAGACTTCTGCCCGGTTGGATGAAGACCTCTGCCCGGTTTGATGAAGACTTCTGCCGCTTCGTTGAGGACTTCTGCCGGCTTCGTTGCGCATGGATGTCGGGTCTTCAAAAACTGAAAGTGGATCTTCAGGGGTTAGTGTTAGGTTTTTTTAAGGGTTTATTGGGTAGGTTTTATTTTTAGATTAGGTCTTTTGGGTGGGAAAAGAGTTAAATGCCCTTTTAAGGGCAATGCCCATCCAAATGCCCTTTTCAGGGCAATGGGGAGCTTAGGTTCTTTAGTTAGGATTTTATTTGGGGGGTTGGTTATGTGCTTGGTGGGTTTTACTGTTGGGGGGGGGGGGGTGTTTGTAATTTTTTTAACAGGTAAAAAAGCTGATTTCTTTGGGGCCATGCCCCGCAAAAGGGCCTTTTAAGAGCTGTTGGTAGTTTAGTTTAGGCTAGGGTTTTTTTTTTATTTTGGGGAGGCTTTTTTTTATTTTGATAGGGCTATTAGATTAGGTGCAATTAGTTTAAATAACTGATAATTTCTTTTTTTTATTTTGTGTAATTTAGTGTTTATTTTTTTGTAATTTAGGTAATTGTATTTAATTAATGTAATTTATTTAATTGTAGTGTAAGGTTAGGTGTTAGTGTAAGACAGGTTAGGTTTTATTTTACAGGTAAATGTGTATTTATTTTAGCTAGGTAGTTAGTAAATAGTTAATAACTATTTAGTAACTATTCTACCTAGTTAAAATAAATACAAACTTGCCTGTAAAATAAAAATAAACCCTAAGCTAGATACAATGTAACTATTAGTTATATTGTAGCTAGCTTAGGGTTTATTTTACAGGTATTTAGTTTTAAATAGGAATTATTTAGGTAATGATAGTAGGTTTTATTTAGATTTATTTTAATTATATTTAAGTTAGGGGGTGTTAGCGTTAGGGTTAGACTTAGGTTTAGGGGTTAATAAATTTAGTATAGTGGCGGCGACATTGGGGCAGCAGATTAGGGGTTAATAAATGTAGGTAGGTGGCAGCGATGTTAGGGGCAGCAGATTAGGGGTTAATAATGTTTAACTAGTGTTTGTGATGTGGGAGTGCGGCGGTTTAGGGGTTAATATGTTTATTATAGTGGCGGCGATGTCCGGAGCTGCATATTATGGGTTAATAAGTATAATGTAGGTGTCAGCGATGTCGGGGGCGGCAGATTAGAGGTTAATAAGTGTAAGATTAGGGGTGTTTAGACTTGTGGTTCATGTTAGGGTGTTAGGTGTAAACAAAAATTTTGTTTCCCCATAGGAATCAATGGGGCTGTGTTACTGAGTTTTATGCTGCTTTTTTGCAGGTTTTAGACTTTTTTTCAGCCGGTTCTCCCCATTGATGTCTATGGGGAAATCATGCACGAGCACATAAAACCAGCTCACCGCAGCTTTCAGCAGCGCTGGTATTGGAGTGCGTTATGGAGCTCAATTTTGCTTTACGTTCACTTCTTGCCTGATAACGCCGGGTTTATGAAAACCTGTAATACCAGTGTTGTAGGGAAGTTAGTGGTGCAATAACGTGCAATTTATTACAAAACAGCTCTTACAGCAAAACTCGTAATCTAGCCGAAAATGTATTTGCACTTAAGGGAATTCATTTAGTTGTTTCATAATTTATATATTGGTAAGTTTTATAAGAAGAAACAACCAGTGATTTCAAACATTTATCTCATTCATTCTTCTTTTAGAACCTCTAGTTATCCAGTCAAATAAACATCCTCTATCCTTCTTGCATTCAATGGGCAGACAGTACAATTAACCATATTTCTCTTGAGTTTAAGAAATCTAAATCAATCTTTCTCATTTATTCCTTTTCCCTTACAAATGGGCAACAAGACAGTCTTATCTTTTAATGTACACATACCCTTTGCAGGCAGATTAATGCTCTTTTTGTCTCTGTTGTGTGTTTTATTCAGCCTTTTCTATCTCAAATAGAATTACATACTATGCGTCATAAATAATTGCGATTTCACATTCATAGTAGCTAGGGAACTGCTACTGTTTTAAAGTCTGCAGATAATCATTAAAATGCAAATAAGTAAAAAATGCAAATGAAGTGTTTGTGCTTTTTATAGAAGAAAAAAAAGTTGCATATGTGCATCGCTCTTCCATGGGGCAGAAAATGCTAATTATGTTATATATTTATTGAAGCATTTTATGTTCTGGAACCCAATGAATAACACTATTGAGCATAAGTGTCCGGCATTACAGCGTCGTTTTCCGTGAGTGATTTTATAAATCAACAAGAATACTGGGATATATAAGATTGCGATTAATTATTCATCAAAGACATCTGGCTAGGATAAAACCAATGTTAAAAAATTAAAAATCATTTTGCTTTACATGTTGTTAATAAAATAGTTTTTTTCATATGCTTTCTAGCTGTTTAATAATGAATCAGTGAAAATGTACATTATAATTCTAAAAGAGACACCATGTTTTCTTTTGATTTACATCTTTATTCTTTTCTCATTTTCTTTGCCAATAACAGCCTTCCACTTCCGTGCTGCCCCTGGCTTATGATAGTCTGTCGCTTATACCCTTTAGAGTGGCATCTGCCTGGCTAATACAAAATGGTGCATGGAGGAAAATGTGTCTGCTTGGAGGAAAATGTGTCTGCCACTCGATGACCAGAGGACCTGCTTCTTAGCAATTTATCTTTCAAATTAGGGTCATGTGATTTCTAATGCCTTCCAAATAACAAATTTCTCTCTGGGCTGAGCAGTAGAAAATGTATAGAGGCCTATTTATCATATGTCTGTCGGACCTGATCCGACAGTGCGGATCAGGTCCGACAGGCATCGCTGAATGCGGAGAGCAATACGCTCTCCGTATTCAGCATTGCACCAGCAGCTCTTGTGAGCTGCTGGTGCAACGCCGCCCCCTGCAGACTCGCAGCCAATCCGCCGCCACCAGGGGGGTGTCAATTAACCTGATCTTACTCGATCTCGTTGAATTCTTGCGATTCCTGTCTACCTCCTCAGAGCAGGAGCTTGATAGACAGGCCCCATAGTCAGAATTGCATTTGCCTGGATGAGGGATGTTGAGGTCCGATGGCTAATGGAGAGACAAAGTGTACCCCACCACTTGTAAGTGATCAGGCTTACCAAAAGGATAATAGGTGTTTTGGGGAGGGATTGAATACTGTTCTCTATATGGGCTTTGATGTTAAGAGCCTGTCGGTACTGTGCACTTTTATCCAAGCCTGTGAGTCCTAATACCTTCTGTCCAAGCCTGTCAGTACTGTGACCTTCTATCTAAGCCTGTGAGTCCTGTGACCTGATATCCAAGCCTGTCAGTACTGTAACCTTCTATCTAAGCCTGTGAGTCCTGTGACCTGATATCCAAGCCTGTCAGTACTGTGACCTTCTATCTAAGCCTGTGAGTCCTGTGACCTGATATCCAAGCCTGTCAGTACTGTGACCTTCTATCTAAGCCTGTGAGTCCTGTGACCTGATATCCAAGCCTGTCAGTACTGTGACCTTCTATCTAAGCCTGTGAGTCCTGTAACCTGATATCCAAGCCTGTCAGTACTGTGACCTTCCATCTAAGCCTGTGAGTGCTGTGACCTGATATCCAAGCCTGTCAGTAATGTGACCTTCTATCTAAGCCTGTGAGTCCTGTGACCTGATATCCAAGCCTGTCAGTAATGTGACCTTCTATCTAAGCCTGTGAGTCCTGTGACCTGATATCCAAGCCTGTCAGTAATGTGACCTTCTATCTAAGCCTGTGAGTCCTGTGACCTGATATCCAAGCCTGTCAGTACTGTGACCTTCTATCTAAGCCTGTGAGTCCTGTGACCTGATATCCAAGCCTGTCAGTAATGTGACCTTCTATCTAAGCCTGTGAGTCCTGTGACCTGATATCCAAGCCTGTTAGTACTGTGACTTTCTATCTAAGCCTGTGAGTCCTGTGACCTGATATCCAAGCCTGTCAGTACTGTGACCTTCCATCTAAGCCTGTAAGTCCTGTGACCTGATATCCAAGCCTGTCAATACTGTGACCTTCTATCTAAGCCTGTGAGTCCTGTGACCTGATATCCAAGCCTGTCAGTAATGTGACCTTCTATCTAAGCCTGTGAGTCCTGTGACCTGATATCCAAGCCTGTCAGTACTGTGACCTTCTATCTAAGCCTGTGAGTCCTGTGACCTGATATCCAAGCCTGTCAGTACTGTGACCTTCCATCTAAGCCTGTAAGTCCTGTGACCTGATATCCAAGCCTGTCAGTACTGTGACCTTCTATCTAAGCCTGTGAGTCCTGTGACCTGATATCCAAGCCTGTCAGTACTGTGACCTTCTATCTAAGCCTGTGAGTCCTGTGACCTGATATCCAAGCCTGTCAGTACTGTGACCTTCTATCTAAGCCTGTGAGTCCTGTGACCTGATATCCAAGCCTGTCAGTACTGTGACCTTCTATCTAAGCCTGTGAGTCCTGTGACCTGATATCCAAGCCTGTCAGTAATGTGACCTTCTATCTAAGCCTGTGAGTCCTGTGACCTGATATCCAAGCCTGTCAGTACTGTGACCTTCTATCTAAGCCTGTGAGTCCTGTGACCTGATATCCAAGCCTGTCAGTAATGTGAACTGCTATCTAAGCATGTGAGTCCTGTGACCTTCTATCTAAGCCTGTCAGTACTGTGACCTGCTATAGCCAAGTCTGCGATTGCTGTGACCTTCTATCTAAGCCTGTCAGTAAGGTGACCTGCTAGCCAAGTCTGCGAGTGCTGTGACCTTCTATCTAAGCCTGTCAGTAAGGTGACCTGCTAGCCAAGTCTGCGAGTGCTATGACCTTCTATCTAAGCCTGTCAGTAAGGTGACCTGCTAGCCAAGTCTGCGAGTGCTGTGACCTTCTATCTAAGCCTGTCAGTAAGGTGACCTGCTAGCCAAGTCTGCGAGTGCTGTGACCTTCTATCTAAGCCTGTCAGTACTGTCACCTGATAGCCAAGTCTGTGAGTGCTGTGACCTTCTATCTAAGCCTGTCAGTACTGTCACCTGATAGCCAAGTCTGCGAGTGCTGTGACCTTCTATCTAAGCCTGTCAGTACTGTCACCTGATAGCCAAGTCTGCGAGTGCTGTGACCTTCTATCTAAGCCTGTGAGTACTGTGACCTGTTAACCTAGTTCCTGAGTATCCTTTGGCATTGAACCTTGCTTCTGTTTTGTATATGACTGATCTTAGTTTGTTTGTTTTCAGTAAAACTTTTGTTCTACTTCATAATTATGCCTAGATGGAAACCAGGACTACTTTGTCAGCTTTAACAAAGTAAGACACAACTGTGAGACAGAATACTTCTCAAGGGCAATAGCATCTGACAAACTGATTAAGATTTAAAGTATTGGGCTGTTTAACACAACAATACATTTCTATAGCAGGATCTTCCACTGTCGATGGGATAAAAACAGCCTCAATCAATTTCAAACATGCTCTCTCTAGCCTTAACAATGAGGCTCCAAGGTTTGCTTTCAAAATTTAATTTAATGTTGAAATATAAATTAAATGACCATAATTAAATTAAGGTGATGACTTAATATTTTAACCAACTCTTTCACTCTTGGTTTAGAATGTATTGCCAGCCAGGAAAATCATGGAGAGGGTTTAATCCCAGGATTTAGACCATAAGGAATACAATAAAAAATGTTACAAGTGTCTATCTATAATCTATTAAGGTAGAATGAGGGTGTTCTCAAGAAAGACATGCTTATGCACATGCATTCATTATCAGAAAACTATTTGAATGAGTAAACCTTTAAGGTAAGTTCTTCTGTTGCATATTATAGCACCTCCGTATGCACCCTAACATTATCTCAGTCTTATAATTTATTTTATTGTTCCATAGATTTCCTCAATATAATTAGGATTAAATTAGTCTTTATAACCTTTATAAAAATTGTGTTATTTCTTCATATATCTCCTGCTATAGTTTCTAATACTATACCCTATAGGGACATTATTTTCGGTCTATATTTTGTGGATGGGATAAATCTAATGTAACTGGACATTTCAGTATTGCCAGAATAAAATAAATCTCTTTAGAATATGTGCAAACCGTCTCTGCATAAAATGTTTCTCCTTTTTTATATAAAGATATAAATTGTGTATCATGGATGGGACCTTAGCTGTGGGAGTTCTGTACGCTCTGTCTAGCGGCAGCAATATGCATGGTTTTAATAAACAAGCCGAGTATGTTCTGAAAATAACAAACATCAATATGAAAGACTCGTTTGTGAGCCAATACTCAGATGTTCTGCACTTTTTAAACTTATTTATTTTCCCACAGTGGGTTTGTGTCTAAGATTAAAGCAAGTCTTTTCTCTGATATCTTGTATGCTTCCCTTAAAGTAACAGTGGTATTAACACTGCCCATAAAAAAAAAAAGGTTTTCTTCATTCCTTTTATTACAAATTCTCTTTTTACATTCTGAGCTGAAACATTGAAAAACTCTAACAGATTTTTTCTTCTTTTATTTTTTGAGTAAAACAGATTTATACTGTGTGTGTGGGGGTATTGTACCTCCTTATTCACTATGCACAAGATCCTCTGTATAATTTGTATGCCCCCTTTATTATATTTCCTTGATATTTGGATCAATCCTTGGAGGTCTAGGACAGGACAAATAGTTGCATATTGAATCACTTTTTATTATATTCTCTTGGGATCTTGTTGGGTACTCATGGTCTCTCTGTCAGTGTTTCCCTTCTTTTGGGTCAATTTCCATATTTTCCTTTTATTATGGACCCATAAAATATATTTCATTACCCAGAGTTGCCACAAAATTGTAGTTTAGTTGGAGTGTATGTGGCCATATAGAATACTCTTAAGTGCTTAGTGAACTCAATTGTGCTCAGTGGTAAAATGGGCATATAGTTGCTCCAGATATTCCCTTACCTCAAATGAGGTTCTTCGCCTTCACTGGCAACCCACTTTCTAGACATGTAGCATCATGTGACATCTCTTACCTCAGACAAGTGAAGAAACATATTTGTTACTGGAGATGGAGGATGCATGACTTTATTGGATTTCACGGTGGTGAATGGGGGGACAACAGAATATACTACAAGGAAAGTATATTTTCCCTCCTAACTAGACTTAAAGGAACATTTGTAAAACTCTAGGGAGGTCAAATACAGTATCAAAATTGACTTAGCAGAGTAATAATTGTCTACAGACTGATGAGATTATTTTACCAAGTTGTTATGTACCAGTTGCATTTGGGGTTAGTTCACTGTAGACATGTGCAACGCTAAAAATTTTGTTTAGTTTCGTTTCGTTTTCATTAGTTAAATAAGCAATTCTGTTTCAACAAATTAGTTTAGTTAAGTTAAAAAAATTCATTCTTAATTCATGTTCATTTTTCAATTCTAAACTTTATAATAGAATAATGCATATGAATAAAGAATGGATCCGAAAAAAGTGAAATGGATCCAAAAAACGATAACATAACTAATATGCCGCTGATTGCCAAAACAAAATTATTTAAAACCGCAACCATCACCCACATCGCCACCACTAAGTAAAGCTATTAACCTCAAAAAAGCCATAACCCCATATCGCCAACACTAACTAAAGCTATTAACCCCTTAACTGCCGCCCCACATCGCCAACACTAAATAAACCTATTAACCCCTAAAAAACTGCTCCCAGACATCGCCAACACTAAAATAAACCTATTATCCCCTAAACTGTCATACCCCCAAATTGCACACAGTAACTAAACCTATTAACCTCTAAAGCGCTGTTCCCCGACATCGCCAACACTAAATAAAACACTAACGCCTAGATTTACAGTTTTGTCGGTAAAGACCCGCGTAGCTAACGCTGCTTTTTTTTCCAGCGCACCCTTCCAACAACGCTGGTATTTAGAGTTGTCTGAGGGGCTGCGTTAGGCTCAAAAAAGGGTGCGTTGAGCCTAACTTAGCTCCACTTCAACCCTCAATACCAGCGTTGCTTACGGTAGTGGTAAGCTGGGTAAACGTGCTCGTGCACGATATCCCCATAGGATACAATGGGGCTGAGCTGGCTGAAAAAAAAAACCAACACCTGCAAAAAAGCAGCGTTCAGCTCCTAACGCAGCCCCATTGTTTCCTATGGGGAAACACTTTCTAAGTCTGCACCTAACCCCCTAACATGAACCCCACTTATTAACCCCTAATCTGCCGCCCCCGCTATCGCTGACCCCTGCATATTATTATTAACCCCTATTCTTCCGCTCCGGACACCGCCGCAACCTACATTATCCCTATGAACCCCTAATCTGCTGCCCCTAACACTGCCGACCCCTATATTATATTTATTAACCCCTAATCTGCCCCCCCCAACATCGCCGCTACCTTACCTACACTTATTAACCCCTAATCTGCCGATCGGACCTCGCCGCCACTATAATAAATGTATTAACCCCTAAACCGCCGCACTCCTGCCTCGCAAACACTAGAATAAATTGTATTAACCCCTAATCTGCCCTCCCTATCATCGCCGCCACCTACCAACAATTATTAACCCCTAATCTCCCGCCTGCACCGTCGCCGCTACTATAATAAATTTATTAAACCCTAAACATAACTCTAACCCAAACCCTAACACCCCCCTAACATAAATATAATTTATATTAAACGAAATAATATTCCTAAAATTAAATAAATTATTCCTATTTAAAACTAAATACTTGCCTATAAAATAAACCCTAATATAGCTACAATATAATTAATAATTACATTGTAGCTATTTTAGGATTTATATTTATTTTACAGGCAACTTTGTATTTATTTTACCTAGGTACAATAGCTATTAAATAGTTAATAACTATTTAATAGCTACCTAGTTAAAATAACTACAACATTACCTGTAAAATAAATCCTAACCTAAGTTACAATTAAACCTAACACTACACTATCATTACATTAATTAAATAAATTACCTACAATTACATAAAATAAAATACAATAAAATAAACTATTCTATAATACAAAAAAAACAAACACTTCTTCTTGCCCCGCTTGGATGAAGACTTCTACCGGATGATGGACCTCCTCTGCGCACCTTGGATGAAGAATTCGGCTTGACTGAGTGAAGACGACTCAAGGTAGGGAGATCTTCAGGGGGTTAGTGATAGGTTTTTTAAGGGGGGTTTGGGTGGGTTAGAGTAGGGGTATGTGGGTGGTGGGTTGTAATGTTGGGGGGGTATTGTATTTTTATTTTCATGCAAAAGAGCTGATTACTTTGGGGCAAGGCCCCGCAAAAAGCCCATTTAAGGGCTGGTAAAAGAGCTGATTACTTTTGTATTTTAGAATAGGGTAGGGATTTTTTTATTTTGGGGGGCTTTTTTATTTTATTAGGGTGCTTAGATTCGGTGTAATTAGTTTAAACTGCTTGTAATTCTTTTTTATTTTTTGTAATTGTAGGTAATTTATTTAATTAATGTAATGATAGTATAGTGTTAGGTTTAATTGTAACTTAGGTTAGGATTTATTTTACAGGTAATTTTGCAGTTATTTTAACTAGGTAGCTATTAAATAGTTATTAACTTTTAATAGCTATTGTACCTAGTTAAAATAAATACAAAGTTGCCTGTAAAATAAATATAAATCCTAAAATAGCTACAATGTAATTATTAATTATATTGTAGCTATATTAGGGTTTATTTTATAGGTAAGTATTTAGTTTTAAATAGGAATAATTTAGTTAATTTTAGGAATATTATTTTGTTTAATATAAATTATATTTATGTTAGGGGGGATGTTAGGGTTAGAGTTATGTTTAGGGGTTAATAACTTTTTTATAGTAGCGGCGACCGTGCGGGCGGGAGATTAGGGGTTAATAATTGTTTGTAGGTGGCGGCGATGTTAGTGAGGGCAGATTAGGGGTTAATACAATTTATTCTAGTGTTTGCGAGGCGGGAGTGCGGCGGTTTAGAGGTAAATACATTTATTATAGTGGCGGCGAGGTCCGGTCGGCAGATTAGGGGTTAATAAGTGTAGGTAAAGTAGCGGCAATGTTGGGGGGGCAGATTAGGGGTTAATAAATATAATATAGGGGTCGGCGATGTTAGGGGCAGCAGATTAGGGGTTCATAGGGATAATGTAGGTGGCGGCGGTGTCCGGTCGGCAGATTAGGGGTTAAAAATTTGTATTACAGTGGCGACGATGTGGGGGGGCCTCTGTTTAGGGGTACATAGGTAGTTTATGGGTGTTAGTGTACTTTAGAGCACAGTAGTTAAGAGCTTTAAATTCACGCGTTAGCCCATAAAGCTCTGAACTACTGACTTTTTTTTGCGGTTGGATTCTTGTCGGTAGAGGGTCTACCGCTCACTTCTCCCAATACTCCAAATACCGGCGTTAGGCAGATCCCATAGAAAAGATAGGATATGCAATTGGCGTAAGGGGATCTGCGGTAGCCTGGAATCTCGGTAGGGAAGTGAGCGTTAGACCTGTACCTGCCTGACTCTAAATACCAGCGGGCGGCCAAAAGCAGCGTTAGGAGCCCTTAACGCTGCTTTTGACGGCTAACGCAGAACTCTAGATCTAGGTGTAAATAAATCTATTAACCCCTAAACTGCTGTACCCCACATTACCAACACTAACTAAACCTATTAACCTCTAAAGTGCCGTACCCCCACTTTGCCAACACTAACTAAACCTATTAACCTCTAAAGCGCTGTTCTAACTAAACCTATTTACCACTAAACCGCCACCCCCCCCACATCGGAACTAGCTAAATTAATCAATATTAACTTTAACATAATTGAAATAGCCCTAAATTAAAGTTACAATTATTAACTAACTACCTATTTAAAAAATAAATACAAACTTACCTGTGAAATAAAAATAAAAAACCTAACATTACAAAAAAATTAAAACTACAATTACAAAAAATAATAAACACTAAAATTAAAAAAAATTACAAAAACTACCATTACAAAAACAAAATAATCCAAAATAATACAATTATTCCTATTCTAATACCCCGTTAAAAAAAACAAAAAAACTTTTGTAGGGCATTGCCCTAAAGTTAATAGCTCTTTTGTAGAAAAATAAAAACAAACACCATCTAACATTACAAACCCCACCCCCCAAACCCACAAAATAAAAAAAAACTATTCTACCCATTGCCCTGAAAAGGGCATTTGTATGGTCATTGCCCTTAAAAGGGCATTCAACTCTTTTAAAGTCCATTAAAAATTAAAAACAGACCTAATCTAAAAAAAAACACCCCAAAAATAAAAAAAATCCCATAAAAAAAAATAACTAAATATAACTAATTTATCTATTCTAATACCTGTTAAAAAAAAACCAAAATAAAAAAACTAAGCTATAATAAACTACCAATATCCCTTTAAAGGGCCTTTTGTAGGGCTTTGTCGTAAAGATAACAGCTCTTTTGCAAAAAATTAAAACAACCCCCCTAACATTACAAACCCCCACCCCCTAAACCCACAAAATAAAAAAAACTAATTTACCCATTGCCCTGAAAAGGGTATTTGTATGGGCATTGCCCTTAAAAGGGCATTCAGCTCTTTTACTGCCCTTAAAAGGGCTTTCAACTCTTTTTCAGCCCATTAAAATAAAAAAAGCCCTAATCTATATAAAAAAAAGACCCAAAAAATACCTAGCACTAACCCCAAAATCAGTACTCACAGTTTCTAAAGTCCGGCAAAAAATCTTCATCCCAGCGGCGAAGCATCTTTATCCAGACGGCTCCATTTTCATCTTCTTCATCCCTGCGGAGGTGGAGCGGTCGGTGGATGCACGCAGGCAAAGGTCCAGGTGGAGGTCCATCGGTCCGACGTGGAGGTCCTCTTCATGCGATTGTCCACCGCTCACTGAGGATTCAATGCAAGGTACCCCTGTTATATTGTGGTACCGTTGAATTCCTATTGGCTGAAAAATTCAAATCAGCCAATAGTAATGAGAGGTGCTTAAATCCTATTGGCTGATTTGAACAGCTAATAGGATTTAAGCAACTATCATTTCTGTTGGCTGATTCAAATCAAGAGGACCTCCATGTCGGACCGATGGACCTCTGCCTCCACGCATTCACCAACAGCTCTGCCTCCACAGGGATGAAGAAGATAGAAGATGCCGGTCCCGCGATGGATGAAGATGGAGCCACCTGGATGAAGATGCTTTGCCGCTGGGATGAGGATTGTTCGCTGGACTTCAGCAACTGTGAGTAACGATTTTGGGGTTAGTGGGTTTTTTGTTTTTTTTTGGGTGTTTTTTTTAGATTAGGGCTTTTTTTTATTTTAATGAGATGAAAAAGATCTGAACGCCCTTTTAAGGGCAGTAAAAGAGCTGCATGCCTATACAAATACCCATTTCAGGGCAATGGGTAAATTCATTTTTTGTTAGTTAGGTTTTTTTTTATTTTGTGTGTTTGGGGGGGGGTTGTAATGCTAGGGGGAGTTTGTTTTAATTTTTTGCAAAAGAGCTGTTATCTTTAGGGCAATGCCCTACAAAAGGCCCTTTTAAGGGCTGTTGGTAGTTATAGATTAGTTTTTTTTTGTTTTGGGGTGGGTTTTTTTAGTTTTTAAACGGGGGAATAATTTTATTATTTTGGATAATTAACGGCTAGATTACGAGTTTTGCGTTATGAGGGGTGCAGTGCTAATTTGCACGTTATTGTCACTGCTCACTTACCTACAGTGCTGGTATTACAGGTTTTTATAAGACCGGCGTTAAAAAACAAGAAGTGAGTGTAGATTAAAATTGTGCTCCATACCGCAGTCCAATAAAAGCGCTGCTTAAGTCAGCAGTTAGCTGGTTGTACGTGCTTGTGCACGATTTCCCCATAGACATCAATGGGGAGAGCCGGCTGAAAAAAAGCCTAACACCTGCAATAAAGCAGCGTAAAGCTCCGTAACGCAGCCCCATTGATTCCTATGGGGAAACTAAATTTATGTTTACACCTAACACCCTAACATAAACCCTGAGTCTAAACACCTCTAATCTTACACTTATTAACCCCTAATCTGCCGCCCCCAACATCGCCGACACCTATATTATACTAATTAACCCCTAATCTAATATTAACTTTAACATAATTGAAATAGCCCTAAATTAAAGTTACAATTATTAACTAACTACCTATTTAAAAAATAAATACAAACTTACCTGTGAAATAAAAATAAAAAACCTAACATTACAAAAAAATTAAAACTACAATTACAAAAAATAATAAACACTAAAATTAAAAAAAATTACAAAAACTACCATTACAAAAACAAAATTATCCAAAATAATACAATTATTCCTATTCTAATACCCCGTTAAAAAAAAACAAAAAAACTTTTGTAGGGCATTGCCCTAAAGTTAATAGCTCTTTTGTAGAAAAATAAAAACAAACACCATCTAACATTACAAACGCCACCCCCCAAACCCACAAAATAAAAAAAAAACTATTCTACCCATTGCCCTGAAAAGGGCATTTGTATGGTCATTGCCCTTAAAAGGGCATTCAACTCTTTTAAAGTCCATTAAAAATAAAAAACAGACCTAATCTAAAAAAAAAACACCCCAAAAATAAAAAAAATCCCATAAAAAAATAACTAAATATAACTAATTTATCTATTCTAATACCTGTTAAAAAAAAAACCAAAATAAAAAAACTAAGCTATAATAAACTACCAATATCCCTTTAAAGGGCCTTTTGTAGGGCTTTGTCGTAAAGCTAACAGCTCTTTTGCAAAAAATTAAAACAACCCCCCCTAACATTACAAACCCCCACCCCCTAAACCCACAAAATAAAAAAAACTAATTTACCCATTGCCCTGAAAAGGGTATTTGTATGGGCATTGCCCTTAAAAGGGCATTCAGCTCTTTTACTGCCCTTAAAAGGGCATTCAACTCTTTTTCAGTCCATTAAAATAAAAAAAGCCCTAATCTATATAAAAAAAAGACCCAAAAAATACCTAGCACTAACCCCAAAATCAGTACTCACAGTTTCTAAAGTCCGGCGAAAAATCTTCATCCCAGCGGCGAAGCATCTTTATCCAGACGGCTCCATTTTCATCTTCTTCATCCCTGCGGAGGTGGAGCGGTTGGTGGATGCACGCAGGCAAAGGTCCAGGTGGAGGTCCATCGGTCCGACGTGGAGGTCCTCTTCATGCGATTGTCCACCGCACACTGAGGATTCAATGCAAGGTACCCCTGTTATATTGGGGTACCGCTGAATTCCTATTGGCTGAAAAATTCAAATCAGCCAATAGTAATGAGAGGTGCTTAAATCCTATTGGCTGATTTGAACAGCTAAGAGGATTTAAGCAACTCTCATTTCTATTGGCTGATTCAAATCAAGAGGACCTCCACGTCGGACCGATGGACCTCTGCCTCCACGCATTCACCAACAGCTCTGCCTCCGCAGGGATGAAGATAGAAGATGCCGGTCCCGCGATGGATGAAGATGGAGCCACCTGGATGAAGATGCTTTGCCGCTGGGATGAGGATTGTTCGCTGGACTTCAGCAACTGTGAGTAACGATTTTGGGGTTAGTGGGTTTTTTGTTTTTTTTTTGGGTCTTTTTTTTAGATTAGGGCTTTTTTTTATTTTAATGAGATGAAAAAGATCTGAACGCCCTTTTAAGGGCAGAAAAAGAGCTGCATGCCTATACAAATACCCATTTCAGGCAATGGGTAAATTCGTTTTTTGTTAGTTAGGTTTGTTTTTATTTTGTGTGTTTGGGGGGGGGGGTTGTAATGCTAGGGGGAGTTTGTTTTAATTTTTTGCAAAAGAGCTGTTATCTTTAGGGCAATGCCCTACAAAAGGCCCTTTTAAGGGCTGTTGGTAGTTATAGATTAGGTTTTTTTTGTTTTGGGGTGGTTTTTTTTAGTTTTTAAACAGGGGAATAATTTTATTATTTTCGATAATTATCGGCTAGATTACGAGTTTTGCGCTATGAGGGGTGCAGTGCTATCTTGCACGTTATTGTCACTGCTCACTTACCTACAGTGCTGGTATTACAGGTTTTTATAAGCCCGGGGTTAAAAAACAAGAAGTGAGTGTAGATTAAAATTGTGCTCCATACCGCAGTCCAATAAAAGCGCTGCTTAAGTCAGCAGTGAGCTGGTTGTACGTGCTTGTGCACGATTTCCCCATAGACATCAATGGGGAGAGCCGGCTGAAAAAAAGCCTTACACCTGCAATAAAGCAGCGTAAAGCTCCGTAACGCAGCCCCATTGATTCCTATGGGGAAACTAAATTTATGTTTACACCTAACACCCTAACATAAACCCTGAGTCTAAACACCTCTAATCTTACACTTATTAACCCCTAATCTGCCGCCCCCGACATCGCCGACACCTATATTATACTAATTAACCCTTAATCTGCCGCTCCGGACATCGCCGCCACCTACATTATACTTTTTAACTCCTAATCTGCTGCTCCCAACATCGCCGACACCTACATTACATTTATTAACCCCTAATCTCCCGCCCCCAATGTCGCTGCAACCTACCTATACTTATTAATCCCTAATCTGCCACCCCAACATCACCGCCACTAGAATAAACATATTAACCACTAAACCGTCGCACTCCAGCCTCGCAAACACTAGTTAAATATTATTAACCCCTAATCTTCCACCCCTAACATCGCCGCCACCTGTCTACACTGTCTACATTCATTAACCCCTAATCTGCCTCAATGTCGCTGCCACTATACTAAAGTTATTAACCCCTAAACCTAACCCTAACCCCCCTAACTTAAAAATAATTTAAAGAAATCTAAAGAAAACCTACTATTAATAACTAAATAATTCCTATTTAGAACTAAATACTTACCTGTAAAATAAACCCTAAACTAGCTACAATATAACTAATAGTTAAATTGTATCTAGCTTAGGGTTTATTTTTATTTTACAGGCAAGTTTGTATTTATTTTAACTAGGTAGAATAGTTAGTAAATAGTTATTAACTATTTACTAACTACCTAGCTAAAATAAATACAAATTTAACTGTAAAATAAAACCTAACCTTACACTATAATTAAATAAATTACCTAAATTAAATACAATTAACTACATTAAAGACAAATACGTAAATTACAACAACAAAAAACATTAAATTACACAAAATAAAAAACAAATTACAAGATATTTAAACTAATTACACCTAATCTAATAGCCCTATCAAAATAAAAAAGCCCCCCCAAAATAAAATAAAAACCCTAGCCTAAACTAAACTACCAATAGCCCTTAAAAGGGCCTCTTGCGGTGCATTGCCCCAAAGAAATCAGCTCTTTTACCTGTAAAAAAAAATACAAACAACCCCCCCGACAGTAAAACCCACCACCCACACAACCAACCCCCCAAATAAAACCCTAACTAAAAAAAGCTAAGCACCCCATTGCCCTGAAAAGGTCATTTGGATGGGCATTGCCCTTAAAAGGGCATTTAGCTCTATTGCTGTCTAAACCCTAATCCAAAAGTAAAACCAACCAAATAAACCCTTAAAAAAACCTAACACTAACCCCCGAAGATCCACTTACAGTTTTGAAGAGCCGACATCCATCCTCAACGAAGCCGGGAGAAGTCCTCAATGAAGCGGCAAGAAGTCCTCAATGAAGCCGAGATAAGTCTTCATCCAAGCCGGGAGAAGTGGTCCTCCAGACGGGCAGAAGTCTTCATCCAGAGGGCATCTTCTATCTTCATCCATCCAGTGAGGAGCGGGTCCATCTTCAAGACATCCGGCGCGTAGCATCCTCTTCTTCCGATAACTACCTGACGAATGAAGGTTCCTTTAAGTGATGTCATTCAAGATGGTGTCCCTTAGATTCTGATTGGCTGATAGAAATCTATCACCCAATCGGAATTAAGGTTGAAAAAATCCTATTGGCTGATGCAATCACCCAATAGGATTGAACTCCAATCCTATTGGCAGTTCCAATCAGCCAATAGGATTGAGCTCGCATTCTTTTGGCTGTTTCTTTGTATTTATTTTATTGAGATTTGTTAGCATGAACAATAACAGAACAGTGTATGTCAATTTACGGTAAAAACAAATGCAAAGAAACATTACATTCAAAATGAATTAAGAGGTTTATACGTATGTTTTATCTAATAATAGGTACACCTGCCTCTTCTGCATAAGTTAAAGAGTTGTGACAGTCTTTTACATCAGGAATGCAAACAGACATATTAGTTCTAATTTTCAGTTGAATTACTTAACCTCCCAAACTAAGCAGGGTCACTTTCGTACCCAATGAAAGGTAATCTGAAAAAAGGGGAGAGTCTCAAATGGTACAAACAGCCGTTCCAGGGCCACTAATAAGAATATCTCAGCAACTAATAATGTCTATAAAACCAAATAGGTAGAAGACCTAGAGATTACTTTCCTAAAGTATTGGTAAAAAGCCCCCCAAAATCAGGTATGAGGTGGAGAGTGAGTAAGGAGTTATGAACCCTATCATTTATGAAGAAGTAGTAGTGACCAGTATCTACCATGAAATAATGAGCATTTATAGGGGTAGGTACTTATTATGTTACCCTTTGAGGCTATGGAGTATTGAGTCCATAACATAGTAGGGGAACAATACCAAATAAGCTCTTGTGTGTGCAGTACCAATGGTTAAAAGGCTTAAATTGGGTGTATTAAGAGGTAGTTCATAGTAGAGCCGACTGTTATAAGTAGAGTAGGTAAGAACAGTTTGTATATGGGTAGGATGTCATGATTATGGAATGTGTAGGAACTTATGGAGGTAGTTGCTGAGAATGGGAAATGAAAGTATGAGTACCATTTTTGTTAGCAAGATATATAGAAAAACAGCGGACGAGAGCCGCTCATATAAAGATTGGATACGTTTGTATTTATTTTAACTAGGTAGTTAGTAAATAGTTATATTGCATCTAGCTTAGGTTTTATTTTTATTTCACAGGTAAGTTTGTATTTATTTTTAAATAGGTAGTTAGTTAATAATTATAACTTTAATTTAGGTCTATTTTAGTTATGTTAAAGTTTGGGGGTGTTAGGTTTAGGGGTTAATATAGTTTAAATGAGGTAGTTGCGATGTGGGGGCAGCGGCTTAGGGGTTCATAGGTTTAGTTTGTGTTGGCGATGTGGGCGTATGGCAGTTTAGGGGTTAATAGGTTTAGTTAGTGTTGGCGATGTGGGAGTACAGTGGTTTAGGGGTTAATAGCTTTATTTAGTGTTTTAGTTAGTATTGGGGATGTTGGGGAATGGTGGTTTAGAGGTTAAAAGGTTAAGTTAGTGTCGGCTATATTTGTGAACTGCGGTTTAGAGGTAAAAAGGTTTAGTTAGTGTCGGCGATGTTTGTGAACTGCGGTTTAGAGGTTAATAGGTTTAGTCAGTGTTGCCGATGTTTGAGAACTGCGGTTTAAGGGTTAATAGGTTTAGTTAGTGTTGACGATGTTTGGGAACTGCGGTTTAGGGGTCAATAGGTTTAGTTAGTGTTGGCAATATTTGGGAACTGCGGTTTAGAGGTTAATAGGTTTAGTTAGTGTCAGCGATGTCAGGGAATGGTGGTTTAGGGGTTAATAGCTTTATTTAGTGTTTTAGTAAGTGTCAGCTATGTCAGGGAATGGCAGTTTAGAGTTTAATAGGTTTAGTTAGTGTCGGCGATGTTTGGGAACTGCAGCTTAGGGGTTTATAGGTTTAGTTAGTGTCGGCGATGTCGGGGAATGGCAGTTTAAGGGTTAATAACTTTATTTAGTGTTTTAGTTAGTTTCAGCAATGTCGAGGAACTGCGGTTTAGATTAGAACAATGAAAAATTCCAAATATGAATAAATAATGGATCCGAAAATTCAGAAACTGATTTATTCATTTTCAGAATTTTAGTTATGGTGCCGATTCGGAAATTCGGATTCATTTAACTCTCCGAATCAGCTAAAATTCGGCTGAAAACAAAATTCGTCCGAAACGAATTGCACATGTCTAGTTCACTGACTACTAGAGTGGGTTGAAATACATGGAGCTAAGCCCTTTTTTGCAGCATAAGGGATTAAAGGGACATGGGACCTTACATTGTTCTTATATGACTTAAATAGAGCACACAATTTTTAGCCAATGACAACAGGCATAGATGTGCAGCCACCAATCGGTAGCTAGCTCCCAGTAGTGCATTGCTGCTCATGACCCTACCTAGATATTCCTTTCAATAAGGGGTTGAAAGAGAACAAAGTAAATTAGATTATAGAAATAAATTGCAAAGGTGTATAAAAATTGCATGGTCTTTCTGAATCACAACAGTTTTATTTTGACTTTAATTGACATGGTTTAATTTGTGGTAAGGTGGGGGACTAATTACAGTGTAAGTTTATTTTTAGTGGGTGGTGAAGCAAATAGTAGAAATTTCCAGCCCTATTTGTTTAATTACATTCACATTCACACACAAATACCATATATATTCATTAGCGCATGCCCTGGGAGCCGGCCACTCTAATCCTCCTATTACCGTGTCTGGGGTTTTGTGAAGAAGAGGAGTAGGTTAGTACAATCTCCAGTGCGCAAAAGGTAAGTATAAAGCTATAGGTGAACTTTTTCACCTGTAGCTTTTAAACATTTACATTCATTTATCAAAGACAAATGTAAATGTTTAACGAATATTCAGTATTTGTTTCATTTTAAACAAAACTAGTGCAGACAACAAATTTTCAGAGAAACAAATTTCCCTGAGTATTAGTTAAAAAGATTCGTACAAACCAAATTTTTCATGGTTGCACATATCTAATATTAATATATATGTATACAGGTCATGTATGAGGAGAGACACATGTAAGGAACCTCTACTAAGCTGCCCAAAAGAAGCCCTGAACACAAGCCAATAAAGAACAAAAAAAGCAAATGAAACCATAACATTCAGATTGTAGTCATAGTCTTGTGGGAAAAATAGATCACATTTAATTTTGCCATAAGCGTCTTAGTAGGCAGGCATGTGAGGTGGTTCTAATATGTTTTCCCTCAAAAATGGAGATAATGGGGCCTATCTTGAGGGCCCGTGTTTCTGGCGAGTCTTCAGACTCGCCAGAAACAGCAGTTATGAAGCAGCGATCACAAAGACCGCTGCTCCATAACCCTGCTCTGAGCAGGTGGACAGGAATTGCAACAATTCAACCCGATCAAGTACGAGTAAATACTTATTAATCCCTAATCTGCCACCCCAACATCACCGCCACTAGAATAAACATATTAACCACTAAACCGCCGCACTCCCGCCTCGCAAACACTAGTTAAATATTATTAACCCCTAATCTTCCACCCCTAACATCGCCGCCACCTGTCTACACTGTCTACATTCATCAACCCCTAATCTGCCTCAATGTCGCTGCCACTATACTAAAGTTATTAACCCCTAAACCTAACCCTAACCCCCCTAACTTAAAAATAATTTAAAGAAATCTAAAGAAAACCTACTATTAATAACTAAATAATTCCTATTTAGAACTAAATACTTACCTGTAAAATAAACCCTAAACTAGCTACAATATAACTAATAGTTAAATTGTATCTAGCTTAGGGTTTATTTTTATTTTACAGGCAAGTTTGTATTTATTTTAACTAGGTAGAATAGTTAGTAAATAGTTATTAACTATTTACTAACTACCTAGCTAAAATAAATACAAATTTAACTGTAAAATAAAACCTAACCTTACACTATAATTAAATAAATTACCTAAATTAAATACAATTAACTACATTAAAGACAAATACGTAAATTACAACAACAAAAAACATTAAATTACACAAAATAAAAAACAAATTACAAGATATTTAAACTAATTACACCTAATCTAATAGCCCTATCAAAATAAAAAAGCCCCCCCAAAATAAAATAAAAACTCTAGCCTAAACTAAACTACCAATAGCCCTTAAAAGGGCCTCTTGCGGGGCATTGCCCCAAAGAAATCAGCTCTTTTACCTGTAAAAAAAAATACAAACAACCCCCCCGACAGTAAAACCCACCACCCACACAACCAACCCCCCAAATAAAACCCTAACTAAAAAAAGCTAAGCACCCCATTGCCCTGAAAAGGTCATTTGGATGGGCATTGCCCTTAAAAGGGCATTTAGCTCTATTGCTGTCTAAACCCTAATCCAAAAGTAAAACCAACCAAATAAACCCTTAAAAAAACCTAACACTAACCCCCGAAGATCCACTTACAGTTTTGAAGAGCCGACATCCATCCTCAACGAAGCCGGGAGAAGTCCTCAATGAAGCGGCAAGAAGTCCTCAATGAAGCCGAGATAAGTCTTCATCCAAGCCGGGAGAAGTGGTCCTCCAGACGGGCAGAAGTCTTCATCCAGAGGGCATCTTCTATCTTCATCCATCCAGTGAGGAGCGGGTCCATCTTCAAGACATCCGGCGCGTAGCATCCTCTTCTTCCGATAACTACCTGACGAATGAAGGTTCCTTTAAGTGATGTCATTCAAGATGGTGTCCCTTAGATTCTGATTGGCTGATAGAAATCTATCACCCAATCGGAATTAAGGTTGAAAAAATCCTATCGGCTGATGCAATCAGCCAATAGGATTGAACTCCAATCCTATTGGCTGTTCCAATCAGCCAATAGGATTGAGCTTGCATTCTTTTGGCTGTTTCTTTGTATTTATTTTATTGAGATTTGTTAGCATGAACAATAACAGAACAGTGTATGTCAATTTACGGTAAAAACAAATGCAAAGAAACATTACATTCAAAATGAATTAAGAGGTTTATACGTATGTTTTATCTAATAATAGGTACACCTGCCTCTTCTGCATAAGTTAAAGAGTTGTGACAGTCTTTTACATCAGGAATGCAAACAGACATATTAGTTCTAATTTTCAGTTGAATTACTTAACCTCCCAAACTAAGCAGGGTCACTTTCGTACCCAATGAAAGGTAATCTGAAAAAAGGGGAGAGTCTCAAATGGTACAAACAGCCGTTCCAGGGCCACTAATAAGAATATCTCATCAACTAATAATGTCTATAAAACCAAATAGGTAGAAGACCTAGAGATTACTTTCCTAAAGTATTGGTAAAAAGCCCCCCAAAATCAGGTATGAGGTGGAGAGTGAGTAAGGAGTTATGAACCCTATCATTTATGAAGAAGTAGTAGTGACCAGTATCTACCATGAAATAATGAGCATTTATAGGGGTAGGTACTTATTATGTTACCCTTTGAGGCTATGGAGTATTGAGTCCATAACATAGTAGGGGAACAATACCAAATAAGCTCTTGTGTGTGCAGTACCAATGGTTAAAAGGCTTAAATTGGGTGTATTAAGAGGTAGTTCATAGTAGAGCCGACTGTTATAAGTAGAGTAGGTAAGAACAGTTTGTATATGGGTAGGATGTCATGATTATGGAATGTGTAGGAACTTATGGAGGTAGTTGCTAAGAATGGGAAATGAAAGTATGAGTACCATTTTTGTTAGCAAGATATATAGAAAAACAGCGGACGAGAGCCGCTCATATAAAGATTGGATACGTTTGTATTTATTTTAACTAGGTAGTTAGTAAATAGTTATATTGCATCTAGCTTAGGTTTTATTTTTATTTCACAGGTAAGTTTGTATTTATTTTTAAATAGGTAGTTAGTTAATAATTATAACTTTAATTTAGGTCTATTTTAGTTATGTTAAAGTTTGGGGGTGTTAGGTTTAGGGGTTAATATAGTTTAAATGAGGTAGTTGCGATGTGGGGGCAGCGGCTTAGGGGTTCATAGGTTTAGTTTGTGTTGGCGATGTGGGTGTATGGCAGTTTAGGGGTTAATAGGTTTAGTTAGTGTTGGCGATGTGGGAGTACAGTGGTTTAGGGGTTAATAGCTTTATTTAGTGTTTTAGTTAGTATTGGGGATGTTGGGGAATGGTGGTTTAGAGGTTAAAAGGTTAAGTTAGTGTCGGCTATATTTGTGAACTGCGGTTTAGAGGTAAAAAGGTTTAGTTAGTGTCGGCGATGTTTGTGAACTGCGGTTTAGAGGTTAATAGGTTTAGTTAGTGTTGCTGATGTTTGAGAACTGCGGTTTAAGGGTTAATAGGTTTAGTTAGTGTCGGCGATGTTTGGGAACTGCGGTTTAGGGGTTAATAGGTTTAGTTAGTGTTGGCAATATTTGGGAACTGCGGTTTAGAGGTTAATAGGTTTAGTTAGTGTCAGCGATGTCAGGGAATGGTGGTTTAGGGGTTAATAGCTTTATTTAGTGTTTTAGTAAGTGTCAGCTATGTCAGGGAATGGCAGTTTAGAGTTTAATAGGTTTAGTTAGTGTCAGCGATGTTTGGGAACTGCAGCTTAGGGGTTTATAGGTTTAGTTAGTGTTGGCGATGTCGGGGAATGGCAGTTTAAGGGTTAATAACTTTATTTAGTGTTTTAGTTAGTTTCAGCAATGTCGAGGAACTGCGGTTTAGATTAGAACAATGAAAAATTCCAAATATGAATAAATAATGGATCCGAAAATTCAGAAACTGATTTATTCATTTTCAGAATTTTAGTTATGGTGCCGATTCGGAAATTCGGATTCATTTAAATCTCCGAATCAGCTAAAATTCGGCTGAAAACAAAATTCGTCCGAAACGAATTGCACATGTCTAGTTCACTGACTACTAGAGTGGGTTGAAATACATGGAGCTAAGCCCTTTTTTGCAGCATAAGGGATTAAAGGGACATGGGACCTTACATTGTTCTTATATGACTTAAATAGAGCACACAATTTTTAGCCAATGACAACAGGCATAGATGTGCAGCCACCAATCGGTAGCTAGCTCCCAGTAGTGCATTGCTGCTCATGACCCTACCTAGATATTCCTTTCAATAAGGGGTTGAAAGAGAACAAAGTAAATTAGATAATAGAAATAAATTGCAAAGGTGTATAAAAAATGCATGGTCTTTCTGAATCACAACAGTTTTATTTTGACTTTAATTGACATGGTTTAATTTGTGGTAAGGTGGGGGACTAATTACAGTGTAAGTTTATTTTTAGTGGGTGGTGAAGCAAATAGTAGAAATTTCCAGCCCTATTTGTTTAATTACATTCACATTCACACACAAATACCATATATATTCATTAGCGCATGCCCTGGGAGCCGGCCACTCTAATCCTCCTATTACCGTGTCCGGGGTTTTGTGAAGAAGAGGAGTAGGTTAGTACAATCTCCAGTGCGCAAAAGGTAAGTATAAAGCTATAGGTGAACTTTTTCACCTATAGCTTTTAAACATTTACATTCATTTATCAAAGACAAATGTAAATGTTTAACGAATATTCAGTATTTGTTTCATTTTAAACAAAACTAGTGCAGACAACAAATTTTCAGAGAAACAAATTTCCCTGAGTATTAGTTAAAAAGATTCGTACAAACCAAATTTTTCATGGTTGCACATATCTAATATTAATATATATGTATACAGGTCATGTATGAGGAGAGACACATGTAAGGAACCTCTACTAAGCTGCCCAAAAGAAGCCCTGAACACAAGCCAATAAAGAACAAAAAAGCAAATGAAACCATAACATTCAGATTGTAGTCATAGTCTTGTGGGAAAAATAGATCACATTTAATTTTGCCATAAGCGTCTTAGTAGGCAGGCATGTGAGGGTGGTTCTAATATGTTTTCCCTCAAAAATGGAGATAATGGGGCCTATCTTGAGGGCCCGTGTTTCTGGCGAGTCTTCAGACTCGCCAGAAACAGCAGTTATGAAGCAGCGATCACAAAGACCGCTGCTCCATAACCTTGCTCTGAGCAGGTGGACAGGAATTGCAACAATTCAACCCG
This sequence comes from Bombina bombina, assembly GCF_027579735.1. Lineage (NCBI taxonomy): Eukaryota > Metazoa > Chordata > Amphibia > Anura > Bombinatoridae > Bombina > Bombina bombina. Next base: position 965,215,011 of record NC_069499.1, read on the forward strand.
ATCAAGTACGATCAGGTTGATTGACACCCCCTGCTGGCGGCCCATTGGCCGTGAGTCTACAGGGTGCGGCGTTGCACCAGCAGCTCTTGTGAGCTGCTGGTGCAATGTTAAATGCGGAGAGCTTATTGCTCTCCGCATTCAGCGATGTCTTGCGGACCTGATCCGCACTGTCGGATCAGGTCCGCAAGACATTTCTTAAATATGCCTCATAGGTTGTATAGCCAGTTGAGCTTTCATAAAGTTGTTAAATTTTACATCCCAGAGACCTTTGTATAAAATATACTAAATGAATTGAAAAAGGTGAAATAAGCCATATATGCATTCTGGACAATATTTTACTCAGCATTTTATTGTTTAGAAAAAAATAAAACTGCAGTCATACGGCTAGTTCACATGTTGCTGTGTTTTTATTACAGAATTTGGCTGATAAGCAGTTGATTAGATGAGCGGTGTGGGGTGGGGGAAGGATAAAAAAAAAAAAATCTTTATTCATATTTATGAACCATCTTGTAAATTGTGGCATTTTCACAGGTTTGGAGGCCTTCCTGCTGTCCCTCATGCAGCTTTCCCTGTCAGGGCAAATGTCCTGGTTTCTAGAACTTCCTGGATCCACCGATGACACACCCTGACTCTGCCCAACCCTGTCCATGACATGCCTGTCCCTGCCCACAACAATCCACTGCCCAAACCCACTAGTTGATGATTATCCCAGAAAATATCAGTGGGTTAAGACAACAGGTCCCCTGCAAAGCCACAGGCAAAAGCTGGAAGTTTAGTTATGCTTATCAGCTCAATATCTCATGCACAAGCCACACAACTCCCTTATCTATTCCCTTGGGCCTGATGATCAAATATTCCCCTGCTTGGAAATAAATTGTAGTGCACATCACAGGGGCTGAACTCACTAAATGGTTAAAAAAAATAAGGGGCGGAATTGTCAAGCAATGCAAGATCTTTCTCATTTCTATATATGAAGGAGAGACAAGCCCAACCACAATATAGCACTGCATGATCTGAGAGTTTTGTTACACTTACACTTTGTGCTTTGTATTTTATATTACTTTACACTTCAGATTCAGTCATTTCAGTAATATTGTATTTGTGTTTTGTAATTTCTATTTTATATACAAAAATGAAGGGAACACCCCTTGGAGAAGAATAGCAACATTAGACTTTCAAGAATTTTACTCAGGATCTCGCAGTGTTGTAGGATCATTTTAGGTCATTTCAAATGAGCTGAGAGCTTTACATCATCAGGTTTGTATGTACTTTTTTCCCTACTGAAACCCTTTCTAATCTCATTTTCTTTTGCTTCCAGAACCCTCCACATGCTCCTTTCTCAGTTATTTTTGCTAGTGAGATTCTTAGGGGCATATCTATCAGGCTCGCCAAAAACACCAGTTATGAAGCAGCGGCCTAAATACCGCTGCTCCATAACCTGTCCGCCTGCTCTGAGGAGGCGTACAGACATTGCCGCAATTCAAACCAATCAAATACAATCGGGTTGATTGACAACCCCCTGCTAGCAGCCGATTGGCCGCGAATCTGCACTGCTGGTGCAATGCTGAATGCGGAGAGCGTATTGCTCTATGCATTCAGCGAGGTCTGTCGGACATGATCCGCAATGTCAGATCATGTCCGACAGGCCTTTCATAAATAGGCCCCATAGCCTTCTTCGTTCCTTTGAGGATGATCCTGCTTAATATAATATCTCCATCCCCAGAGAAGGTTGCCCTTCCCAGGTTCAGAAAATGACTAGAGAACATGCATTTTTTTAGGCCAGCTGCCTTAAAGGGACATGAAACCCAAATTTTTTTCTTTCATGATTTAAAAAGAGCATACAATTATAAACAACTTTCAAATTTACTTCTATTATATATTTTGCTTCATTCTCTTGATATTCTTTGCTGAAAAGCATATCTAGATATGCTTAGTAGTTGCTGATTGGTAGCTGCACATAGATGCCTCATGTGATTGGTTCACTGTGTGCATTGCTATTTCTTCATTAAAGTATATCTAAAGAAAGAAGCAAATTAGGTAATAGAAGTAAATTGGAATGTTGTTTAAAATTATATTCTCTACCTTAATCATGAAAGAAAATGTTTGGGTATAGTGTCCCTTTAAGTAAGTTTGTTCACTATACTACATTGGTGATTACTATAAAATTTAAAAGTAAATACAATTCAAATGAAAAAGCTAGGATGGAAAATTATGGGGATAATGTTATGTCAGAAAAAAGGTTGTAAAAATAGGGAAATTGGGGACAATAAAAAACATAGGAAAAGAAAATCCAAAAGATATATTCTCGTGGATCAAAGGGTTCATGATTTACACTACCAGCTACACAATGAACAAGTCATGATGGTCAGACCTTATGCTGAAGTATTTGTACATGAGTTGTATTGTATTAAATTATACACAGTCTTTCAGGGATGGTATTGGAGGGAATATGGTAAAAACTAAAAAAAATAACATGGACATAAGGATATTGTTCTAAAGCAAATAGATATATTGACAAATATGACAATACTACAGAAATGTTTTAAAATATTCAACAAAATGCACATTATATTACCACAAGATAAGATCAGTGCATATAAACAAGGAGAGAATTTCATATTTATATGGACAGTCAAGTCAAAATTTAAAGGGACACTGTACCCAAATTTTTTCTTTCGTGATTCAGATAAAGCATGACATTTTAAGCAACGTTCTAATTTACTCCTATTATCAAATTTTATTCATTCTCTTTGTATCTTTATTTGAAATGCAAGAAAGTAAGTTTAGATGCCGGCCCATTTTTGGTGATCAACCTGAGTTGTTCTTGCTGATTGGTGTATAAACTCATCCACCAATAAAAAAGTGCTGTCCATAGTTCTGAATAAAAAAAAAAAGCTTAGATGTCTTCTTTTTAAAATAAAGATAGCAAGAGAACGAAGAAATTTTGATAATAGGAATAAATTAGAAAGTCGCTTAAAATTGTATGCTCTATCTGAATCATGAAAGAAAAAAATTGGGTTCAGTGTCCCTTTAACTTTCATGATACAGATAGGGCATACAATTTTAAACAACTTTTCAATTTAATTTTTTAATCAATTTGCTTTGTTCTTTTGGTATTCTTTATTAAAAGCTAAACCTAGGTATGCTCATAAACTGATTTCTAAGTCGTTGAAGGCCTTCTCTTAGCTCAGTGCATTTTGACAGTTTCTCACAGATAGACAGTGCTAGTTCATGTGTGTCATATAGATAAACATTATGCTCACTCCCGTGGAGTTATTTATGAGTCAGCACTGATTGGCTCAAATGCAAGTCTTTTCAAAGAACTGAGATAAGGGGGCAGTCTGCAGAGGCTTAAATACAAGGTAACCACAGAGGTAAAAAGTATATTAATATAACAGTGTTGGTTATGCAAAATGGGGGCATGGTATCAGGCTTTAATGGAAACACTACAAAACAAATCTTGAGTAACCGACTATTCATTAACAACATGGATTCTTATTGCCAGACTACTGTGTGCTAGAGAAGCTGCTCTATGATTCCTATTTGCCTTTTTGTGGCCCAGATTGTGTAGCATTATTGCTTGAATGGACTTGCCCTGACCAAAGAAATGGACTAGGCCACATTTTTTAAGCTTCTGTCCTTAAATCCTTGAATACAATAATGATTTGATCTTTGGTTATCTTTTCACTCCAGGGCTGGACTAGGAATAAAAGCAGCCCTAGAAAACCAGACCAGCCCTCTTTTTCTGTCCAGTTTATAGAATGCACACACACATTTTTCTCAAGGAGAATATTGGGATACGCCTTCACCCAATATTAAATTAATTCATATTAAATTAAATGAATTTGTAATGAAAATAAATGCCAAATTGTTATTATACAGGCAAAACACAATTTCATCCACAATGTCCTTTCACAGTGATTGTCAGTATTGTAATCTCAAAGCTATGTGTCTCTCACAGTGAGACTAATATTTATATTAACCCAGTATAAATCATTCAAAGGAGGGCTATTACAATGGTACATGGTCTAGAAAATAAAACTTGCAAGGAAATGTTTTGTGACCTGAATATCTTAGAGGAGAGAGGAGAAAAAGAAGAGAGGTGATATAGCGGCATTGCCTCACCAGCTGCACTTTCTTTTACATTGTAGCTGTGGGTCCCATTTGCCACAGACCACTAGGAAATCTCCCTGTGTCCTGGAAGGCCAATTCAGGCCTTGCCTCACTCAACAGCATTCTATGCACTGTAGTTCCAACAGACACTCAGTTGGTGATGAGCATTCTTTGTTCTTTTTCAGAAACAGGAGGAGAAAACATTAATATAGTGTGAAAAAACATAATTTATGCTTACCTGATAAATTCCTTTCTTCTGTTGTGTGATCAGTCCACGGGTCATCATTACTTCTGGGATATAACTCCTCCCCAACAGGAAATGCAAGAGGATTCACCCAGCAGAGCTGCATATAGCTCCTCCCCTCTACGTCAGTCCCAGTCATTCGACCAAGAATCAACGAGAAAGGAGTAACCAAGGGTGAAGTGGTGACTGGAGTATAATTTAAAAGATATTTACCTGCCTTAAAACAGGGCGGGCCGTGGACTGATCACACAACAGAAGAAAGGAATTTATCAGGTAAGCATAAATTATGTTTTCTTCTGTTATGTGTGATCAGTCCACGGGTCATCATTACTTCTGGGATACCAATACCAAAGCAAAAGTACACGGATGACGGGAGGGATAGGCAGGCTCATTATACAGAAGGAACCACTGCCTGAAGAACCTTTCTCCCAAAAATAGCCTCCGAAGAAGCAAAAGTGTCAAATTTGTAAAATTTGGAAAAAGTATGAAGCGAAGACCAAGTTGCAGCCTTGCAAATCTGTTCAACAGAGGCCTCATTCTTAAAGGCCCAAGTGGAAGCCACAGCTCTAGTGGAGTGAGCTGTAATTCTTTCAGGAGGCTGCTGTCCAGCAGTCTCATAGGCTAAACGTATTATGCTACGAAGCCAAAAAGAGAGAGAGGTAGCAGAAGCTTTTTGACCTCTCCTCTGTCCAGAATAAACGACAAACAGGGAAGAAGTTTGGCGAAAATCTTTAGTTGCCTGCAAGTAAAACTTGAGGGCACGAACTACATCCAGATTGTGTAGAAGACGTTCCTTCTTTGAAGAAGGATTTGGACACAAGGATGGAACAACAATCTCTTGATTGATATTCCTGTTAGTGACTACCTTAGGTAAGAACCCAGGTTTAGTACGCAGAACTACCTTGTCTGAGTGAAAAATCAGATAAGGAGAATCACAATGTAAGGCTGATAACTCAGAGACTCTTCGAACCGAGGAAATAGCCATTAAAAACAGAACTTTCCAAGATAACAATTTTATATCAATGGAATGAAGGGGTTCAAACGGAACACCCTGTAAAACGTTAAGAACTAAGTTTAAACTCCATGGCGGAGCAACAGCTTTAAACACAGGCTTGATCCTAGCTAAAGCCTGACAAAAGGCCTGGACGTCTGGATTTTCTGACAGACGCCTGTGTAACAAGATGGACAGAGCTGAAATCTGTCCCTTTAATGAACTAGCTGATAGACCCTTTTCTAAACCTTCTTGTAGAAAGGACAATATCCTAGCGATCCTAACCTTACTCCAGGAGTAACCTTTGGATTCGCACCAGTATAGGTATTTACGCCATATTTTATGGTAAATCCTTCTGGTAACAGGCTTCCTAGCCTGTATCAGGGTATCAATAACCGACTCAGAACAACCACGTTTTGATAAAATCAAGCGTTCAATTTCCAAGCAGTCAGCTTCAGAGAAGTTAGATTTTGATGTTTGAATGGACCCTGTATCAGAAGGTCCTGTCTTAGAGGTAGAGACCAAGGCGGACAGGATGACATGTCCACTAGATCTGCATACCAAGTCCTGCGTGGCCATGCAGGCGCTATTAGAATCACTGATGCTCTCTCCTGTTTGATTTTGGCAATCAATCGAGGAAGCAGCGGGAAGGGTGGAAACACATAAGCCATCCCGAAGTTCCAAGGTGCTGTCAAAGCATCTATCAGAACCGCTCCCGGATCCCTGGATCTGGACCCGTAGAGAGGAAGTTTGGCGTTCTGGCGAGACGCCATGAGATCTATCTCTGGTTTGCCCCAACGTCGAAGTATTTGGGCAAAGACCTCCGGATGAAGTTCCCACTCCCCCGGATGAAAAGTCTGGCGACTCAAGAAATCCGCCTCCCAGTTCTCCACTCCCGGGATGTGGATTGCTGACAGGTGGCAAGAGTGAGACTCTGCCCAGCGAATTATCTTTGATACTTCCATCATTGCTAGGGAGCTTCTTGTCCCTCCCTGATGGTTGATGTAAGCTACAGTCGTGATGTTGTCCGACTGAAACCTGATGAACCCCCGAGTTGTTAATTGGGGCCAAGCCAGAAGGGCATTGAGAACTGCTCTCAATTCCAGGATGTTTATTGGAAGGAGACTCTCCTCCTGATTCCATAGTCCCTGAGCCTTCAGAGAATTCCAGACAGCGCCCCAACCTAGTAGGCTGGCGTCTGCTGTTACAATTGTCCAGTCTGGCCTGCTGAATGGCATCCCCCTGGACAGGTGTGGCCGATAAAGCCACCATAGAAGAGAATTTCTGGTCTCTTGATTCAGATTCAGAGTAGGGGACAAATCTGAGTAATCCCCATTCCACTGACTTAGCATTCACAATTGCAGCGGTCTGAGGTGTAGGCGTGCAAAAGGTACTATGTCCATTGCCGCTACCATTAAGCCGATCACCTCCATGCATTGAGCTACTGACGGGTGTTGAATGGAATGAAGGACACGGCATGCATTTTGAAGCTTTGTTAACCTGTCTTCTGTCAGGTAAATCTTCATTTCTACAGAATCTATAAGAGTCCCCAAGAATGGAACTCTTGTGAGAGGAAAAAGAGAACTCTTCTTTTCGTTCACTTTCCATCCATGCGACCTTAGAAATGCCAGAACTAACTCTGTATGAGACTTGGCAGTTTGAAAGCTTGAAGCTTGTATTAGAATGTCGTCTAGGTACGGAGCTACCGAAATCCCTCGCGGTCTTAGTACCGCCAGAAGGGCACCCAGAACCTTTGTGAAGATTCTTGGAGCCGTAGCCAATCCGAATGGAAGAGCTACAAACTGGTAGTGCCTGTCTAAGAAGGCAAACCTTAGATACCGGTGATGATCTTTGTGAATCGGTATGTGAAGGTAAGCATCTTTTAAATTCACTGTGGTCATGTACTGACCCTTTTGGATCATGGGTAAGATTGTCCGAATAGTTTCCATTTTGAACGATGGAACTCTTAGGAATTTGTTTAGAATCTTTAAATCTAAGATTGGCCTGAAAGTTCCCTCTTTTTTGGGAACCACAAACAGGTTTGAGTAGAACCCTTGTCCTTGTTCCGACCGCGGAACCGGATGGATCACTCCCATTAATAACAGATCTTGTACACAGCGTAGAAACGCTTCTTTCTTTATCTGGTTTGTTGACAACCTTGACAGATGAAATCTCCCTCTTGGGGGAGATAATTTGAAGTCTAGAAGGTATCCCTGAGATATGATCTCTAGCGCCCAGGGATCCTGAACATCTCTTGCCCAGGCCTGGGCGAAGAGAGAAAGTCTGCCCCCCACTAGATCCGGTCCCGGATCGGGGGCTCTCGGTTCATGCTGTCTTTGGGGCAGCAGCAGGTTTCCTGGCCTGCTTGCTCTTGTTCCAGGACTGGTTAGGCTTCCAGCCTTGCCTGTAACGAGCAACAGCTCCCTCCTGTTTTGGTGCAGTGGAGGTTGATGCTGCTCCTGTTTTGAAATTCCGAAAGGGACGAAAATTAGACTGTCTAGCCTTAGCTTTGGCTTTGTCTTGAGGTAGGGCGTGGCCCTTACCTCCTGTAATGTCAGCGATAATTTCTTTCAAACCGGGCCCAAATAAAGACTGCCCCTTGAAAGGTATATTAAGTAATTTGGACTTAGAAGTAACATCAGCTGACCAGGATTTTAGCCACAGCGCCCTACGTGCCTGTATGGCGAATCCTGAGTTCTTAGCCGTAAGTTTGGTTAAATGAACTACGGCCTCCGAAATGAATGAATTAGCTAGTTTAAGGACTCTAAGCCTGTCCGTAATGTCGTCTAGCGTAGATGAACTAAGGTTCTCTTCCAGAGACTCAATCCAAAATGCTGCCGCAGCCGTAATCGGCGCGATACATGCAAGGGGTTGCAATATAAAACCTTGTTGAACAAACATTTTCTTAAGGTAACCCTCTAATTTTTTATCCATTGGATCTGAAAAAGCACAGCTATCCTCCACCGGGATAGTGGTACGCTTAGCTAAAGTAGAAACTGCTCCCTCCACCTTAGGGACCGTTTGCCATAAGTCCCGAGTGGTGGTGTCTATTGGAAACATCTTTCTAAATATTGGAGGGGGTGAGAACGGCACACCGGGTCTATCCCACTCCTTAGTAACAATTTCAGTTAGTCTCTTAGGTATAGGAAAAACGTCAGTACTCGCCGGTACCGCAAAGTATTTATCCAACCTACACAGTTTCTCTGGTATTGCAACGGTGTTACAATCATTGAGAGCTGCTAAGACCTCCCCTAGTAATACACGGAGGTTCTCCAATTTAAATTTAAAATTTGAAATATCTGAATCCAATCTGTTTGGATCAGAACCGTCACCTACAGAATGAAGCTCTCCGTCCTCATGCTCTGCAAGCTGTGACGCAGTATCAGACATGGCCCTAGTATTGTCAGCGCACTCTGTTCTCACCCCAGAGTGATCACGCTTGCCTCTTAGTTCTGGTAATTTAGACAAAACTTCAGTCATAACAGTAGCCATATCTTGTAATGTTATCTGTAATGGCCGCCCAGATGTACTAGGCGCCATAATATCACGCACCTCCCGGGCGGGAGATGCAGGTACTGCCGCGTGAGGCGAGTTAGTCGGCATAACTCTCCCCTCGCTGTTTGGTGAAATTTGTTCAAATTGTACAGATTGACTTTTATTTAAAGTAGCATCAATACAGTTAGTACATAAATTTCTATTGGGCTCCACCTTGGCATTGGAACAAATTACACAGATATCTTCCTCTGAGTCAGACATGTTTAACACACTAGCAATAAACTTGCAACTTGGTTATAATCTTTTTTAGCAAAAACGTACTGTGCCTCAAAGAGGTACTAAACGATTAAATGATTAAATGACAGTTGAAATAATGAACTGAAAAACAGTTATAGCATCAAACTTTAAAACAACACAACTTTTAGCAAAGGTTTGTTCCCATTAGAAAAATAACAATAATTAAATTTGACATAAAAATTACAGAGCAACGTTTTTATTCACAGTCAATATAAAATTCTCACAGCTCTGCTGAGAGAATCTACCTCCCTCTAAAGAAGTTTGAAGACCCCTGAGATCTGTCAGAGATGAACCGGATCATACAGGAAATATAAGAGTAACTGACTGGAATTTTTTGATGCGTAGCAAAGAGCGCCAAAAACGGCCCCTCCCCCTCACACACAGCAGTGAAGAGAAACGAAACTGTCATAATTAAAAACCAAACAACTGCCAAGTGGAAAATAATGCCCAAATATTTATTCACTCAGTACCTCAGAAATGTAAACGATTCTACATTCCAGCAAAAACGTTTAACATGATAAATACTTATTAAAAGGATTAGTGACTTTTAACAGAGTAGTTCCGGTGAAATACCATCCCCAGAATACTGAAGTGTATACATACATGACATTATAACGGTATGGCAGGATTTTCTCATCAATTCCATTCAGAAAATAAAAACTGCTACATACCTCAATGCAGATTCATCTGCCCGCTGTCCCCTGATCTGAAGCTTTTACCTCCCTCAGATGGCCGAGAACAGCAATATGATCTTAACTACTCCGGTTAAAATCATAGTAAAAAACTCTGGTAGATTCTTCCTCAAACTCTGCCAGAGAAGTAATAACACGCTCCGGTGCTATTGTAAAATAACAAACTTTTGATTGAAGTCATAAAAACTAAGTATAATCACCATAGTCCTCTCACACATCCTATCTAGTCGTTGGGTGCAAGAGAATGACTGGGACTGACGTAGAGGGGAGGAGCTATATGCAGCTCTGCTGGGTGAATCCTCTTGCATTTCCTGTTGGGGAGGAGTTATATCCCAGAAGTAATGATGACCCGTGGACTGATCACACATAACAGAAGAAATATTAATATTGACACAATGGGGTCGATTTACTAAGCAGTGGCTGCTGCATAAAAGCCCCATAATTTCTGGTGCGGCAGAAACAGAAGTTAAGAAGGAGCGGTCTTAAGACCGCTGCTCCTAAACTTCTCCCCACCTTTTAGGTGGCGGACTGAAATCATCCCGATCCGATACGGTCGGGATGGTTGAGAGTCCCTGCTAGCAGCCGATTGTTTGCCCGTAAGCAGGGGGCGTCATTGCACAAGCATTTCACTAGAAATGATTGTGCAATGATAAGTGCTGACAGTGTATGCTGTCAGTATTTAGCGAGGTAGAGTGGACATGATTCCCTACAGCAAAGTTTGCTCGACTATTAATAAATCTACCCCATGGAGTAGAATTTCAATAAGGAAGCCAGATTGCCAAAACTGTGTGCAATTATTTTTTTAAAATATGCTTGTTAAATCGCCCTTGTTTTACATGTACAAGTTCAATGTCTGTACGTAATGCTGATCTTCACCTGATATTCCTGCTTATTCATGTGTTGTGAAGTCTTAACTTCTTAAAGTGTATTTTATATTGTGTTTACAACATTTTAATGACAGACTGCATAGGTGGGATATAGAATAGAGTACTTTCTCAAAATACATTCAAATTATGAAAGATATTATAGCTTTTACATATTAAAAAACACCATAAACATATTGAAAACTATGTTGTTAATGATTGATGTTCTTTGTTTTTTTAATGGGTTTTCTATATAGAAGGTTTTGCTAATGACGGAGCTAAATATCACAGTTTTTAAGTAAAAGTTATAATCAGCCATCAGTATATTCAAGTTCACAATATTATATGACTATCATTGAGATAGTACAATGATCTTATATAGGATCAAACAAACCTCTCCATCACCTAAAAGATGTTGGATTGAATTCTTCCAGATCCGATACAATCTGGATGATTGACAGTCCCTGATAGCGACCGATTGGCCAACAGTGAGCAGGGGGCGGCATTGCAATATGCTTATGCAATGATAAATGCGGACAACGTATGCTGTCTGCCTGCTGCGACATCCAGCGGACATGATTTGCTATAACAAATCATGTCCACTCAACATTTCATAAATCGAACCCAATGTATGAAGTTGTTATACTGTATATCAATTCCCATTGGTTTATTGAGGATAGCTTCTTTGCACTTTGCTGAATATTAGACTAAAAAAGAATTTTCAGATCCTTTTTTCTCATAAGCCGGAAACTAAATATTGCAATACTTACCAAAGGCATCTATCACAAAGACTTTTTTTATCAAAGATACTTATCAATAAATTGGGCAGTGGGGTAATGCAGGTGCCATTTAATTAGAAAGAAAAAAACAATGTACAAACATCAGACGAGAGTGTTCTTACACCCTGACCTAAGAGTCACTGTCATACATCCATTTTTCTTATTTAGATCACTTACTTTATTTTTATTTACCATACTAGTTCCACTTTCCTTAAAGCAGTGATTAATCACATTTTGGTTAGGACTGTTAAAAGCACGAGCCATTATGCTAACAGTTCTCTCAAATATAAATCTCTTTATACAATTTTTGAATTACCAAGATACCACACTCTATCCATTTTTAAAATATTTCATGAACTGAAGAATTCAATATTTTTGCGCAGCATATTAATCCTTGGAATCAGTAGGAGATTTCTTTGACTTTTGCAGGGTTGGCATTACTGAAGATAATTTCTTGAGTTCAAGGCATGTAGGGCAGCTTTTTACTCATTCTATTTGAATCACAATGCTAATTTTTTTTAGGCTGTAGAAATTAATACTTCACAAGTATTGTGCCTAAATTAAAAATAAAAAAATGTCATTTTGAAGAGCATAAAAAATAATTTGTGCAGTTTTTCATAAAAATAGAAAAAAAAGCATCTTATTTAAATAAAATTCAATCATTGTAACAAGTTCAGTATCTTTTCTTTATATTATTTTACCTTTATATTATTTTACAGTAATTCAGTTTCTTATATTGTCAAAAAAGTATGACTTGAGAAGATAATTAATTCAAGGGGCTTTATGTCAGCAAAGACATAACTCACAATTCAACTTCAATGGAAAAAATGTGATCTGCAGTGGTGGGCGACCCTTTTAATTTCATGTCCACAATAGCACCTTACCACATTAATGGCTATATTACAAGTGGAATGCTAACTTTTCGTTTACGGGCGCACCATAAATATCCAGCCATTACAAGGGGCTGGTTAATGCTATTGCAAGTTCACGGTAGCAATTAGTGCTCCAAAAATTAAGAGAGATCAGATATCTGGTTAGTTTTCAAAATTTCCCCCAATTGCCAGTAAATAAACTGTATGTTTCCTGTAATAAAATAAATAATATGAGCATCTTTAATTTCTCCAAAAATTATAGCACAAAGCAGTTTTTAGTGGTGAAAGTTAGGGGATGTGAGGTGATAGAAAAAAAAAAAGACACTGAAAAGTGCATTTATGTAGTGGTCTATGGGGACTGTGTGTTCCCAGTAAATATATATGTATATGCTTATATATATATATATATATATATATATATATATATATATATATATATATATATATATATATATATATATTTATATATATATATATATATATATATATATTTATGTGTGAATATGTGTATATACACATTCAAAGGATGAAGAGATGATTCAATTCATAGATAAAAAAATTACTTTTATTGTCCATCAAACTTAAAATCCAGAGGAGTTACAACATACACATGTAGAGCGCAGCACGGAAGGCTTACGCGTTTTGGCTAGGAAGCCGTAATCATAGCCATAATTAATCACATTACACACACCTTTATAACAAGTGTAAAACGACTCTATTGGTTGAAAATGCCACAACTACATATTAACATATTGCTAACATTAATTCAATATAATTGCTGCAAAGTTTAAAGGGGTAAATATGCACAAGGACAAAAAATAAATAAAATATATGATAAAGTATTGTAAATGTGAAAAAAGAAACAGAGTGTTTGCACTAACTCTACACTCACAGCCTATCCTGGGAAGCCCTTTCCACAAGAATAACCAAAGATATAAATATAAAAAAATATTAGGAAGGCGCTACAAGCAGAGTGTATATATAAAAAATATATATGTAAAAATATACCCAATTTGTGAAAAAGGTGATATACGATATCGAGTGTGTGGCAAAGGATGTATTATACTAAAAATACTCCTAATAAATAAAAAATATATAAAATTATATATATATAAACCAGTGAATATAACAAATTGAATAATGTGCAATATAATTCGCCACTTGGCAAATAGTGAGACAAAAAGAAAGTCAATCAAATCAAATTGAAACTAAGTTAAAAACAGATCTGATTAAATGTGAAACAATATAGCACGATATCTAAATCGATATAACAGTGTGTGTCTCTATAAACATACAGTGAAAACAGGTTGGTGAATATCACTCAAATATTATTAGGAGTTGCTAAAAAAAACAGATAATTTCAATCTAATAGCTGAAAATATATCTATTTAATAGATGGACTAAGTAAAAATAGCTAATTTAGCTGTAGAAGTACATCTCTCTGAGATCTGGATAAATGTGAAACAATATTACACAATATATAAATCAATGGAACACTGTGTATCTCTATACACATACAGTGAAAGCGGGTTGGTTGGTAAATATCACTACAATATTACTTTATAGGGCTGGCTAAAAAACAAAATAATTTCAACCTAATAGCTAAAAATATATATTTATTTTTTTGATGAACTAGGCATGTGTATATCAGGAATATATATTCCCAGATAAAATCTCTTTATGAGTATATATAGCATAGATTTTGAAAATCTTGATCTTGATCTTGAAAAAGCCCTATTAACGGGTGAAATGCGTTGAAGCTTACCAGTCTGTCACCACTTTTACTTATCCGGCATACAGAGCAAATATCCATTCGGGAGAGTTTGGCCAAACTCGTCTTTTATCCTTAACTCAAATCTGTTAAACAAATGAAGTGGAACTTTACCATCAGAAGCTACCTGCATGCTAATGCACTAAGTGCAGGTTCTCGGACACGCTACTGACAAGCCGAAAAAAACCCGGTCTTCCTGGTAACAGTGATTACTGATCCTCTGCAGACGATTACCCACTGCCTGAAATTATATTATCTGCTGTTTGTTTCACAGCCATCCTGTCAAGCCAAGCAAGCCGGTGTAAGCTGTTTTTTCCTGGTAACAGTAAGTACCGATACTTTGAAGACTACTACCTGCTGCCTGAAAATATACTACCTGCTGTTTGTATCTAAACTACCCTGTCATAGTAAGCCCTTACTTGCAAGAACAGCAAGAAGGTATATGCTGGGATTCTCACCTTTAGACATAGACTTTGTCAAAGCTGTAAAGAATTTACATGTGAATCTCCGTTGACCCTATCTGTTTCAAATATGCATCATCAGTCCTAAATGTATTAAGTGCATGCTGTGGCTTTAACTGTTAGAAGATCTCAAACACTAACTAGATTAAAAAGACTGTCGAGCTTATATTGGAATCCACGCCTCTGGATGGTACAGGATTGATCTATTATTATAAAGACACTGCTAACACTATCTATAAGAGACACTTAACCCATTGGTGGCTTTTATTGTTGTGCTTTTTGGGAGAAGTCCCTAATATACATTTTTATATATTTTTTAATACTGTTTCTAATATTATTTGGCTAGATTACGAGTTTTTGTCGGTAAGGCTTGAGTTGCTAACGAGCATTTTTTTCCCACCGCTCCCTTAAGACAACGCTGATATTACAGGTTTTTTTAAACCTGGCGTTAGCCGCAAAAAGGTGAGCGTAGAGCAGAATTTAGCTCCACATCTCATCTCAATACCAGCGTTGCTTAAGTCAGCGGTGAGCTGTAGACATGTGCATGGCGAAAAAATTCGGTTCGGTTCGGATCGATTCGGAATTTTTTGAAGTTCGGTTCGGATTGATTCGAATTCGGAAAATTATGAATTGATTCGTTTCGGATTCGTTTCGGATTCATTCGGATTCGAAGAAATTCAGCTGGATTCGGTTCAATTCGGTTCAATTCGGTTCGTAAATTCGGCATTTCGGTAAGTATTAGGTGGGATTAGACTAGTATTATACTGTATATTAGGTGTTAACCTAACATGTTGTACAATACTAGTGTAATCCCAATGGCCATCCGAATTTACGAATCGTTTCGGTTCGATTCGGTTAGATTCGGAAAATTCGGCAGAATTTTAATTCGGAAATTTGGTTCGATCCAAATCGCCGAATTTGCCGAATTTGCCGAATTTTCCGAATTTCCGAATCGAAACGAAACGAATCGCACATGTCTAGTGAGCTGGATAAACGTGCTCGTGCACGATTTCCCCATAGGAAACAATGGGGCTGAGCTGGCTAAAAAAAAACTAACATCTGCAAAAAAGCAGCGTTCAGCTCCTAACGCAGCCCCATTGTTTCCTATGGGGAA
Organism: Bombina bombina; assembly: GCF_027579735.1. Lineage (NCBI taxonomy): Eukaryota > Metazoa > Chordata > Amphibia > Anura > Bombinatoridae > Bombina > Bombina bombina. Next base: position 965,230,703 of record NC_069499.1, read on the forward strand.
ATTAATTTTATGTCTGCACCTAACACCCTAACACCCCGAGTCTAAACACCCCTAATATTACACTTATTAACCCCTAATCTGCCGCCCCCGCTATCGCTGACACCTACATTATATTATTAACCCCTAATCTGCTGCTCCGGACACCGCCGCCACCTACATTATACTTATGAACCCCTAATCTACTGCCCCCAACATCATCGCCACCTACATTATATTTATTAACCCTTAATCTGCCCCTCCCAATGTCGCCGCAACTATATTAAATTTATTAACCCCTAATCTGCCACCGCCAACGTCGCCGTCACTATAATACATTTATTAACCCCTAAACCTAAGTCTAACCCTAACCCTAACACCCCCTAACTTAAATATAATTTAAATACATCTAAATAAATTTATTACAATTAAATAAATTAATCCTATTTAAAACTAAATACTTACCGATAAAATAAACCCTAAGATAGCTACAATATAACTAATAGTTACATTGTAGCTAGCTTAGGATTTATATTTATTTTACAGGCAACTTTGTATTTATTTTAACTAGGTATAATAGTTATTAAATAGTTATTAACTATTTAATAACTTCCTAGTTAAAATAAAGACAAATTTACCTGTAAAATAAACCCTAACCTAAGTTACAATTACATCTAACACTACACTATAATTAAACTAATTACCTAAACTACCTACAATTAATTACAATTAAATTAAATAAACTAAATTATGAAAAAAACAAAACACTAAATTACAGGGAAAAAAAAGAATTTCAAGAATTTTAAACTAATTACACCTAATCTAATCCCCTTAATAAAATAAAAAAGCCCCCCAAAACAATAAAATTCCCTACCCTATACTAAATTACAAATAGCCCTTAAAAGGTCCTTTTGCGGGGCATTGCCCCAAAGTAATCAGCTTTTTCACCCGTAAAAAAAATACAATACCTCCCCAACATTAAAACCCACCACCCACACAACCAACCCTACTCTAAAACCCACCCAATCCCCCCTTAAAAAAACCTAACACTACCCCCCTGAAGATCTCCCTACCTTGAGCCGTCTTCACCCAGCCGGGCACAAGTGGACCTCCAGAGGGGCCGAAGTCTTCATCCGATCCGGGCAGAAGAGGTCCTCCAAGTTGCAGAAGTCTTCATCCAGGCAGCATCTTCTATCTTCATCCATCCGGAGCGGAGCGGGTACATCTTCAATCCAGCCGACACGGAGCCATCCTCTTCAAACGAAGTCCAAGCGAAGAATGAAGGTTCCTTTAAATGACGTCATCCAAGATGGCGTCACTTGAATTCCGATTGGCTGATAGGATTCTGTCAGCCAATCGGAATTAAGGTAGGAAAAATCCTATTGGCTGATTGGATCAGCCAATAGGATTGAGCTCACATTCTATTGGCTGATTGGAACAGCCAATAGAATGCAAGCTCAATCCTATTGGCTGATCCAATCAGCCAATAGGATTGAACTTCAATCCTATTGGCTGATTGGATCAGCCAATTGGATTTTTCCTACCTTAATTCCATTGGATGACGTCATTTAAAGGTACCTTCATTCAGTGTTAGGACGTCGTTTGAAGAGGATGGCTCCGCATCGGCTGGATTGAAGATGGACCCGCTCCGGATGGATGAAGATAGAAGATGCCACCTGGATGAAGACTTCTTCCGCTTGGAGGACCTCTTCTGCCCGTATCGGATGAAGACTTCTGCCCCTCTGGAGGTCCACTTGTGCCCGGCTGGGTGAAGACGGCTCAAGGTAGAGAGATCTTCAGGGGGGTAGTGTTAGGTTTTTTAAGGGGGGATTGGGTGGGTTTTAGAGTAGGGTTGGGTGTGTGGGTGGTGGGTTTTAATGTTGGGGGGGTATTGTATTTTTTTTACAGGTGAAAGAGCTGATTACTTTGGGGCAATGTCCCACAAAAGGCCCTTTTAAGGGCTATTTGTAATTTAGTATAGGGTAGGGAATTTTATTATTTTGGTGGGCTTTTTATTTTATTAGGGGGATTAGAGTAGGTGTAATTAGTTTAAAAAAAATTTAATTTATTTTTTATTTTCTGTAATTTAGTGTTTGTTGTTTTTCGTACTTTAGTTTATTTAATTTAATTGTAGCTAATTGTAGTTAGTTTATGTAATTAATTTAATGATAGTGTAGTGTTAGGTGTAATTGTAATTTAGGCTAGGATTTATTTTACAGTTATATTTGTATATATTTTAACTAGGTAGTTATTAAATAGTTAATAACTATTTAATAACTATTGTACCTAGTTAAAATAAATACAAAGTTGCCTGTAAAATAAATATAAACCCTAAGCTAGCTACAATGTAACTATTAGTTATATTTTAGCTAGCTTAGGGTTTATTTTATAGGTAAGTATTTAGTTTTAAATAGGATTAATTTATTTAATTGCAGTAATTTTATTTAGATTATTTTAAATTATATTTAAGCTAGGGGGGTTAGGTTTAGACTTAGGTTTAGGGGTTAATACCTTTAATATAGTAGCAGCGACGTTGGGGGTGGCAGATTAGGGGTTAATTAATGTAGGTAGGTGTCTGCGATGTTAGGGACGGCAGATTAGGGATTAATAAAATTTAACTAGTGTTTGCGAGGCGGGAGTGCGTCGGTTTAGGGGTTAATATATTTATTAAAGTGGCGGCGATGTCCGATCGGAAGATTAGGGGTTAGTATATTTATTAAAGTGTTTCTGATGTGGGGGGGGGGGCTCTGTTTAGGGGTTAATAGGTAGTTTATGGGTGTTAGTGTACTTTGTAGCACTTTAGTTAAGAGCTTTATGTTACGGCGTTAGCCCATAAAACTCTTAGCTACTGACTTTTAAATGCGGTAGAAGTCTTGACAGGAGAGGGTCTACTGCTCACTTCTTCCAAGACTCGTAATACCAACGTTAGGCAAATCCCATTAAAAAGGATACTGTTAGAAGGGTTTGTAGAGAGGAGCGCCAATTAAGTCAAGGTCTAGTGTGTGTGTGTGAGTGATGTGTTCACACTGGAGCAGGAAAAAAATCCCTTTAGATGGGGTTTATTTCTAGTGTTAATTGTAAATGCTGATGTAGTAATAGAAATGGATATGAAATGTATAGTTTTACACAATTTATTACAGATACAATATACGATTCATAAGCATAGATCCATGGTACAAAAAGATGTATGTTAAAAGTTTAAAATATATAAAGGTAATAAAATGACTAAAAAATGATAACTGATTGGTGGATTGGTGTCCACTTAATTTAAGACTGATTCTGAGCAAAATATGTCTCGGACAAATGTCCTATATAAACATAATCTTATACATATATAAGCAGAACTAAACTCTAAATAATGTGTCGATGAGGGTCATATGTGAGAAAATAGTGGTATGCAGTGAAAAATGAAAAGTAAAAAATAATAAAAAAAAAATAAAAAAAAAAATCTTTGGACAAAAAATACAAAAAATGAAAAATAGTATTTGAAAGCAAACTAGTGTGTACACATCTAGAAAACTGTGATATCCAAAAACAATGTGATATCAAATTGTGATTAAAGTGATTTAATCTCAAAATTACATAAAAATATGTAAAAAATTAAAAAATGGAAAAATTAAAAATTAAAAAATGGAAAAATTAAAAATTAGAAAATGGAAAAATTAAAAATCCATGTGAGTGAGAGTATGTATCAACAAAAATGTGACAATGTGTGTCAAAGAAAATGTGAAACAATACACATTAAATGGACAATAAAAACTAAAATAATAGCTAAAATAAGGCAGTTAACAATGTTTTAGCATAGATAATAAACAGATATTTGATAAACAAATAAATATATAATCAAAGATTTATACAGATTGTTCTACAAAATCATAGCAATGTGGTATATGTCCTAGTAACTGTATGTCCTAAAATAGTCCTTATGAAATGTCTCTTTGCTTCCAATGCGTCCTATTTATCTAATGTTAGGGTGTAAAAAGTGTTTTCAGATGCCTCAATTCCCAGGCATTTAGAGATAAAATGGTATTTGTAAATAGAAAGATACAACTTACATCTGAAATCCCATTAAAAAGATAGGATACTCAATTGACGTAAGGGGATTTGCGGTATGCTCGAGTCGCGGAAGAAAAGTGAGCGGTACACCTGTACCTGTCAGACTCGTAATACCAGCGGGCGTTAAAAAGCAGCATTGGGACCTCTCAACGCTGCTTTTTAAGGCTATCGCAAGACTCGTAATCTAGGCGATTGTTTTTTACTGTGATCATTTTTTCTGTTCTATGCTACATATACTCTTATAAAGAGATTTTATCTGGGAATATATATTCCTGATATACACATGCCTAGTTCATCAAATAAATAAATATATATATATTTAGCTATTAAGTTGAAATTATTTTGTTTTTTAGCCACCCCAATAAAGTAATATTGTAGTGATATTTACCAACCTGCTTTCACTGTATGTGTATAGAGATACACTCTGTTCCATTGATTTATTTATCGTGTAATATTGTTTCACATTTATCCAGATCTCAGAGAGATGTACTTCTACAGCTAAATTAGCTATTTTTACTTAGTCCATCTATTAAATAGATATATTTTCAGCTATTAGATTGAAATTATCTGTTTTTTTAGCCACTCCTAATAATATTTGAGTGATATTCACTAACCTGTTTTCACTGTATGTTTATAGAGACACACACTGTTATATCGATTTAGATATCGTGCTATATTGTTTCACATTTAATCAGATCTCAGAAAGATGTATTTCCACATCTAAATTAGTGTTTTTAACTTAGTTTCAATTTGATTTGATTGACTTTCTTTTTGTCTCACTATTTGCCAAGTGGCGAATTATATTGCACATTATTCAATTTGTTATATTCACTGGTTTATATATATATATATATATATATATATATATATATATATATATATATATATATATATATATAATTTTATCTTTTTTATTTATTAGGAGTATTTTTAGTATAATACATCCTTTGCTACACACTCAATATCGTATATCACCTTTTTCACAAATTGGGTATATTTTTACATATATATTTTTTATATATACACTCTGCTTGTAGCTCCTTCCTATATTTTTTTATATAAAAGTATTGTAAATGATCTATTGTAAGGAACAAACTATTATACTCAGATTTATTTAGACATAGAAATGTAGAGGCAAAATTCATGTAAGCAATGGGAATAACGACCGGATAAATTACAAACATGGAAATAATCTTCCATATGAGGATTACATTCAGCTGTATCATAACTGTTCCTTATAATGCAACTTGATACACAATGCATGTGCTTGAAACCCCCACTGTAGTAGAGAATACATAAATCAGCCCATAGCAAGGTGGTAGTATGAAATAAAAGGCCAATACCTAATCATGAATGAAAGTGTATACATGTAAAACTTTAGAGTAAAACGTATTTGTTTCATTTTTTAATTTGTGCCACACATGCAACCCTGATTCATAATGAAATAACAGAATATTTTGAATCCAAGATAAAAATCAATGGCATCATTAAGCCAAGTGTGCATGTATGGAGCAAAAAAAAAACTGAAAACAAAAAACATACTACCATAAAGCCCCATAGTTAGAATTCTACTCAGTAAATAATTATAGAAAAACAAATACGGTTATTCCCAATAGTTTATGAATATCTCCCTTTTGGCAAACAACCTGTCTAAATCACCCCCTCTCTTAGGTCTAAACACCTTCTCAATTATACACCAGCTAAAGGTGTTCAGGCTTCTGAAATGATAGTTGGCAAAATGCTGGACAAGGGGGTTGACGACTTGCCTGCACTGATAGTTGAAAGGTGTTACCTAATGCGGGAGTTGATGTTACGGCTCGTGAGCCCTACATATTGTAACTTACATTGTTGGCAGTTTATTTGATATATGACAAATGTTGATGTGCACTTAAGATGATGTCTTATATCAAAACTCTCACCTGTGACAAATGAGTTAAAGGTTTTAGTTACCCTTACATATTTGCAAGGTCTACATTTCTGCATTTATATGTACCAGCATATGACAACCAGGAACTAGAGGGGCACTCTCATTTCTCAATCGAGTGGGTTCTAAAATCCCTCCCAATGTAGGACATCTCCTGGAGGAGCACCTGAGACCCTCTTCAACCAATCCTGTCAACATGTCGTCTGCTTCTAGTAACAGAAATTGTTTTTGGACTATTTTGGTGACTTCAGAATACTGTGCACTGTACTAGGTTATGTATGTTTTGGAGTGATTATGAGCACTATATATATGTAAGTGTAGTGCCAAACAACTGTGGAACGGAAGTGCAACTACGTCAATTCCGGATAAACAAAATTATGGAAAATATTAACCTAGTAACTAAATTTAATATATACACATAGTATGTGCAAAAAATGGCAGTGCTACTTAACCTTCTCTCTTAGCAGTATTGCCTAACTCAGAGAGATAAGAACATAAAAAACACGTAATTCGTGGTGCTCAAATATTGTACAAATAGCTAGTGCCTGTAGTCATGGTTACCATTTGGCAAGTAAAAGAAAAGTTAAGATTTGAGTGAGATCGTGATTCTTTGCGATCAAATATTGTGCATATAGCTAATACATGTAACATGTACCCATGGTTGCCATTTGGCAGGTGAATACACAGCCCACTTCACTGTCTTGGTGTAGTGTACCTGTTGCTCTGACTGCTTTTGGCAGCATAATTTCATACTATTAGTGCATGATCAGATATAATACTTATATTAATGTGCCATTTTAGCCAAATTGTAACCTATCAGAGAGCGCTTCAAGATTAATCATGTTATTTCACCCCCAACGTGTTACACACAAAGGCAATACATAGTTATGGAAGAAAGTTTTTTTTAACTAGTTCCTAACCTATATACAATGTTATCCTAAGTTCCTAAAGTTATCTTCACTTAAAAACAAGTAGTTACAGGTGCTATGTTTATCATCCTCTATCTATTTTTCATCTATTTTGCTGTGATTTCTGTTCTGGACCGGACTTAACATATTAGGGTCTTACTGTAGTGACATGATCCCACCTAATATGCTAAGTCCGGTCCAAACTTTATGTTATCTTTTTAATGGTGTTTGTGTATACAAGTGGCCCTATACATTTTTTTTGCTTTTGCACTAACTGTGCTTGAAGTTAAAAATTACTCCGGCCACATTAGCGTGTGTATTACAACTTGAAAGTAAAATGTTAGCGTGTGAGCGAAAGTCTGGATATTGAGACTGCGCTAACTTCTCCCCATAGACTTCTATGGGGCACGCTGAAAAAACCTAATACTTATCAATCGCGCACTAACCCCACACTGTCCTAGAACAACTGCAAGAAAGGTGCTTTACTTCAAATTCCTATGTTCTTAACATATAATATTCTTTTTATTGTATATACAGTACAGTCAAGGTCAAACATATTGGCACCCCTGCATTTCTGTCAGATACTGCACCACTTTGCCCAGAAAATTGTTCAGTTACAAATGTTTAGGCATTCTCATGTTTATTTCTTTTGTTTGTATTTGTATGACACAAAAAAAGGAGAGAAAAAAAAAGCTAAATCTGATACATTCCATGCAAAACTCCAACAATTGAATGGACAAAATTATTGGCACCTTCTTAAAATTGTAAGAAAAAATTGCATTCTCCATGTTTGTGATGCTCCTGTAATTTGTAATTAAACTCACAGCAATTAACAGGTGCTGACAATATAGAAATTACACCGGCAACCAGTTAAAATGGTGAAAAATGTACTCAACCTTTCTGTTGTGTGTCTCTATGTGCCACACCGAACAAGTAGAAGAGAAAGAGCAGCAAATAATTATCTGAGGAGTTGAGAACAAAGATTGTGGAAAAGCATGGACAATCTCAAGGTTACAAGTCCATCGCCAGAGATCTTAATGTTCCTGTGTTCACTGTGCGCAATATTGTCAAGAAGTTTACAGCCCATGGCACTGTAGCTAATCTCCCTGGATGTGAACGAAAGAGAAAAATGTATTGCAAGAAAGGATTGTTCGAATGGTGGATAAAGAACCTCAATCAACTTCCAGACAAATTCAAGCTGACCTTCAGGCACAGTGTACAAATGTGTCAGCTTGCAGTATACATCTCCATCTAAATGAAAAGGGATGCTATGGTAGGAGATTGGAATTTGCCAAAACTTACCTGAGGAAGCCAAAATCCTTTCGGGAGAAAGTGCTGTGCAGACAAAGCAAAATTACAGCTTTTAGGTAAAACTCATCATTCTACTGTTTTGTGAAAAAGAAATGAGGCTTTTAAAGAAAAGAATACAGGTCCTACAGTCAAACATGGTGGAGGTTCACTGATGTTTTGGGGTTGCTTTGTTGCTTCAGGCACTGGATGTCTTGACTGTAACCATGGCATTATGAAATCTGAAGACTACCAAAGAATGCTGTGGTGCAATGTAGGGCTCAGTGTCATCATGTCCTTCTGATTAAATTTTAATATATTTGACATGCATAGTGTACTGGCCTGACCAAACAGGCAGACTGATTGTGCAAGATTAAAAATCAGTTTATTTGGTATATTTGGGGGCCAATTTATCATAGTGTGAGCGGACATGATACTGTGTAGCATATCATGTCCGCCGCACATCAATAAATGCCGACTGCATACTTAATCTTACTCTGTAACTAATAGCACTCATTGTGAACTACTTGTGCAATGCCGCCCCCTGCAGATTTACGGCCAATCGGCTGCTAGCAGGGAGTGTCAATCAATCTGATCGTATTCAATCAGGTTGATTTCTGTCCGCGGCCTCAGAGCAGACGGACATGTTATGGAGCAGCGGTCTTTAGACCGCTGCTTCATAACTGCTGTTTCCAGCGAGCCTGAAGGCTTGCGTGGAAAAAGGGACATCCGTACGGAGCTTGATAAATTGGCCCCATGGTCTCCGGTTGATTTATTTAATCTAGAAATATTTTCATGCAATTTTTGATGCTAATAAAAAAAAAGAAAACATATTAAAATAGCAAAAGTAGAAGACTAGAAATTAGAAAAGCTAATTGAAAATTAAAAGTAGTTTTTTTTTAATGATTTAAGCACTAACAAATGCATAGAGAGCTCATTAGTTAGCCTGTATCTTCAGACTCGGGAGTAGCTTTAACAAGTGCCAGGCAGACATGATTCATTGTAGCTAATCATGTCAGCCCGAGATCTTGTGAAATGCTTGTGCAATGCCGTCCCCTGCACATTCGCGGCCAATCGGCCACTAGCAAGGGGTGTTAATCACCCCTATCGGATCGGTTCGGGATGATTGCAAGTTAAGGAGCAGCGGTCTTACGACTGCTGCTTATTTACTTACGTTTCTGGTGAGACTTGATGGGCAGTGGGTACATATTTCTTTGAATTGTACAAATTTTGAGTTTTTCTGCATGAAATTAATTTCATAAAAGTCTTTTATTGAAGCGGTAGGCCAGTGAGATGCAGGTTTATTCCCTTTACATTGTGGTGTATTTAGGAATAAAGCATGTAAAATGCTGGATTTATATTTGTATGCAATGACATTTTCGTATAGCAGTGTCAGGGACAGAGCTGACCAGAGACTCTGCTAAGGCATGTGAAGCTCACTGTCAGCTGGTCTGGTGTATATATGCTCCTAGCAGACCTTGCCGTTCTATATTACAGTTATTATATTGAGCTATAAGATAAAATGTATGAATTTACAGAAAAATTATGTACAGTAAACTAAAAGAGAATAAAACTGCTCTGACAACAATGCTGAGCGGATCATGTTGAACAGACCGATGATAAATCAGCCCCATATTCTTTAATAAAGCTCATTTTACCATTGATACAGTAGCAAGACATTTATGTGTGTAGATGTTTATGTTAGCTTTGGTATACAGGTGAAACTCGAAAAATTAGAATATCGTGCAAAAGTTCATTTATTTCACCAACGCAACTTAAAAGGTGAAACTAATATATGAGATAGACTCATTACATGCAAAGCAAGACAGTTCAAGCCGTGATTTGTCATAATCGTGATGATTATGGCTTACAGCTCATGAAAACCCCAAATCCACAATCTCAGAAAATTAGAATATTACATGCAATCAATAAAACAAGGATTGTACATACTGTACCTGTAGAACAATATTGGACCTCTGAAAAGTATAAGCATGCATACTGTATGTACGTTTGCAGCAATTACTGCCTCAATGCGGTGTGGCATGGAAGCTATCAGCCTGTGGCACTGCTGAGGTGTTATGGAAGACCAGGATTCTTCAATAGCCGCCTTCAGCTCTTCTGCATTGTTCGTTCTCATGTCTCTCATCTTTCTCTTGGCAATGCCCCATAGATTCTCTATGGGGTTCAGGTCAGGCGAGTTTGCTGGCCAATCAAGCACAGTAATCCCACGGTCATTGAACCAGGTTTTGGTGCTTTTGGCAGTGTAGGCAGGTGCCAAGTCCTGATGGAAAATGAAGTCAGCATCCCCATAGAGCTCGTCTGTGGAAGGAAGCATGAAGTGCTCCAAAATCTCTTGGTAGACGGCTGCGTTGACCCTGGACTTAATGAAGCACAGTGGACCAACACCAGCAGATGACAGGGCTCCCTAAATCAACACAGACTGTGGAAACTTCACACTGGACTTCAAGCATCTTGCAGTGGGTGCCTTTCCATTCTTCCTCCATACTCTGGGTCCTTGGTTTCCAAATGAGATGCAAAATTTGCTCTCCTCAGAAAAGAGGACTTTGGACCACTGAGCAACAGACCAGGGCATTTATTTATCAAGCCTTCAACCGCAAATACACTGGAATTCCGCAGCGTAATTGTGGCGAGCCTGATTCTTCTTAGTTATCAAAGCCTAAAGACCAGCAAAAGTAGAATTTTGTGACGTAACATACGATCCGCTGGTCTCAGTCTGACGCAGATCGATGCTTACGTCACTACAGATGTTCCGAATGCAAATTCGGCACTATCTGACTAATTTTTCTAGTTTTATATAAATATTGTCTACTTTTTTTAAACTTTTAATATTTCATTTTTCTGTAGTGGAGCGGTTCCCACCCGCTCCCTCCCCGTGCACGCGCGCGCCCCCGATCACCCCCGCCCACGATCCCGCCCCCCTCCACATCATCAGGGCCATCGATGGCCGCCACCCGCCTCCCGAACCGGCTCCCACCCACCAACGGATTTAGCCGGTGATGTCCGGTGCAGAGAGGGCCACAGAGTGGCTCTCTCTGCACCAGATTGCTAAAAAGGTTATTGCAGGATGCCTCGATATCGAGGCATCACTGCAATAACCGTAAAGCAACTGGAAGCGTGCAGGATCGCTTCCAGCTGCTTTCCAGACCAAGGACGTACGCCACACGTCCTCGGTCATTAACTGTATTTTTTTGTGGCGTACGTCCTTGGTCGTTAAGGGGTTAAAGATTACAATATAGTTGTTCTGATTGATACATTCTAGATTATAAAAAAAAGAATAAAGACATTTAAAAATATATATATTTTTTTTTAAATCATAATACTATATTTTATACTATAACAAAGTCCAGGTACATAATGGGTATATTGCTAATTTGTGGTGGATGATATATTAATATCGATAAAATCATAAATGTTCTTATTATGGTTCATATTTACTGGATAAGATAAAAAATAGTTTATTAGTTCAGTGAGATTTTGCCCTGAATAAAGATTAACAATGCAGGATATTAACATCTTGCAGAAGTAAGCGGCCACAGTTTTTCCCACTTACAGTAATAAGCTTTAAAAAGTTCACACTATGAAAATTGCATTGTCACAAAATAGTGAGTTTGCCACCATTTAAAATCAAAAAGATGTTTCCATTAAACCAAAATACAACAACATTACTGTACAGTGAGAAATAACAGTTTGGGGCGATTGAAGTGGCTCAAGGAGTTTCAATGGTGGAAATGTCACAATTTTCAAAAACACAATTTACACTGTAAACTTTTTAAACTGAGACATTAATAGCCTGTTTGTTAATCTTCACTCTAGGGCAAAACTTCACTAAATTAAAAAACAAAGTTTAAGAAATTATATAATAAGCAATTCCACGGTCTGATGCCTATAAATATTACGCATGACCCATATACCCATAATTAACCAGCTAAAGTAGATAATTATAAAGGGCCAAATTACCAGTGATGGGCAATCACTAGGGCAAGGAGCCTAAAAACGATCCCGAGATTGTAGTGTTCCTTAACGCTCTAATCCATATTACAAGTGGTGCTCTGTTTACATTACCATGGATTTATGTGCGCCCCATATTTTCTATGGTCGACATTAAGCGGCAATATTCATATTACAAGTTGAAAGTAAATACGATTGTTCGAATGCAATCGCATTTAACGCTTAAACTTTGGCCGGTGGAAACAGTGAAAATTCATAGGGGTCGATTTATCAAATGACAGCCGGACATGATTCGCTATAACTGTCGACATTTAAAATTGCACAAGCATTTCTGGTTGTGAAATGCCGCCCTCTGCACATTTGCAGCCAATCATCCACTAGTAGGTGTTGTCAATCATCCCAATTGTATCTGATCAGTTAAGGAGCAGCACTCTTACGACCACTGCTTCTTAACTTCAGTTTCTGGCGAGCCGGACACTTCAGGGGTAGATTGCTGCATCCGCTGCTTAATAAATCTACCCCCATAGTGTGCTAAAAGAGACTGCACCCTGAGTGGCACTTTTTTTTGTTCTTTTTTTAAATTGCAATTCAAATCAGCCAATAATATGAAAGCTTCTTCTATTGGCTGATTTGCGAGGGGGTACCTTGCATTAAAAATTTAGTGCTCGACAGGTGACCGCATGAAGAGGATGTCAGCCAATGTCAGCTGTGATGAAGATAGAAGACCGTCAGGATGAAGATGGAGCGCAACCAGGCATGGAGCTGGATTCAACTTTGGTGAGCACCATCTTTTGGGGTTTAGTATTTGGATTTTTTTTGGGTGTTGTTTATTTTTTTTTAGAATAGGGTTTCATTTGTTTTTTTGGCAGCAAAAGAGCTAAATGCCCTTCTAAGGGCAATGCTTAGCCAAATGCCCTTTTCAGGCCAATTTGTAGAGTAGGTTTTTTTAGGTAGCCTTTTTTGGTGGGGGTTTCTTGAAGAATGATGTAGGTTTTTTTTTTGTTTTTTTTTTTAAAGAGCTAAATCGCTTTAGGGCAATGCCCTACAAAAAACCCTTTATAGTTAAGTGTTAGTATAGGTTTTTTTATTTTGCGTAGTTTTTTTTTAATTGGGGCTTTAGTTTTAGAATAACCATAACTTTTAGTTTTAGAACAGGCATAATTTGTTTTTTGTTTTTTCTGTAATAGTATTTTTTTTGTAATGGTAACTTTATTTCATGCAATGTTAGGTGTTTTTTTTTTCAGGTAAGGTTAGTTTTTTTTTAGATATGGTTAGGAGATAATAGTTTAGTGAAGTAGTTTGCGATATGGGGGTGTGGCGGATTAGGGGTTAATAGAGTAGTGGGGACTTTGTGGTGGGCTATGTGGCATGTTAGGGGTTAATATGGTAGTGGGCTATGTGGTGGGTTAGGGGTTAATAGTGTAGTGTGGAATTTATGGTGGGCTATTTGTTGGGTTAGGGATTAATAGTGTAATGGAGACTTGTCAATGGGTTAGAGGTAAATAGTGTAGTGCAGACTTTGTGGGTGACTTTGGGGTGGGTTAGGGCTTAATAGAGTAGGGGGCTTATGTGATTAGGAGTATGGGTGTTAGTTTTTTTCCACTTTTCTCTCTCCACTGAAGTTTATGGGGAGTACATTAACGCAGTCAAGATATTCTAACTTCTGCTCTTTGCGTGCATCAGGTAAGCGTGCAAGCAAAAAACATTTACTTTTCAACTTGTAATGTATGGGCTCCCGATGCGCGCAAAGAGGAGAAGTCGAGCAGAGTTAGCGTGTGAGCAAGAGCGGTAATTATCGCTCCACTCGTAATCTTGCCCTAAATAATTCAAATTACACTAACTCTCACAGGACATGCAGAGGCTGCAGTATTAATCATTCTCCAAATGGAATGCAAACCTCACATTGCACAGTTTAATTTACTAACACACCTCTTTGCTAGAGAGACTTCAAACAATTTGAGCATTTTTTGAGCATTTCACATATACTTTTGATTAACAGTGTAAATACCTTTACAAAATAGCAATATTATAAACAGCTTTAGAAGGCCCATGAGCTAAAGCTCTCTGCTCTGGGAAGATTATCAGCCCCATAATGATATAATCAAAGGAATGTTTAGCCTTAGAATAATATGAAGATTTATTTTTTAACTTTATATTAGTTCTTTATATATTGAAGATATGAATGTACAGGGTTTATTTCTATAAACTACTTGAAGTTTTCTATTTAGCTCTTTCTTCTGCTGAGGACAATTGGAAACAGAAATAAATCAGGTATTAAAATAGATTCCTTCCTTTATTATACTCAGTAGATTATAGAGATTCATGGAAAACTAAATGGTACATTAAACACCTTGTATTTACAAGCAATTTCCAATGTGCTGTTATAGAATAGTATATCAGCCAAGTCTAATTTTTTTTTTTTTTTAAATTTACATTCTTTTTATTGCAATTGTATTTCAATAGTCAAATGCCACACACCTTTGCCTTATTTGCAAGAGCCAATTGGGACTTGGATCTGCAAACAACAAGGCTAGTCATGGTAATAATGTTATAAAATACACTGTTTTGTAGTTGCTATCAATTAAAGGCAATTAGGGAAAGATATGTAGCAGGATTAACCTAGGATGCATTTCAAGTTTTTAGAATTACAAAATCCTCAATTTTTCTCAGCCAATCGCATCTTTAACTTTATCATAGTTTACTAGCGCACCTTCTGCTGAGCACGAGCAAAAGCAAGAAAACTCCCCCCATGTTAGCGTGCTTGAGTCTTTTGCACGTGTGTAAAGTTTTACTTTCAAATTGTAATACGAGCACAAGAATAGGAGCACTATTGAGTTAAAGTGACAGTTTACTCAAAAATTTTCTCCCCTTTAATTTGTTCCCAATGATCCACTTTACCTGCTGGAGTGTATTAAATTGTTTACAAGTAGCTCCTTTACCCTTATATTGGCATTTTAAATTGTTAATTTAGCATGTGGTATCCCCACCTATTCTGATAAGCTTTGTAAACACAGCCAGCAGAAGAAATTACACTTCCAGTGGGATATAGCAGAGATAAGGTAATACAATGTTGATTTTCCATTGTTCTCTCAAAGTATTGGTGATTGTTTTAAGGACAGATATAAGATAAAGAAGCAGGTATAAGTACACAATGTGATACAGTAATGAGATCTGATTATACCTACAAGCTCAACCTATTTTATTAGGTTGTGGCTTCAAAACACAAAATCAGAGCTTTAATATACACAAATAAACCTTAAAAAGCTCATTTTCATACATTATTTTATCTGCAGTTGGTAAAAAAAGCAATTGTAAACACATTAAGGGAAAAACTATTTTACAGTATACTGTCCCTTTAACTTGAGTGCAGTTAGCACTCAATAACGCTAATATTTTTGCACTCCAAAATCTAGGCCTTTGTGGGGCCAACATTTTGAGTTTAACGTCCCTTTAAATCTCAATTATCAGTAGTACTTTAGGTTAGATTATTGTTAGTTTACATCAGCTAAATTATTATAAAACATTATTTGATGCAAAATATGTTTAATTGCTATATAATAATTGGAATATGTTTTTATTACCGAGGCTCTGTTCCAATACATTGTAATTCCTGTGCAAATTGATTCTATGTTACTTCTTCTAAGCCATGTCAAACAATTAAAATAGTGATAGTGATTGCTTAAAGGATTACTTTCTGTTATAAGTTTTAAGCTAAACAACTAACATATTAAAGTTAATAAACATTAATTAAAACCTACTGACCTATATTTTCTCCAAAACAAAGTTTCATAACGTTCTAAAAGTTATATCTTTTATTCACCAATGATGTCACGTTATCCTGCCCACTATTTTCAGCACTGAGTGTTCAAAATACTTAAACCAATAACTTTGTGTTTAAAGCGCCATTTTGAAACCTAGGTATTGTAAACGGATTGGTACAGAGCAAAGGATACCCATGGAGTGGGTTTGGAAAACAATTAAATTTGCAGACAAGATTTCTGATATACGGTAGAGATATGTTAATTAAATGCTATTGATAAAAAGCGTATTTGGGGTAGTTAGTTAGTAACAGGCATAGAAAATATTTACTTACAGTGGCCCTTTAAATTAGTAAAATTACTCATATCTGGAACATCTATTTAAAGAAAAATCTAGTTAAATAAATTAAAAACTATAAGAAATAGGCTTATAACAGACTTTTCAATGGGGTTTTCACAGACCTTTGTGGAAGCAAAATGTGTTAAAGGGACACTGAACCCAAATGTTTTCTTTCTTGATTCAGATAGAGCATGCAATTTTAAGCAACTTTCTAATTTACTCCTAGTATCAATTTGTCTTCATTCTCTTGCTATATTTGTTTGAAAAAGAAGGCATCTAAGCACATAGTTTGGTTCAGTACCCTGGACAGCACTTGTTTATTGGTTGTTGAATTTATCCACCAATCAACAAGAACAACCCAGGTTGTTCACCAAAAATGGGCCAGCATCTAAATTTACATTCTTGCTTTTCAAATAAAGATACCAAGAGAACGAAGAAAATTTGATAATAGGAGTAAATTGGAAAGTTGCTTAAAATTGCATGCTCTATTTGAATCACAAAAGAAAAAAATTGGGTTCAGTGTCCCTTTAAACCAAAGAAAAAAGTAAAATATGACAACTAATTGGTTTAATATTGATGATGAGCTTTAAGTGGTTTATTCACAGAATTCAGAAATTATTGGAAAATTACACCAAAAAGATTATTACATTCCACAAAAACCTGTAGCTTTATAACTGTTAAAAAATATATATCATAAACTGTGTTAATTTGCAACCTCTGATTCTGCTATGGCCAAACATGTATATTAGACATATAAATTGGAGAAATGTTTGGTTTGTATGAAATTTTCGTTTCAGATTTTTTCGATCGATTCAGGTTGTCAAAATTTTGTTTGTTGCATCAATACATGACCCAAATCAATTGAAAAATTCTGAACAGAAAATTTCGGACAAAATTAAAATTTCTTGGTTTAACTGAATATTCGGATAACAATTTTGTTCTATTTGGAATTTGTTACATCGCATTAACGCCTATAAGAAGCCCTCAAACCACTAATTTTTAGCTACATAATTACACTGCTAGCAAATGCAAACAATCCAAACAAAGGAACTGGAGCAAGTTTTACAAAGATATTTCAAGTAATACATTCGGCTAGATTTAGAGTTTTGTCGGTAAAGACCCGCGTAGCTAACACTGCTTTTTTTCCCAACACACCCTTCCAACAACGCTGGTATTTATAGTTGTCTGAGGGGCTGCGTTAGGCTCAAAAAAGGGTGCGTTGAGCCTAACTTAGCTCCACTTCACCTCTCAATACCAGGGTTGCTTACGGTGGCGGTAAGCTGGGAAAACGTGCTTGTGCACGATATCCCCATAGAAAACAATGGGGCTGAGCTGGCTGAAAAAAAACCTAACACCTGCAAAAAAGCAGCGTTCAGCTCCTAACGCAGCCCCATTGTTTCCTATGGGGAAACACTTTCTAAGTCTGCACCTAACACCCTAACATGAACCCTGAGTCTAAACACCCCTAACCTTACACTTATTAACCCCCTAATGTGCCGCCTCCGCTATCGCTGACCCCTGCATATTATTATTAACCCCTAATCTTCCGCTCCGGACACCGCCGCAACCTACATTATCCCTATGAACCCCTAATCTGCTGCCCCTAACACTGCTGACCCCTATATTATATTTATTAACCCCTAATCTGCCCCCCCCCCCAATGTCACCGCTACCTTACCTAGACTTATTAATCCTTAATTTGCCGACCGGACCTTGCCGCCACTATAATAAATGTATTAACCCCTAAACCGCCGCACTCCCGCCTCGCAAACACTAGAATAAAAAGTATTAACCCCTAATCTGCCCTCTCTAACATCGCCGCCACCTATCTACAATTATTAACCCCTAATCTCCCACCCACACCGTCACCGCTACTATAATAAAGTTATTAACCCCTAAACATAACTCTAACCCTAACCCTAACACCCCTCTAACATAAATATAATTTATATTAAACTAAATAATATTCCTAAAATTAACTAAATTATTCCTATTTAAAACTAAATACTTACCTATAAAATAAACCCTAATATAGCTACAATATAATTAATAATTACATTGTAGCTATTTTAGGATTTATATTTATTTTACAGGCAACTTTGTATTTATTTTAACTAGGTACAAAAGCTATTAAATAGTTAATAACTATTTAATAGCTACCTAGTTAAAATAAATACAAAATTACATGTAAAATAAATCCTAAACTAAGTTACAATTAAACCAAACACTACACTATCATTAAATTAATTAAATAAATTACCTACAATTAAATACAATTAAATTAACTATTCTATAATACAAAAACAAACAAACACTAAATTACAAAAAATAAAAAAAGAATTACAAGCAGTTTAAACTAATCACACCTAATCTAAGCCCCCTAATAAAATAAAAAAGCCCCCCAAAATAAAAAATTCCCTACCCTATTCTAAAATACAAACGTAATCAGCTCTTTTACCAGCCCTTAAAAGGGCTTTTTGCGGGGCCTTGCCCCAAAGTAATCAGCTCTTTTGCCTGAAAATAAAATTACAATACCCCCCAACATTACAACCCACCACCCACACACCCCTACTCTAACCCACCCAAACCCCCCTTAAAAAAACCTATCACTAACCCCCTGAAGATCTCCCTACCTTGAGTCGTCTTCACCCAGCCGAGCCAAATTCTTCATCCAAGCGGAGCAAGAAGATGTCCTCCATCCGGTAGAAGTCTTGATCCAAGCGGCAAAGAAGAGGTCCTCCATCCGGGCGAAGTCTTGATCCAAGCGGCAAAGAAGAGGTCTTCCATCTGGGCGATGTCTTCTTCCAAGCGGCATCTTCTATCTTCTTTCTTCCGGATCCATCTTCATCCCACCGACGCGGAACATCCTTCTTCCCCGACGGACTAACGACGAATGAAGGTTCCTTTAAGGGACGTCATCCAAGATGGCGTCCCTTCAATTCCAATTGGCTGATAGAATTCTATCAGCCAATCGGAATTAAGGTAGAAAAAATCTGATTGGCTGATGCAATCAGCCAATCAGATTGAAGTTTAATCCGATTGGCTGATCCAATCAGCCAATCATATTGAACTCACATTCTATTGGCTGATCGGAACAGCCAATAGAATGCGAGTTCAATACGATTGGCTGATTGGATCAGCCAATCGGATTGAACTTCAATCTGATTGGCTGATTGAATCAGCCAATCAGATTTTTTCTACCTTAATTCCGATTCGCTGATAGAATTCTATCAGCCAATCGGAATTGAAGGGACGCCGTCTTGGATGACGTCCCTTAAAGGAACCTTCATTCGTCGTTAGTCCGTCGGTGAAGAAGGATGTTCCGCGTCGGCGGGATGAAGATGGATCCGGAAGAAAGAAGATAGAAGATGCCGCTTGGAAGAAGACATCACCCGGATGGAAGACCTCTTCTTTGCCGCTTGGATCAAGACTTCGTCCGGATGGAGGACAGCTTCTTGCTCCGCTTGGATGAAGAATTCGGCTTGGCTGGGTGAAGACGACTCAAGGTAGGGAGATCTTCAGGGGGTTAGTGATAGTTTTTTTTAAGGGGGGTTTGGGTGGGTTAGAGTAGGGGTATGTGGGTGGTGGGTTGTAATGTTGGGGTGGGGTATTGTATTTTTATTTTCAGGCAAAAGAGCTGATTACTTTGGGGCAAGGCCCTGCAAAAAGCCCTTTTAAGGGCTGGTAAAAGAGCTGATTACTTTTGTATTTTAGAATAGGGTAGGGAATTTTTTGTTTTGGGGGGCTTTTTTATTTTATTAGGGGGCTTAGATTAGGGGTAATCAGTTTAAACTGCTTGTAATTCTTTTTTATTTTTTGTAATTTAGTGGGGTTTTTTTGTATTATAGAATAGTTTATTTAATTGTATTTAATTGTAAGTAATTGTAGGTAATTTATTTAATTAATTTACTGATAGTGTAGTGTTAGGTTTAATTGTAACTTAGGTTAGGATTTATTTTACATGTAATTTTGTATTTATTTTAACTAGGTAGCTATTAAATAGTTATTAACTATTTAATAGCTTTTGTACCTAGTTAAAATAAATACAAAGTTGTCTGTAAAATAAATATAAATTCTAAAATAGCTACAATGTAATTATTAATTATATTGTAGCTATATTAGGGTTTATTTTATAGGTAAGTATTTAGTTTTAAATAGTAATAATTTAGTTAATTTTAGGAATATTATTTTGTTTAATATAAATTATATTTATGTTAGGGGGTGTTAGGGTTAGAGTTATGTTTAGTGGTTAATAACTTTATTATAGTAGCGGCGACGGTGCGGGTGGGAGATTAGGGGTTAATAATTGTAGATAGGAGGCGGCGATGTTAGGGAGGGCAGATTAGGGGTTAATACAATTTATTCTAGTGTTTGTGAGGCGGGAGTGCAGCGGTTTAGGGGTTAATACATTTATTATAGTGGCGGTGAGGTCCGGTCGGCAGATTAGGGGTTAATAAGTATAGTTAGGTAGTGGCGACATTGGGGGGTTCAGATTAGGGGTTAATAAATATAATATAGGGGTCGGCGATGTTAGGGGCAGCAGATTAGGGGTTCATAAGTATAACGTAGGTGGCGGCGATGTCTGATCGACAGATTAGGGGTTAAAACAATTTATTAGAGTGGCGGCGATGTGGGGGGCCTCGGTTTAGGGGTACATAGGTAGTTTATGGGTGTTAGTGTACTTTAGAGCACAGTAGTTAAGAGCTTTATATTCCGGCGTTAGCCCATAAAGCTCTGAACTACTGACTTTTTTTGGCGTTAGGAGTCTTGTCGGTAGAGGCTCTACTGCTCACTTCTCACAAGACTCCAAATACCAGCGTTAGGCAGATCCCATAGAAAAGATAGGATACGCAATTGGCGTAAGGGGATCTGCGGTAGCCTGGAATCACGGTAGGGAAATGAGCGTTAGACCCTTTCCTGCCTGACTCTAAATACCAGCGGGCGGCCAAAAGCAGCATTAGGACCCCTTAACGCTGCTTTTGACGGCTAACGCCAAACTCTAAATCTAGCTGATTGAAATTAAAAGCACCACAATAGGATCTTTTTGGACTTCCTGTTGGAGGCGGGGCATGCAGGTGGTTGCAGGTAGCTGCAGGTGCTGAGGACGCTCCGTGCCTCTGGGAGAGGCCCAAATCAATTTCCAACAGATGCACTGGTTTCCCTTGGCCATATCCAGGCTTGGGAACATGGATTACGATCCAGCATGGGAAGTCCGAGTTGCAGCCTAAAAGTGCACGGTGGCTGGTGCACGCCATTTCTACAAAAAACTCCCAGTCGATAAAATATCACTATTTCAAGATAAACCCTCTCTTATATCTAAGGCCTTACACCAGTGATTGTCAACTTCTTTACCTACTACACCCTACACCTAAAGGCCGTCTGTGGAGAGACTCTAAGCTCACCTGCACAAGAGCTGTCTTCTTGATTGAGCATACCTTTACGCCGTCATACAGGTCACAGATCGAGGATCCTGAAAAAAAAAAAAAGAGAAAAAAGAGGAAAAAAAAAAAAAAAGCACCACAATAACCTTTCCATACATTTTTTTTCAATTCCCTCATGATAAAGTACCCACATTCCTCACTTACTCACACACGAGAGGCCGCAGCAGAAAGCAGAGTAAGTGAACTAAGCTTTTGATAATAATAATAATATAGCACGTAAACCCCAACAATACACCTCCAAGAAAGGAGGACAAAAGCGTTTAGAGTCTCTTGGACACAGTGCCCAGCAGTTCCCTGAGAATAAGGTATTGACAGATGATGACCAGCACAGAGCAGTGAGGGCGGGAGCAGAAGTGGCAGCAGGCTAGGTAGGTAGGCATGGCAGAGCAGGGAGGACGGGAGCAGAAGTGGCAGCAGGCTAGGTAGGTAGGCCTGGCAGAGCAGGAGCAGGAGTGGCAGCATGCTAAGTAGGTAGGCCTGGCAGAGCAGGGAGGGCAGGAGCAGAACTGGCAGCAGGCTAGGTAGGTAGGCCTGGCAGAGCAGGGAGGGCAGGAGCAGAAGTGGCAGCAGGCTAGGTAGGTAGACCTGGCAGAGCAGGGAGGGCAGGGGCAGGAGTGGCAGCAGGCTAGGTAGGTAGGCCTGGCAGAGCAGGGAGGGCAGGAGCAGAAGTGGCAGCAGGCTAGGTAGGTAGACCTGGCAGAGCAGGTAAGGCAGGGGCAGGAGTGGCAGCAGGCTAGGTAGGTAGGCCTGGCAGAGCAGGGAGGGTGGGAGCAGAAGTGGCAGCAGGCTAGGTAGGTAGGCCTGGCAGAGCAGGGAGGGCAGGGAGGGCAGGGGCAGGAGTGGCAGCAGGCTAGGTAGGTAGGCCTGGCAGAGCAGGGAGGGCGGGAGCAGAAGTGGTAGCAGGCTAGGTAGGTAGACCTGGCAGAGCAGGGAGGGCAGGGGCAGGAGTGGCAGCAGGCCAGGTAGGTAGGCCTGGCAGAGCAGGGAGGGCGGGAGCAGAAGTGGCAGCAGGCTAGGTAGGTAGGCCTGGCAGAGCAGGGAGGGCAGGGGCAGGAGTGGCAGCAGGCTAGGTAGGTAGGCCTGGCAGAGCAGGGAGGGTGAGAGCAGAAGTGGCAGCAGGCTAGGTAGGTAGACATGGCAGAGTAGTGAGGGCAGGGGCAGGAGTGGCAGCAGGCTAGGTAGGTAGGCCTGCCAGAGCAGGGAGGGCAGGAGCAGAAGTGGCAGCAGGCTAGGTAGGTAGGCCTGGCAGAGCAGGGAGGGCAGGGACAGGAGTGGCAGCAGGCTAGGTAGGTAGGCCTGGCAGAGCAGGGAGGGCGGGAGCAGAAGTGGCAGCAGTCTAGGTAGGTAGACCTGGCAGAGCAGGGATTGCTGGGGCAGGAGTGGCAGCAGGCTAGGTAGGTAGACCTGGCAGAGCAGGGAGGGCAGGGGCAGGAGTGGCAGCAGGCTAGGTAGGTAGGCCTGGCAGAGCAGGGAGTGCAGGGGCAGAAGTGGCTGCAGGCTAGGTATGTAGACCTGGCAGAGCAGGGAGGGCAGGGGCAGGAGTGGCAGCAGGCTAGGTAGGTAGGCCTGGCAGAGCAGGGAGGGCAGGGGCAGGAGTGGCAGCAGGCTAGGTAGGTAGGCCTGGCAGAGCAGGGAGAGCAGGGGCAGGAGTGGCAGCAGCAGGCAGCAGAGTTACTGAACTAGATAGGTAGGCCAGACAGTACATCAACCGTGAAAAAAAAAAAAAAAACACCTCCAGGCAGGGGAGGAGGAGGACAAACATGTTACACTCATACTAACACTGTCTAATAAAAAAATAATTAAAAAAAATATTGCACAAAAAAGTAATAAGGGCTCAAAGAGATGAGATCTCGGTTGTTCGAAAAAAAGAAAAGCTGCCAAAGTACTTTAATATAGAGATACAAACAGATACATTGCTAAATATGTATTTGTATGTATATAGATATGTCTAAATATGTGTACATATATATTAATGTATTTATATGTGTGTATATGTATTGACAGACATATATACACATATAAACATATATATATATATATATATATATATATATACAGTATGTACACATATATAGACATGTAAGTGCATTAGAGACCTTTGCCATTAAGTAGATGAAAAGATGTAAAAACATATATGCTAGATTTTTATTTAATAAAGATTTTAACTATGTATTTACTGTAAATATTTCACATTTGCTAATGTGAATATGATATGTTTTTTCAACAATTTTTTTTCTTCATCGACTTCTATGGGGAATTTGATTGTACTGTATTTGCGTGATCTTGGATGTTAGGTTTTTTTTTTACTCTTTTATGTCCATTGATTTCTATGGGGTAATACATGCACTCGCACACAAAAAATTAAGTTAGGATATTTGCACTATTTGAGTTACAGATTGTGCAAAATACATTTTTTTTGGAACTAGCAATATGAACGCAACTCGAATAGCGCAAAAAGCTTAACTCTAGTGAAGTTTTCGCAATCACAGAAAAAAAAAATAACGCTCCACTTGTAATCTAGCCATTTTAAGGTCTTTTTCTGGTTATGTCTAAAATAATGCAATCGGGTAACTCTCATTTTGTATAGCAGAACTGCCTGAATTCGGAAAATTGGTCATCAAAGTATCTATATTTTAAAGTAGACAATGCAAGCTATTGATTTAGGACTATTTTTGTATATTTGATGCCACTATTTGTCCCTCAAATATGATCATATAAAAAATTTGTTAACTTTTTCAAACTTTGGGTTTCTCACTGAAATTATTAAGACAAATGGCTGTAAAAACTTCTCTGGGGTCTCCGTTGTTCAGACATGTATGGCTTTGTCATTGGTTTTTGGAAATTTAATGGCTGCTAATTGCAGCTGTGAACCAAACTTCTAAAATTCCCAACAGTAAATGGGTTAATCAGCTGTTAAGGGTAGTGTTTACAGTAGTGTAGGGATTACCCTCCTTCTTGACACCTCCCACTTCCTGATCACTACCAAATAGCTCTGTTTCCCCCACCACCCAAATGGTCATCATCATCTTAGAGAATGGCAGCCAGTCTGCAAGTCTAAAGTTCAGGGCTTTTTAATATTTTAGAATGTATTTATTTAAATTTTCTTTAGTTTAGGAATCTTTTTTCACCCTACTATCTCACTGATCACCCCCAACAGCTCTTTAACCCTTTCCCCCAAATGTTTCCCTACATCTTTGTTACTGGCATCCAGTCTGCAAGAAACAATATACTGTATTTTTTATATATTTTATATTATTTGTTAAATATATATATTTTCTGTAGTTTAGGGACCCCCTCCCCACCTACCTCCTATAAGCAATCTCTTTTTTTCTGTAGTATTGAGCCCCAACTCACCCTCCAGCCAATATTTTTGCTGTAGTGCAGGGACCCATCCCTCCCTCTTCCCTGACAAACCTTTTTTGCTGCAGTGTAGGGAACCTCCT
Source organism: Bombina bombina (assembly GCF_027579735.1). NCBI lineage: Eukaryota > Metazoa > Chordata > Amphibia > Anura > Bombinatoridae > Bombina > Bombina bombina. The sequence goes on from NC_069499.1 coordinate 965,255,805, forward strand.
GCGATGGGCCAAACACCAACCTCCCTCTCCTGCAGCTCCCACTGGCTCCACTGCAAAACTTCTGCCATATAGTTCTTCAGAGAGGTACACACTTCCTACCTATACTTTTTCTTCAACAAGAGAATAAAATTGGCATGAAACTCATGCTTAATCACTTGAAATTGATGCAACACAACTTTTTAAAATATGCTAAAATATTACATGAACATCTATGGGAAAAAGGAAGATATTTTAAGCTCACCAGAGTAAATTCTCTGTGATGCATAGCTACACCTTTTATTGCCATCTGCATTGTTTAAACAGGTTACTCAGTCCTGAGTTAACACTTTGCTTTTATCTGATCTCATGGGTTTCACCACCAAAATCTCATGAGATTTCATAGTAAACTTCCTTACACTGAGGAGATAAATAAAGTGACAGTGACTGCACATGACAAATGCACTCTCTCTTGCAAGTCCTGGGACTAGATAACTGATTGGACATTTAAATTCCCTTTACAGTGGGATGTGGCTACTGGGAAAAGTGTGAGGTAAAAAAATCTTCCTATTTTACATAGAGATGTTCAGGTAATATTTTCTGTCAATTTTTTTACAGATATGTTACTTCACTTTCAAATGCTTCAACATTTGGGTATCACTTCCCTTTAAATAGGAGATTTGACTGAACAGCATTGTATATAAGACCCCATGTGTATAATGTCTGCAGTTATAATGTGTTACTTCAGATCTGTAATAAATTTGGTTCAAGGAGACGTGTGTTTCTCAGTTTGGGATGTACAGAAACAGCTCAGTTTTTATATACAGCTTAAGGAACAGTTGTGATACAAAAAAAGAAAGAATGGATTCTCAAGCTGTGTACTTCTTCCACTAAATATAGCATATAATGAAAGCAGCAACCAGGGCCACTTCCCTGCAGAAAGGCAGCACTGTGGGATCTAGTATTCTAACAAAAACATAAAGTATGCTCAATTAATAATTCATTGGCTTTGAAGTTGGAATGCCTTAACGGGAGTTCAAACAGCATGCTGAAAGTCTGTCTAATGTGTCCATAACTACTGGTAAATCCAAATCAGCAGATGAACAGCTTAAAATGGTAGATGAAAGATTTAAGCTATGAGCCTGCTAGAATGGGTGATTTTCTAACTGCAATGTTATTAAATTTTGATGACTCTGTGTTTCCTTTATAATTCTTCCTTTTTACATTCTTTAGATGGATGGATTGTCTGTTTTTAATTCTATTCCAAAAAGCACCATTTACAAAGCAGGTTTTGTATTGAATTAAATTACATACATTTCCATTTTTTTGTCTGGACTGGATATTATAAAAGTTCATCTCCTAATGTCAGCACATGAAAATGCTTTCTGCCATATATTTTATTCTGTGATTGGCAGATTTTTTTTTCTTTTGCATTGTTTGAAAAACGGCCACATTACTAAAACACAGCCCAGTGTTGTAAATAAACTTCTGCTTATTAGTTGAGCAATTAGCATAAAATAATCTATACCTGATGTTGAATTTTTATGCATTTTAAAAACACATCTCTAATTCACCAGATTGCTTATTAATATGTTGTTTGCTTAATAATTATTAGAACCTTTTTACATTGATTGCAGAAAGTTTATTCTATTTTTTTCTGAACATTCAGCACTTGGCTGATGCCTCTGCATGTGTATACATTTTACAGTTGCCTCATTCTTGCTTTTTTTTTTTTTAACATTTATAAATCTTTATTTAAAGAAATAAAACGCACATCTTTTGCTACATAGAGAACAGAAGCAAATAATAGAGTTTCAATGCAAAGAAAGTGAATAAAATAGATGATAAAGGTTAACCAATGTTATCCACATAAATGTCCTATTATTGTCCAAGCATTTCGCTTATTAGATGAAAGAATGATACATCAACTCTTCCAAGTTCTGATATGTGTAAGGTATATGGTTTTTAGAGCTCTGTTGGTCTTTTTGAAAATAGAGACAGCATATCACTGTCACACAGGGTTGACTTCTTATACATTTTGTTGCTGGGTTTTTTTTACACTAAATTTATAAAAACAGAAAACAATGTACCTTTTACTGCTTACCTGCTTTTATAGTAGGAAGCACTTAAGGATATAAGGCCTCACAGCTCACTTCCAGTCGAAGTAAACCCATACACACAATAACTGAAACATAGTCTTTAATTTGGAAGGTAAACAGGCCGTCACGGCCAACTTTATTAAATACTTATAAATATATATAACTTTCTGAGCTGACACAAACTATGGTGGCATAGAGATCCTATGAGACCCATGACAACAAGAGGACAGCGGCTCCCGGACTATAGCAGAGCGCCCTCTGTTTTTTGATGGAGAAGGTACTAAGGGGTTACAAGATCTTTTGGCCTACCTACACAATGGGAATGGCCAACAGGCGAACCTGAAGATACTGCCCTTCCCTTCAGCCTGGCCATCACTCCCCCTGTTCTCACTTTCCTTTTTGCGCAACCTGCCGCTGCCTCTCGCCACTAGGGTGCAGTACTCTCCAAACATAAGGCACAAAGACCACCAGACGCTCAGAATGGCTAGTCAAATGAGGGAGCTACCTTTACTACTATAATGGACTTACTTGCAATGGCTCTGATTAGAACCTTTCTGGCCATTATAATACTAAACGTTACCTCTTGCCGCCATAAGGGAGGGTGGGTGGGAAACTCATCCACTTCAGGATACACTAAGGCTGGGTTGAATCCTAAATTCTGTCTGCTTGTAAAGGATGCTGTTCTGATGGCGGCCAAGTGCACATAGGAATGTCCCACTATCCATATCCTGGTAGGACCCCCTACACCACCTGTAAAGAAAAACGATTTAACATCTTGAACTAACAACACAATATCAACAATCTATTGATCGGAACAGCCAATAGAATGCGAGCTCAATCTGATTGGCTGATTGATTCAGCCAATCGGATTGAACTTGAATCTGATTGGCTGATTCAATCAGCCAATCAGATTTTTCTACCTTAATTCCGATTGGCTTATAGAATCCTATCAGCCAATCGAAATTCGACGGACGCCATCTTGGATGACGTCATATAAAGGTACCTCATTCGTCGTTTAGTCGTCGGCCGGGATGGATGCTCCGCGCCGGAGGAGCGAAGAATGAAGATTGAAGATGCCGCTTGTTGGAAGATGCTGCCGGATGGAAGAAGACTTTGCTGCCGCTTGGATAAAGACATCGCCGGGATGAAGACTTCTTCTTTGCCGCTTGGATAAAGACATCGCCCGGATCGGATGAGGAGTTTGGCCCGGCGTGGTGAGAAGGTAACTCATACTCTAAGTATCATAATACTCATTTGCTCTTACTTTGAATCGCCAAGTTTGGGACTGAATATTACACAATTTATACATGACTTTGTAAAGACTTTAATTGCCATAACAAGAAGTATCTCTGTCAAGAAAACACAGCAATTGGAAATTCTTACAAATTTGGTTGCAGAGACTCCCTTGTTATAGAGAGTTGCGGAAAATTATTAGGGATTTAGATTTTATTGTTATCAGGTTTTAGTCTTTATTTTCTATACACTTTGTATTGCGGAGACGTCCCTTTATTCTATATTATCAAATCTGATTTTATATTGCTACAATAAATAATTTTTATTAAGATTTATTCTCCTTCTCAGTGGTGTTCTGGAACATATCTGTGTGAAATATATATACCTATACAGTATTTACATTTAGATATTTTGAAAACATCGTTATATTTAGAAATTCATCGCTATATTTAGAAATTTGTAAGGTAACACATATGGAATACAAAACCCAAAACATATGAAATTTTCAGCAAAGCATTTGAGTATTAATAATCAAGGAACTTTGGGTGTATAAGATCTATCACACAGTGCACTTCATCCACATTTTGATAAATCATGATAAACGATCATATTGTATCTTAAACGTTATATAGCACAAATTGCAACACAATATTTAAATAAATTAACACTTTTATAGAAATTTCGGTTTCACAAATAATAAACTTTGAATAATCAACTAAGAAATTTTTTTTCTATAAATACACACATAGTGTCAAATATTCACACATTAGATTTCTTAAGCTTTCATTAGCGCCCTCACGCCTCGCCCCCTTTTTGTCTTATAACACAAAAACAAGTCTGAAGGACTTTTTTACTGTGAGGTGTTTGGAATCACTGTTTCCAGCGCTCTACTTACTCCACTCACTTATAGATTTAATATAGCTGGTTTAGGGGTTAATAACATTATTAGGTAGCGGCGGGGTCCAGGAGCGGCAGTTTAGGGGTTAATACATATTTTATTGTTAGGATAGTGAGGGGGGATAGTGGATAGAGGGTTAGACGTGTCGGGCTATGTTAGAGAGGCGTGTTAGACGTGTCGGGCTATGTTAGGGAGGCGTGTTAGACGTGTCGGGCTATGTTAGGGAGGCATGTTAGACGTGTCAGGCTATGTTAGGGAGGCGTGTTAGACGTTTCGGGCTATGTTAGGGAGGCGTGTTAGACGTGTCGGGCTATGTTAGGGAGTCGTGTTAGACAGTGCAGGTGATTTCATACTTTAGTCAGGTTTTGTAGGCGCCGGCAGTTTCTAACGTGGCGTAAGTCACTGGTGACGCCAGAAATTTGTACTTACGCAGATTTCTGGACATCGCTGGTTTATCCGACTTACGGCACGTTAGCAAATGATGGCGCCGTATATTGGATAGCTCGAGATGCGAGCTGAAACTGCGGGCGACGCAGGTTCCCTCGCTTGTGCTGCAAACTACGCCGTATATCGGATCGCGCCCCTGGTGTATTAGTAAAGTTCCTTGAACTCTAGGCCTGCATTGTATAAATTGTTTAAACGCTTTCACCGGGCAAGATTCTAACTCTGGGGTTTCCCCAAGGAATCCTGATCAGTTTTTGATTGGGGAATAAATAACAAAACAGCCTGCGGGGTGAGTTTAACATGCTGCCATAAAACACCCTTCTGCAGATTATTCTTAGAATTGGACACTAACTCGCTCACCCTTAACGCTGCAGCAAAGGCTAAATTAAAGGCTAATCTTATAAGCATTACTTCGTAAGGGGAATTACAAATCTGCGGTAACACAGAGACCAGCTGCTCAAGCCGGTCTCTCATTATGGGTTCCCTAATATCCCTCCTTTCCTGCTGTGTTCTATTCCAACCTTTCAGAACCTGTCTCATGGCAAAAGAACCTGTGGGATATGGTACTGCTAATAATTAAAAAAAAAAAGGTAATGCTGACATTCTAATCTGAACAGTCTGAGTCTTTTGTGACATTTGCCGATTTTAGACTTACTAACCATTCCCCTAACGCTGAAGGGGCCCCAAGGATCGCATCCTGATTCGTAGAATGGCAAAATTGTTCCCATTCTTGCCAATACTTACAGTAAGCTCTCCATGTGGTCGGGGCTAATGAGTTGCGAACTAAGGGGAGGAGGGAAATCCAGGCTGAAGTAGCTGACAAAAAAAATTATGACATGACAAACCTTGTGGAGCTGCTAATGGTGCTAACCTTCTAAATGTCACCCAGTTGAATCTAGATAAAGCATCCGCTAATGTGTTATTAACTCCTGGACATGTTTTGCCTGAAAGTGAATGTTGTATTGTAGACAGGGCAACACTAAGTGCCTAAGCAACGTAGACAGTGCAACACTAAGTGCCTAAGCAACGTCACCACCTTGGGTGATGATGATGATAACCCGTTTATTGCATATACTACACTCATATTGTCCGTCCAAAATACAACAAACCGATCCTGAAAACGCTTACCCCACAACTCGACTGCTAATATTATAGGGAACAGCTCCAATAAAGTAAGGTTCATAATTAATGGCCCCTCTCTCCAGCTTAACGGCCAAGGACCTGCACTCCACTCCCCTTGAAAATATGCCCCATAACCTGCTGACCCCGCTGCGTCGGTAAATAGGTGTAAAATTTGGTTTGGAGTAGGCTCAGAACGCCAATAGCAAATTCCATTAAAGTGTCTCAGAAATTATTCCCAAACTTGGAAATCCGCTATCAACCCTTTTGACAAAAATATTCTTTCATTGGGCCTAGACCTCCCACTAAGCTGTGCTTCCAGGCATCTGTTAAAGACTCTTCCCATTTTAATTACCCTACATGCAAAGTTTAGGAGCCCTAGCAACGACTGCAGTTCTTTCAATTTTATCCCTATTGCTGCAATGGCTGTTTGGACTGCTGTTAACATGGCCTGCATCTTTTCTTAAGGGAGTCTACATTGTCTGCTAATTGTATCTATTTCTATGCCTAAAAATGTCAAATAATTACAAGGGCCTTGGGTCTTCTCATCTGCTAGCGGAACACCTAACTTAGACATCATAAACTGCATATGTTCCATTAACCTCTTACAACTATTAGACTTCCCATCCCCCACTACTAGGAAGTCGTCTAAGTAGTGAGGTATGCCATCGTAACCTGCTCTATAGGCCAATGTATAAATGTGCTAAAACTCTCAAAATAAGCGCACAAAATGGCACAACCCATATGCAGGCATTGATCGACATAAAACCTCCCTTCAAACCTGAAACCCATGAGGTAAAATTATGAAGGATGTAATTGCAATAATCTAAATGCAGATTCAATGTCCAACTTACCTAACAACCCTCCTGTACTGGCCTCTCTAATTAACTGCAGCGCACTATCAAATGATTGATATCGGACTGAACTAATCTGGGGATCAATGGCGTCATTAACTGAGTTCCCTTTTGGGTATGACAGGTGATGAATCATTCTGTATTTTCTGAGTTCTTTTTTAGGGACCACTCCTACTGGGGAAACTATAAGATTTACCATAGTAGGTGTCTCGAAAGGTCCAATAACTATTCCTAATTAAACCTCTTTTTTAATTTTATTTCTTACTACTTCTGGATATTGGTATGTCGATTTAAGATTACGATAATGTTTAGAACCTTTAACCCCTTCACTGGGATATGGAAACCCTCCCTAAATCCTTGCCTAAGGAAATTTGCTGCTTGTTTGTCCGGGTATTGTTGTAACCAATGCTCAAGCACGTGCAGCCGTATTGGTGTTGGGGCCCTTTGCTTGAGAGTTACTGTTATTTCTTTCTGGTACTGACTCTCTTTTTCTGTTGCAGTCAGATCCTGAATGGAATCCGCCATAAAATTTACAGACATGTCGAAAGATGCAGGAATTGCCTCTTTCGTAACTTTTTTCTTGGAGCAACCAACATTCCCTTCCTTTCCTTCTGGTCTTAAAGGCACGAAAATTGGGAGTGCGAGTACCAGGAGGTGGAGATGGTGATTTTTCAGGGCCCATTCTAGCCCATAATTGACTATCGGTCGTTCCAAAAGTTAAAACTGGGTTACCTACCATTTTCCTCCTGTACTCAGAATTATACTCCCTACAGGCCCCATCCTTGTATCTTCTTTGAATCCAGTAGATTGTATTAGTGTATTTCAGGATGTTTTGGGTCTGTGATGGATACTTTTCCAGGTAACAGGCAGAAAGCACCCTAAAACAACGTAACCATTTGTCAAAAGAGTCTGGCCTCTTGAAACGTTTAGGGCCTGTGCCATCTGCACTCCTCTCTTTCTGTCTATACGCCTCTACAGAGAGTTCAAATACGCTAATGTATTTACCCTGTTGTATTTTTTTTAACAATTTTTGGCTTTAAGTGTTCGTGTAAGGAATGAATTCCAGGGGGATGCGAATCCCCTTGTTATGCTAATTTCCTGTTAGATGCTACTGGAGGGGAAGGTTCATTTGGGTTTTGCACGTGATTTATCTGTATCACTATCTGAGGGTTATTTATATTTCCATTTGATGTTTTATTAGCCTGTTTTAGCGTGTTTAAATCATGTAAAACTTTCTTTACCATTCTGAACATATGCTTCTGACCTGGCTCCACCAAACTCACTGATGTGTCACTATCTGTGTTAGATTAAGCAGATGTAGTGTCAGATGTATCACCCCTAACATGTCTAAATTCGATAACCTCACCAAAAGATGCTGGTTCTGCCGATCTAGATGGTTGTGCTGTTCCAGTTGTAGATGGCTGTGCCTTTCCCGTTTGGCCCTCCTGTGCGTAACCTAATTTGCCCATGTTGCCTTGCTGCAAACCTTGCTCTGGCTGCGCCCTCTGGGTATTCTGACCTTTATCCGACATGGATGATATCTGCTCACCTACTTTTATTGCCTCCTGTAATAGAGATAAAATACTGCAAGCACCAGAGGTAGATGCATCAGAATGCCCCATGGAGGGACCACCACCCTCTTCCATATTCTTTTCCCTGTGACACACACCTTAATTTAACCTTCCAACCTCATTCATACTGCTACATGGCATGACACCTTGCCTAACACTAGACATTCTTGCATGCATCAAAGCCTGTGTGTTTTTGGCATACATTCCCCAAGTATCCTTATTGATATGTCCCATATCTTGTTGAATACCATGCCCATGACTAGGCACAATTGTCACATATCCTGTCCTATATGTTCCAATCCCCGTACTACTTGTTTCTCTTTATGCGTTAAACACCATGGCCTAGATTTAGAGTTGGGTGGTAGCCGTCAAAACCAGCGTTAGAGGCTCCTAACGCTGGTTTTGGGCTACCACCGGTATTTGGAGTCAGTCAGGAAAGGGTCTAACGCTCACTTTCCAGCCGCGACTTTTCCATACCGCAGATCCCCTTACGTCAATTGCGTATCCTATCTTTTCAATGGGATCTTTCTAACGCCGGTATTTAGAGTCGTGGCTGAAGTGAGCGTTAGAAATCTAACGACAAAACTCCAGCCGCAGAAAAAAGTAAGTAGTTAAGAGCTTTCTGGGCTAACGCCGGTTCATAAAGCTCTTAACTACTGTGCTCTAAAGTACACTAACACCCATAAACTACCTATGTACCCCTAAACCGAGGTCCCCCCACATCGCCGCCATTATATTTTAATTTTTTAACCCCTAATCTTCCGCTCCGTACACTGCCGCCAACTACGTTATCCCTATGTACCCCTAATCTGCTGCCCCTAACACCGCCGACCCCTATATTATATTTATTAACCCCTAATCTGCCCCCTCAACGTCGCCTTCACCTGCCTACACTTATTAACCCCTAATCTGCCGAGCGGACCGCACCACTACTATAATAAAGTTATTAACCCCTAATCCGCCTCACTAACCCTATAATAAATAGTATTAACCCCTAATCTGCCCTCCCTAACATCGCCGACACCTAACTTCAATTATTAACCCCTAATCTGCCGACTGAATCTCGCCGCTACTGTAATAAATGGATTAACCCCTAAAGCTAAGTCTAACCCTAACCCTAACACCCCCCTAAGTTAAATATAATTTAAATCTAACGAAATAAATTAACTCTTATTAAATAAATTATTCCTATTTAAAGCTAAATACTTACCTGTAAAATAAACCCTAATATAGCTACAATATAAATTATAATTATATTATAGCTATTTTAGGATTTATATTTATTTTACAGGTAACTTTGTATTTATTTTAACCAGGTGCAATAGCTATTAAATAGTTAAGAATTATTTAATAGCTAAAATAGTTAAAATAATTACAAAATTACCTGTAAAATAAATCCTAACCTAAGTTACAATTAAACCTAACACTACACTATCAATAAATAAATTAAATAAAATACCTACAATTAAACCTAACACTACACTATCAATACATTAATTAAATACAATACCTACAAATAACTACAATTAAATAAACTAACTAAAGTACAAAAAATTAAAAAGAACTAAGTTACAAAAAATAAAAAAATATTTACAAACATTAGAAAAATATTACAACAATTTTAAACTAATTACACCCACTCTAAGCCCCCTAATAAAATTACAAAGCCCCCCAAAATAAAAAAATGCCCTACCCTATTCTAAATTAAAAAAGTTCAAAACTCTTTTACCTTACCAGCCCTTAAAAGGACCTTTGGTGGGGCATGCCCCAAGAAATTCAGCTCTTTTGCCTGTAAAAAAAAACATACAATACCCCCCCCCAACATTACAACCCACCACCCACATACCCCTAATCTAACCCAAACCCCCCTTAAATAAACCTAACACTAAGCCCCTGAAGATCTTCCTACCTTATCTTCACCTCACCGGTTATCACCGATCGGTCCTGGCTCCGATATCTTCATCCAACCCAAGCGGGGGCTGGCGATCCATAATCCTGCGGCTGAAGAGGTCCAGAAGAGGCTCCAAAGTCTTCATCCTATCCGGGAAGAAGAGGCGATCCAGACCGGCAACCATCTTGATCCAAGCGGCATCTTCTATCTTAATCCGATGAGGAACGGCTCCATCGTGAAGACCTCCTGCGCGGATCAATCTTCTTCCGACGACGTCCAATTGAAGAATGACGGTTCCTTTAAGGGACGTCATCCAAGATGACGTCCCTCGAATTCCGATTGGCTGATAGGATTCTATCAGCCAATCGGAATTAAGGTAGGTCCGATCAGCCAATCAGATTGAGCTCGCATTTTATTGTATATTTTTTTTTACAGGCAAAGGAGCTGAATTTCTTGGGGCATGCCCCACAAAAGGTCCTTTTAAGGGCTGGTAAGGTAAATTGTAGGTATTTTATTTAATTTATGTATTGATAGTGTAGTGCTAGGTTTAATTGTAACTTAGGTTAGGATTTATTTTACAGGTAATTTTGTAATTATTTTAACTATTTTAGCTATTAAATAGTTGTTAACTATTTAATAGCTATTGTACCTGGTTAAAATAAATACAAAGTTACCTGTAAAATAAATATAAATCCTAAAATAGCTATAATATAATTATAATTTATATTGTAGCTATATTAGGTTTATTTTACAGGTAAGTATTTAGCTTTAAATAGGAAAAATTTATTTAATAAGAGTTAATTTATTTAGTTAGATTTAAATTATATTTAATTTAGGGGGGTGTTAGAGTTAGGGTTAGACTTAGCTTTAGGGGTTAATCCATTTATTACAGTAGCGGCTAGATTCGGTCGGCAGATTAGGGGTTAATAATTGAAGTTAGGTGTCGGCGATGTTAGGGAGGGCAGATTAGGGATTAATACTATTTATTATAGAGTTATTGAGGCGAGAGTGAGGCGGATTAGGGGTTAATAACTTTATTATAGTAGGGGTGCGGTCCGCTCGGCAGATTAGGGGTTAATAAGTGTAGGCAGGTGGAGGCGACGTTGAGGGGGGCAGATTAGGGGTTAATAAATATAATATTGGGGTCGGCGGTGTTAGGGGCAGCAGATTAGGGGTACATAGGGATAATGTAGGTGGCAGGGGTATACGGAGCGGCAGATTAGGGGTTAAAAATAATATGCAGGGGTCAGCGATAGCGGGGGCGGCAGATTAGGGGTTAATAAGTGTAAGGTTAGGGGTGTTTAGACTCGGGGTACATGTTAGAGTGTTAGGTGCAGACGTAGGAAGTGTTTCCCCATAGAAAACAATGGGGCTGCGTTAGGAGTTGAACGCGGCTTTTTTGCAGGTGTTAGGTTTTTTTCAGCTCAAATGGCCCCATTGTTTTCTATGGGGATATCGTACACGAGCACGTTTTTGAAGCTGGCCACGTCCGTAAGCACCGCTGGTATCTAGCGTTGCAGTGGCGTTAAATTATGCTCTACGCTCCCTTTTTGGAGCCTAACGCACTGAAAACCCAGCCATTCTGTGAACTCTAAATACCAGCGGTATTTAAAAGGTGCGTGGGAAAAAAAGCAAGCGTAGCTAACGCACCCCTTTGGCCGCAGAACTCTAAATCTAGGCACATATTTTTATTCCCTCCTATGTGTGTTGCTACAGTGGTTTGTGCGTTCATGGCCGCTTTTCCTACAGCATCACTTTTTATTATTGGGCCTTGCCCGCTACTGCCTGTCGCGGTCATCGCCGCCTGTGCTGCTTGCCCATTATCTATTCTATCTGACAATATGCTTGAGGCTGTCATCGCTGCAATTCTTTGACCCTCTACAGCATTATGTTTTGACCCCGCCCTGTTAACCCCTGCTTTAGAGCCGTTAGTAAACTGTATTTTCTTATATGGCCCTTTCTTAACTTCCTTTGCTCTGCCCCTTGCAGTCGCCTGCCATCCATGAGGCGCTCCTCTGTCCTTAGCCCCTGCAGAGTGCTCACCTTCAAGGATGTTGGCCGCGCTGCTTCTGTTGTTATCATCGGGTAGGGCGGAAGTGAGTTTACGCGCTACCGGAAGTGACGTCACTGGGGGCGTCACTTGGAGGACCGCAGCTAAATCAGCCTGTGCAGTGATTCCTGGCCTACACTCTGTTGAAAAATCAACAGATGGATTCTGCGGCATTGTTTCTATTACGGATGCCACTACCGCATGTGAACCTGAAGGAGTATTCGTTAGAGCCTCCGCCTGCATCCTACCGGATATTATTGTCTGTTCACTGGTTATCATTGCCTGTACACCACCCTGTGTGTTTGATGGGGAGCCTGTTGTGAGTACCCTGGGGCGTGTAGGCAGATTAGCTGCCAGTTGCCCAAACAATGCTGACATTGCCTGAATAGTTGCTGGGGAGAATTGGTTTAGCATATTTGCAATTGCTATGTGTGAATCCCCTGCTTGCAACACTGGGTTTGCTGCCACTGAGGGTGTAGTGATTGTTTCAATGTTATTTGCATGCTGTTGTGTTTGTATAGTTTCCTCCCTAGGCTGGTGATTATCTGCATTTACCACTTAAATGTGTGACTGTACTGGTATTTGTGATGGTGATGTTGGAGGAATAATTTCTTCCTCATCTGTAATATTCATCTGCTCTTATTTCTTTTTAGACTGAAATTTTAAGGACTCCTTGTATCTCTTTGTGGGAATCTTTCTTCTTGAACGCTGCATTCTGCTGGAGTCTACTAGGAGACTAAAGGAAGAAACTCATCCACTTCAGGATACACTAACTAATCAATTAGTACCTTGCAATTACATGAAACATATTAGCTACATTTTACTTTGAGCTACTGAAGTTGCCATATTTATAGGAGCATATTAATAAAACTCCGTATGGAGCTTGAGGCCTCTTGTCTCCGCTGCTCCATAACTTGTCCGTCTGCTCTGAGGCCACGGACAGAAATCAACACGATCCAATGCGATTGAGTTGATTGACACCCCCTGCTAGCAGCCGATTGTCCGCAAATTTGCAGGGGGCGGCATTGCACAAGCAGTTCACAAGAACTGCTGGTGCAATGATAAAATCTGACAGCGTATGCTGTCGGCATTTATCGATGTGCAGCGGACATGATATGCTACTTCATATCATGTCCGCTCGCATATTGATAAATATACCCCATAATGTTTTCACCCTTAAGGTGGAAAATATCAACAGTGAACTACAGAATATTTAGAAGGTAAAATATCAGTCTGTACCAATTAATCTTCTTTATTAAAAGATTCTTGATTTAGCTTATTGATGTAAATTTGAGCAATTTAACACTTATATTTAAATCAACATGTTGCTATTATATATTCATATGACTAATCAATTAGAACAAAAATGAATGCAGTATATTAATCATTCACATTATATATTGAACCTAAAATTATTTGTATTAAAGTGTTCTTGTGGAACTTATTCATAAAACACATATGCATATATGCACATTAATGACCCTTTCCCAAAACCTTATAGTACATTCTATCACAGAAATACCTTAGGGTTTGCCCAAACCCTACCATATATATATATTTGCTACTAACACCATTCCAATTACTAGTGGGAATATCACTCCTGGCCAGCAGGAGGAGGTAAAGAGCACCACATCAAAGCTGTTAAGTGTCACTCCTCTACCCATAATCCCCAGTTATTCTCTTTGCCTCTGTCAATGGAGGAGGTAAAGTTTAGTGTCTGAAGAAAATTTTGATTTCTTTTCAATACAAGCATGATTTTGGGTGTAGCTGTGTCCACGTCAATCTCTTCAGTAGAGTGGTGGTGGCATTTAAGCAGTTAGAAAGTTGAAAGGTAGTCCTTGCTTGTTTTTCTAACATTTTGCTGCCCATGGTATAGAAAGCCAGAGTTGGTTGCTCTGTTCTTTCTTTTTCTACAGGTCTCTGATAGGAGTATGTGTCCTGTCACGCTTTGTAAGCTGTCTTCCTGCCGGACAGCTGGATTTGCAGGTAACTGCTTTTGTCTCCTAGGGTTTTGGAGACTTGCACTTGTGGAGACCTGCAGTTATTACTTGGGACACAATAATCATTTGGGAAGGATTTAAGTGGCAGTGTGCAGGCACTTTAATGTATGTGAGAGACTGTGGGACTAATTTACCATAATGTATATGGATTTTCTTTCCCTGAGGTTATTAGATTAAGCAATCAGTTTAGTCATTCTAATGTGAAAGTATGATTAGGATGTATATCAACTTTATTAGAGGGTATTTGTTATTATAGGTCTGTTTTATGAGTGGGCTCAACTTACTTAGCCATTTTTTCCTGGCAGTGACTGTTAGAAATGTGCGCTTTAAAAAAAAAAAAAGATGTATGTTCATCATTGTGCAGTTTCTTTTCTCAGCCGGTCACGTGACCTCCTCCATCATAATCTGTGTTTTGAGCGGCCTCTGCTGACAACTTCCTTATCGACTCTGGTGTTGATCATTTCGTTAGCCATTCTTATTTAAAATTAAGAGGTCAGACAAGGCACCTTAGCTTGCTGAGGTGTAGAGGAGCTTTTGAGTTATTTTTAAAGTTCTTTATTTCCCAGTAAAAACCGCTCAGTATACAACAGTATTTGTATTTTTTAAAGTGACAGTACATATTCCTCTATTTTCCTCTTTATTTTTTATTACCTGGGGTTCCGGTAATTGGTGGGAGAACTTGGAACAGGGGTCTGTTCCCTTGAATACATGTGTATTGTGTTTTGAGGCATAAATTGTTTCACTATGCAATTTTGATCCTCATGTTTAGAAAGGACTCTAAAATGTAAAGACCTTGTTTATGAGCCTAATGTCTCTGAGGATGAAGCTGTTCAGGAAATGCCACAGTTTTCTCCTCAAACGTCCCAAGCCTCTATGGCATAACATACAGTGCCCTGCAGTTCCTCTCAGCCTCCTGAAGGAGTTTTTTGTCTGCAGATATTGCTGCACATGTATTTTCTGCAGTATCTGCGGCATTAACTGTTTTTTCCTATGCTGGGGAAATGCAAGAGGAAAAATAAACATTCAGATTGTAAGGTTTCTGTTCCACCTAATGCTACACAGGTTGCCCTTCCTCATAAGTCTGATGAGGAGGATATGTCAGTAGCCTCTGAGGGTGAAATCTTAGATTCAGACAGTTTAATTCCTTCATCTGATACTGAAGTAGTAAACTTCAGATTTAAGGTTGAATGCCTCTGTGTACTGTTAAAGGAGATATTGGCTACTTTGGACTCTGATACTTCTGTCATTGTCAACCTTAAGAAGTCTAGTAAACTAAATAAATAATGATACCCAGAGCATGTGACGGAGATTATTTCACAGGAATGGGAGAAGCCAGGGATACCTTTCTCCCTGTCTCCCGTTTTTAAAAAGATGTTTCCTGTTGCCGACTCCATTAAAGATTCATGGTGCACGGTGCCTAAATTAAAAGGGTTATTTATTTTCTGGCTAAGAGAACTCTGATCCATATAGAGGATAGCTGCTCCTTTAAGGATCCCATGGACAAAAAGCTGGAGGCTTATTTGGAAAAGATGTATGTTCATCAAGGTCTTCAATGGCAACCAACAGTTTGTATTGCAACAGTAGCAAGTGTGGCATCTTACTGGTGCAACGCCTTGTCTGAATCACTTTTAGTAGAGACTCTTTTGGAGGAGATCCAAGATAGGATTAAGGCACTAAAGCTAACCAATTCCTTTATTTCTGATGCTAGCCAAGATGTCTGGCTTTACTTTCTTAGCCCGTAGGGCTTTGTGGCCAAAATCTTGGTCAGCTGATGTTTCCTCTAAGTCCAAGCTTCTGACGATTCGTTAAAGGGGTAAGACCTTGTTTGGACCTGGTCTGGTAGAAATAATTTCTGATATTACGGGTGGAAAAGGGTCTTTTCTACCACAAGACAAGAAGAACAATCCTAAAGGACATCAAAGTAATTTTCATTCCATTCAAAACTTCAAAAGTCTTCCTCTCCTTCTTCCAAGGAGGAGCAGTCTAAGTCTTCTTGGAAGCCCAGTCAGACTTAGAACAAGAATAGGCAATCAAAGAAACCCTCAGCTAAATCTAAGTCAGCATGAAGAGTCGGCCCCCAGGCCGGGATCGGATCAAGTGGGGGGCAGACTTTCCCTGTTTTGTCAAGCATGGATACAAGATGGGCATGGGCTGTGGACATAGTGTCCCAGGGTTACAAAATAGAATTCAAAACTTTGCCTCCCAGGGGCAGATTCCACCTCTCAAGATTATCTGCAGATCCGGTGAAAAGAGAGGCATTTTTTTTTTAACTGTGTTCAGGTCCTTTCCTCCCTGGGAATGATTGTTCCAGTTCCAGTAAGGGAACAGGGTCTAGGATTCTACTCAAATCTCTTTTTGACCCATTTTAGACCTAAAGTGCCTCAACAAGTTTTTTAGGGTACCATTCTTCAAAATGGAAACTATTCATTCTATTCTTACTTTGGTCCAAGACAGTCACTTCTTGATGACCATAGTCCTGAAGGATGTGTATCTTCATGTTCCCATCCACATGGATCATTACAGGTTCCTGAGATTTGACTTTGTAGACAAAGCCTTGCCACAGCTCACAGAGTTTTCTCAAAGGTTCTGGGGGCTCTCTTGGCAGTGATCAGGTCTCGGGGAATTGCAGTAGCGCCCTAGCTGGACGACATATTAGTTCAGGGGTCATCTTTTCAACAAACAAAGTCTCATACAGAGATTTTGTTGTCTTTTCTATGTTCCCACAGATGGAAAGTGAATCTGGAAAAGAGTTCACTTGTTCCAGCTAAAAGGGTGGTTTTCTTAGGGACCATAATAGATTCCCTATCTATGAAAAAATATTCTGAGTTCAGAAAATCCAAGATTCTTTCCTCTTGCCTCTCTCTACAGTTTTCTGTTCGGCCATCAGTGGTTCAATGTATGGAGGTAATTGGTCTGATGGTTGCTTCCATGGACATCATTCTTTTTGCCCAATTCCATTTGAGAGCTCTGCAATTATGCATGCTCAGACAATGGATAGGAGATCTGCCCCAGTGGATAAATGTAGACCAGTTGACAATAGTCTCTCTCCCATGGTGGCTTTCTCAGAAGCATTTGTCTCAGGGCACATGCTTTCGGAGACCTTCCTGGGTGATCGTGGCAATGGGCACCAGCCTGTTAGGCTGGGACTTGTTAAAGACTCAGGGACTATGGACTTGGGAGGAGTCTGCTCTTCCCATAAACATCTTGGAGTTAAGAGCAATTTACAATACTCTGATGGTTTGGCCTAAATTGTCCTTAGCCTCTTTCTAGTCAGAAAACATCACCTCAGTTGCTTACATCAACCACCAGGGAGGAACTTGGAGTTCCTTAGCCATGAAGGAGGTGGCATGGATTCTTCAGTGGGCAGACGCTCACAATGGTTGTCTATCTGCCATCCACATTCCAGAAGTGAACAACTCTGAAGCAAACTTCCTGGGCAGACAGACATTTCATCCCGGGGAGTGGGCTCTCCATCCGGAGGTTTTCTCCAGGTTAACCCTCAAATGGGGGGTGCCGGAGTTTGATCTGATGGTGTTTTGGCAGAACGCCAAACTTTCAAGGTGCAGTTCAAGGTCAAGAGATCCGCAGGCAGCTCTGATAGATGCTCTGGCGGTTCCTTGGGTGTTTGGTCTAGCTTACCTGTTTCCTCCATTTGTGCTCCTTCCACGAGTCATGGCTTGTATCAATCAGGAGAGAGCATTGCTAATTCTTATAGCTCCTGCATGACCTTGCAGGATTCGGTATGCAGATCTAGTGAAGATATCTTTTCGGCCACCTTGGAGGTTCCCTCTGAGGAAGGACCTTCTAACTCAAGGTCCATTCCTCCATCCAAATCTCATTTCTCTGAAGCTGACTGCTTGGAGATTAAACGCTTAGTTCTTTCTAAGCATGGGTTTTTCTGAGTCGGTCATTAAGACCATGCTGCAGGCTTGCAAGCCTGTTTCTCATAAAAGTCACCATAAGGTATGGCGTAAATACCTTTATTGGTGTGTATCGTAGGGCTATTCTTGGAGTAGGGTCTGGATTTTTAGAATTGTACTTTCTCCAGGAAGCTCTGGAGAAAGGGTTTTCAGTCAGTTCTCTGAAAGGTCAGATTTCTGCATTATCTTTTCTTTTGCATAAGCGTCTGGTGGATGTGCCAGATGTTCAATCTTTTTGTCAGGCCCTAGTCAGAATCAGGCCTGTGTTTAATCCTGTTGCTCCTTGGAGCCTTAACCTTGTTATTAAAGTTTTACAGCAGGCTCCTTTTGAGCCTATTCATTCCATAGAGATTAAGCTTTTATCTTGGAAGGTTTTGTTTCTTATTGCTATTTCTTCTGCTCGGAGAGTTTCTGTACTCTCGGCTTTGCAGTGTGTTTTGCCTTTCCTTATATTTCATTCAGATAAGGCGGTTCTTTGTTCTAAATTGGGGTTTCTCCCTAAAGTGGTTTCAGGTAGAAATATTTATCAGGACATTTTTGTTGCTTCTTTCTGTCCCAATCCTTCTTCTCGTAAGGAACGTCTGTTGCACAACTTGGATGTTGTGCGTGCTCTGTAATTCTACCAAGAGGCGACTAAGGATTTTCGCCAGTCTTCTGCCCTGTTTGTTTTTTCTCAGGAAAGCTTAAGGGTCAGAAGGCTACTGCTACTTCTCTTTCCTTCTGGTTGAGAAGTATAATTAGTTTTGCTTATGAGACTGCTGGTTAGCAGTCTCCTGAGAGAATTACAGCTCATTCCACTAGGGCTGGTTCTTTTTCTTTGGTTTTCAAAAATGAAGCTTCTGTGGAACAGATTTACTTTTTCCAAATTTTCCAAATTTGATACTTTTGCCTCAGCTGAGGCCTCTTTTGGGAGAAAGGTTCTTCAAGCGGCGGTGCCTTCTGTTTAGGTCTGCCTGTCTTGTTCTCCCTCCCTATTCATTCTGTGTCCTCTAGCTTGGGTATTGGTTCCCACTAGTAATTGGAATGACGTTATGGACTCTCCATATCTTAGGAAAGAAAACAAAATGTATGCTTACCTGATAAATTTCTTTCTTTCCGGATATGGAGAGTCCACGACCCCACCCTTAATTAAGTCAGTTTTTTTTTACTAAACCTCAGACACCTCTACACCTTTGTGTTAATCCTTTTTCCATTTCCCTTTGGTCGAATGACTGGGGTTTATGATAGGGGAGTGACACTCAACAGCTTTGCTATTATTCTCTTTGCCTCCTCCTGCTGGCCATGAGTGATATTCCCACTAGTAATTTGAATGACGTTGTGGACTCTCCATATCCAGATAGAAAGAAATTTATCAGGTAAGCATACATTTGTTTTTACCCCACTGGCTTTCAATCAAATAAAAATAAGTATTTCACCATGACTTCCAGTAATATACAAAGAACAATGATAAACCTCATTTCCTGTCTGCAACATAAAATGATCTGTGTGTTCACCTCCCATTGCTTCTAATAACATAAAAAATAAGCTCTGTAATACATTTTGAAACATTCTCTTTTAGATAGAGCAGAGAAAATATTTGAGTCATGTCCCTTTAAAGGGACAGGAAACCCCAACATTTTCTTTCATCATTTGAAAAGAACATACAATTTGAAACAACTTTCCAATTTACTTCATTTATCAAATTTTCTCCTTTCTCTTGTTATACTTTGCTGAATGAACAGCATTACACCACTGGCAGTGAGATGATAACATCTAGTTAGCCAATTACAAGAAACAAATTGCAGGCACAATCAGCAGCTAGCTCCCACTATATATGTGCATATGCGTTTCCAACAATGGATACCAAGATAATGAAGCATATTTGAAAATAGAAGTGAATTTAAAAGAGTGTTAAAATAACATGCTCTAGCTGTATCATGCAAGTTTAATTTTGTCTTTCCTATCCATTTTACTGCCTACAATGTGGAAGCATCAAAAGAGGGTTCTGAAGAATTAGCTTCACTCATATATGCTTAGATTCTTAAAGAACATACTAGTATAAAATGATCCATTTCAAAGGAGCATTTTATTATTAAATAAATTCCTTTCTTTCACTATGTTTTTATCCCCTATAAAAGGGATTAAATACATATGCAAAACTGAGCTCTTTTTGCACTGCAAGTAGAAAGGCGTATACACCAATCATTGGTTGCATCCTTATCAAGAGCAGAATAGGGATGTTCCAAGAGTACAACTTTTACTATGTGTTTAAAACTTATGAAGAAATTAAGCATTTAAAAGGATATAAAATTCAAAATAAAAGATACATTGTAAAATTAAAAACAAAACAAAAAACTTTCGGCTAGATTTAGAGTTTTGTCGGTAAAGACCCGCGTAGCTAACACCACTTTTTTTCCCAATGCACCCTTTAAAAAACGCTGGTATTTAGAGTTGTCTGAAGGGCTGCGTTAGGCTCCAAAAAGGGTGCGTTGAGCCTAATGTACCGCCACTTCAACCCTCAATACCAGCGTTGCTTACGGTAGCGGTAAGCTGGCAAAACGTGCTCGTGCACGATTCCCCCTTAGGAAACAATGGGGCAGTTTGAGATGAAAAAAAACCAAACACCTGCAAAAAAGCAGCGTTCAGCTCCTAACGCAGCCCCATTGTTTCCTATGGGGAAACACTTTCTAAGTCTACACCTAACACCCTAACATGAACCCCGAGTCTAAACACCCCTAACCTTACACTTATTAACTCCTAATCTGCCGCCCCCGACATCGCTGACACCTGTATTATATTATTAACCCCTAATCTGCCACTCCGTACACCGCCGCAACCTACATTATACCTATGTACCCCTAATCTGCTGCCCCTAACATCGCCGACCCCTATATTATATTTATTAACTCCTAATCTGCCCCCCCAATGTTGCCGCTACCTTACCTACACTTATTAACCCCAAATCTGCCGACCGGACCTCGCCGCTACTCTAATAAAGTTATTAACCCCTAAACCGCCGCACTCCCACCTCGCAAACCCTATAATAAATAGTATTAACCCCTAATCTGCGCTCCCTAACATCGCCGCCACCTAACTTCAAGTATTAACCCCTAATCTGCCGACCGGACCTCGCCGCTACTCTAATAAAGTTATTAACCCCTAAAGCTAAGTCTAACCCTAACCCTAACACCCCCCTAAATTAAATATAATTTTAATCTAACGAAATAAATTAAATATTATTAACTAAAGTATTCCTATTTAAAACTAAATACTTACCTGTAAAATAAACCCTAATATAGCTACAATATAACGAATAATTATATTGTAGCTATTTTAGGATTTATATTTATTTTACAGGCAACTTTGTAATTATTTTAACTAGGTACAAAGCTATTAAATAGTTATTAACTATTTAATAGCTACCTAGTTAAAATAAGTACAAAATTACCTGTAAAATAAATCCTAACCTAAACAGTATAGTATAGTGTGGGTGCTTAGTGACAGGGTACCAAGAAAGCTGAAAAAAAGCCGAAGAGCAGCGAGATCGATGACTGTTAGTTAGCAACAGTCCGCTACTCATCGCACCGTACTTGGTGCGTGGCTTTTTGACAGCTTTTTTGGTAACTCTGGAGAACGTATTCAGGTCTGCGGCCGTGATGTTAGGCGATCTTAGGCAAGCGTATTGGTGCCGTTGAATGCAAGAAAGTCGACGGCTTGATAAGTAGATGCCAGTGTCTTTCACTATATTCTAAGAAAAGTTAATATTATATTTTTACTGGGAAACAGGAGGACGTTAAAAAGTTTAATATTTGTATTACTGGCCGACACACCGACCATAATTTATTTTATTAATTAACACCCCCCTTCTTTTTACTACTGAATGGCATCTTTTTGTATATAAATATTATTTTCTCTGAAATGTATCTCCACGTTAGCAGTTGGTGAACAAGGGGTCCTATGAGAAACATACTATGATGGTTTCCTCCAAACGCAGTTTTAAGAAAGAGTAAAACACTTGGTAATGCACTAGCTTTTGTGTATAGCATACAATTAATGTTGCAGACTGGATTGTACTTCATTCTGATGATTAAATTACTTAGTTAAATTTTTGGTGTTTTAGCATCCAAGTATAAATATATCAGTCTCTTTATTCCTGTACCAATACAACGTACATTTTTTTTTTTTTTAAAGAAATGATTATATTTACAATATTTTTTAGAGCTATATGCATGTTGTCAGTAAACATCATGGGCAAGATTACATATGCGTTTTTACACAGTTTTGGTATCACATATATGGCGCCACATATAAAAGCGGTGCGTATATTTCACCCGTCGCCCGCAATTTTTACTCCCATAAGCTAATATAGAACTGCTTCGCAAATCGGTATCACATATTCATTGCAAGGACTGACACGGTGAAAATGAAGAAATTTTACTCCATTTTCATCTCACCACACATAGGCATACGCAGCAAGCCTTGCGCTGAAAATGTTAGCACGGTAACTCCCGTAACTGCCTGAAAATATAAACTAACATCTAATGCATGCGCAATATCTATCTACCTGTGAACCGCAATCCCCCACCGCAATAACTAATAAAGTATATTAACCCCTAAACTGCCATTTACCCACAACGCAACAAACCTATTAAAACTATTAACCCCTAATCCGGCAAACCCACACAACGTAAATAACAAATTAATTAATTACTAAGCCCTCTAACCTAACACCCCCTAAATAAAACCCAATTACCTAATATATTAACCACTAATCCGCCATTAATCCACAACGCAATAAACCTAATAAATGTATTAACCCCATAATCCGCCATTAACCCACATCACAATAAACCAAATGTATTAACCCCTAATCCGCCATTAACCCACACATCCCAATAAACCTAATAAATGTATTAACCCCTAATCCGCCATTAACCCACAACGCAATAAACCTAATAAAACTATTAACCCCTAATCCGCCATTAACCCACAACGCAATAAACCTATTAAAACTATTAACCCCTAATCCGGCAAACCCACACAACGCAATAATCCTAATAAATCTATTAACCCCTAATCTGCTAAACCCCCACAACGTAAATAACAAATTAATTAATTACTAAGCCCTCTAACCTAACACCCCCTAAATAAAACCCAATTACCTAAATTAAAAAATACTAAGTTACAATTAAAATAAAAAGCTAACATTACTTTAAAAAAAACTAAGATTAAACTAATATAAGATTACAAATAAAAAGTCCAACATTACATAAAATAATAAACCAAATTAACAAAACTAAAAAAAAGTAACCTAATCCCTATGAAAATAAAAAGTCCCCCCCCCCAAGATAGAAACACCCTTAATCTAATACTAAACTACCAATAGCCCTTAAAAGGTCTTTTTGTAGGGCATTGCCTTAAGTTAAACAGCTCTTTTAATTTAAAAAACACTAAGTCCCCCCTCTAACAGTGAAAATCCCACCCCCAAAATAAAAAAACTAACACTAAAAAATCCTAAACTACCCATTGCCCCTAAAGGGACATTTGATTTGGCATTGCCCTAAAAAGGGCATTTAGCTCTTATACTGCCCTTAAAAGGGCATTCAGCTCTTATACTGCCCATAAAAGGGTATTCAGCTTTTATACTGCCCTTAAAAGGGCATTCAGCTCTTTTAAGAGTGCCCAATAAATCCCTAATCTAAAAAAAAACTAAAAAAAATAAACAAAATCCAAAGTCTAACTCCCAAATAGGTACTCACCGTTCCTGAAGTCCAGCAGAGAAGGTCCTGTTCCTGTTCCAGTAGGGACATAAAGGAACAAGAGGCTGGATGATAAAAAAAATGGGGCAAATTGACAGCTTAGCATGGAAGCACAGTAGAAGTAATGGCTTTCTAACAGATCAACATCTGCAAACAGGTTAGTAAAGAAATGAATAAGCATTTCATGTAAAATAACCTCAGTAGGAACAAGAATAAATATCCCAGTGGAGGAATCCAAACAAGTACTAATACATGTTTCAAAAATAGTATCATAATATAGGAGGACAAGCTCACCCTTTGTCAGCATGTTTCACTTTGAAATTATGTACTTTTTTTTGGAAATACTGTAATGCCCTAGTGATATTGTTGCAAATAATTATTTGTGAGAATGTTTAAATTCATGTGACTACTTATCTAATAACCATATATTTTACTACTCTAATAAAGTTATTAACCCCTAAACCGCCGCACTCCCACCTCGCAAACCCTATAATAAATAGTATTAACCCCTAATCTGCGCTCCCTAACATTGCCGCCACCTAACTTCAAGTATTAACCCCTAATCTGCCGACCGGACCTCGCCGCTACTCTAATAAAGTTATTAACCCCTAAAGCTAAGTCTAACCCTAACACCCCCCTAAATTAAATATAATTTTAATCTAACGAAATAAATTAAATATTATTAACTAAAGTATTCCTATTTAAAACTAAATACTTACCTGTAAAATAAACCCTAATATAGCTACAATATAACGAATAATTATATTGTAGCTATTTTAGGATTTATATTTATTTTACAGGCAACTTTGTAATTATTTTAACTAGGTACAAAGCTATTAAATAGTTATTAACTATTTAATAGCTACCTAGTTAAAATAAGTACAAAATTACCTGTAAAATAAATCCTAACCTAAACAGTATAGTATAGTGTGGGTGCTTAGTGACAGGGTACCAAGAAAGCTGAAAAAAAGCCGAAGAGCAGTGAGATTGATGACTGTTAGTTAGCAACAGTCCGCTGCTCATCGCACCGTACTTGGTGCGTGGCTTTTTGACAAATAACCTCAGTAGGAACAAGAATAAATATCCCAGTGGAGGAATCCAAACAAGTACTAATACATGTTTCAAAAATAGTATCATAATATAGGAGGACAAGCTCACCCTTTGTCAGCATGTTTCACTTTGAAATTATGTACTTTTTTTGGAAATACTGTAATGCCCTAGTGATATTGTTGCAAATAAATATTTGTGAGAATGTTTAAATTCATGTGACTACTTATCTAATAACCATATATTTTAATCTGCTTTGCAACATTATTATTTTTTTACTGAACCACTTATACTAAGGGACCTTTTTTATTTTAAAAAGTTTATATTACAGACATAAAAGTTGATTTCTTAAATAACAAGTCAGTTGAAATACACAAGGTAATCCTTAACAAAATAAATAAGAAAACAAGGAACAAGTAAGGTTTTATGATTTAAAACAAATATGAAAATGAACACACTAGAAGGGCTGGGGGGTTCATTTCTGTCAGTACACCTTATGTTTTTTTTTTCTCACTCCAAGTCTAGATTATGCTGCTATGTATGGGTATGACGTATTCATTTTATGGAAAGGCTGCATTGAATCGCTCATGCAAATGATGGATTAAGAAACCCAGTCTAGTGTAACATTTCAAATGTGTGGAAGAATATTCCACTTTGTTGATGTAGTTTTCATAAAGTAAAATGTCTCTATATTCCCTAATCTTTTTCAAACTCTTACTGAATGTTGTTATCAAAGAGTTCTCACCCAACGGGAAGGCAGAATAAATCATATAGAGCCATCTCTCTTTTTTATAATTATATCTAATATTGAGCTATATGACATCTAGGCTGTCAAAATGATCAATACATTCACTTAAAGAGGGCAAGATAAAAAGGAGTTTGAGGTGCTTGCTAGTAAAGTATGAAACATCCTAGGAGAAGACATTTCTACAAAATATTATCTCCAGTAAGCATTAAAGGAAACCATTTATTGGTGCATTCTGGTAAAATAGAATATAATAAAGAGTTGGCCTCATGTTAGATGACAAGGGAAAAGTTGAAAGTGTTACATTGTTTCTTTTATAAGAGTTGTGAAAACCTATTGGATAGTTGTTAAACGTCAAGGTTTTTTGGACATGAGTAGATATTAATCTAATGCATATTTAGTACAATAGACACTCAACAATAAAGACTCAAATCATTATAAAGTCTTAATTATAGTTTAAAGGGTGTAAAAATGGAATATTACATTTAACTTTGATTTCCTAGATATTCAAATATTCCAATCTTATGTTACTTTCATTGCAAGGGAAATAAAAGGTACATTAAACACTTTGAGATGGTAATATAAAATGCTAAATTGTATATATAAAACAACTCTTCATTACACGTTCATTATTTATTTTGTCCCCTTTTCCTGTAATTCCATTCTGAAATATTGAGTATTTAAGTTCCTGTTAGAAATGGAAGTACAGCAACTTATATATATTCCACACAGCCATTGGCTGTGCACTCTAATGACCTATTTATAACTGTTGCTAATTGGCCACAGCAGAGAAGGTAACTTAAGTTACAACATGACAGCTCCCATTGCTCTATAGACACTAAAATGTTACACTTATTTTGTCAATATTTAAATAACTAATGAAACTTTAAAAAATACATCTACATGTTATTCTCAGACTGATATTTTATTTGAATACATCATTCTATCTAGCATTTATTTAGGGACAGATTACAAGTGGAGCGGTATTTATCGTTTTTGGTAAAACGCTATTTGCGCTAGAAGTAAACTTTATGTGCGCGTCAGGCTCTCGTGCTTACCTAACATGCGCGCAAACAGCTTACTTCTAGTGCAATTAGAATATTGTGAGCATGATAACCTATTCCTCCATAGAAGTCAATGGAGAAAAAAAAGTGGGAAAAAACCCTACTCGCACGCTAACCCAAAATCATGTTCTCAAGGGCGCTAACGTGACATGAAAATATGAATATTTCACATTCCAATGTTCTTCACATAGAAGAATTTGTTCTATTTCTTAAAAAAAATATTTCTATATATATCTGATGGTATTTTGGTACAATATATATCTATACCTATATCTATACATGATTATATATAGGTATATATATATATATATATATATATATATATATATATATATACACAGATATGTATAGGAATATCTATTTACACATACATAGAACATATTCTGCTATGTGCAGAACATTGGAATGTGAAATATTTACAGTAAACACACATTCCAATGTTCTCATTTACCTAACTGCAAAGGGCTCCAATGCACTATATATGTCTATATATGTATACATATGTATTTATGTGTATATATGTCTGTAAATACATATATACACATATAGCTACATATATATGAAAGATTATAAGTGTGGACAAGCGCACAAGAAGGCAAATTTAATTTTATGTAGTAAGTGGCAATAAACACATTAATATTATTACTGATACCTTATTAGAGAAGGCTTTGCTATGCCTTATGTTAGAAGTGTTAAATGAACGTTTGCAAATAATGACATAGGAATACAGGTATTATATTCTTACACTTTCTCACTGTGTAAGAATATGGTCCCTGTATTCCTATGTCATTATTTGCAAACGTTCTTTTAACACTTCTAACATAAGGCATAGCAAAGCCTTCTCTAATAATTTGCAATACAGTTAAAGCAAAAATGAATATATAATAAATTTGTCAATTCTTCAATTTAACTGACCTATTTTATCATTGTATAAATAAACAGTCAAAAGTGAAACACTATCTAATTTCGGTGACAGCTCAAACACTGCTTGATATATATAAACTTCAACAAGAATCAATATACATACATAGACCAGAAATGGCATCACTTCATCACTTAGACTAGCATCAGGTTACCCTATTTCTATTTTATCATCCTATCTATCTATACTCACAATATGTAACCTGTAAGTATTAGCCTTTACCTTCATCCTAAAATCGACAATTATTAGTAAAACTGATAGTTTGCTAGAAATTTTTTATTTTTTTAAAAAAATCTCAATTGTGTGATAGGGGTGAATGTTTGGACTGGTCAGTTTTAACCAAAACCCACTGCAATTAATTGTATGCCTATTTTCTCAGAATACTTAAAAGGCCACATACACTGAGTGTGAGGTAGTATTTAGATTTAGTAGTTGGATTTAAAGAGTTACAGAAAGGCTGCTAGATCTATATCCTTATTTAACCCCTGGGGCTCTAACGTGTTTAATGTATAACTCCAGAAGGTTTACCTTTTTCTGAGTTTTAACAGTCTGCTGCCCCCTCTTTTGCCTTTTTTTCACTTGTTCTATTGCCTTGATATAGAAGTCATTCTTGTTATTATTGTGCACCTTTGAAAAATGTTTAATTAAGGGAGTTTTTAGAATACCAGCCTCAATATTTTTCATGTGCTCAAGGCATCTAATTTTGAGGCCCTATGTACCTCAAAGGGTTCTCGCATGTGCATTCTAACATGTAACATGTATAATCAGATTTGCAGTTTAACAGTTTGGGAATAAGGTCATTGAATTTTCACATTTAGCTACCTTTCTATACTGAATTCCTGTGTCAGAGAGAGGAGATAAAGAAGATAACAAGTCCCTAGAGGAGGATTCCGAATATATACCATCTCCAAACCCAATCCCAAGCCTTTTACATACCTCATACTGGATGAGGTTGAACCAAGTGAGTGTGCATTTGCCTGTATTATTGTAGACTTACCAAGTCCAAAACATATTACACTAGGAGTGCCTTCTTGTGTGCTTGTTCATACTTACAATCTTTCAGAATCCTTTCTGGAGGAACCTCATTTTGAAGGGGATCTCTTCGTACCGGACAAAGCTGCAGAGATCTGGGGCACACTGGAACTGGTTCCGTGGATTGAAATAGACTTACAGTACCGTGGACTAGCCCCTTAAACTGCATGATCTGTTTTCCATCAGTGCTGTTACACACACTTATATATACATAATCCCTATATACACACCATTGGTCCATATTATTGGCTTATACATCGAAGCATTTATACTTGTAAATAGATTTCTGCAGAGTGTCCCAAGGGCTGACTCAGCCCATTGTATTTCTATTTTATATATATAAATATACACATACATATATATATGTACAGAATGTATCTCGATGTTAAATCCCTTTGCCTGCCTTTTTTTCTCTCTAACACCTGAGACCTCATATGTTTGAGCCCTTTTAACTTTTTTGTGCAATTTTGTTTTTAATATTTTTAGTAGATGGTGTTATTATGAGTGTCAGTGTACTATGTAATGTATTTGTGATGTGTTTTGTGACACTTTTTTGTTTTCGCAAAACAGTTAACTACAGCTCTGAGTATGCCCTAACCCGATGATCGTTAATTTTAATTGCGCTCAAGCAATCACATTTTCTTTCAACTCGTAATACGAGCGCAATTTAACATGTGCGAAAATGATCCCGAAAAACCCAATATCGCTTGCGCGTAAATGTTTGCACTCCACTCATAATATGGCCCTGTGTTTAATGTCCCTTTAATGGAATGTCCAGCAAATATCTGACATTTGTTTGAAATGAAGGCATGCAGCCAGCATTCATAATTCTATCAAATGTAGCAAAATATCTGCTCTGTACTAATAAATGTGCTTGATTCTTTTACTGTGCTTAGGTACTAGCACTTAAGCCAAGATGCTGTACACAAAAAGCTACTAAGAAGGCATTTCAAGTGCAAAAATATACCAATATAAAGGTAAACACATATTCAATTTACCTTATTAGTGAAAGGTTAGGCAGATTAGCACAGGTGCACAGTAAAAAAAGGATAAAATGCTGGGTTACCTATAAGAACATATCCATTAACCTTGTCTCAAATATGAGGACTGAAGAGGTTTAATGCCTGCAATATAAATGAATAGGAAACATTATGTTCTGTAATATAAACTACTGTTTTATAGGCCCAAATCAAATTAATTTATAGGCTATTTCTATGCTGAAAATAAATGTTATTAACATAACAAAGAGTTATGCAGTAGAAATATGTATCTGTATATCTTTCCTTAAATTAATATTAATATACTGTACAACTACAAGATTGATAAATGCAGTGTTAAGTATGTTTCAACAAACTAGGAGTCAAGTAAAGCACAACTCCGTCTTAGCAAAAGTGCAATAACATAAAAGCACTTGCGTAAAAACAAGATCAGTCCAGCGTCCACAAAAGGCAGTAAGCTATTTAGTCCACTCTCAGTGTGTACCGTATGTCAAGGGA
The DNA here is from genome assembly GCF_027579735.1 of Bombina bombina. Classification (NCBI taxonomy): domain Eukaryota; kingdom Metazoa; phylum Chordata; class Amphibia; order Anura; family Bombinatoridae; genus Bombina; species Bombina bombina. Next base: position 965,285,904 of record NC_069499.1, read on the forward strand.
GTTCACCACGTCGATCTTACTGATGACGTCTGACGTCACGCTAAAACCACATTGTCCCACAGTCAATGTAGTGGTTCTAGAGATGGGAAGTTCGGTTCTTCTGGGTGAATCGGTTCATTTCGGACGGTTCGATTAACTGAACCGGTTCATGAACCGATTCACCAGTTCACCTACTAAACATGAGGTAGAGCCGCAGATTTTCTGGCTTTACGGACGCTCCGATTGCAGATCCGTTTCTTGCAGTTCTGATTCATTCCTGAATCATGAGTCACTGACTGTGTGAGTTGTGTGACAGTCCGACTCCTGAATCCTGTGTACTGGGACTACAAGCTCTATATGTAAGCTAACTTTTACTTAGCAACAGCTACAAATATATATATATATATATATATATATATATATATATATATATATATATATATATATAATTTGTAGCTGTTGCTAAGAAAAAGTTAGCTTAGATATAGAGGAAAAATATATACATATATATATATATATACAGGGAGTGCAGAATTATTAGGCAAATGAGTATTTTGACCACATCATCCTCTTTATGCATGTTGTCTTACTCCAAGCTGAATAGGCTTGAAAGCCTACTACCAATTAAGCATATTAGGTGATGTGCATCTCTGTAATGAGAAGGGGTGTGGTCTAATGACATCAACACCCTATATCAGGTGTGCATAATTATTAGGCAACTTCCTTTCCTTTGGCAAAATGGGTCAAAAGAAGGACTTGAAAGGCTCAGAAAAGTCAAAAATAGTGAGATATCTTGCAGAGGGCTGCAGCACTCTTAAAATTGCAAAGCTTCTGAAGCGTGATCATCGAACAATCAAGCGTTTCATTCAAAATAGTCAACAGGGTCGCAAGAAGCGTGTGGAAAAACCAAGGCACAAAATAACTGCCCATGAACTGAGAAAAGTCAAGCGTGCAGCTGCCAAGATGCCACTTGCCACCAGTTTGGCCATATTTCAGAGCTGCAACATCACTGGAGTGCCCAAAAGCACAAGGTGTGCAATACTCAGAGACATGGCCAAGGTAAGAAAGGCTGAAAGACGACCACCACTGAACATGACACACAAGCTGAAACGTCAAGACTGGGCCAAGAAATATCTCAAGACTGATTTTTCTAAGGTTTTATGGACTGATGAAATGAGAGTGAGTCTTGATGGGCCAGATGGATGGGCCCGTGGTTGGATTGGTAAAGGGCAGAGAGCTCCAGTCCGACTCAGATGCCAGCAAGGTGGAGGTGGAGTACTGGTTTGGGCTGTTATCATCAAAGATGAGCTTGTGGGGCATTTTCAGGTTGAGGATGGAGTCAAGCTCAACTCCCAGTCCTACTGCCAGTTTCTGGAAGACACCTTCTTCAAGCAGTGGTACAGGAAGAAGTCTGCATCCTTCAAGAAAAACATGATTTTCATGCAGGACAATGCTCCATCACACGCGTCCAAGTACTCCACAGCGTGGCTGGCAAGAAAGGGTATAAAAGAAGAAAATCTAATGACATGGCCTCCTTGTTCACCTGATCTGAACCCCATTGAGAACCTGTGGTCCATCATCAAATGTGAGATTTACAAGGAGGGAAAACAGTACACCTCTCTGAACAGTGTCTGGGAGGCTGTGGTTGCTGCTGCACGCAATGTTGATGGTGAACAGATCAAAACACTGACAGAATCCATGGATGGCAGGCTTTTGAGTGTCCTTGCAAAGAAAGGTGGCTATATTGGTCACTGATTTGTTTTTGTTTTGTTTTTGAATGTCAGAAATGTATATTTGTGAATGTTGAGATGTTATATTGGTTTCACTGGTAAAAATAAATAATTGAAATGGGTATATATTTGTTTTTTGTTAAGTTGCCTAATAATTATGCACAGTAATAGTCACCTGCACACACAGATATCCCCCTAAAATAGCTAAAACTAAAAACAAACTAAAAACTACTTCCAAAAATATTCAGCTTTGATATTAATGAGTTTTTTGGGTTCATTGAGAACATGGTTGTTGTTCAATAATAAAATTAATCCTCAAAAATACAACTTGCCTAATAATTCTGCACTCCCTGTATATATATGGGATGCTCAATCAGGTTTGGGGTGGGCATATAAATACATATTTATTCAGAGATAAAGGGAAAATATATATGCTATAAACACATATATATTAAGAAAATATAGAAAAAATAAAATAGTCACTGTCTGACAATACAAACAGCACAGTACATAAAATAGAGTATGCTGTGTGTTGTGTGGGTCTTACACAACCTGCAGCATACTCTGTTCTATGTACTATGTTGTATTTGCCTATTGAGAACTGCTGTGAGTGTGACCTGATATTTGAATCAGTGTACTGTTATCTAAATGATTCATTGCAAAAGAGTTACCATAGTTAACAGTACACTGAGTCGTTTGCAAACAGTTCACTTCTAGAGTTGGTAGCTGCACTGGTAATATGATCCTAGAGTGAGGCTGTCTGATTCATTGCAAAGGAGGAGTTAGCAGAAGCAGAACTCACTCTAGGATCCTATTAACAGTGCTGCTGCAGACTCAGGAAGTGAACTGTTTGCAAATGAATCAGTTCAGCCTGGTGAACCGATTCACACAGTTCACTGAAAAGAACCAGTTCAAAAGAACGATTCGTTCAGGAACTGGACATCACTAAGTGGTTCCAAAGGAAAGCAAAGCTGCCACCCGGAGTACTGGTTGCTCCATCCCCTACGTGTTTAGTTTGGGACACAGCCGAACTTTCTTAAGGGTTTTCAAAAAGTGCAGAAAATGGATTCTTTTAAAACCCTTGAGAAGGTTCAGCCGTGTCCCGAATGAAACGCGTAGGGGGTGGAGCAAACAGTAACCCGGGTGGCAGCTTTGCTTTCCTTTGGAAACACTATACTAACTGGGGGACGCTCCGGTTTTAGCGTGACGTCAGACGCCAACAGTAAGATCGGCGAGGTGAACACCCCTGACATATGGTACATGCTGAGAGTGGACTAAATTGCTTACTGCCTTTTGTGGACATTGGACTGCTCTTGTTTTTACGTAAGTGCTTTTATGTTATTGCACTTTATTGCACTAATAAATTTGCTAACATGGAGTTGAGCTTTACTTGTCTTCTAGTTTGTTGAATCTTCACCTTATCACTGGGGTCAGGGAAACCCTGTGGAGAAAAAGCAGCATCTGTGCATATGAACTGAATAGACCGGTTTAAAGGATTGATGAGACCGTATTGCCTATGTGGACCTTTTCTACCTTTAATTGGGACACATAAAGTGGGGATAACCAAATCACCCTGGACGTTTTTGAATTAATATTTAACCATTCTAGTATTGTATTTTTAATTGCAAAATTAAAATTTTATTTGTAAATATTGGTTTGATTGACACAGAGGTGTTAAGTAAGTGTCTAGTAAAGTAACCACGGTGTAAAAGAGGTGGGCCTAGAAACAACATTTTGGTGGATACTCTCATACAGCATCACAATGGTCCCAGTCCTCACTGAGTAGTTTGAGTTCATCCAGTTGGCCTTGATGATGTCCCACATAATTAGTAAGTGTCCAGGGACAGAGCAACTCCCTCAATGATAAAAGTGTTTTTATGGTGGCCATATTGCTCCCTCTCACCACTGAGAGGGACAATAGATGCATTGATTGAAAGAGGGCATTCTAAACTTCAAATGCCAGGTCTCATGCCCCTATAAAATACTTGTGATTGCAATAGAACAGTCAAACTAAACTTTTGACTGATGGTGCTTAAAAGGACATTTAACAACATCATTTTTTTGTTTTCAAAGATAGATAATTAATTACCAATTTCCCAGTTTTGCATAACCAACACAGTTATAATAATACACATTTTATCTTTGTAATTACCTTGTATCTAAGCTTCTGCAGACTGTCCCCTTATTTAAGTTCTTTTGACAGACTTGTATTTTAGCCAATCAGTGCTCACTCCTCAGTAAATTCACGGGCATGAGCTCAATGTTATCTATATGAAACATATGAAATTAGGCCCTCTAGTGGTCAAAATGCATTTAGCATAGAGGCGGCCTTCAAGGTCTAAGAAATTAGCCTATGAACGTCCTAGGTTTAGCTTTCAACTAAGAATACCAAGTGAACAAAGCAAAATTGGTGATAAAAGTAAATTGGAAAGTTGTTTAAAATTACATGCCCTATTTGAATCATGAAAGTTTTTTTGGACTTGACTGTCGCTTTAACAGGTTGACAGATGCTCTATCTCCAACTTTGTTTGATTAATAGGGGGACGTGACACCTCAGATGAGAATTAGTGATCACTGGCCACAAGAGATGTTTTAATAGGGAGAGGGATGTTAAAAAGTCCCTATAGCTTTCCGTGATTCAGTTAGAGGGTTTGAGACCTCTCTTTTGAAGGATGAGTCACATGTATCTCTAATCTGAAGGTTACAACAATGGTCGAGGGAACCACATGCACCAACTAGACATTATCACCCTCTTTTAAAATACAGGGAGACATGGGACCCTATTTTGGACAGAGAGTTGAGGAAACTTTAGCCACAACACTCCCCCCACACACACACATGCATACAAACAATGCCTCTAATAGGAAAACTTGGATCACAAATCATAATTCTCATGCCAATAAGAATGATAATTATTTGTACTATGCAACTTTCAGGTGTTCCAGGCTCTAAATTGGAGCATGCCATCCAATTATAAGCACTAAATTGTGCTATGTCAGATCTTCTTTAAAGGAGAGATCATACACCAATGTGGCTGTCCAATGATCAGTAATCACTATAATAACAGTGATAGAGCCCTAATAGAACCATAGTCACACAGAACAAACTCAGTGTATCCCTTTTGGTAACTTACAAAATATATGGAAACATGATGCATATCTGAAGCAGGTCTCATCCTATCTCAAGAGAGGGTACTTATGTTCCTCCAGCCCAGCGTACCTGGTTTTCAATCAATAGAGGCTGCAGATGCCATAGGAATCAGTGGGAGTCTGAAAGCAGCGAAAGCTGATGTTTGCTGCTGCTCGATATCCCATTGATTTCTATTGTAGAATAAAAGTTACGTTTACACCTAACACCCTAACATGTACCCTGAGTCTAAACACCCCTAATCTGCCACCCCCTACACCGCCGCCACCTACATTATACTTATTAACCTCTAATCTGCCGTCCGGACACCGCCGCCACCTACATTATGTTATTAACTCCTATCCCGCTCCCGGAGCCCACCTGTAAGTCGATCTTCAGGGGTTAGTGGGGTTTTTTTAGGATTTTTTAAGGGTTTATTGGGTGGGTTTTAGTTCTAGATTAGGGTTTGGGCTGCAATAGAGCTAAATGCCCTTTTAAGGGCAATGCCAATCCAAATGCCCTTTTCAGGGCAATGGGGAGCTTAGGTTTTTTTAGTTAGGTTTTTATTTGGGGGTTGGTTGTGTGGGTGGTGGGTTTTACTGTTGGGGGGGTTGTTTGTATTTTTTTTTACAAGTAAAAGAGCTGATTTCTTTGTGGCAATGCCCCGCAAAAGGCCCTTTTAAGGGCTATTTGTAGTTTATTGTAGGTTAGAGGTTTTTTATGTTGGGGGGGCTTTTTATTTTTATATGGCTCTTAGATTAGGTGTAATTAGTTTAAATCTTTGATAATTTCTTTTTTATTTTGTGTAACTTAGTGTTTATTTTTTTTTTGTAACTTAGTGTTTGTTATTTTTTGTAACTTAGTTGTTATTTTTTTGTAACTTTGTAATTTTTAATTGTAGAATTAAATTATTTGAGTAGGGTTAGGTTTTTAAATATATAATATATTTAATTTAATTGTAAGTTTAATGTAATTTTAGTATAAAAGTTAGGGTAGATTAATTAATAGTTTAATATAGTTTAATATAATTTTATTAATAGTTAGGGTAGGTTAATTATTAGTTTAATATAGTTTAATTTAATTTTAAAGGTAAGTTTAAATTTATTATAAGATAGGGATGAGTTAATATTTAATATAAAGTTAGGTTTAGGGGTTAATAGGTTAATTTAGTTTATGGCGATGAGGGGGGCTGGCGGTGTTGGGGTTAATAACTTTATTTAGTTGTGGTGGGCTCAGGGAGTGGCGGGATAGGGGTTAATAACATAATGTAGGTGGCGGCGGTGTAGGGAGCAGCAGATTAGCAGTTAATAATATAATGTAGGTGGCGGTGGGCTCCGGGAGCGGCAGAATAGGGGTTAATCACTTTATTAGAGTGGAGGTGGGCTCCGGGAGCGGCGGGATAGGGGTTAATAACTTTATTTAGTTGCAGGGGGGTCCAGGAGCAGCTGGATAGGGGTTAAACAGTTTAGTATAGTGGCTGTGTTTAGTGACAGTATACAAATAAAGCTGTGAAAAAGCCGAATAGCAGCGAGATCGATGACTGTTTAGTTAACAACAGTCCGCTGCTCATTGCCCCGTACTTGGTGCGCGGCTTTTTGTCAGCTTTTTTGTTGAATATGGAGAGCGTATTCAGGTCCGGGGGCCGCAATGTTTGGCGATGTCAGGCGAGCGTATTGGTGCCGTTGAATGCAGCACAGTTGACGGCTTGATAAATAGGCCTCTAAATGTGGAACCATAAAGTATATACCATATTAGGGTATTTCTGCAAACTAAAGCAATTTTCTAAAAGGGTTTGATCTGCTGAAAAAAAAAAAAGGTATGATTTGTGGTGGTGTTATAGAGAGCAAGTAAATGAAGTTAAAATAGTGAATAAAAACATTAGCACAGTATTGTGAAATGACAGCCCTGGAAGGGTTAAACTATTCCCTTTTAGATGTAGCAATGACACAAATACTTTAACTTGTCCTTGAACTAGAGCCCAGACTATAGACCTATGTTTTATTTAAATACTAATGGACCACATTCTGATCTTATCTGTTGTGCCTCAGGGAAATAAGAATGGAATTAATACGATGAAGTAGGATAACCAAAAGCTGTTTTTGCAATAGGAATAGAGGAGTGATTAAAACATATGAATGAATTAAAATGAGCTGAGTTTTGAAATTGTATACACTGGTACCAGATTTTAGGTACAAAAGTAATGTAAAGTATTTGTAAACGACCTAACTCCTTAACAGTAATCACCCAGTACATATTTATTTTGGGGGCAAGAAGATGCTAATTTTTATATTGTCATGTATGGAATTACACTCTTGGCTGCCAAAGACTATGAGGCATATTTAACAAATGTCTTGCGGACCTGATCCGACGATCCGCAAGACATTGCTGAATGCGGAGAGCAATACGCTCTCCGTATTCAGCATTGCACCAGCAGCTCTTGTGAGCCGCTGGTGCAACGCAACCCCCTGCAGACTCGCGGCCAAGTCAACCAACCTGATCGTACTTGATCGTGTTGAATTGTGGCGATTCCTGTCCGCCTCCTCAGAGCAGGCGGACAGGGTTATGGAGCAGGGGTCTTTGTGACCACTGCTCCATAACTTGTGTTTCTGGCGAGTCTGCAGGCTCGCCAGAAACACGGGGCGTCAAGCTCCGTACCGAGCTGTATAGATAGGCCCCAATGTGTTACATACTTCTCTCATAGCCAATATGTTATCTTTACATACAAGTACTTAGAAGTGGAACACAGTGCGGACATTCACATTTCAGCATATAATACAGCAAAATAACAGGGATAAACAAGTTGACAATTATTGGCCCATTTCCTTTAACCGTAGCCCAGCTAATCTGTCACAAAACCCATAATGCAATTTGTGCAATAGTTGATTAACTGTAGATAGGAAGAGGTAGTGACTAGAAAAGGTGGAATTTGTAGAAAAAGTAACCAAAATGACTAGGGGTAGAAATAGAGCCAGGAAGGGTGGAGCCTTCAGAACAAATGACTGGAAACGTTGGAGCCTGCAGAGTAATTGGCTGTAAGGAATGTAGAATACTGAGAGACTAAAATGTTATTTGTCACCTCTGAATATTGTGTCTAAATACAGTATAAAGAAATAGAACCATTTATTACAAATGTATATTTTACTGCACAGAATACTGCTTTGGTAATATTACTTTGACATAGTGAAAGCTTATTTTATCTCCCATAAAAAAAGAAATCAACAACAAAGTGTTTGAAAAAATATATATTTGTTTAGTTAAAGAATTCCTTGTTCAGCAGATCATGTACATACATTTCAAGTAACATTAGTGATGTTGTAATACATATAATCATATTGCAGTAAAACATTTTTCTAATGTTCGTTTTACATAAGAAAGATGATACTTTCATATAGAAAATTATATTCAAGTAGTTAGGTATCCAACATTTATATCATACTGCACAATGCAACAATGTAAATATAATATGAAATGTATCATTTAGGACATTTTATATATATATATATATATATATATATATATATATATATATATATATATATATATATATATATATAGTTCTTGTCACAAAAGGGCTCTCACAGGATTTTCATAGATAAAATTCAAATCTTTATTTCAAACTAATAGAGGAATAGACCATAAGTCACCCACATAAATGAGACATGACATGCATTAAAAAAAATAAACATGTAATATACAGAATATGAGAAATACTAGCAAAACACACATAACAAAAACATAGTGAAAACAGTGCAAGGCAGAAGAACTGAGGTCTAGCAGAACTCCCAAGGAGAAACTAAAATCAGCATAGTGTCGAAAGTATGTAATGAATACCAAGCCAACTGAAGGTACCAATACCATTAAAAGGAATCTCTGCTGGATACATACATATTTGGGAAATGTCAGACAGGTGTAGACATCATATTACTATTCACCATGCTCCAAACTGGCCAATATAGCACAGAATCAAACTAGTTTGCAGTACAAGAAATACATACTAGCCCTAATACACATGAAGGTCTAAATAACACTGCAGATCTATTATCACCAGTGAGTGCTCCGAACAGACCCAATCATCCTGTGTATTCTTTTCTAAACAGTTCATTAGAGTAATAGCGGATACTATCTACGCAATGCAATAGGTATAATACACAACCAGCTTAGAATCATAAACCGCTGTAACTACCAAAACACAAATGTCTATTTGGAACAATTGTCTGCATTTAAAGATGAACGCTGTGACTAGCCAGTAGCCAGACACTTTCTGGAGCACAAGCACCCCATCTCCTCTCTACCTGCTATGCTTATAGATAGGGTAGCCCCCTGAAACATGGGGGTGATAGGGACAAAGAACTACTCAAATGTAAATCACTGTGAATTTTCAGGCGCAACACGTTATCCCCTATTGGCCTCAATGTACATTTGGATTATGCATTGTTTTACTAAAATATACCTTCAATGACTCTAACTGATATGTGCACATTGCCAGTTGTCTATTTGTCCCATATTGTCAGCATAGTGTACTATGTACCTTTATCTTGTGATTCATGTGATCTATGATCTCACCCACTTGGGTTCTGTTTGCCATTTAATAGGCACGTTAGGGATATTTTCCCTGTCCTGCTGTTTGTATTGTATTGTTTTACCATCTTTCTGCTCCCTGGCATATTATGCCACTTTTAGGGGCTTTTATTGTGTATAGTGCGTTCTTGTTGTAAGTATATAGCTGGCACTTAACTTATTTCTCTATTTTGTAATATTACTGTCAGACTGCAAGAGAGTCCACGACTCTATAGTAGGTTTACTTGTTTTATGATTTGTTACAGTGCTTGGTGTGTTTATTAATGGTCTGGTTTACTACAGTATAGATTACTCCCCCTTTCAGACTCTTCCCAGACTTAGCGGATTCAATGTGTTCTGACCTGTGACCCGGTGGCACTTTATGATTCTGGCTATTTTGTCTGACGGGAGTGTGGCTGAACTGCCGCTGCACTAATATGTTTCTCCAAGTGAGTGTTTTTCCATCCTACTTTTTCTTTTTATGTTCTGTCAAGTGCTGTATCACTTGCCAAAGTCCAGCTATGGTTTGGGTTAGACTACAAGCTTTTGATCCGTCTCGGTGGATAGCATGTAATTATAGACATTTGTGTTTCGGTAGTTACAGCGGTTTATGATTCTGTCTGTTATGTTCTGGGTGGTTTATATGCATTTGGCTTCTTTTTATTAGCAATCTTTCTTTCTGTGGTTCTCCTTAGCCGGCTGCGTTTAGTTTAGCTCCAGGTAAGTATAAGCTGGTTGTGTATTATACCTATTGCGTTCCGTAGATAGTATCCGCTATTACTCTGATGAACTGTTTAGAAAAGAATACACAGGATAATCGGGTCTGTTCAGAGCATTCACTGGTGGTAATAGATCTGCAGTGTTTTTTAGACCTTCATGTGTATTAGGGCTAGTATGTATTTCTTGTACTGCAGACTAGTTTGATTCTGTGCTATATTGGCCAGTTTGGAGCATGGTGAATAGTAATATGATGTCTACACATGTCTGACATTTCCCCAATATGTATGTATCCAGCAGAGATTGCTTTTAATGGTATTGGTACCTTCAGTTGGCTTTGTATTCATGACATAATTTCAACACTATGCTGATTTTAGTTTCACCTTGGGAGTTCTGCTAGACCTCAGTTCTTCTGCCTTGCACTGTTTTCACTATGTATTTGTTATGTGTGTTTTGCTAGTATGGAAAATGAAAAAGATTTTTTTAGGGAACGCCCTTTGATGTGCTGTTAAGCCTACCATACCCCTAAACGATTATACTGATTAGATTTAGTCAGGGGTACCAGCCCTAGGGACACACAAACTGGTGGAGAGGAAGCAGGTGTGCTCAATTTCACTGAAAGACACTGACCGGCATTAATAACCAGGCAGTCTTGATCCTGATCCCTTAGAAAAGTATGTACAGATGATGCAAAATATAATAAACATAGCCCACTATTGTGCCTTAGTCAGATTTCAGTAGAAAACTTAAGCAAATATGATAGGAATATGAAGCATACAGGGTAAACTGATCATTGGATGTATAAAAGTTCCACACAGTTTCACAGCCCTTATACGGAAGAAGGCAAAAAATACACAATCAGCTGTAATACTTCTTCTTCCGGCAATGCATAAAGTAATAAGCGGTACTCACAGAAATAGATCCTTGCTGGGCTAGGCTGAAAGTGTATTTGTTTTCAGAGGGGCGGCATGTACGGCGGTCCTGGGCAAAACCTCTCTTCTCAGATGTTCTCAGGATATCAGTGTGCCTGTTCGTCCATATGCCTGAGCTCCCTGCGGCTTGCTGTTTGTTGCTTTCCGTATTTCCGATCACAAGACACGCACACCCGCACTTACTTCTCCACCTCCTATTGGCTGTCGGGTCCCTATGGTTGAATGCTCCAGCACTGTATGGATTCCAGGATTAGAACAACCGGCAAGGCAAATAGAGAAAAAAATGCAGGAATCCAGTGCTAAAGTGTTAAAAGTCCAAAAACTTTATTAATCCAAAAGTTTAAAAAACATAAAATTGTCACAAAAAAAAAAGATAACATGGAAGATAGATAGAACGAGAACAATCAGTCCATGTTAAACTGGCTTACGCATTTCGGCCGTAGCCTTACTCTTAGCCTAATTAAAATCCTAACACAGCTGTGCTTATAATGGAGACTGGTGAGGCGTGATAGGTTAAAATCAAATTGGCAGGACTGTATGTTCATATACAACTGGTAAAGCATTTCTATACGTCGTTAAATGTGGGTCTATTTTTGCCACTAAACAAATTATTTAACCTCAATCAGGATAGTTACTTACTTACAGCGTTATATTCATCAAAATTCATAAACACTCAATGTATACATAACAATACTAATTCTTTCATTTGTTATTGTGCTGTGATCATATGTGTGGACTGTTATGTGCCAAAATATATGTATAAAAGCACCTATGTACAAGCAATGGTGGCAAGCTTAGTATCTACTCTGACTTACTGCCTTTATTACAAAATATGCGTGGTAGACAAGGAGAGGTGTCAATTAAAATTAAAAAGTCAGAGATATTCTAAATCTGGATCTACATAATGATCAAATCCTAGGTGGGTATCCAAAATATTTGAACTCATATATAAAGCTTTTGTTTTATATTATATTATCTCTCAAAAGCTAAACCCCAATTTAAAGACAGAAAATGTCTTCATTTACCAAATAGTTAGGGGTTATCACTTAGCTCATTTGGCACGCTTTACCTATGTATTTATGAGTACATTAGTCTCTGTTTCACAAGTATTCACACTGGCCGATTTAGCCTGCCCATTATACTTATTATCAATAAGTTTTGTTTTGTTTTATCATATATTTTTTCTCAAATAGCATACACCACAGTGTCTTTACACATTAATTGTCATATGGAGACTTAGGCCTAGATTTAGAGTTCGGCGGTAGCCGTCAAAACCAGCGTTAGAGGCTCCTAACGCTGGTTTTGGGCGCCCGCTGGTATTTGGAGTCAGTGATTAAAGGGTCTAACGCTCACTTTTCAGCCGCGACTTTTCCATACCGCAGATCCCCCTACGCCATTTGCGTAGCCTATCTTTTCAATGGGATCTTTCTAACGCTGGTATTTAGAGTCGTTTCTGCAGTGAGCGTTAGAGCTCTAACGACAAGATTCCAGCCGCCTGAAAATAGCAGGAGTTAAGAGCTTTCTGGCTAACGCCGGTTCATAAAGCTCTTAACTACTGTACCCTAAAGTACACTAACACCCATAAACTACCTATGTACCCCTAAACCGAGCTCCCCCCACACCGCCGCCACTCGATTAAAATTTTTAACCCCTAATCTGCCGACCGCCACCTACGTTATACTTATGTACCCCTAATCTGCTGCCCCTAACCCCGCCGACCCCTGTATTATATTTATTCACCCCTAACCTGCCCCCCACAACGTCGCCGCCAGCTACTTACAATAATTAACCCCTAATCTTCCGACCGCAAATCGCCGCCACCTACGTTATCCCTATGTACCCCTAATCTGCTGCCCCTAACACCGCCGACCCCTATATTATATTTATTAACCCCTAATCTGCCCCCCTCAACGTCGCCGACACCTGCCTACACTTATTAACCCCTAATCTGCCGAGCGGACCTGAGCGCTACTATAATAAAGTTATTAACCCCTAACCCGCCTCACTAACCCTATCATAAATAGTATTAACCCCTAATCTGCCCTCCCTAACATCGCCGACACCTAACTTCAATTATTAACCCCTAATCTGACGACCGGAGCTCACCGCTATTCTAATAAATGGATTAACCCCTAAAGCTAAGTCTAACCCTAACACTAACACCCCCCTAAGTTAAATATAATTTTTATCTAACGAAATAAATTAACTCTTATTAAATAACTTATTCCTATTTAAAGCTAAATACTTACCTGTAAAATAAATCCTAATATAGCTACAATATAAATTATAATTATATTATAGCTATTTTAGGATTAATATTTATTTTACAGGCAACTTTGTAATTATTTTAACCAGGTACAATAGCTATTAAATAGTTAATAACTATTTAATAGTTACCTAGTTAAAATAATAACAAATTTACCTGTAAAATAAATCCTAACCTAAGTTATAATTAAACCTAACACTACCCTATCAATAAAATAATTAAATAAACTACCTACAATTACCTACAATTAACCTAACACTACACTATCAATAAATAAATTAAACACAATTGCTACAAATAAATACAATTAAATAAACTAGCTAAAGTACAAAAAATAAAAAAGAACTAAGTTACAGAAAATAAAAAAATATTTACAAACATAAGAAAAATATTACAACAATTTTAAACTAATTACACCTACTCTAAGCCCCCTAATAAAATAACAAAGCCCCCCAAAATAAAAAATTCCCTACCCTATTCTAAATTAAAAAAGTTACAAGCTCTTTTACCTTACCAGCCCTGAACAGGGCCCTTTGCGGGGCATGCCCCAAGAATTTCAGCTCTTTTGCCTGTAAAAGAATAAATACAATACCCCCCCCCCAACATTACAACCCACCACCCACATACCCCTAATCTAACCCAAACCCCCCTTAAATAAACCTAACACTAAGCCCCTGAAGATCTTCCTACCTTGTCTTCACCATCCAGGTATCACCGATCCGTCCTGGCTCCAAGATCTTCATCCAACCCAAGCGGGGGTTGGCGATCCATAATCCGGTGCTCCAAAGTCTTCCTCCTATCCGGCAAGAAGAGGACATCCGGACCGGCAAACATCTTCTCCAAGCGGCATCTTCGATCTTCTTCCATCCGGTGCGGAGCGGGTCCATCTTGAAGCAGGCGACGCGGATCCATCCTCTTCTTCCGATGTCTCCCGACTAATGACGGTTCCTTTAAGGGACGTCATCCAAGATGGCGTCCCTCGAATTCCGATTGGCTGATAGGATTCTATCAGCCAATCGGAATTAAGGTAGGAATTTTCTGATTGGCTGATGGAATCAGCCAATCAGAATCAAGTTCAATCCGATTGGCTGATCCAATCAGCCAATCAGATTGAGCTCGCATTCTATTGGCTGTTCCGATCAGCCAATAGAATGCGAGCTCAATCTGATTGGCTGATGGGATCGGCCAATCGGACTGAACTTGATTCTGATTGGCTGATTCCATCAGCCAATCAGAAAATTCCTACCTTAATTCCGATTGGCTGATAGAATCCTATCAGCCAATCGGAATTCGAGGGACGCCATCTTGGATGACGTCCCTTAAAGGAACCGTCATTAGTCGGGAGACATCGGAAGAAGAGGATGGATCCGCGTCGCCTGCTTCAAGATGGACCCGCTCCGCACCGGATGGAAGAAGATCGAAGATGCCGCTTGGAGAAGATGTTTGCCGGTCCGGATGTCCTCTTCTTGCCGGATAGGAGGAAGACTTTGGAGCACCGGATTATGGATCGCAAACCCCCGCTTGGGTTGGATGAAGATCTTGGAGCCAGGACGGATCGGTGATACCTGGATGGTGAAGACAAGGTAGGAAGATCTTCAGGGGCTTAGTGTTAGGTTTATTTAAGGGGGGTTTGGGTTAGATTAGGGGTATGTGGGTGGTGGGTTGTAATGTTGGGGGGGGGGGGTATTGTATTTATTCTTTTACAGGCAAAAGAGCTGAAATTCTTGGGGCATGCCCCGCAAAGGGCCCTGTTCAGGGCTGGTAAGGTAAAAGAGCTTGTAACTTTTTTAATTTAGAATAGGGTAGGGAATTTTTTATTTTGGGGGGCTTTGTTATTTTATTAGGGGGCTTAGAGTAGGTGTAATTAGTTTAAAATTGTTGTAATATTTTTCTTATGTTTGTAAATATTTTTTTATTTTCTGTAACTTAGTTCTTTTTTATTTTTTGTACTTTAGCTAGTTTATTTAATTGTATTTATTTGTAGCAATTGTGTTTAATTTATTTATTGATAGTGTAGTGTTAGGTTTATTGTAGGTAATTGTAGGTAGTTTATTTAATTATTTTATTGATAGGGTAGTGTTAGGTTTAATTATAACTTAGGTTAGGATTTATTTTACAGGTAAATTTGTTATTATTTTAACTAGGTAACTATTAAATAGTTATTAACTATTTAATAGCTATTGTACCTGGTTAAAATAATTACAAAGTTGCCTGTAAAATAAATATTAATCCTAAAATAGCTATAATATAATTATAATTTATATTGTAGCTATATTAGGATTTATTTTACAGGTAAGTATTTAGCTTTAAATAGGAATAAGTGATTTAATAAGAGTTCATTTATTTCGTTAGATAAAAATTATATTTAACTTAGGGGGGTGTTAGTGTTAGGGTTAGACTTAGCTTTAGGGGTTAATCCATTTATTAGAATAGCGGTGAGCTCCGATCGGAAGTTTAGGGGTTAATAATTGAAGGTAGGTGTCGCCGATGTTAGGGAGGGCAGATTAGGGGTTAATACTATTTATGATAGGGTTAGTGAGGCGGATTAGGGGTTAATAACTTTATTATAGTAGCGCTCAGGTCCGCTCGGCAGATTAGGGGTTAATAAGTGTAGGTAGGTGTCGGCGACGTTGTGGGGGGCAGATTAGGGGTTAATAAATATAACATAGGGGTCGGCGATGTTAGGGCAGCAGATTAGGGGTACATAGGGATAACGTAGGTGGCGGCGTTTTACGGAGCGGCAGATTAGGGGTTAAAAAAAATATGCAGGGGTCAGCGATAGCGGGGGCGGCAGATTAGGGGTTAATAAGTGTAAGATTAGGGGTGTTTAGACTCGGGGTACATGTTAGGGTGTTAGGTGCAGACGTAGGAAGTGTTTCCCCATAGGAAACAATGGGGCTGCGTTAGGAGCTGAACGCTGCTTTTTTGCAGGTGTTAGGTTTTTTTTCAGCTCAAACAGTCCCATTGTTTCCTATGGGAGAATCGTGCACGAGCACGTTTTTGAGGCCGGCCGCGTCCGTAAGCAACTCTGGTATCGAGAGTTGCTTTTGCGGTAAAAATGCTCTACGCTCCTTTTTTGGAGCCTAACGCAGCATTTGTTTTAACTCTCGATACCAGAGTTAAATTTATGGTGCGGCCAGAAAAAAGCCCGCGGAGCGTTAACAGCCCTTTTACCGCCGAACTCCAAATCTAGGCCTTAGTTTCTGTCATAAATGAAATAAACATGATTTGTAAAATAACCCCCAACTATTTGGTAAATTAAGACATTTTCTGTCTTTAAATTGGGGTTTAGCTTTTGAGAGATAATATAATATAAAACAAAAGCTTTATATATGAGTTCAAATATTTTGGATACCCACCTAGGATTTGATCATTATGTAGATCCAGATTTAGAATATCTCTGACTTTTTAATTTTAATTTTAATTGACGCCTCTCCTTGTCTACCACGCATATTTTGTAATAAAGGCAGTAAGTCAGAGTAGATACTAAGCTTGCCACCATTGCTTGTACATAGGTGCTTTTATACATATATTTTGGCACATAACAGTCCACACATATGATCACAGCACAATAACAAATGAAAGAATTAGTATTTTTGTGTATACATCGAGTGTTTACGAATTTTGATGAATATAACGCTGTGAGTAAGTAGCTATCCTGATTGAGGTTAAATAATTTGTTTAGTGGCAAAAATAGACCCACATTTAACGACGTATAGAAATGCTTTACCAGTTGTATATGAACATTCAGTCCTGCCCCTTCGATTTTAACCTATCACGCCTCACCAGTCTCTGTTATAAGCACAGCTGTGTTATGATTTTAATTAGGCTAAGAGTAAGGCTACGGCCGAAACGCGTAAGCCAGTTTAACATGGACTGATTGTTCTCGTTCTATCTTCTATGTTATCTTTTTTTTTTTTGTGACAATTTGATGTTTTTTAAACTTTTGGATTAATAAAGTTTTTGGACTTTTAACACTTTAGCACTGGATTCCTGCATTTTTTCTCTGTTTTGCTAGTATGTGTCATATTCTGTATATATTATATGTTCATTTGTTGTTGTTTTTTTAACCAATAGTTTTTATTGTTTTCAAAAGTGCAAACATTATCTGAAAAACAATTAAAGTACTCACATTTGGATAAGCACTAACAGTAAGTGCAAATCTAGCAGGCTGGATGTTTGTAGTCACCAGCTGACTAATTTCCTATGGTCCCCCAGGGGAAAGGAAGGTTGTATTCCAAAGGTCCCAGATTGCAGAGAGAAAAGATGAGTAGTAAAAGGCAGGTACCACTAAAATATTTTAATAGTAAAATATAAAGTAAAAACAACATTTGCAATGCATTTCTCAGCTGTGTGTAGCTGTTTCTTCATGCATAGATTAACAGTGGGATGTGTCGCCTTATATACTCATCATCATATCAGTTGCTATGATTACATTAACAAACAATGAAAAGACAATCACCTAGATTACGAGTTTTGCGTTCGTGTTTTAACGCTGAAAAAAAAAAGTAATTTCAGCATTAAAATAGTACCACAGCCATTACAAGTCTTGTCGGTATAGCTGTGCTGCGAGCCTTTCAGCCTGTAACGCAACGTCAGTCCCACACACGTCAAATGACGATTTTTCATAGGACCTCCATAGCGCTGCCATTATGAGTTTTGCAGTGAGGCTAAAAAATCTGCATTGCCCCCTAAAAACTCTGCGTTGCCCCCTATAAGATCCGTTCCACAATCTAAAATCAGTAGTTATGAGTTTTACTCTACAAAACTGCAGCATAAAACTCATAACTAACTGCTACAAAGTACACTAACACCCATAAAGTACCTATAATAAACCAAGGCCCTCCCATTAACCCCTAAACCGCAAGCCCCCCACAACAAAATAATACATTAAACTATTAACCCCTAAACCGAGAGCCCACACATCTCAATAAACTAATTTAAACTAGTAACTCCTAAACCTAACGCCCCCCTAATTTAAAATTAAAATTACAATTTCCCTATTTTAAATTAAATTAAAACTTTCACCTTATGGACTGTTCACCTTATGTCTCCAATTATCTACCCATTATGGGGAACCCTAACTTTGCACCAGGACTGTCAGATAAAGTTTTTAGGATATGGTTTACTAAAGGTTTGGTATTTGTCGCCCAAATGTTAGATGTGAATCTCACACCTTTAACCTTTGCTGAACTGAAACATATATTTGGGCTTGAGAACAAAGATTTCTATGCCTATTTGCAGTTAAGACATTTTTTCTTTGAGTTAAGGCAAATCTATGGATTAGATTGGACTCTTTCGGTTCTCCAAACTAAAATTAATATCTTTCAAGGAGGCCTATATTCTATATCTCCATTTTACAGCCTTTTGAACCAGGGGCCTTCAGTTCTTCAAAGAGAGTTCATTGCTGCAAAATGGAATAGGTTTTTTCCGGCGGTGAATAGTCAGACCATCGAGAACACTTTCAAAATAATTGGAAATAGTTGGGTACTGACGGCGTGGAGAGAAACTCAAATTAAACTATCCTTTATGACATACCTGACCCCAATTAGGTTGACCAATTGGTATAAGATACAGACGGTGTGTCCCAAATGTTCCTCTCACACCGCTGATTTACTACACTGCTTTTGGAGTTGTCCTAGGATTGTTCAATTTTGGCGCAGGGTAGAATACTGGATACAGGCTTCTCTCAAGATAGACTTTAACTTTCAATCAATGCAGATATTTTTTTTAGTGCAACCGCAAATTGTCCCTAGAAACTTTAAATTAATTAATCAATGGGGAACATTTATTTTATCTTTTCCAGTTGAAGTTCAGGTTAGGATGGTCAAACCTTTCAGCGAGACTGCATACATGCAACTTCAGATATTGGCAGGTCATTTTCCCCGAGCATGGCATAACATGGGAGAGTTGGAAAGAGACTGACTATGGTGGGGGGAGATAGGTCCCGGTGGGGGAGAGAACCTTTTTTTTTTTTTTTTTTTTTTTTTTTTTCTCTTCGTTGTTTTATATTTATTTTATGTGTCTTGCTTTTCAGCGTTATTTGTTGCTTCTGTTAAACTATATATATAGCGAGGTTGTTGTACAAACAGATGTTATTCAAGATTTGAGTCAAAAAGAGGAAAATATTAGAAAATAGGAATGTATTGAAGCGGGGATGTTGATAAGTGTACTATTCTTTTTTTGCTTTTGTTTACAAGGGGGTTGACAATATTCCATAACGAATCATTTTTGTATTTGCTATCTGTCGTGCTTTGTTTTATAAGATGTTATATCCAGCCCTGCGTGGCAGAAAGAAGTGGATTTCTGTGATGTGTACACTTATTTTGTGTTAAATAAATAAACATTAAAAAAAAAAAAAAAAAAAAAAACTTACCTGTCAAATTAAAAAAACTTAGCATAAACTAACAATTAAACTAATATAACTATTTAACTAAAATTAAACTAGCTACCAATTAAATTAAACTAAAATACACATTAAAAAAATCCTAACACTACTATAAAAATTACAAACTATCGGCTCAATTACAAGTCTTGCGTTATGAGCTGTGCGGTGCTACCGTGCAGTTTTTTCTCACCGCTCACTTACCTACAGCGCTTGTATTACAGGTTTTTACAAACCAGGTGTTAAAAGGCAAGAAGTGAGCGTAGAGCAAAATTGAGCTCCATACCGCACCCCAATACCAGTGCTGATTAAGTCAGCGGTTAGCTGGTCGTACGTGCTTGTGCACGATTTCCCCATAGACATCAATAAGGAGAGCCGGCTGAGAAAAAGTCTAACACCTGCAAAAAATCAGTGTAAAACTCAGTAACGCAGCCCCATTGATTCTTATTGGGAAATAACAGTTATGTTTACACCTAACACCCTAACATGATCCCGAGTCTAAACACCCCTAATCTTACATTTATTAACCCCTAATCTGCCGCCCTCAACATCGCCGACACCTACATTATCCTTATTAACCCCTAATCTGCTGCCCCCAACATCGCCGACACATACATTATATTTATTAACCCCTAATCCCCCGCCCCCAATGTAGCCGCAACCTACCTACACTTATTAACCCCTAATCTGCCGTCCCCAACGTCGCCGCCACTATATTAAGGGCCGCGAAAGGCCCTTTTAAGGGCTATTGGTAGTTTAGTTTAGGCTAGGGTTTTTTTTTTGTTTTGAGGGGGCTTTTTTATTTTGATAGGGCTATTAGATTAGGTGTAATTAGTTTAAAGATCTGTAATTTGTTTTTTATTTTCTGTAATTTAGTGTTTTTTTGTGATTTAGCTAATTTAATGTATTTAATTGTATTTAATGTAGGGAATTTATTTAATTTTAGTGTAGTGTTAGGTGTTATTTTAACTTAGGTTAGGTTTTATTTTACAGGTCAATTTGTATTTATTTTAGCTAGGTAGTTATTAAATAGTTAATAACTATTTAGTAACTATTCTACCTAGTTAAAATAAATACGAACTTGCCTGTAAAATAAAAATAAACCCTAAGATAGCTACAATGTAACTATTAGTTATATTGTAGCTAGCTTAAGGTTTATTTTATAGGTAAGTGTTTAGTTTTAAATAGGAATAATTTAGGTAATGATAGGAATTTTATTTAGATTTATTTAAATTATATTTAAGTTAGGAGGTGTAACGGTTAGGGTTAGACTTAGGTTTAAAGGGTTAATAAATTTAGAATAGTGGGGGCGACGTTGGGGAGGGCAGATTAGGGGTTAATAAATGTAGGTAGGTGTAGGTGGCGGCATTGTTGGGGGCATCAGATTAGGGGTTAATAAATATAATGTAGGTGGCGGCGATGTCTGAAGCGGAAGATTAGGGGTTAATAAGTATAATGTAGGTGGTGGCGATGTTAGGGACAGCAGATTAGGGGTTAATAATATTTAACTAGTGTTTGCGAGGCGGGAGTGCAGCAGTTTAGGGGTTAATATGTTTATTCTATTGGCGGCAATGTCCGGAGCGGCAGATTAGGGGTTAAAAATTTTATTTTAGTGTTTGCGATGCGGGAGGGCCTTGGTTTAGGGGTTAATAGGTAGTTTATGGGTGTAAGTGTACTTTTTAGCACTTTAGTTATGAGTTTTATGCTACAGCGTTGTAGTGTAAAACTCATAACTACTGACTTTAGAATGCGTTACTAATCTTGTCGGTAGAGGCTATACCGCTCACTTTTTGGCTTCCCAGGACAAACTCGTAATACCAGTGCTATTGAAGTCCCATAGAAAAAAGGCTTTACAAACTTTACGTAGGTCGGTTTGCGGTAAGGCCAACAAAGTGTGCGGTACACCTATATCTGCAAGACTCGTAATACCAGCGGCAGTGAAAAAGCAGTGTTAGGACCTGTTAACGCTGCTTTTTCACCTTACCGCAAAACTCATAATCTAGCCATATCTAATTAAAAAAAAATAAAAAGACTAAATTACAAAAATTAACAAACACTAAATTATGAAAAATAACAAACGAAATTATCAAAAATAAAAAAGAATTACACCTAATCTAATAGCCCTATTAAAATAAATAGCCCACCCAAAATAAAAAAAACCTAGCCTACAATAAACTACCAATAGCCAATAGCCCTTAAAAGGGCCTTTGTACGGCATTGCCCTACGTTAACCAGCTCTTTTACCTGTAAAAAAAATACAGACCCCCCCCAACAGTAAAACCCGCCACCCAACCAACCCCCCAAAATAAAAAACCTAACTCTAACAAAAACCTAAGCTACCCATTGCCCTGAAAAGGGCATTTGTATGGGCATTGCCCTTAAAAGTGCATTTAGCTCTTTTGCTTTACCCTGAAAAGAGCATTTAGCTCTTTTATGATAGCCCAAACCCTAAACTAAAAAAAAACCCACCTCAAAAAAACCTTAAAAAAACCTATCATTAACCCCCGACTATCCACTTACAGTTTTTGAAGTCTCGCTTGAACGATCTTCATTTAGGCGGCAAAGTCCTTATCCAGACGGCCTCTTCTATCTTCATCCAGGCGGCGAAGTCCTCATCCAGGCGGCGAGAAGTCTTCATCCAGGCGGCATCTTCTATCTTCATCGCGGGTGGCACGGATCAGGTCCATCCTGAAGACATCCGGCATGGAGCATCCTCTTTATAGGGTCACCGCCGTACACTGAATCTTCAATGCAAAGTACGCGATTCAAGATGGCGTCCCTTGCATTACTACTGGCTGATTTGATTTTGGAAATTCAAATCAGCCAGTACGATGAGAGCTACTGAAATCCTATTGACTGTTCAAATCAGCCAATAGGATGAGAGCTACTGAAATTCTATTGGCTGATTTGAACAGCCAATAAAATTTCAGAAGGGGGTGGGTTTTTTGTTTTGTTTAGGGTTTGGGCTACCATAAAAGAGCTAAATGCCCTTTTCAGGGCAAAGCAAAAGAGCTAAATGCCCTTTTATGGGCAATGCCCATACAAATGCCATTTTCAGGGCAATGGTTATCTTAAGTTTTTTTGTGGGTTTGAGGGGGTGGGGGTTTGTAATGTTAGTGGGTGTTTGTATTTTTTTCAGGTAAAAAAGCTGTTTAACTTAGGGCAATGCCCCACAAAAAGCCCTTTTAAGGGCTAATGGTAGTTTATTCTAGATTAGGTTTTTATTTTGTTTTTTTGTTTTTTATGGGTATTAGAATAGGAATAATGTTTATTATTTTTGATAATTTGTTTGTTATTTTGTGTAATGTATTTTTTTTCGTTATGTGGTGGGTTTTTATTTTTAGATTAGGGCTTGGGCTTGGAAGAAGATGGTTGCCGGTCCGGATCTACTCTTCTTCCCGGATAGGATGAAGACTTTGGACCCTCTTCTGGACTTCTTCAGTGGATGTCTAGCCCCCGCTTGGGTTGGATGCAGATATCGGAGCCAGGACGGATCGGTGTGATACCCGGTGAGGTGAAGACAAGGTAGGATGATCTTCAGGGGCTTAGTGTTAGGTTTATTTAAGGGGGGTTTGGGTTAGATTAGGGGTATGTGGGTGGTGGGTTGTAATGTTGGGGGGGGTATTGTATGGTTTTTTTTACAGGCAAAAGAGCTGAACTTCTTGGGGCATGCCCCGCAAAGGGCCCTGTTCAGGGCTGGTAAGGTAAAAGAGCTTTGAACTTTAGTAATTTAGAATAGGGTAGGGCATTTTTTATTTTGGGGGGCTTTGTTATTTTATTAGGGGGCTTAGAGTAGGTGTAATTAGTTTAACATTGTAAGATTTTCCTTATGTTTGTAAATATTTTTTTATTTTTTGTAACTTAGTTCTTTTTTATTTTTTGTACTTTAGTTAGTTTATTTCATTGTAGTTATTTGTAGATATTGTATTTAATTAATGTATTGATAGTGTAGTGTTAGGTTTAATTGTAGGTAATTGTAGATATTTTATTTAATTAATTTAATGATAGTGTAGTGTTAGGTTTAATTGTAACTTAGGTTAGGATTTATTTTACAGGTAATTTTGTTATTATTTTAACTAGGTAACTATTAAATAGTTCTTAACTATTTAATAGCTATTGTACCTGGTTAAAATAATTAAAAAGTTACCTGTAAAATAAATATTAATCCTAAAATAGCTATAATATAATTATAATTTATAGTGTAGCTATATTAGGATTTATTTTACAGGTAAGTATTTAGCTTTAAATAGGAATAATTTATTTAATAAGAGATAATTACTTTCGTTAGATGTAAATTATATTTAACTTAGGGGGGTGTTAGTGTTAGGGTTAGACTTAGCTTTAGGGGTTAATACATTTATTAGAATAGCGGTGAGCTCCAGTCGGCAGATTAGGGGTTAATAATAATATGCAGGGGTCAGCGATAGCGGGGGCGGCAGATTAGGGGTTAATAAGTGTAAGGTTAGGGGTGTTTAGACTCGGGGTACATGTTAGAGTGTTAGGTGCCGACGTAGGAAGTGTTTCCGCATAGCAAACAATGGGGCTGCATTAGGAGCTGAACGCAGCTTTTTTGCAGGTGTTAGGTTTTTTTTCAGCTCAAACAGCCCCATTGTTTCCTATGGGGGAATCGTGCACGAGCACGTTTTTGAGGCTGGCCGCGTCCATAAGCAACTCTGGTATCGAGAGTTGAAGCTGCGTTAAATATGCTCTATGCTCCTTTTTTGGAGCCTAACGCAGCCTTTATGTGGACTCTCAATACCAGAGTTATTTTTATGGTGCGGCCAGAAAAAAGCCGGCGTTAGCTACGCGGGTCCTTACCGACAAAACTCTAAATCTAGCCGTATTTGTTTTTTGTTAAAATGTCACTCAAGCGCAATCTTTAACATTTGTAACTTGTAATATAAGCACTAATTATCATCCGCACACTATCCACTGAAAGTATAGGTTGCATGTGAGCGAAGTCGGGCTTAGGAGTACGTGTAAAGGCCATTTAACATTTAATAGCAGCGCGGTCAAGCGAAACTGGTTATCATGCCCATCATCATTAGCATTAGCGCTCCACTCGTAATCTAGCCCTTAGATAGATCAATAGATAGATAGATATAGAGTATGTGCATTCAGCAGTTTCGTTCACTGGCAAATGTGGAAGTAGGAGGCTATTTTTGGTATTCAACTCTTTTCGGAGCCGAATATCCTTTTGTGCAAGTGAAACACACTAAGATCTGTGCAAAATGAGATCTTAGTTTGTTTCACTTGCACAAGAGGATGTTAAGCTCTGAAAAGAGTAAAATACTGATAATAGCCTCCTACTTCCGCATTTGCCAGTGAGCGAAACTACTGAATGACTCCTGGGAAACTTTCTGGAATTGCATCAAACATAATTCCCTTTTAGCAAAGGGCAAGTGTTTGAGCTATTTTGATCAAGATTATGTAAAGAAATCTAAATTGTTGTTGTAGTGCACTGTTTGTTTTTTTTTAAGCTGTCCTCAGGCCACCCCAACAGACCAGGTATTCAGGATTACCTTGGATGAGAGCAGGTAAAATAACCACGTTTACTAATGAGCGGATTATTTCACCTGTAGTGATGTCGCAAAAAGCTTGCTGGCGAATAGTTCCCGGCGAACATAGCTTGTTCGCGTTCGCCGCGGTGGGTAAACATATGCAATGTTCGATCCGCCCCCTATTCGTTTGACCCTGTAACTCACAGTCAGCAGATACATTCCAGCCAATCAGCAGCAGACCCTCCCTCCCAGACCCTCCCACCTCCTGGAGAGCATCCATTTTAGATTCATTTGGAAGCTGCATTCTTAGTGAGAGGAGGGACAGTGTAACTGCTGCTGATTTAATAGGGAAATCGATAGCTAGGCTAGTGTATTCAGTGTCCACTACAGTCCTGAAGAACTCATCTGATCTCTGCTGTAAGGACAGCACCCCAAAAAGCCCTTTTTAGGGCTAGAACATCAGTCTGCTTTTCTTTTTTATTTCCTGCGTAATCTAATTGCAGTTGCCTGCCTGCCAGCGTGTGTGCCAGGCTCACAGCGTATACTGTGCCCACTTGCCCAGTGCCACCACTCATATCTGGTGTCACAATAGCTTGCATTTAAAAAAACAAAACTTTTTTGACTGTAATATAATAGCAGTCAGTTTCCTTCACACGTGTGCATTTCAGTGCCTGCCAGGGCACAGTGTCACCCCAGTGCAACTCATAACTGGTGTAACAGTAGTGTACATTTAAAAAAAAAAAAAAACTTTTTTGACTGTGAAATAATAGCAGTCAGTTTCCTTCACAGGTGTGCGTTTCAGTGCCTGCCAGGGCACAGTGTCACTCCAGTGCAACTCTGGTGTAACAGTAGTGTACATTTAAAAAAACAACACTTTTTTGACTGTGAAATAATAGCAGTCAGTTTCCTTCACACGTGTGCGTTTCAGTGCCTGCCAGGGCACAGTGTCACCCCAGTGCAACTCATATCTGGTGTAACAGTAGGGTACATTTAAAAAAAGCAACACTTTTTTGACTGTGAAATAATAGCAGTCAGTTTCCTTCACACGTGTGCATTTCAGTGCCTGCCAGGGCACAGTGTCACCCCAGTGCAACTCATATCTGGTGTAACAGTAGTGTACATTAAAAAAAAAAATACAATTTTGACTGTAATAGATTGAATAGCAGTTAGTTGTCTGCAAGCGTGTGTGTCAGGCCTACAGCGTCTACTCTGCCACCTTCTGCCAGTGCACAGTGCCACTCATATCTGTTGTCACAGTAGCTTACACACATAGTACCACTAACCGAAAAAAAAATTACAGGCAATGGCAGGCCACCCTGCAGGGGCCGTCGTGATGCTGTGATTCCCTTTGGCCCTAGAATAATGCCCAGTGTTCAGAGGCCACGTACCCCGAACTCGAACAGTTCTGAGGACATAGTTGACTGGCTAACACAGGACACCCAATCTTCTACAGCTTCCACTCGGAACCTTGACACACCATCCTACAGTCCTACAGTTCTACAGTTACCACTCGCCCGCCTGCCGCCACCACCAACACTAGCACCACAGCCGCTTCACTTGATCTGTCAGAGGAATTATTTACACATGAGTTGGAAGAAATGAGTGATAGTGATGCGCAACCATTATTGCCAGAGGATGTAGATAACAGGGATATGTCTCAGTCAGGCAGCATTACACACATGGACGTACAGTGTGATGATGATGATGTTGTACCCGCTGCTGCTTCCTTTGCTGAGTTGTCAGATACAAGTGAAGCGGTTGATGATGACGATGTGTCCGTGGATGTCACGTGGGTGCCCGCTAGAAGAGAAGAAGAAGAGGGGGAAAGTTCAGATGGGGAGACAGAGAAGAGGAGGAGACGAGTTGGAAGCAGGGGGAGGTCATCGCAAGGAGCTAGTGGCACAGTCAGACAGCATGCATCTGCATTCGGGGTCAGCCAGACAGCACGCCAATCAACGCATGCTGTTGCCACCACCAAAATGCCGTCATTGCAGAACTCAGCAGTGTGGCATTTTTTTTGTGTGTCTGCCTCTGACAACAGTGATGCCATTTGCAACCTGTGCCAAAAGAAACTGAGTCGTGGGAAGTCCAACACCCACCTAGGTACAACTGCTTTGCGAAGGCACATGATCGCACATCACAAACGCCTATGGGATCAACACATGAGTACAAGCAGCACACAAACTCAAAGCCGCCATCCTCCTCCTGGTCCAGCATCTATAGCCACGTCAACCACTGCTGTCCTCCTTGCCCCCTCTCAACCATCCACCACTCCGTGTCTCGCCTTGAGCAGTTCCTGCTCATCTGCCCACAGTCAGGTGTCTGTCAAGGACATGTTTGAGCGTAAGAAGCCAATGTCACAAAGTCACCCCCTTGCCCGGCATCTGACAGCTGACTTGTCTGAACTCTTAGCCCACCAGCTTTTACCATACAAGCTGGTGGAGTATGAGGCGTTCAAAAAATTTGTAGCTATTGGGACACCACAGTGGAAGGTACCCGGCCAAAATTTGCACAAAAGGCAATCCCCAACCTGTACTCGATTGTGCAAAAGGAAGTAATGGCATGTCTGGCACACAGTGTTGGGGCAAGGGTCCATCTGACCACTGATACCTGGTCTGCAAAGCATGGTCAGGGCAGGTATATCACCTACACTGCGCATTGGGTAAACCTGCTGATGGCTGCCAAGCATGGAATGCGTGGCTCTGCAGAGGAGTTGGTGACACCGCCACGACTTGCAGGCAGGCCTGCTGCCACCTCCTCTACTCCTCCTACTCCATCCTCTCCCATAACCTCCTCGGCTGAGTCCTCTTCTGCTGCTGCGTCTTGCTCCACATCAACGGCACCCCCCAGCTCCACAGGTACTATTCCACATACCGGATACGGCAGTGTCACGCCGTCTTGGGGTTGACTTGCCTGAAAGCAGAGAGTCACATCGGACCAGCATTCCTTCAGGGTTCACCCTCAGAGAACGACTCAACCAACAGGTAGCAGACTACCTTGCCTTAACTGCAGATATCGACACTATGAGGAGCGATGAACCCCTTGACTACTGGGTGTGCAGGCTTGACCTGTGGCCTGAGCTATCCCAATTTGCGATAGAACCTCTGGCCTGCCCCGCTTCAAGTGTCCTGTCAGAAAGGACCTTCAGTGCAGCAGGAGGTATTGTCACTGAGAAGAGAAGTCGCCTAGGTCAAAAAGTCTAGATTACCTCACCTTTATTAAGATGAATGAGGGATGGATCCCGAAGGGACTGACAGTGGGCGATACATTCGACTAAAAAAGACCTGATGAGATGAGCTGCCTTAGGCTAAAAATGGTCCACACACTGCTGTATTTTATCTCTGAATGCCGGATGACTTGCATGACTTATCCGCCACCAACTAGGGTTCAAGCCGCAATGTTTTAGAGCACTTTCTGCCTGGTCGCTGCTACAGCAGTGGCTGCAACAATACCTTATTTTTCAGGCATGTGCACATGCCTAATTTTTTTGGCCTCTGGTGCTGCACTGTGGCTTCAAAAACCAAACCAAAAAAAAGGCACATAAGAGGGATTAAACTGATAGGAATAGTACTACTTAACACACCACTCCGATCTGGTGGCACATTAGATTGCATGCGCAGTGCCCCAAATTTGAAGTAGGAGGACCGACCAAGCATCTTTTTCCATCTCCCGTTTCCTAAAATCGATGCCATATTCACGTCCCCTGATAGGGGACGTAACAGGGATTAAACTGATAAGAATAGAACTACTTAACACACCACTCCTATCTGGTGGCACATTAGATTGCATGCGCAGTGCCCCAAATTTGAAGTTGGAGGACCGACCAAGCATCTTTTACCATCTCCCGGTTCCTAAAATCGATGCCATATACACACGTCCCCTGATAGGGGACGTAACAGGGATTAAACTGATAAGAATAGTACTACTTAACACACCACTCCTATCTGGTGGCACATTAGATTGCACGCGCAGTGCCCCAAATTTGAAGTAGGAGGACCGACCAAGCATCTTTTTCCATCTCCCGGTTCCTAAAATCGATGCCCTATACACGTCCCCTGATAGGGGACGTAACAGGGATTAAGCTGATAGGAATAGTACTACTTAACACACCTTATAATAACACAGAGAGAGGCAATGCAGAGAGAGGAGTCTGAAGAAGAGTAGTCAGAGGAGAAAGGTGGCTTTGAGGAGGTGGAAGACCAAACACAGCAGGCGTCCCAGGGGGCTTGTTGTCACCTTTCGGGGACCCTTGGTGTTGTACGTGGCTGGGTGGAGGAAGAGACCTTCAATGACATCAGTGAGGACAAGGAACGGGACATGGCTAGCTTGGTATCCAACCTTGTGCAAATGGGGAGTTTGCGGTTGTGCAAATATACTGTTTGCGGTTGTTTGCGGTGCATTAAACAGGGAGTTTGGACTGTCACTGTGAAGCGGGCGTAACCCTTACACTACCTGATCGATACAACATCATACCTGATGTTTTAAAGCACGTTA
This sequence comes from Bombina bombina, assembly GCF_027579735.1. Lineage (NCBI taxonomy): Eukaryota > Metazoa > Chordata > Amphibia > Anura > Bombinatoridae > Bombina > Bombina bombina. The sequence continues at coordinate 965,315,591 of NC_069499.1, forward strand.
TTCCAAACAATTTGGGAATGTTAGGTGATTTATGCCCTTTATGGATTAAGACCAGACTCTGCATCAACTATGTAATTTTCCATGGGAGTTTTGCCATTGATCCCCCTCCGGCATGCCACAATCCAGGTGTTAGTCCCCTTGAAACAACTTTTCCATCACTATTGTGGCCAGAAAGAGTCCCTGTGGGTTTTAAAATTCGTCTGCCTATTGAAGTCTATGGCGGTTCGCCCGGTTCGCCCCTTCGCAAACTTTTGCGGAAGTTCGCGTTCGCTGTTCGCAAACGCAAAATTTTATGTTCGCGACATCACTATTCACCTGTGCTCTAGTTCAGATATCTTCAAAATGAGGCTTGAGGACAGGTTTGAAAACCAGGGCTGTAGCGGATAGTTGTTCCAGTGCTAGTGATAGAACTACTTGCAGTATGTGCTTTCTTCCATAGCCTTCTTCATAGTATTGTGTTCATGCATTTATTTATTTTTTTCTCTGGTTTTTTTTTCTATAATTTTTTTATGTTAATTCTGAGCATCAGTTTTAACATTTTTTTTTAATAATGTTTATTGCAGAGGAAGCATTACTAGACTGGTAGCGATCTTGCCTGAGCTCTGCCTTTGCACTATAGGCTAAGCTTAGGCACCTAGCAGTACAGCTTTCAATTGGTTTTATAAATGAATATATAATGATATTTATTTAGTAGCTGGTGCATGTCCTTTGCTTATACTATAGTTAGTAGCATATAGTAGATATAGTAGTACTGCATATATAATTCAAATAATTTTTTTATTGCAGTGGGGACAGTCTGCTCTATAAGCTAGGCATTGTCGTATGTCACCATATTGAAATATTTTTTTCTTAGTGGCTGAATATTGCACACTGCTCATATACTAGTTACTGTTAAAACAGGGGCAAGATTACAAATGGCACGCTAACGTTTGCGTGCGAGTGATAAAAGAATATTGCGGGTGCGTTCATTTTCACACGTATTACAAGTTGAAAGTAAATGCGCTTGAGCGAAATCTAAATTAAAGTGCGTTAGCATGACTGAAGGGTTAGAGCTAAAGGAAAAGTTGCACCAAACACAACATAAATACATTAAAATTTACTGTTACACTCATATAAACACTATCGGATAAAAATAATTCATATAAATATTCATATATTTTTTTAATAAGCTATATAACATATGACAATGTATTTGACTGCAAAGGGATATAAAATATATACTATACTATATATATATATATATATATATATATATATATATATATATATATATATATATATATATATATATATATATATATATATATATATATATATATATATATATACACACACACACACACATGTATTTATATATGTCTAAATAATAATTCTATAATAATATTTAATGTGTTTGACTGCGTATTTACTGTAAATATTTCACATTCAAATTTTTTTTACACCCAGTTATTAATAATGTAAAAACAATAAAAAAAAAATAAAAAAAATATATATATATATATTTGATGGGTTATTTCTAATTGTTAAGTACATCTTTAATAATTTTTAATAATTATTAATATTTTTAATATTAAAGGGACAGTCAACACAAAAGTAGTTTTAACATGTATCAATAAAGTTGCCCTAGATCATTTTTTTCAAGACCTCGCTGAATGCGGAGAGCAATACAATAGCTGCTGGTGCAACGCCGAACCCTGCAGACTCGCGGCCAATGGGCCGCCAGCAGGGAGGTGTCAATCAACCCGATCGTACTCGATTGGGTTGAATTGAGGCGATTCCTGTCCACCTCATCAGAGCAGGCGGACAGGGTTATGGAGCAGCAGTCTTTATACCGCTGCTTCATAACTGCTGTTTCTGGCGAGTCTGAAAACTCGCCAGAAACACGGCCCTTCAAGCTCCATTTGGGGCTTGATAGATAGGCCTCTAATTGTTCTAAGTTACTTGTAACCCATTTTTCGCGCATGCACAATGCGCCTATTGTACTCTGGACACTTTCTTTCCATTGCTTTGGTGTCAGTGTTGTGTAGGGTCCACATTAGAGCTAGCATTGTTAATGTTTTTTGTTTATTGTAAATCAGGTTGCAATATTTTGGGGACAGGAAACAAGGCACATTCCTTAGATTGAACTACATAGGGGCACATATTACCTTTAAATGTTCGTGCTATATTTGTGAAGGAGCACATCAGTATTTAGGGGTCAGCATCATTGACTAGATCTCAGTAGTTGGGGCACTCAGTCTAATGCAACATTATTGGCTAAAGGAAATCCTCCAGTTGGCATCATTGGCGATGTGAGGGGGCGGCAGTTTAGGGGTTAATAGCTTTATTTAGTGTCAGCGATGTTGGGAAACGGCGGTTTAGAGGTAAATAGGTTTAGTTCGTGTTGGCAATGTGGGGAGGCGGCGGTTTAGGGGTTAATAGGTTTAGCTATTGTTGACGATGGGGGACCATGGTTTAGGGGTTAATGGCTTTATTTAGTGTCGCGATGTGGGGGGACGGCGGTTTAGAGGTTAATAGCTTTAGTTAGTGTTGGTGATGTGGGTGATGGCGGTTTTTTAGATATTCCTTATGTTAAGTAAAATCGTTTTTCAAATCCATTCTTTATTTCGGATCCATTCTTTATTCATATTCATTATTCTATTGTAAAATTCAGAACAGAATAATGAATATGAATAAAGAATGGATCCAAAATAACGAACTGATCCGAAAAACAAACGGATCAAAAAAATGATTTAACAACATAACTATTTTGCCGAAACAATTGTTTTTTTTAAATTAAAGGGACAGTCTACACCAGAATTTTTATTGTTTTAAAAGATAGATAATGCCTTTATTACCCATTTCCCAGTTTTGCATAACTAACACAGTTATAATAATATACTTTTAACCTCTGTGATTATCTTGTATCTATGCCTCTGCAAACTGCCCCTTTTTCAGTTCTTTTGACAGACTTGCAGTCTAGCCAATCAGTGCCTGCTCCCTGATAACTTCTTGTGCATGAGCACAGTGTTATCTATATGAAATACGTGAACTAACAACCTCTAGTGGTGAAAAACTGTTAAAATACAATCTGAAAGAGGTGGGCTTCAAGGTCTAAGAAATTAGCATATGAACCTCCTAGGTTAAGCTTTCAACTAAGAATACAAAGAGAACAAAGCAAAATTGGTGATAAATGTAAATTGGAAAATTGTTTAAAATTACATGCTCTATCTGAATCATGAAAGTTTATTTTGGCCTAGACTGTCCCTTTAACTAAACTAATTTCCTGAAACAAAATTATTACTAATGAAAACGAAACTAAACTAAATTAATTTCTACGCGTTGCAAATTTTTACTTATGTAAATGATTGAAAAAAAATCATAATGCAAAAAAAAAATGAAGACTGCCCATCTCTGTTCAGAGAAAAATATGTATAAATGAATACACATTTTGCTCCATTTATTACATTACATAATGGGCCAGATTACAAGTGAGGGTTACGTTAGGGTTAGGGTTACCTTAGGTTTAGGTTTAGGGGTTAATGTAGTTTAATTTAGCTTGTTGCGATGTGGGGGGCTGGCGGTTTATGGGTTAATAAATGTAGTAAAGTGGCGGCGATATTGGGAGCGGCAGATTAGGGGTTAATAACTGTAGGTAGGCATCAGCAATGTTGGTGGCGGCAGATTAGGGGTGTTTAGACATAGGGTTTATATTAGGGTGTTAGGTTTAAACTGTATTTTTATTTCCTCATAGACATCAATGGGGCTGCGTTACGGAACTTTTGTTTCCGCGATCACAGGTGTTAGTTTTTTTTTTTTTGCCGGCTCCCCCTATTGATGTCTATGAGGAAATCATGCACAAGCACGTCAAACACAGCACTCCGATTGTGTGCGGTATGGAGCTCAATACAACCATATCGCATGCAAAAGGTGTATGTTTGAAAACTTGTAATGGCAGCGCTATAGAAAATAAAATAACGTAACTTTTGTTGCGTTCGTTAATTTCTCTATATCGCTCAAAACTCGTAATCTAGCTAAGAGTGAACGCAACCTTGTGTTCATATGCACAGAAGCTTTGTGCTCCAATTGGAGACTCATTCTCATGTCATCAGACACGGCATGAGAACCTAAGCGCAGTGAAGGGGGTAAGTATCACAGCAATGGGCAGCAAATTTAAATATATATGTATCTAAGCATATGCATATATATTTACAGAGAACACACAGTTCCCCATAGACTGCAATGTAAAGGCACTTTTTAGTGCCGTTTTTTTCTAACACCCGAACCCTGCCAACTTTAACCCCTAAAAACAGCTTTATGCAGTTTTTTTTTTATCAAAAAATTAAAGATGATAATATTTTTTTATTTTAGAAAATGCACTGCTCACTTTTTTTTTGGGGGGGGGAGCAATTGGAGCACAAAGATCTGATCTCTAATTTCTAATTTACAGGCACGTGATAAATTAGCGCTCCATTTGTAATCTAGCCGAATATAATTTACTAAAAAGAGAAATTTCCTTTTAATGTCCCTTTATTTGAATAATTGTATTTTCTTATATTGAGTTGGCTACCAAGTAGAGCTAATTCTGGGCACCATTCAGATTTTAAAACCTTCTTTATTATTATTAGTATTATTATTATCGGTTATTTGTAGAGTGCCAACAGATTCTACAGCTTTAGTGGAAGGATTCCACTAGGATCATGTTTAGAGATGCCACCTTTCTTGAATAAAAGTACCAGCTGTGCTAAATAACATGAATTTGCATAAATAAATGTACAGCATTATTCAGAAACTAAATCTAAACAATAATTTGTTTATAATTACATTCATACGAACCTAAAAGGCAATTTTACCATATCACAGTCCTTATTTCTCTAATTGTTCTTAATAAATTAACTGAACTTTAAAGGGATATAAAACACTAAATAGATTTTATAAACATAGTATTGAGTTATGCTCCACCTCCCTCTAGTCTGGAATAATATGTTTGCACATGAACAGTTACTCTCCTTCAGATACCTGCAGTGTAGCCTAGGTTCCATAACGGTAGCCCCCATGACCAGAGGGAGGTGCAAGAAATGTATTTAGGGCTAGATTACAAGGGGCGCGCTACCGTTGGCACGAGGAGCGTAAACAAGATCTCTGAGTTTGTTGCGCTCAAATCCATATTACAAGTGGTGCGCTGTTTAAATTACTGCAAATTTGTTTGTGCAAACTCTGGGCGGCATTTACCAGCAATATGCACTCGTATTATAGGTTAAATGTAAATCTGATCGATCTGATGCAATCGCATTTAATACTCAAACATTTTACGTAACTTAAAAGTTTGTGTAAAAAGTATGGCTGGAGGAAAAGTTCCACTAAACTACACGATTAATCCCTATACCATCACATAGCCCACCACAGACTACTTCACTACACTATTAACATCTAAACCATCACACCCCACATGGCAAAGTACTCACTACACTATTAATTCATTTTCTTGCTATCTTTATTTTAAAAGCAGGAATGTAAAGCTTAGGGCCAGACCATTTTAGGTTCAGCACCCTGGATAGTGCTTGCTTATTGGTGGCTACATTTAGCCACCAATAAGCAAGCGTAACCCAGGTTCTGAACCAAAAATGGGCCTGCTCCTAAGCTTTACATTCCTGCTTTTTAAACAAAGATATCAAGAGAACAAAGACAAATTGATAATAGGAATTATTACAAAGTTGCTTAAAATTGCATGCTCTATCTCAAACATTAAAGAAACAAATTGGATTTAGCACCCCTTTACCTGTGGGCTTTTCATTTTTGCTAATGCTTTTTTATTTCTGTAATAGTAGATTTCTTATTTTCTGTAATGTTAGTTGTTTTATTGTCTGTAAAGTTAGGTTTTTTTATTTCTATGGAATTGTATTTTTTTGGTAACTTATGGTGTGTTAGGCAAGGGGTGTTAGGGTTGTTAGCTGGGTAGGTTGTGAGAGGTAAGTGGATAGATTGCGATGTGGTGGTGTGGTGGTTTAGGGGTTAATAGTGTAGCAGGGTACTTTGTGATGTGGGGGTCTGCCGGTTTAGGGATAAAAGTGTAGCGGGGTACTTTGCGATGTGGGTGTGTGGCGATTTAGGGGTAATAGTGAAGCAGGGTATTTTGCAATGTGGGGGTGTGGGGGTGTGGCGGTTTAGGGGGGTAATAGTGTAGTGAGGAACTTTGCAATGTGGGGGGGTGGCGGTTTAGGGGTGAAAGTGTAGCAGGGTACTTTGCGATGTGGGTGTGTGGCGATTTAGGGGTAATAGTGAAGCAGGGTATTTTGCGATGTGGGGGTCTGTCGGTTTTGGAATAAAAGTGTAGCAGGGTACTTTGCGATGTGGGTGTGTGGCGATTTAGGGGTAATAGTGAAGCAGGGTATTTTGCGATGTGGGTGTGTGGCAATTTAGGGATAAAAGTGTAGCAGGGTACTTTGCGATGTGGGTGTGTGGCGATTTAGGGGTAATAGTGAAGCAGTGTATTTTGCGATGTGGGTGTGTGGCGATTTAGGGGTAATAGTGAAGCAGGGTATTTTGCAATGTGGGTGTGTGGCGATTTAGGGGTAATAGTGAAGCAGGGTATTTTGCAATGTGGGTGTGGCGGTTTAGGGGTAAAAGTGTAACAGGGTACTTTGCCATGTTGGGATGTGGCAGTTTAGGGGTTATGTGGTATTTTGTAGTGGGTTATATGTTAGTTTCTGTGTTATTAGAATTGGGATTATTGCTTTGCGAATTAGTGTGGTGTTAAGTTTTTTGATGCTTTTCACAATTCATTGAAGTCTAGGGGGAATACATTAACGCGTTTGCAAAATTATAAGTTCGGCTTTTTGCATGCGTCGGGTTAGCATGGAAGCATTACCTTTTTTACTTTCAACTTGTAATATGAGACACACGCAAAACGTTTACACTTGAGCGAGAGCGGCAGATTACGTGGCGCTCCACTAGTAATCTAGACATTAATGTTTAATGTCATGTTAGTAAAATATTGATTGGGTGGCAACCCAAAATGTGAGGAGAATGTGAGCAGCAATTTTCATGCAGTTAATTTTATTCTTTAAAGGATCAGCATAATAGACAGACATAAATATAGTCATTGGTTTATATGGACTGGCTGAATATAAAATTGCTGGCTGTATAACTTCTAACTATGGGCACAACAATGTATGTCTGACTATGTCTAGCAACTCCTTTAGCAATTCAACAGCCCCTGGAATAAAGCAGAATACATTTTATAAAGACAGGTGAATACTTAACTAAAAAGGCCAAAAAAGAATGAGAATGAGAATAAATTGCCTTTAAATCACTCAATGTTATGCTTTTAAGAATTTAGCAGATTATGTTAAGTGTAGACGGCGTGTTCAATTTCACGAAAACTTGTTTTCAATTTAATAAAATGTAATTTAAGTACAAAAAAGCCATATGCTATTGTCACCCTGGAATTACAAAATTTGCAAAATGCTTTTTTTTTTTTTCACCCAGCAGGATACTCGAGACAGGCATCAATATTATTAAATGGACAGTGTACTGTAAAACTGTATTTCACTTAAAGGGACATAATACTCATATGCAATATCAATTGAAAGTGATACAGCATAACTGTAAAAAGCTGACAAAAAAATATCACCTGAGCAACTCTATGCGAAAACGGAAGATAATTTAGATAAAAATTTCTTTAGCTCACCAGAGTAAGTGCTGTGCAGACCGTAATACTTCAGCTGCTGTCCAGATGGAAGTTGAAAAATATAAATGAACAATAGCCAATCAACATCAGCAGTGCTGAAGTCATGCGTTGCCCTTGCTATGATATCATGAGATTTGACTGAAATATCATGAGATTTCATAGAATTTATGCAAACTGAATAGGAAAATACCATGACTGTGCCTGCACATGCCAGATGCTCCCTTGAAAGTCCTGGGACAAGCATCCTGACTGGCTGCTTAAAGTCTTACTTAGGACATTTTAGGTAAAATATCTTCCTTTTCTACTTTGAGATGTTTAGGTAATATTCCCTAGTCAGCTTTTTACAGCTATGCTGCATCACTTTCGTATGCTTCAACATTTGGGAATCATGTCCCTTTAATGGGCCAGATTACAAGATTACAATTTTTTGCATGTTTACTAGTTGAAAGTAAAATGTTAGCACGCAAGCAATATACTGGGGCATGCTAACTTCAGGACATCGGATATCGTGACTATGCTACTTCTTCTCCCTATATACATTTATGGGACGGGCTGAAAAGAAGAAACTATTATTTGTAAAATATATATCTATATGAATATATACAGAGTACACACACACACACATATATATATATATATATATATATATATATATATATATATATATATATATGTATTTAAAAATAAAAGGAACATTTTATTTATAAGTTAAGAACACCTGACATAGAAGTATTTCTATTCAAAAATTTTTAAAACACAATAAATTTATATTGCATGTTTCAAGGTATTTTATCTGGGAAGGGCTCAAAAGTGTGTGTGTGTGTGTGTGTGAGTATGTATATATATACAGCCTTACACTAAAGCCTAACATTACACTTTACAGCCTTAAACTAAAACCTAACATTACAATAAAATAAAATAAATTTAATTAATAAAATACAATTATCTAAATTACAAAAGAAAACCACTAAATTACACAAAATAAAAAACGAAATGCTGTAAAATGAAGTTTCCTTTAAGTGACGTCATCCAAGACGGCGTCCCTTACATCCTGGAATTAAAGGTGAAAAAATCCTATTGGCTAATCCAATCAGCCAATAGGATTGAGCTTTAATCCTATTGGCTGATCCAATCAGCTAATAGGATTGAGCTCGCATTCTATTAAATCAGCCAATAGAATGCAAGCTCAATCCTATTGGCTGATTGGCAAACTCGTAATACCGGCGTTATGGAAGTCCCATTGAAAAATGACTTTTTTAAAAGTGCGGTACTGACGTTGCATGATGGCCAAAAGGTGTGCGTTACACCTTTACCTACAAAACTTTTAATAGCAGCGTTAGGGGAAAAAGCAGTGTTATGAAGCATAACAATGCTTTTTTACTCATAATGCCAAACTCGTAATCTATCTGAAGGTGATTAACCCCTAATCTGCCATTCACCCACAACTCAAATAAGCTAATTTAAGTATTAACCCCTAAAACGCCAACCCCCCAAAACGCCAACTACCTACCTAATTACACTATTAACCACTAAACCACCAACCTCCCACAACGCAAAGTATCAATATAATCACTAAGCCCCCTATCCTAACACCCCCTAACTTAACCCCAAATAAACTACCATTACCGAAAATAAAAGACCATCTCCCTAAAAAAAAAAAATAATGAGCAAAATAAAAATATCCAAACTTCCTATTAAAAAAAAAAAAAAAAAACTAACATTACAGTAAAAATAAAAAAGCAACCTAAAAAAACCTAAAAAGAAAATCTAATATAACCAAGCATAATGAACCAAATTAATTCTAAAATAAAAAAAATTAAACCTAATCTAATACCCCTATAAAAACAAAACAGCCACCCCAAAATAAAAACACCCCCTAATCTAACACTAAACTACCAATAGCCCTTAAAATTGCCTTTTATAAGGCATTACCCTAAAAGCAATCAGCTCTTTTACTTTTAAAAATGACAAATTACCCTCTAAAAGTAAAACCCCCCACCCACCTAAAGGGCATTTGTATGGGTATTGCCCTTAAAAGGGCATTCAGCTCTTTTACAAGCCCAAAGCCCTAATCTTAAAAAAAAAAACACCCCCCACCAAAAAAACAACAACATACACTAACCCCAGAATATCTACTCACGGTTCTTAAGTCCTGACCTCCATCTCCATCCAGGCGGTGAGAAGTCTTCATCCAGGTGGCGAAAAGTCTTTATCCAGGCAGCAACATCTTCATCCACCACAGGGCAGTCTTCTATCTTCATCCCAGCGGAGCGGAGCTATCCAGGTCTGGTGATGACATCCTGCATGAAGCGTCCTCTTCATACGATCACCGCCGTACACTGAAATGAATGCAAGGTACCCGTGTAAAAATGATGTACCTTGCATTCCTTTTCACTGATTTGATTCTTCAAATTCAAATCAGCCTATAGGATGAGAGTTACTGAAATCCTATTGGCTGATTTGAACAGCCAATAGTATTTCAGTAGCTCTCATCCTATTGACTGGTCAAATCAGCTAATAGGATTTCAGTAGCTCTCATCCTATTGGCTGATTTGAATTTGAAGAATCAAATCAGCCAAAATGAATGCATGGTACCCCATTTTTAAACAGGTACCTTGCCTTGAACTTCAGTGTATGGAGGTGATCGTATGAAGAGGACGCTCTGCGCAGGATGTCATTGCCATCCTAGATAGCTCGGCTCCGTGCCGCCGGGATGAAGATAGAAGACGCCCCTGCGATGTATGAAGATGTCGCCGTCTGGATAAAGACTTCTCCCCGCCTGGATGGAGATGGATGTCCGTACTTGGAACCGTGAGTAGATATTCTGGGGTTAGTATTTGTTTTTTGGGTTTTTTTGTGGTTGTTTTTTTTTTAAGATTAGGGCTTTGGGCTTGTAAAAGAGCTGAATGCCCTTTTAAGGGCAATGACCATACAAATGCCCCTTTAGGGGCAATGGGTATCTTAGTTTTTTTTAAGACGTAGGATTTTTATTTTGGGGAGGGTTGGTTTGGTGGTGGGTTTTACTGTTGTGGGGACTTTATAATTTTGTGTAAGGGCTATTGGTAGGTTAGGGGTGTTTTTATTTGGGGGGGGGCTTTTTTATTTTTATAGGGCTATTACATTAGGTGTAATTGTTCTTATTTTTGATAATTAGTTTATTTTTGTAATCTAAGACTTTTTATTTTTTGTATTTTTAGTGTTTATTATTTTTGTAATCTTAGAGTTTTTAAATGTTTTCGTAGTATTAGGATTTTCTAAATTTGTAATTTAGGTTTTTATTTTTTCGTAGTGTTATTTTTTTTTTTAATTTGTAATTTAAGAATTTTAATTAGTATTCTTTTTATTTTATTAGAATAGTTATGTAAGGTTAATTTATAGTTTAATCTTAGTTTTTTTTATTTTACAGATAAGATTTTATTTATTTTCAGATAGTTATAATGTAACTTAATTTAAAGTTAGGGGGTGCTAGGTTAATTTAGTGTTTTGCGATGTGGGGGACGGCAGTTTAGGGGTTAATAGGTTTCATTTATTAGTTACGATGTGGGGGCGCGGTTTAGGGGTTAATAGGTTTAGTTTATTAGTTATGATGTGGGGGGGCCTGCGGTTTTGGTGTTAATAGATTTATTAGTTTATGGGAGTAAAAAGAGCTGGCGTCGGGTGAAATATACGTGCTGCATTTATATGCGGAGGTGTATATGTGATAGCAATATTCAACTTAAAATAGCCAACGCTGCATATGTAATCTCACCCATAGGCTTTATTATTGTTCAATAGTGATGTCACGAACATAAAAATTTGGGTTCGCGAACGGTGAACGTGAACGTCTGCAAATGTTCGCGAATGGGCGAACCTGGCGAACCGCCATAGACTTCAATAGGCAGACGAATTTTAAAACCCACAGGGAGTCTTTCTGGCCACAATAGTGATGGAAATGTTGTTTCAAGGGGACTAACACCTGGACTGTGGCATGCCGGAGGGGGATCCATGGCAAAACTCCCATGGAAAATTACATAGTTGATGCAGAGTCTGGTTTTAAGCCATAAAGGGCATAAATCACCTAACATTCCTAAATTGTTTGGAATAACGTGCTTTAAAACATCCGGTATGATGTTGTATCGATCAGGTAGTGTAAGGGTTACGCCCGCTTCACAGTGACAGACCAAACTCCCGCAGCGGTTACAACATCATCATCACACCGTACGTCCATGTGTGTAATGCTGCCTGACTGAGACATATCCCTGTTATCTACATCCTCTGACAATAATGGTTGCGCATCACTCATTTCTTCCAACTGATGTGTAAATAACTCCTCTGACAGATCAAGTGAAGCGGCTGTGGTGCTAGTGTTGGTGGTGGCAGCAGGCGGGCGAGTGGTAACTTGAGAGGTGCCCGAAGCTAAGCTGAAGGAGGATGGTGCGTCAAGGTTCCGAGCGGAAACTGTAGAAGATTGGGTGTCCTGTGTTAGCCAGTCAACTATGTCCTCAGAACTTTTCGAGTTCAGGGTACGTGGCCTCTGAACACTGGGCATTATTCTAGGGCCAAAGGGAATCACAGCACCACGACCACGACGTCCCCTGCGGGGTGGCCTGCCTCTGCCTGTCATTTTTTTTTTATTAGTGGTACTATGCGTGCAAGCTACTGTGCCAACAGATATGAGTGACACTGTGCACTGGCAGAAGTTGGCAGAGTAGACGCTGTAGGCCTGACACACACGCTTGCAGACAACTAACTGCTATTCAATCTATTACAGTAAATTGTATTTTTTTTTAATGTACACTACTGTTACACCAGATATGAGTTGCACTGGTGTGACACTGTGCCCTGGCAGGCCCTGAAACGCACACGCGTGAAGGAAACTGACTGCTATTATTTCACAGCCGAATTTCTAGGTTTTTTTTTAACCCCTTAAGGACCAAGGCAATTTTTTCAATTTCTTTCCCTTAAGGACCAGGGCTATTTTTACATTTCTACGGTGTTTGTGTTTAGCTGCAATTTTCCTCTTACTCATTTACTGTACCCACACATATTATATACCGTTTTTCTTGCCACTAAATGGACTTTCTAAAGATACCATTATTTTCATCATATTTTATAATTTATTATTAAAAATATTATAAAATTATAAGGAAAAAATGGAAAAAAACACACTTTTTCTAACTTTGACCCCCAAAATCTGTTATACATCTACAACCACCAAAAAACAACCATGCTAAATAGTTTCTAAATTTTGTCCTGAGTTTAGAAATATCCAATGTTAACATGTTCTTTGCTTTTTTTGCAAGTTATAGGGAAATAAATACAAGAAGCACTTTTCTATTTCAAAACCACTTTTTTTCAAAATGAGCGCTAGTTACATTTGAACCCTGATATCTGTGAGGAATACCTGAATATCCCTTGACATGTATATATATTTTTTTAGAAGACATCCCAAAGTATTGATCTAGGCCCATTTTGGTATATTTCATGCCACCATTTCACCGCCAAATGCGATCAAATAAAAAAAAAATCACTTTTTCACAAACTTTAGGTTTCTCACAGAAATAATTTACAAACAACTTATGCAATTATGGCATAAATGGTTGTAAATGCTTCTCTGGGATCCCCTTTGTTCAGAAATAGCAGACTTATATGGCTTTGGCGTTGCTTTTTGGTAATAAGAAGGCTGCTAAATGTCACTGCGCACCACCCGTGTTTTATGCCCAGCAGTGAAGGGGTTAATTAGGGAGCATATAAGGAGCTTGTAGAGTTAATTTTAGCTTAAGTGTAGTGTAGTAGACAACCCAAAGTATTGATCTAGGCCCATTTTGGTATATTTAATGCCACCATTTCACCCCCAAATGCAATCAAATTTAAAACAAACTTAATTTTTTTCGCAATTTTAGGTTTCTCACTGAAATTATTTACAAACAGCTTGTGCAATTATGGCACAAATGGTTGTAAATGCTTCTCTGGGATCCCCTTTGTTCAGAAATAGCAGACATATATGACTTTGGCGTTGCTTTCTGGTAATTAGAAGGCCGCTAAATGCTGCTGCGCATCACACGTGTATTATGGCTAGCAGTGAAGGGGTTAATTAGGTAGTTTGTAGTGAGCATGCAGGGTTAATTGTAGCTTTAGTGTAGAGATCAGCCTCCCACCTGACACATCAGACCCCCTGATCCCTCCCAAACAGCTCCCTTCCCTCCCCCACCCCACAATTGTCCCTGCCATCTTAAGTACTGGCAGAAAGTCTGCCAGTACTAAAATAAAAGGTTTTTTAAAAAAAAATAAGCATATTTACATATGCTGTGGTGTAGCATCCCCCCTTAGCCCCCAACCTCCCTGATCCCCCCCAAAACAGCTCTCTAACCCTCCCCATCTGCCTTATTGGCGGCCATCTTGGGTACTGGCAGCTGTCTGCTATTATTTCAAAGTCAAAAAAGTGTTGTTGTTTTTTAAATGAGCACTACTGTTACACCAGATATGAGTGATGGCACTGGGCAAGTGGGCACAATATATGCTGTGAGCCTGAAACACATGCTGGCAGGCAGGCAACTGCAATTAGATTACACAGAAAAAAAAAAAAAAGCAGACTGATGTTCTAGCCCTAAAAAGGGCTTTTTGGGGTGCTGTCCTTACAGCAGAGATCAGATGAGTCCTTCAGGACTGTAGTGGACACTGAATACACTAGCCTAGCTATCGATTTCCCTATTAAATCAGCAGCAGCTACACTGTCCCTCCTCTCACTAAGAATACAGCTTCCAAATGAATCTAAAATGGATGCTGTCCAGGAGGTGGGAGGGTCTGGGAGGGAGGGAGGGTCTGCCGCTGATTGGCTGTAATGTGTCTGCTGACTGTGAGGTACAGGGTCAAAGTTTACTCAATGATGACGAATAGGGGGGCGGACCGTACATCGCATATGTTCGCCCGCCGCGGTGAGCACGAACAAGCTATGTTCGCCGGGAACTATTCGCCGGCGAACTATTCGCGACATCACTATTGTTCAAGTTAAAACAACAGACTTGGACCATTAACATACTAAATAATTACACTATGTTATAATAGTATAGACCCAGATGGCAGATATGTCAGCTATACATGTATGGAGAATCACCCCGTTAAATAATGAGGATAGCTTAGTAGGTCAAGTACATTTATATCAAGGCATAGGCAAATATTTTCTCAATTGAAGGAAAGGGGAATATTGTGGTATCTAGTGGGTGACTAAATAATTAATCACCACTAAAATATAACAGTGGTATATAGCATGCCATAAAGTCCCACACAGTACACATATGTTAATCGTTACATTCAAGTAAGCAATGTTTGGTTCAACTGTGTCCCCACTTGAGATTTGCTATTGCAACATGCTCGATTCACTATTATAGCTTAATGCGTATAGATTGATTTCACACTAAATGCGCGCTGGTAGCTGCATATGTACTGTTAGTAACAATGGCACTCAAATGTATCATCGATTAAAGGGACAGTCAACACCAGAATTTTTGTTGTTTTAAAAGATAGATAATCCCTTAATTACCAATTCCCCAGTTTTACATAACAAACACAGTTATAATTATACACGTTTTACCTCTGTATCTAAGCCTCAGCAGACTGCCCCCTTATTTCAGTTCTTTTGACAGACTTGCATTTTAGCCAATCAAATCTGTCTCCATGGTAAATTCACGTGCATGAGCTCAATGTTATCAAAATGCATTTAGATTAGAAGCGGCCTTCAAGGTCTAAGAAATTAGCATATGAACCTCCTAGGTTTAGCTTTCAACTAAGAATACCAAGAGAACAAAGCAAAATTGGTAATAAAAGTAAATTGGAAAGTTGTTTAAAATGACATGCCCTATTTGAAACATGAAAGTTTATTTGGACTTGAATGTCCCTTTAATAGAGACTGTTTTACTGTTTAGTAAATACAATTTTACAGCATTTCGGGGATACTAAGCCCATATACTGTAGCTACTTCTATGTTAGAAAAATACACTTGCTATAAATGCGGCATCTAAACTCACATTCTTGCATTTCAAATAAAGATACCAAGAGAATAAAGAACATTTGATAATAGAAGTACATTAGAAAGTTGCTTAAAATGTCATGCTCTATCTGAATCACGAAAGAAGAAATTTGGGTTTAGTGTCCCTTTAAATAATATAAGCTGTTTTGCTATTATTAATCACTCCCGCTTCAGGTTTCCGATAGAGGAGAGCAGTATTAAATAATACCCATAAATCCACTGACATATTATAAATCCCAATCCATCACCCAATAATTATATATATATGTATATTATAGTTAGTCCGGTCTAAGTTCAGAATTAAAACAAACCCTGGAGCCCCATAAAAATCCCTCTCTCCCTTTATGTGTATTCATGTGTTTATATGTGCATATATGTATGTATGTGTGCACATGCATATTTACACCTATAAACACATAAAAACATCAACCAGCTGAATAGTATAAAATATGTGAAAAATTGTTTATTTGTGTATATAAACTATCTGGTTTTGCTCTTTGGAACCCATTGTTATAATATTTAATATGAATTAAGTATTCCATGTGCTTTTATGTGGCAACTGTATTTCAAAATGCTTTAAAAATCATGCAAGGCATCTTTTGTTATATAACGCCAATGTAATATATTAGGGAAATAACTTGTCAATGCTGACCTCAACCCATTTACAGTTACATTTCCATGCAGCCTACGTATGATAATAGTTTAACAATAATTCTAAAATATGTATATATGTGTTTTTCTTTCAAACAGATGAAAAAAAAAAGAATTTAAATGGGCGACACTTTTAACCCAGAAACATATGAACAAATACCTGCTACAAAAATAGTTGATTTGTTGTGCAGTTAAAAACATTATTCTAAAGGCATGAAAAGCTTTTCTGCGGGCAAGAAATGATTTGAAAAGTTCAAATTTACAATATCTTAATGGGAAAGACTCAAAAGTTTAAATTAACACTATTCAACGGCATTTTAGCAATGTCCTTGTCAGTTGATTCCTGTGTGAGCAAATGTATGTAAGCTTTGCTTTTGTACTTAGCCAATCCTAACCCTCCACAAAAAAATAAATAATATAGGCCCAAATTGCAAGAGAAGTGCTACTGATAGTGCAGGTTGAGTGTGCTATTAATATTGCATGTTACAATCAGCGCACAATCTGGTATTGCAAGTCCATGGTACAACAGAATTATTCGAGAATGTTTGTATTTATTTTAACTAGGTAGAATAGTTACTAAATAGTTATTATCTATTTACTAACTACCTAGCTAAAAAAATACAAATTTACCTGTAAAATAAAACCTAACCTAAGTTACACTAACACCTAACCTAACCCTACAATTAAATAACTTACATAAATTAAATACAATTAAATAAATTAAATATAATTAGCAAAATTACAAAAAAAAACTAAATTAAACAAAATAAAAAACAAATTACAAGATATTTAAACTAATTACACCTAACCTAACAGCCCTATCAAAATAAAAAAAAGTTGCCCCAAAATAAAGAAAACCTCTAGCCTAAACTAAACTATCAAAATTTCACTGGTATATTCTTCCCTACTCCAGACCACTACACTCCCTCCTTTGTCCGTCATTTTGATTACTAGCTTGTCATTGTTTTTCAAGGACTCAATAGCTAATTTCTACTCTTGTGAAAGGTTAGGATTGTTTTTTGCTGGTTTTTTAGCTAAATCTATAAGATCAAACTCTATTTTCTTTTGGAAAGCCAAAAGAAAGTCACCTCTTGATTGAACCGGATAAAATATAGAATTAGGTTTCATTTTTTTAGGTTTCAAATCCATTATGCCTATTTTTATCAGGCATCTGCAAGTCACTCTCTTTCTCAAGGCTCACTAGATTCTGTAGATCTTGCTGTTCTGAAAAGTCCAAATGGATCATATCCTGACTAAAATTGATGTATCTCTGTGTGTTGTCACTGTTTTCCTCATTATCAATTCATTTAGAGGTACCAAAATGCTTCTTTAAAGTAAGGTTCCAAATTAACCTTTTGACATCTACCAATGTTTGAAATAGGTTGAATCTGTTGGTAGGCACAAATCCTAAACCATAACCTAAAACTTTCAGTTCTACATCACTTAGACGGTAATCTGTTAAAAAATAGAAATCAATAAGTAGAGTTAAAGGCCAAAAGTCAGTCTTGACTTCCTTTATATATCCAAG
This sequence comes from Bombina bombina, assembly GCF_027579735.1. NCBI lineage: Eukaryota > Metazoa > Chordata > Amphibia > Anura > Bombinatoridae > Bombina > Bombina bombina. The sequence continues at coordinate 965,333,444 of NC_069499.1, forward strand.
CACATATATTGAATATAAGTTAAAAAAGCACACTTAGGAAAAAAAAAACCTGAGTCCGTTGAAATACATACAAAAAACCAGGCTGTCAGGGATATCTGTGTGAGTAGGGACCAAACCCGTTGGCTGCAATGTGGCTCCGTAGTAGCGTAACAGATGCTTGTGAACCAACCAATCAATCTCTGATGATGTGCCAATCCCCTCTGTGTGTTGCGGAATGACGATGATGTAGCAGGTCATGTGATGACGTGTCAGCCAATCGGCGGGGGTTATTCACGGCTTTTCATGCAGAACCAGAAATCAGCTGTATGGTCCTCACTGTCGGCTAGGAAGTTACCAATTGCTGCCGGTATGCTGTTGCCGCTCTTCTGCCAGAGGATACCACTCAGATCCTCCAGAGGTCCCCGAGTGTGATATCAACAAGAAACCAGGAGTGCTCACTGTTAATGAAGGTAGGCCATTATAAAGTTCATGAGGATTAGATGAAAAAAGCCCAATAAGCAGACCAAAAAGCAGCTTCGTAATAATAAGAAGTGGATGCCCCAACAATCCACTGGTAAATAGAATAAATTAAGAAAGTTCCAAAAAACGAAGCAAAGTGATAGAAAAACAAGTCACTTTTATTCCTTAAAAAAGTATGTAAACATACAAAACCAAGGTGGTTAAGCAGTTAGCATAGCTGAGTCTGACCGGTTTCGGTCGTATTGACCGTAATCATAGAATAGCACCTGTGGGGGGGGGGGTGTACCTTTTTATGCTAAACACACATTGATTTGATTGGTTAAAAACAAGTGGCTAACAATTTAACCGTTTAAACACTTACAAATAATTGTGTAAACATATTCTTTACATGTATTGAAATACAATTGGTTGGTTCTGATAATAAACATTTAAAGATTTAAAGATGACCCAATGATTGATTAGAAAAATACCTAAGCAGTGATCATTTTGACCATATTAGATTAATAGATAATAAATGCATAAATGTGCATCCTCACATGTGCATATATTCACATTATATGGATATACATATGTGAATAAAGAAAAACTGAAATGAATCACATGTATATACACATAAGAGGAATTGAATAGTAGCAACAGATGGCAAATGAATGATTAACAGGTACTGTCAATAGCATTCTTAGTAATGCCCTGTCCTTAAAAATGCAAATATATAGACGGATATACTTATACACACATATACACATACATGTACATAATATATACATATATATATATATATATATATATATATATATAGAGAGAGAGAGAGAGAGAGAGAGAGAGAGAGAGAGAGAGAGAGAGAGAGAGAGAGAGAGAGAGAGAGAGAGAGAGAGAGAGAGAGAGAAAGAGCTACACACACATATGAAGGGAAGATATACATATTAGAGATAAATAGAATCAGATCAAACATCAATCAATTTAGAAATATTCAGCCATTGGTCAATATGGGGAGAAAAGAATATTTAGATCAAATCTTAAACACTATCGAAACGTACATTAAGATAAAGTATGTATGGGGAGAAACTTTAAAGAACATGATCAACTATGGTTGTACCATTGTGAATCTTTGTATGGGGTCCTTCTTAGATACTTTATCTTAATGTACGTTTCGATAGTGTTTAAGATTTGATCTAAATATTCTTTTCTCCCCATATTGACCAATGGCTGAATATTTCTAAATTGATTGATGTTTGATCTGATTCTATTTATCTCTAATATGTATATCTTCCCTTCATATGTGTGTTTAGCTATATATATATATATATATATATATATATATATATATATATATATATATATATATATATATACATATATATATTTTTATATATATATATATATATATATATATATATATATATATATATATATATATATATATATATATATATATATATATATATATATATATATATATATATATATGTGTGTGTATATATTATGTAACTGCTTAACCACCTTGGTTTTGTATGTCTACATACTTTTTTAAGGAATAAAAGTGACTTGTTTTTCTATCACTTTGCTTAGTTTTTTGGAACTTTCTTCATTTATGGTAATCTGTTAAGTTTATTACATTGTTATTAAAAATGCCACTATTTACTGATATTTGACCTGCTTTTTGTTCTGTCTCAGGTAATAACGGGACTTGTTCATCCTACCTCTCATTGTTCCCCTTGTTTCGCCTCTTCCTTCCCCTCCTCTCCCTCCTCTGATGGAGGGATTCATTGGGATGGGCTGAAAAACCTGGTCCAGATCATTGTGTTCTCTAATGTCTTGTGTTGAGATATTACTCTCTCTTACCACTAGACACGATAGTTGTCTCACATTCTCTGTTCCTATTAGAGTATCTGGCTCACTATCACCAAATTTAACTGTCCTTTGTCCTGACTCCCTCGTATTTTTTAATATAGATTTAGGAATTGTACCAGTGTGACTATTACCCTGATCGCTATCTGAGATCTCATTGTCTGAATTACTTGTACCCCCTGATTCAGTACCTCCTGAGTTGAACTCTAAACCTTCATTTCCCTGATTTGCTCCTTTTCCCCCGATATCTTCTCTTATTTGTATCCTGTGACCTGTATCTAGATGGTCTCTGCCAAATGTAAACCTTGCCTTGGGAGTAATCTTGCTGGTCCCTCATAAATTTTTCATGCTTGGTTGCAATTAGCTCCTTTTTGAGTGTAGCTATTGTCTCCTTTAAGATACCATCATATTCTTTGTATTTAACTTCAGTGGTATGAATGTCTAGTGCTATCTGTAGTTTCGCTATTTCTTCCCTCACACCTAAGAGTTGGATATCTTTATATTCTATAATCAAATGCATCAGTTTAAAGGAACATTCTTATAGGCTGTTCCAATTTTCTATAAATATTTTATTTTCCATAACAAATGTGGAAAATTTTCTGATCCTTAAACCTTGAAAGATACATCTTACTATTTTAAGTAAGATGTATCTTTCAATCGTCCATTTGTCCCATTAAAGTTTAATTTCTTTCTTCATTAATGATTCCATTGTCTGGAATTGACCACTCATTTAAGTTTCTTAAGGATTCATCTAAGCCACCCATACAAACAAATTTTAAAAGATTACTGGTCTAAGAGGTAACATATTCTAAAGACACTTAACTAATAGCTTCTCAATATTAAACTGGCTAATTATGACAAGTAGGACATATATAACATCACTAATACTTGGTTTAAATATAAAACGTAATCCTGTATTTATACATTTTCATACATGTATATTTTCGGTCTATATATGTATATGTTTCAATAAGTGAAAGTGTCACTCATAGTTGTGACAGTATTTTTATTAGCATAAAGTTAAGCTATAAAGTATAAAAGGAGAAACAGAGGCGCCAATATGGCCTAGTAAAATCTGCACAATTAGAGAACAGTGATGTGATATAAATAATCACAAAGGTGGGGCACCCAAAGGTGCAAGTAGCGCAGGCTGGATCAATTAGCAGTGGTCCAGTTCACTGTGTGCCCACAAGAGAGACACTGAAACGTTAATCAGCAGACAGCAACCAGGTTCCTATTCCTGTAACATAAAACAAAATCCATAGACTAGTACAGTTTTGATACAGGAAATAGGTAATTACTGGTCAAATTACACAAAGCAGCGCACCTCCAGGTGCAGTCAAAGCAGGCTGGGACCCCTCAGTCGCCCAACAGACCGTACTGGATGTAAACAATGACCGTTCACCGGCCAAACGGTATATGTCCAAGAAGAGAGAAAACAGAATTTATGCTTACCTGATAAATTACTTTCTCCAACGGTGTGTCCGGTCCACGGCGTCATCCTTACTTGTGGGAATATCTCTTCCCCAACAGGAAATGGCAAAGAGTCCCAGCAAAGCTGGCCATATAGTCCCTCCTAGGCTCCGCCCACCCCAGTCATTCGACCGACGGACAGGAGGAAAAAATAGGAGAAACCATAGGGTGCCGTGGTGACTGTAGTTAGAGAAAATAATTAATCAAACCTGATTAAAAAACCAGGGCGGGCCGTGGACCGGACACACCGTTGGAGAAAGTAATTTATCAGGTAAGCATAAATTCTGTTTTCTCCAACATTGGTGTGTCCGGTCCACGGCGTCATCCTTACTTGTGGGAACCAATACCAAAGCTTTAGGACACGGATGAAGGGAGGGAGCAAATCAGGTTACCTAAACGGAAGGCACCACGGCTTGCAAAACCTTTCTCCCAAAAATAGCCTCCGAAGAAGCAAAAGTATCAAATTTGTAAAATTTGGCAAAAGTGTGCAGTGAAGACCAAGTTGCTGCCTTACATATCTGATCAACAGAAGTTTCGCAACCAAAAACAAAACTTTCCAAGATAACAACTTAATATCTATGGAATGTAAAGGTTCAAACGGAATCCCTTGAAGAACTGAAAGAACTAGATTTAAACTCCAGGGTGGAGTCAAAGGTCTGTAAACAGGCTTGATCCTAACCAGAGCCTGAACAAATGCTTGAACATCAGGCACAGCTGCCAGTCGTTTGTGTAGTAAGACAGATAAAGCAGAGATCTGTCCTTTTAGAGAACTCGCAGATAATCCTTTATCCAAACCTTCTTGTAGAAAGGAAAGGATCTTAGGAATTTTTACCTTATTCCATGGGAATCCCTTGGATTCACACCAGCAGATATATCTTTTCCATATTTTATGGTAAATTTTTCTAGTTACCGGTTTTCTGGCTTGAACCAGAGTATCTATCACAGAATCTGAAAACCCACGCTTTGATAGAATCAAGCGTTCAATCTCCAAGCCGTCAGCTGGAGGGAGACCAGATTTGGATGTTCGAATGGACCCTGCACAAGAAGGTCCTGTCTCAAAGGTAGCTTCCATGGTGGAGCCGATGACATATTCACCAGGTCTGCATACCAAGTCCTGCGTGGCCACGCAGGAGCTATCAAGATCACCGAGGCCCTCTCCTGCTTGATCCTGGCTACCAGCCTGGGAATGAGAGGAAACGGTGGAAACACATAAGCTAGGTTGAAGGTCCAAGGCGCTACTAGTACATCCACTAGAGTCGCCTTGGGATCCCTGGATCTGGACCCGTAGCAAGGAACCTTGAAGTTCTGACGAGACGCCATCAGATCCATATCTGGAATGCCCCATAATTGCGTCAACTGGGCAAAGATCTCCGGGTGGAGTTCCCACTCCCCCGGATGGAATGTCTGATGACTCAAGTAATCCGCTTCCCAGTTTTCCACACCTGGGATGTGGATCGCAGATAGGTGGCAGGAGTGATACTCCGCCCATTGTATTATTTTGGTCACTTCTTTCATCGCCAGGGAACTCCTTGTTCCCCCCTGATGATTGATATAAGCAACAGTCGTCATGTTGTCTGATTGGAATCTTATGAATCTGGCCTTTGCTAGCTGAGGCCAAGCCCTGAGAGCATTGATTATCGCTCTTAGTTCCAGAATGTTTATCGGGAGAAGAGACTCTTCCCGATACCATAGTTCCTGAGCTTTCAGGGATTCCCAGACCGCGCCCCATCCCACTAGACTGGTGTCGGTCGTGACGATGACCCACTCTGGTCTGCGGAAGCTCATTCCCTGGGATAGGTGGTCCAGGGTTAGCCACCAACGGAGTGAATCTCTGGTCTTCTGATCTACTTGAATCACTGGAGACAAGTCTGTATAGTCCCCATTCCACTGTTCCAGCATGCACAGTTGTATTGGTCTTAGATGAATTTGCGCAAAAGGAACTATGTCCATTGCTGCAACCATCAACCCTACTACTTCCATGCACTGAGCTATGGAAGGACATGGAACAGAATGAAGAACTTGACAAGCGCTTAGAAGTTTTGACTTTCTGACATCTGCCAGAAAAATCCTCATTTCTAAAGAATCTATTATTGTTCCCAAGAAGGGAACTCTTGTCGACGGAGACAGAGAACTTTTTTCTATGTTCACCTTCCATCCGTGAGATCTGAGAAAGGCCAGAACGATGTCTGTATGAGCCTTTGTCTTTGAAAGGGACGACGCTTGTATTTGAATGTCGTCCAAGTATGGTACTACTGCAATGCCCCTCGGTCTTAGAACCGCTAGAAGGGACCCGAGTACCTTTGTGAAAATCCTTGGAGCAGTGGCTAACCCGAATGGGAGGGCCACAAACTGGTAATGTTTGTCCAGAAAGGCGAACCTTAGGAACTGATGATGTTCTTTGTGGATAGGAATATGTAGGTACGCATCCTTTAGATCCACGGTAGTCATAAATTGACCTTCCTGGATTGTAGGTAGAATCGTTCGAATGGTTTCCATTTTGAACGATGGTACTCTGAGAAATTTGTTTAGGATTTTTAAATCCAGAATTGGTCTGAAGGTTCCCTCTTTTTTGGGAACTACGAACAGATTTGAGTAAAATCCCATTCCTTGTTCCGCCATTGGAACCTGGTGTATCACTCCCATCTTTAACAGGTCTTCTACACAATGTAAGAATGCCTGTCTCTTTATTTGGTTTGAGGATAAATGAGACATGTGAAACCTTCCCCTTGGGGGTAGTTCCTTGAATTCCAGAAGATAACCCTGAGAAACTATTTCTAGTGTCCAGGGATCCTGAACATCTCTTGCCCAAGCCTGAGCAAAGAGAGAGAGTCTGCCCCCCACTAGATCCGGTCCCGGATCGGGGGCTACTCCTTCATGCTGTTTTGTTAGCAGCAGCAGGCTTCTTGGCCTGCTTACCCTTGTTCCAGCCTTGCATCGGTTTCCAGGCTGGTTTGGTCTGTGAAGCATTACCCTCTTGCTTAGAGGATGCAGAATTAGAGGCCGGTCCATTCCTGAAATTACGAAAGGAACGAAAATTAGACTTATTCTTGGCTTTGAAAGGCCTATCTTGTGGGAGGGCGTGGCCCTTTCCCCCAGCGATGTCTGAGATAATCTCTTTCAATTCTGGCCCAAAGAGAGTTTTACCGTTGAAGGGGATATTAAGCAATTTTGTCTTGGATGATACATCCGCTGACCAAGACTTTAGCCAAAGCGCTCTGCGCGCCACAATTGCAAACGCTGAATTTTTCGCCGCTAATCTAGCTAATTGCAAAGCGGCATCTAAAATAAAAGAATTAGCCAACTTAAGTGCGTGAACTCTGTCCATAACCTCCTCATAAGGAGTTTCTCTACTGAGCGACTTTTCTAGTTCCTCGAACCAGAACCATGCTGCTGTAGTGACAGGAACAATGCACGAAATGGGTTGCAGAAGGTAACCTTGATGTACAAAAATCTTTTTAAACAAACCCTCCAATTTTTTATCCATAGGATCTTTGAAAGCACAATTATCCTCGATAGGAATAGTAGTGCGCTTGTTTAGAGTAGAAACTGCCCCCTCGACCTTAGGGACTGTCTGCCATAAGTCCTTTCTGGGGTCGACCATAGGAAATAATTTCTTAAATATAGGAGGGGGGACAAAAGGTATGCCGGGCTTCTCCCACTCCTTATTCACTATGTCCGCCACCCGCTTGGGTATAGGAAAAGCGTCGGGGTGCACCGGAACCTCTAGGAACTTGTCCATCTTGCATAATTTTTCTGGAATGACCAGGTTGTCACAATCATCCAGAGTAGATAACACCTCCTTAAGCAGTGCGCGGAGATGTTCTAATTTAAATTTAAATTTAAATGTCACAACATCAGGTTCAGCCTGTTGAGAAATTTTTCCTGAATCTGAAATTTCCCCATCTGACAAAACCTCCCTCATGGCCCCTTCAGATTGGTGTGAGGGTATGACAGAGCAATTATCATCAGCGCCCTCCTGCTCTTCAGTGTTTAAAACAGAGCAATCGCGCTTTCTCTGATATGCAGGCATTTTGGATAAAAGATTTGCTATAGAGTTATCCATTACTGCCGTCAATTGTTGCATAGTAATAAGCATTGGCACGCTAGAAGTACTAGGGGCCTCCTGCGTGGGCAAATGATGCAGAAGGAGATGATGTAGAACCATGTCTACTCCCTTCATCTGATGAATCATCTTGGGCAACTTCATTATCTGTGGCAGTACTGTCCTTACTTTGTTTGGACGCTATGGCACAATTATCACACAATTTTGAAGGGGGAGACACATTGACTTTCATACATATAGAACATAGCTTATCTGAAGGTACAGACATGCTAAACAGGCTTAAACTTGTCAATAAAGCACAAAAACCGTTTTAAAACAAAACCGTTACTGTCTCTTTAAATTTTAAACAGAGCACACTTTATTACTGAATATGTGAAAAAGTATGAAGGAATTGTTCAAAATGTACCAAAATTTCACCACAGTGTCTTAAAGCATTCAAAGTATTGCACACCAATTTTCAGAGCTTTAACCCTTAAAATAACGAAACCGGAGCCGGTTACAGTTTTAACCCCTCTACAGTCCCAGCTACAGCCTTTGCTGCGACTTTACCAAACCCAGGGGGGAATACGATACCAAATGAAGCCTTCTAGGAGCTTATCCAACTACTTTCAGATCCTCACACATGCATCTGCATGTCTTGCTCTCAAAAGTAACTGCGCAGTAATGGCGCGAAAATGAGGCTCAGCCTACAACTGGGAAGGCCCTTCCTGACTGGAAAAGGTGTCTAACACAGTGCCTGATGTTAAAAAACGTTCCCCAAGTTTATAAGTGTGAATTACCAGCATAAACATGTATAAAATGCCCAAATAAAGCAATCGATTTTGCCCATAAAAGTGTCTACCAGTTTTATAGCCCATATTAAGCCCTTTATTCTGTTTGAGACTAAGAAAATGGCTTACCGGTCCCCATGAGGGGAAATGACAGCCTTCCAGCATTACACAGTCTTGTTAGAAATATGGCTAGTCATACCTTAAGCAGAAAAGTCTGCTAACTATTTCCCCCAACTGAAGTTACTTCATCTCAACAGTCCTATGTGGAAACAGCAAACGATTTTAGTTACTGTCTGCTAAAATCATCTTCCTCTCACAAACATAATTCTTCATCTTTTTCTGTTTCAGAGTAAATAGTACATACCAGCACTATTTTAAAATAACAAACTCTTGATAGTAGAATAAAAAAACTACAACTAAACACCACATACTCTTAACCATCTCTGTGGAGATGTTGCCTGTGCAACGGCAAAGAGAATGACTGGGGTGGGCGGAGCCTAGGAGGGACTATATGGCCAGCTTTGCTGGGACTCTTTGCCATTTCCTGTTGGGGAAGAGATATTCCCACAAGTAAGGATGACGCCGTGGACCGGACACACCAATGTTGGAGAAATAGGAATAGTACAAAATAAAAGCAGCAAGTGTATCAAAAAGCATACATTTATTGATAAAAACAAAGCAACGCGTTTCTCAGCCTCCAAAAGGGCTGCTTCCTCAGGCTATACAAAAGTAAAATGAGATACACTTGCTATATAGAAGAGAAAAAGGCTCTGGTAAGTGGAGTTATTCATTATAATCACCTGTGTGTGCAATCAATAGGTAATTAGTTGGGATGGTAACCAGTGTACCCAGACCCTCCCAAATAATGACCTCACAACCAAACAGTTCATCACAAAATATATATATACATATACATTGTTTGTCTCTAACACCATTACACCTAAACATGATTCAAAATCATCACTTCACTGAGGTAAGGCAATAATCTTTTGTGAACTTATACAATTGATGATCATAACATTATTGTGTTTCAGATTACAAACATAACACCCCAAAAAACACACGTAATGGTAATAGAATTAATTTTCTATCCAGTCCCCATGGAGACAGTCCATTTTACATCAAAATCATCAAAAATCACAAACTCCTCTATTTACTTTAGAGTATGAACATGTGTTTATATTCAGTGTTTTTAAAGCCCTAAACAGGATGTGGAGATATGGCTCAAAGGAAAGTTCTGATTGGGTTTCAACTGCCCAATCCGATGTTAGAAACATGATACAACATGATGACAGAGTGATTCAGAATATACTGAACCTGCTAATAGCAAAAACAATACTATGCCATTTATAATCCGGTTGAAAATTTAAAAACGATTTGTTTTTTTAAAAACATTGAAGCTATATTGTTAACATTATTATTGTATATTAAGAAATTGATATTACCACCAAGGCTAAAAACATGTTATTTAAAGCCAACTGTTTCTGTAGAATTCTTAAAAAATAATAATAAGCATAGACGTTAATATATAATAGTGATCAATAGGGAAATATTCTCCTGCACCCAAAAACTTTTTTACAGCTCAGAGTCAGCGCGTGTCAAGAGAATCATTGATGCTATCATGAATGGACAAATTCTACCTAAGTAATATACATTGAATATGTGAATTATTACAACCTAAACGTAAATTGGAATCCCAATTATATTTAAGCTAAGAATAAATAACGATTAATATAAAAATATGTATATACGGGGGGGGCGGAGCCAACTAGCAAAGAGAATGGACGCATCTCTGCAGAGCTCCCACATATAACACTAAATAGAAGCTAAAAACCAGCTATCAAGGATGCAGGCTGCCAGACAAATGTAACCGGGACTGTAGCAGATCCAAGACTAGTAAGATTTATATGACTTACGACTCTTCTACCGTCTTCCTAATGCCAGATCGCATTCTGCAAGGAGGGCAGACTAGAGACGGTGAATAACGAGTTCCAAAGCTTTACTGGACCTCTACATACCCCAAGGATTCCACAGGCCTGCAAATAATTGCGCATAGAAGGAATGCTATTTGGGAATAGAGCCGTGTCTGCTCAAGATTCATGACTAGCCTGCAAGTTGAAGGAACTAATGGCGCGAAAACCGCCATTGTTATAAGTGACGTCACTATATCTGAGGAAGACGGAGGCCTGCTTTAGCGCAATAGATCTTGAAAGCCGAAGCACAGATGGATCTCATTGCTTTACTTATAGAAGAGCTGTCTATCCGTCTAGATTGGCACTATCTGGCCTGCACTGAAGCGCTAAACGACAGAGGCCACTCACCACTGGAAGTTCCTCTTCCAAACTCACACGATCTCAGCATTGGTGCCCTTGTTACCCGGAGTGACGCAGTGGGGTCTTGGTGTTCTTCCCAGGCGGCGGACATCCTGTGTTTCCGGTGCGCACAACGGAGAGAGCCTGTTCCTAATCTAACTGGTCCTAATTTAGCCCACAAAGAAGAAGAGGTAGTACCCGTTGAGATCTTTCCTTCTGCTGCTGTTGCGGAGCCGCTAATGGCTGCAGAAGTGGCTCTAGTACTTGGGGACATCCAGCAACCGGACCAACTACTCAGACTGTCTACACTGTTCTATGACAACGATACCTATATGTCACAAATTGATAGAGATTCTGGTCTCGTTTGGCCGGGACCCTCCTCAATCCTACCGTTATCCTCACAGATTTTGAAAGATGCTTGTCCCCAGCTTACTCAATGGTCTTTTTTGCACACAGCTAGATCTGGTGTGGGGTAACTTAGTTCTATCATTACAGGGATGTTGGCACTACCCTGGGACACAAACTCTCCCACAATATATCTCCCGAATGAAGATCTAAGGATCTGAAATTAGGGGACTACCCACATTTATAATGTTGTGTAACTAGCTTTTCTCCCCTGAGACTGTATCATAAGTATAACTTTCAATAGTTCAGGTTTGATGCCAAAATTCTGATGTGAATGGTTTTTCTTTAACTGTTGCCTTACATGATCTCTTCTTACCCTTTACCATATCTTTATACCTAAAGCATATGCTCATAGCTTCTAGAGAAGGCTATCTTCCCCCTACATTTACAGTTCCTGATATATATTTCCCCTTACTGCAAGTATAAACAGTAACTTACGGTTCAGAATTCAGTATAAATTATTATCCAACGTCTCACATAGACTTTTATATTATGCACCTCCTATGTGATAGTTTCAGAACTATTTTTATTGTGGTTTCTTATTCGGCACGTTACCCTGTGGTGGTTATATTTCCTGCAGGTTTTCATATATAATGTTATAATGTAAAAAAGGAAAGATAAGAAAAAAAAGGGGGAAAAAAAAGGAAAGGGAAGAAAAAGGAAAATAGGGTCTAACGCTACCTGAGGAACGTTTCTAGTTTACAGCTATTGACCTATGTGTATAGTATATCCTGTTGGCCCTGTTGTTTCCTTTTACCCAGTTAACGTAACTTCTCATATGTTTCACCTAGGAGGTTAAATTTCATATGTCTATCTAAATAACACCCATACAGCTCCCGAGATAAATATCTATTTCATGGCTCTAGGTCTGCTGGAGAAGCAGATAGAAAATGAGTAGTCAGAACAGTATTGAGCGGCAATCCAAGTGAGATGTGTGGACAGTGGAGAGGCTATAGATTACTATATATAACTGATTATGATCCCTCTCAGACCAACCCTTACCGAAAATTATTCAGTGAGAATGACTGTTATAATATGTAAATAGGGCTGTTCTGGATGTATATGGTTGTGTATAATGTATATTTATATAATTGATTACTACACTGACAATATCCTCTGGCAAGCGCACATATATGGTCCAATATAGTTATTAGCAATCTGAATGTGTACCTCACGGTAGCTACAACTGTCTAACCTTTGTACTGGTTGCCTGCATTTAGTATAGTCCCTAGTTCCTGTCCGCCACATAGTAAGCAAAATAACTTGTTCACTTAGGTTAGCTTGATATAACAGTTTGGTGTAGTTACTTATATATCTAAATGTAATATCTAATCTTTTATGGGAGTAGTAAATGGGGCTGCAAGTTAGGCCTATACACAGATTTTGCATCTTTATTTTACATTAATCCACAGTTCTCCCAATGTTTTATATTTCTCTGGAAATCTCTTATGTTCCATGCGCACTAATGTCCCCCTCCCCAATTAATAATGCTGGGAGCTACCCCTATCCATTTTATAGAGAGTCAATCCTTAGTCTGGGTCATGATACAGTTGTGTTATGTGTCTAATTCTTCTCCAGTTTTCATGTCCGTGTGCTGAGATCCATTCTGGTATCTAAAGCATTGCTCCCAGGTTATAATGAGACTAATGAAAGCTCACCACGATATCCCTTTAATTAAGTATCCCAATTTATACTCTGTCTAGGTATTCTTAGGAGTGTACTTTGCAATTAAAACTAGTGCTTACTTAAAGTCCCGATAACAGTTAGTTCAAGATTGACGTCATGACTGGCTCCGCCCTCCATCCCCCCCCCCCCTTATTACATATCGAGCGGCTCTTGCCCGCTGCATCCCTCCCCCTCCCCTTTACACTATAAGGCTAATTCCTCCCCTGGCCCTAATTGTATCCGAGTGGACACTTTAATTTGCCTCTTATATGGCCTAGGTTGGACTATTTTTGTCTTATTGTTATTACTTTTATTATAAAACTGGAGTCTTATTGTTAATTGCCCAAATTCTATAACATTACATGTGCTGTTTGGATACATTACCCCCTTACTGTAGGGTTTTGTTTGTAACACTTATCCAATAATATTGTAATTGCACTTTTTTTGTAAATGCTTTGGGGCATAACCTTGGTTGTATCTGTTTATGACTTCAATAAAAAATATATTTTTAAAAAAATATGTATATAACGCTTTTGAATAAAATGTATCCTAAAATTATAGAAGCATATTTATATTTTCATGACAAATTAAGTGATAATACATAAAATATGTGAACAAAATATAATAAAAATATGATACTAAGTTAAAATCTATATATGATAAAATATGTAGTTAGTTATACTAAACTTATCGTTGTATAAAGGAATTAAGAGTTTGAAATGTTAAAAATTAAAAAAAAACAGTTTATAGCAATATGAATTGTTTCCACTTATGGTTTTTAACACTTAAAAAAACTTTCTCTGTATTATGTAAAAAATGCTTGTATATCTAGGTCTACATTGAGACCATTAGGTTGGAGACTATTTAGTGTTTTTATCCAATAAGTTTCTTGTTTCCTCAATTTTAACAATCTATTGGTATCCCACTTGTCAATGGGAACCCATTCAACAACTTTAATTTTAAGACTTGTGGGGTCTTTATTATGAAAGAATTTAAAATGAGCTGATACACTATGGGTCTCTAATCCATTTTCTATATTATTTTAATGCTCTCTAAATCTATATTTTCTTTTTGTTCTCCCGATATAGATTAAATTGCACGAACAAGACAATTGATATACTACATGTGGTGTTATGTAAGTGCATCTATTTTTTGCATTTACATTCTTTACTTTTATTAAAATTATGGAAACTGGTATGATTGTTATTAATGTGTGGGCACATCACCCAGTTTTTTACTTTATAACCATATAGGCAATGTAGGCTTCCAAACCAATGAGTATTATTTTCTTTGGCTTTACTTTTCAATTTTGTTGGTGCCAAGTGGTTTTTTATATCTCTATTTTTTCTAAAACGAACTTCAGGAGAAGGACCTAAAATATTCTTTAAAATTGGATCCAATAATAACACTTGCCAGTGTTTGTTTAAAATCTCTCTTATCTTCTGGTGTGCCTTATTATATTTGGTTACAAATTTGGGTTTTGAATCAGTAAGTGCTGGTGTTTTTCTTTCTATATTTAATCATACTGTCCCTATCCATTTTATCTACTTTGTCTTTAGCTTTGGACAAAAGTTGATTAGTGTAGCCTTTTTCACTAAATTTTGTTGTTAGAATAATTGCTTCTCTTTCATAATCCGTCTCCTTTGTGCAATTTCGTTTTATTCGTTGATATTGGCCTGTCGGGATATTAATTTTTCAACATTTCAAATGGCCACTATGCGCATTTAGGAGTCCATTGCGTTCTGTAGATTTCCTATAGTTTGTCACTGCCAGTAAGTTATTTTCATTATTTACAAATAAGGTTAAATCTAAAAAATCTATTGATACATTTGATAGATTATATATGAACTTTAAATTATAATTATTATTATTAATGTATTTGGTGAATTCTTCCACACTGTTAGTGTCTCCTTGCCAGATTATCACAATATCCTCAATGTATCTATACAAATTAATTATATGACTGCCATGGGGATTATTTGCCCATATATGATTTTCTTCAAAATCTGCCATATATAAATTGGCATAAGAGGGTGCAAATTTAGAGAGGATACGTCATAGGTAATCCAGACGTAATCTTCTTTCCAGATAGTCCCTTCTAATTTGTTTATTATGTCCACTGTATCTCTTACATATGATCTAGTTTTTGTTACTAGGGGTTGTAAATAATGATCAATATATTTTGATAAGTGATCACACAAAGAGCCAATACCTGACAGAATTGGTCTGCCTGGAGGGTTATTGGCATCTTTGTGGATTTTGGGTAAGTGATAAAAACAGGCAATCCTTGGATATGTTTCATAGATATAATTAAATTCATTAATATTTAAAATTCCCTCTTGTTTAGCTCCAAAGAGGAGATTCCACAATTATTTTTTATATTGTGATGTAGGATTGTAAAACAGGGGTAAATATGTGTTTTTATCGCCTAATAGATTTTTAGCCTCATCAAGGTAGCTGTATCTGTCCTGAATCTGAATGACAATTCCACCTCCTTTATCCGCCGCCCTGTATACTACATTATGATCAGTCATAAGATCCTTTAATGCTTTCCTTTCATTGTGAGTTAAATTATCTCTAAATTTATTAGTTTTTATTTGTTTTTCTTTAGAAAACAATTTTTCTAAATCCTCACAAACCAATTTATTATAAGTTGTTATATACTCACTCTGGCTGTTTTGAGGATAACATATGGATTTCCTTTTTAGTGGACAGTGTTGTATAGTTCCATCAATGTCTTCATGAAGAGGCAGATTCATTTCCTCTAATTGTGATGGATTACTTACAATGAGATCCTCTAGAATTTGTAAAGTACTAGAATCCTGTGTTCCTAAGGTTTTGAAATTTTTACAATTATTATATTCAAAGTATCGTTTTAATGTAATGTTACGTATATATCTTTGGGTATCTATATATACTTCAAAATCATTTGGTCTTGTTTCTGGAGCGAAATTTAGACCTTTAGAGAGGAGCAATACTTCAGTATCAGTGAATTTTTTACTTGATACATTGAAAATTGACTCACTATTTTTTCTTAATTCCATCTGTTTCTGTTCCTTTTGCCTATATTTTCTCCCCCCTCTTCTCCCTCTATATCTTCTAGAGGACGCTTTGGTTTTCTTGGGGTCTCTAAAGTATATAGAGGAGTTTGTGATTTTTGGTGATTTTGATGTAAAATGGACTGTCTCCATGGGGGAGTGGCTAAAAAATTACTTCTATTACCATTATCTGTATTTTTGGGGGTTTGGTTTTTATTTTTATATTGTTGTTTAAAGTAGTTATTAATTTTCTCTTTAGGTGGTTTTGGTTTTGCCCCTTGTTGGTACCAGCGAGGGGATTCTGAGTTTTGATTCCTTTAAGGTTCAAATCTATTTTCTGCATTATCAAAATTAATATGTGTGCCATGTGAATTGATTTTGGCAGTATAATTCTTTTTGTCTGAGTAATTCTGAGTATTATATTGGTTTTTGTTATGATTTTTATTGTTGTTATAGGAATTTTGTTTTTCCTTTCTTTTACCTACTTTGGATGTTTCTATAGTGGTTGTTTGATGTTGAAAAGGTCCTGATTTTTTCTACTGAGTATTAGTATCTGGATTACTCTTATCCTCAGGATGATTCTCAACTGAATGGTTTTGTGGTGTATTTTTGTTTTTATATGTATACACATGATTAGTGGTGAAATTCTCCATATCTGTGTGCTGGATAATATTTCCCTATTGATCACTATTATATATTAACGTCTATGCTTATTATTATTTTTTAAGAATTCTACAGAAACAGTTGGTTTTAAATAACATGTTTTTAGCCTTGGTGGTAATATCAATTTCTTAATATACAATAATAATGTTAACAATATAGCTTCAATTTTTTTTTTTTTTAAAAATGAATAGATTATAAATGGCATAGTATTGTTTTTGCTATTAGCAGGTTCAGTATATTGTGAATCACTCTGTCATCATGTTGTATCATGTTTCTAAAATCGGATTGGGCAGTTGAAACCCAATCAGAACTTTCCTTTGAGCCATACCTCCACATCCTGTTTAGGGCTTTAAAATCACTGAATACAAACACATGTTCATACTCTTGAAAAAGTTCCTATGTAATGGAATGAAACGTACATTGAGTTTTAAAAGTTTTTTTTAGACATAATCTCCTGTGAAGCTTTATTAGCTAGCAGTGTGTTGCAGCAACAATATAGCTAAGGGGTTTATATGTTTTATGTATTTTATACTTGACTAGCTTACATTGTATTAAAATTGCATTGCCATACGGCTAGGCAAGGTGTGTTCTCAATTTATAGGTTCCACCTGCTGTAGCCGACTTGCTAATATATACAAAGCTAGTGCTGGTTTTAAACATTAATAAAAAGCTTATAACCACAGAAGTTGTTCTCTTCATTGGATGCTGCTCAAGGATACAACTTTACCTATGTGCTTATTTTCACCTACTATCTTATCTCTGTGCGCGCTCTCTCTCATCCCCTTCCAGCTTTTTACTATTGGTTCAAACTGACCTTAAAGAAGAGCAGCAGCTGGAGAATATAACGGGAATATTTTCCACACTTGCTGAAAAACAAGGACATCTCTGGAGAAACCTTGGGGATTTCAGAAACCTGATTTATTCTATTTATCTACTAGAGATGGTACCATAACAAGTGTTTTACAATACAGATTGACTTTTATTTATTATTTTTCATATTCATGAGGTAAATGTGAATTGTTATATTTTATAACTTTTGGTTTATTTATCTCTAATATCATTGTATTTTTAGAGTATTATTAATTAATATTTTTATTGGGTACCTTTAGATTTATTTATTTATAGAGTGCAGTGCTTCTTTTGTTTATTATATATATATATATATATATATATATATATATATATATATATATATATATATATATATATATATATATATATATATATATATATATATATATATATATATATATATAAACACAAAACAATATATAACACAGCACTAGTCAGAATGTGACAAACGGAACCAATATGTGTCATTCAATACATGATATATATTCAGGAAAACACAATATACAACAATGTATAATAAACAATATGTTAAAAACAATATGTGAAATCAATATGTAAAAACAATCCACTCCAATAATCAAAAACACTATCAAGAGCAGAAGACCAGGCAATAAAATAACTGGAGTTTATATAGGAATAAAAAGTGCTGATTTCCAGTTCTGAATATGTGGTGGATATCCCGACTTAGTCAATCCAAGTACTTATGGACAAAACCTCAATCCTATGAGGTAATTGGAAGGCGGTGGGTGAAGAGGGAACTTCTGCCCATGGAGGTATGGGGTACGTCTATGAAAAGAAACATCAAAAGAGAAACATAGTATAATAATCTTTATTCAATTGAAAACGATAAATCAGACATACACAGTGTGGCCTACTGGAAAGGTACTCACACTGCACAACCTCAATGCACTATGAGGTATCAGATGTGCATGGTCGGTTGGACCAATAACGTTAGTGTTTGTGCATGATAAACACACAGAGTAGCCAATAATATATATAGTGGTATCCAAACAGCTTGTACGGTGACTGGTATTAGTACAGCCTTAAACACATCAGTAACTTCATAGTCAGGCATCCCATGTAATATAACACCTGACGCGTTTCAAAGATAACAATCTTCTTCATCAGAGGTAGTGAGACTTTATTGATAGATGCATTCTGACTAGTGTTGTGTTATATATTCTTTTGTGTTTTTTTCTGTTTTATCGATGTGGGGTGGTTTTTCTAGGGTGGACCATCTCACATTTCAAGTAACACTTAGAGGTTCTATTCACATTATTAGTGACACACCCCATTTATTTAGTTGTACTTTACATTAGCACTCACAACAACATAATCAGGATAGCACCTTTTTGGGTTTTATCCCTGCATAGTGTTTTATCCTCTCCCTCTTGCTTTATTTTCTTTATTTGAGATATATATATATATATATATATATATATATATATATATATATATATATATATATATATATATATATATATACATATATATATATAGACACACATACATACATACACACATACTTTTGAGCCCTTCCCAGTCATATACCCTTAAACATGCAATATCATTTTCATTAATTTTTAATATTTTTAATATTCTTCACATAGAAAAAAATGTTCTTTTTATTTTAAAACAAATATTCCTATATATATATATATATATATATATATATATATATATATATATATATATATATATATATATATATATATATATATATATATATATATATATATATATATATATATCTGTATATGCAATATTTATCTATATATGTATCTATATGTGTATATATTCATATAGATATAAACATATATATTTAAAAAAAAAAAATATATATATATATATACACACACACACACACATACACAGGTATATATATATATATATATATATATATATATACAGTATATATATATATATATATATATATATATAAATATATAAAACACTTATTTTCAATTAAAAAGAAAATTTTCTTCTAAGTAAGGAACATTAGAATTTAAAGTATTCATAACTACCTTCGGGTTCAGCGCAGTTGGTCCAATGCGGTGTTGAGTTATTGTGTCCCCTAGAAGCGCTCTTGCACTAACTTTTTGCTTTCAACTTGTAATACGATCGCTACCCCAGCCACATTAAAACTTTAAGTGCAGTTAGTAAAAAATGTAGTTTGAGCACCACTTGTAATCTGGCCCCTTAGTTCTTAACGTCCATTTAAAAAAAAATGTTGGTTAAATAAAAGTACATGTTTTTTTCATGGAAAAGGTTTATAAAACAAATGTTTTGCCTGTTCACAGTACAGCTAACCAGAAACCAATATTTTAATTTGATAACAGTTTAATACACTCACGGATCTTTTAAGAAATAAAATAAGTGAAGTTGTAAACTTGTGATCTGAAGCCCTGATGAATTCTACAAGAACTGAAATATCTGCCTCAAACTGAACAACTTTCAGATTAGCTGTTAATATAGCAATGATCATAGACTCAAATGCCTATAAAATAAAAAGACTTTGTTCTAAAACACCATTTCATCTGCACCACAGACTTTCTTGCACAGGCTACATCTGTTATACACTGGGGAATGTATATATTTGTACTTCATTTGGTTTCTTGGTTTTCATTTTTATTTCTGTATTAGTACATTGCATTTTCAATAGGATATGATCTAATGGGGTTGCATTTAATTTAAATATTTTTTTATTTTTTCCTCTTTTGTTTGGTACAAATGGTTTTGATGATACAGTTCCTTTTTTCAGTTTGGTTGGTGCTGTCAGAATCGTCTTTTGTTGCAATATTTTGTTATCCTTTACTGCAAACCTCAGAAATAAGTCTCTGTTCTCATATGCGGTATGGATGAGCTGTGACTGATCTACTTTTGGATTCATTTCATATCCTCAGAGACCTTTTGGAAATTCTTAGAAACCAGTTTGTTGCCCCGCTTCACTTTAAACTCCCAACACACTGTATCCTTACACATGTCATGCTTTAACTTTGTAACATTGTGGTTTAGGTTGAAAACAGATTTAAAGGGACACTGAACCCAATGATTTATTTTGTGATTCAGATAGAGCATGACATTTTAAGCAACTTTCTAATTTACTCCTATTATCAAATTTTCTTCATTCTCTTGGTATCTTTATTTGTAATGCAAGAATGTAAGTTTAGATGCCGGCCCATTTTTGGTGAACAACTTGGGTTGTTCTTGCTGATTGGTGGATACATTCATCCACCAATAAAAAAGGGCTGTCCAGAGGTCTGAACCCAAAAAAGCTTAGATGCCTTCTTTTTCAAATAAACATAGCAAGAGAATAAAGAAAAAATGATAATATGAGTAAATTAGAAAGTTGCTTAAAATTGCATGCTCTATCTGAATCATAAAATAAACAATTTGGGTTCAGTGTCCCTTTAAGTGTATTGGTTCTCACTTTTAATCTTCTGTGATTTCTTTCAATATATATTAATATAGACTCAGGGGTAGTAAAGTATGTCAATGCACTTTGTGTGCAGTTATTTATAATCATCTTATTTTGGGAAGACTCCGTCCTCGGCTCAAATAGTATTAATCATAAAGTATTGTCCTATAGCTGTTAAAGGGATATGAAACCAAAAAGGTTATTTTGTGAATCAGATAGAGAATACAATTTAAAAAAAAAAAATGTGTCTCCCTTAAAGAGGCATGTTAGTGCAAAAATCAATTGCGGTTATTTGATAATTCTACTATTTCACCAACGTTGAGTTTAAAAGGACAAAAAAACATACTTACCTTTCATGTCCTGTAAACATAAAAGTAAAGTTAATTAAAAAAGTTTGAACAATCAAATCCAAGTTACCTTGAACTGGAGTCAGCACAATGTTATCTACATGACACACATGAATTAGCACTGCCTAGCTGTTAAAATATGTCCAAATGCACTGAGATAAGAGGCTGCCTTCAAGGTCTTAGAAATTATATGAGTTTACTTCGTTTTAGCTTTCAACAATGAATACCAAGAGAACAAAGCAAATTTGATGATTAAAGTAAATTGGAAAGTTGTTTAAATGGCGTGACCTAGCTTAATCATAAGTTTAATTTTGACTAGACTGTCCCTTTAATTATGTTTTCAACCCATTTGTAGGGGTTAAATACATATTTATGACATGTGCCTTTATTGACTTAAAGATTAAAGGGACAGTCTACTCAAGAATTGTAATTGTTTTAAAAAAAACATAATCCCTTTGTTACTCATTCCCCAGTTTTGTATAAACAACACTGTTAAATTAATACACTTTTTTTACCTCTGTGATTACCTTGTATCTAAGCCTCTACAGACTTCCCCCTTATTTCAGTTCTTTTTTAAAAAAAACTTGGATTTTAGCCAATCAGGGGCGTCTTCTAAGTAACTTCACAGACGTGAACACAATTTTATATATCTGGCACACGTGAACTAATGCCCTCTAGCTGTGAAAAACGTTCAAATGCATTCAGATATGAAGCAGCCTTCAAGGGCTTAGAAATTAGCATATGAGCCTACCTAGTTTTAGCTTTCAACTAAGAATACCAAGAGTAGTAAGTAATTTTGATTAGAAAAGTAACTTGGAAAGTTGTTTAAAATTACATTCCCTATCTGAATCATGAACGTTTAATTTTGACTAGACTGTCCTTTTAAGGACAGAACAAAAATTTGGCATTTTGTTTTATTTATTTCCTCAAACAAACAAACTACATTGTATCTAAGTAAGCTTGCAGCTTGTTTTGTCAGATTAAAAAATGGCTAGTTTCTTAAGGGTTATCACTCTGCTATGAATACATGGAAAATATTAATGAGAAAAACTATGCCTAAAGCATTTGTGTTCAGTCAACCTGTGTTTGAGGTGATGTTCTGAAGATTGTTAACTTTTGGGGCATCAGGTAAATATTTTATGTCTGTGTTCCTTTATAAAGTAAAGAATAAAAGCATTATAGTGGATTGTTCTTTCTGAAAGAAACAGGAATGGACATTATTCATACATGAAAACACATACAGATATTATTGATGACCGATACAAAGTAAAATTCCCATCTTATCTTTTTTCCATATTTCTGTCTGATGTTTAAACAATTATTTAATAATTATCTATCTATCTATCTATCTATCTATCTATCTATCTATCTATCTATCTATCTATCAATCTATCTCTCTCCTTTTATTACCCATTCCCCAGTTTTACATAACTAACACTGTTATATTAATACACTTCTTAGCTCTGTGATTACCTTGTATCTAAGCCTCTGCAGACTGCCCCCTTATCTCAGTCCTCCACTGGAGTTAGCACAACGTTACTTATATGGCACATATGAACTAGCACTGATTAGCTTTGAAAAGCTAATAAAATGCACTGATAATAAGCGTATGTACCGATCTAGGTTTATCCTTCAACAAAGAACATCAAGAGAACAAAGCAAATGTGTTGATAAAAGTAAATTGGAAAGTTGTTTAAAATTGCATGCTTTATATGAATCATGAACATTTAATTTTGACTTCACTATCCTTATAAATGGACAGTAAAGTGAAAAAAAAATCATGATTCATTGGTACCCTTTCTTGAAGGAGCAACAAAGCACTACTAGGAGGTGAACTAATGCCAAGAGGCATATATGTGCAGCCCCAGTCAGCAGCTAGCTCCCAGTAATGCATTGCTGCTCCTTCAACAAAGTATAACATAAAAATTAAACAAATTTGATAATAGAACTAACATGGACGTTTGTTTAAAATTGTATACTCTATCTGAATCAAGAGAGAGAAAAAAGGTTTCATGTCTCTTTAATGAACCTTTTTTTTCAAAATGCTAGGGTCTTTTCAGAAAGATGCATAAGGAAATTGCATTGTTTCTCTAGGTGTATTATATGTATATCAGAGTATATAAATGGATGTCAGCCACAACCTCATTAACTATTTACTCCTAATTATCAGAGGATTTCTGATATGTGTGTCAGTATATGGCCGGGTTATAATACAATATACCGGTATTTAATAATTATTCTTTAAACAATACCCCCATATACAAAACAATAAAATTAATGTAAATTACTAAATTTTTTCTATTATTTAAACTTTATAGACACATTGAATTATATTTATAGAAAAACAGATATGAATCAAACTATAGAATGTTTAAACTGGTACAATATTCTTTACAAAGCAAACCAAATTGTAACTTTAGAATTAACCTTATTCACAATTGAATTACATTAAAATACCACAGTGAGATACCAAGATATGAGCCACTAACATTCAGTTTAATACAACTAAGCTAATTAACCCACAAATTATTTTATACAACTCTAATTAAAATATCAGAAGTTATATATATTATTACTGTAAACAGTCAGTTTATATGCCAATTTATCTAAGCTGAAATAAATTCTTAATTATCTACAATTAAGACAAATTCTAATATATATATATATATATATATATATATATATATATATATATATATATATATATATATATATATATATATATATACACACACAAAGATAAATTACTTTGCATACACAAGACAAGCTTAAAACTATACAGGACTGTGAATATGAGCTTAAAATACAAAATGTCCTTTTAAAATTACTAACTGCAATTTAGTTATAGTTACCAAATATCTTTGATTTAAATATTAAAAATATAGAACAGTCATACGTCACCAAATAAGCAAATCAATATTTTCAGGGTTCCTCTGATAAATCCAATTGTCATTTCTTAAATTAAAAGAGCTCATTTTTGCAAGATGTATAAAAATTAGGCCCAGGTTGCTTTATAATAGACTGGATCGCAAGACAACAGTTTGTCAGCCAAAAATTCAGCAGCCCCCTTTTTCTCTCTTGCCTGGGATTATATCACGCAATATAATCCCACCACTTTTTATTCTAATCATCAGTGATTATTTGGAAATGCCCCACGGTGCTTGTCTTTTCGGATTGGCCCTTCGGATGTTTAGCATTGATTGGTTATCTGGGAGACGCCTTCCTGACTGGCTCTGTATGTGTTCTAATAGACAATTTATTTGGCTGTCATACCAGTTCCAATCCCCCATGGGGCATCAGACAACCAGAAATATAGTCTTACTATTCATTTTTGCCACAATTCAAATATCTCCTTATATTTTTTATATTCAATATACTAGAATTCTTAGCATTAATAAGTCACATGTTCCATGTGTATTGGACCATGTCATACTATTCATCCTGATTATTTTAATATGAAACATCAGTATGTTTCTAGTGATCATATTAATAAGCAACTACACTGTCAATTATTTGCTCTCCCCCAGAATCAAAGCATTTAACATCCTGGCATATATTCATACAAACACAGCATATTTCACATTCCTAATAATTTTTGAATGCATGAAACATCAGATGTTGGTCCAAAATGAGAGAAATATTGTTGTTAAAAATGTCAAACATGTATACATCGATTAATGCAGATATTATATAAGCTTAGCAAATATTTATCTAATATGTTATTATTAGTCACTGCTTCTTAGGTCCACAAATATACATTTTTATACAGTTTAAATTATACAGGCTGTATTTTTAAAAATGAATTTACCAGCTGCAATGTTACATGTGTTTCTGTTTGGCTAAATTTTCATCTAGACAAAGCGTCTAGAATTTGTGGATTCAACACAACAGGGACAATTTAACACCTAGGTGACACTTAGTCATTTCTTCCAAACTGGCCTTTCTGAATCTGATAATTCATCAAAAGAAATCCTCAGACATCATGTCTCTTGGCATATGCTTCTCTTTGAAATAACTTGCCTTTTTCTAATTGAACCAAATCACTGCCTGAACTAATTAGACCAAATGTTTAATTCCTTTGTTCTCATTTGGATGTATTGTAATCAGGAAGAAGGGGGGTGTCTCACCCAGCCAAGAATATCTCATATCACATTGGATTTTTAGCTACAAAATGAAATATCAAATATCTATGATATATCTGTAGCTTATTTAATGTTACTTACAGGTACCCTGACACATGGAACACTTATATTATATATATATATATATTTAATCAAAGAGAGAGAAAGATATCTGATATCTCAAAATGCTGAAAAAGCAATTTAATTAAAATACAAGCACCTGAAAAAAAATCATTTAACAATGAACAGTCCTTAGCTGCAGTTCCTAGAAATCCAGGAAAGCAGAAGCAGGCACTACTCGGTGGCTATATTAAAAATATCAACTTTATAAAATTCAATATATAAAAAGTTCCAGACATCGAGGCAGACAGTGTGGGGATAACAGACTGTCCAAAAATAGCAGGCTCTTGTTCCTGTTTGCCTGCATGATATTTTAATTGGGTCACATAGTGTGACTGGAATGCAGTGTAGGCTATTATCTACCTATTTGTGTAAGTGAGTTTTCAGCCACTGCTAGCATCCTGATGAGTCTAGCAACCTCTGAAAGCATTAGTACAGTGTACTAACAGAATAGGAAGGGAATAGCTTAAAGGGACAGTCAAAACCATTTTGTTATACATATAAACTTTCCATCAATCATCATTTTCCAATGTAGCCCAGTTTTCTAATATATTGTGTTTGACAGAAAAATAACTTACTGTTCGCGCCGCAGCCGTTTCAAAATGTCCATTAAGCCCCTCCCCTTTTTCGTCATTATTGACATCAGCATGTTCTTGTGATCTGTGTAATTTATCTAGCCTCCTCGTAACCGGCTATTGCGCATGCGCAATGCGCCTATTGTACTGAAGCCGGTTACAAGAAGGATAGTTTGGAATCCTCAGAAAATGCTTTCTATTATCCAACAGCTTAGCAATATCTTCACTGGGAAGCGGATATAACTACCATCCTTTACCAGTGAAATCCCATTTCTATAGATCTATCTTAGTTATGTCCGCTTCCCAGTGAATATATTGCTAAGCTGTTGGATAATAGAAAGCATTTGATAAAGGAAGGATCATTTTCTGAGGATTCCAAACTATCCTCCTTGTAACCGGCTTCAGTACAATAGGCGCATTACGCATGCACCATAGCTGGTTACGAGGAGGCTAGAAAAATTACACAGATCACAAGAACATGCTGATGTCACTAATGACAAAAAAGGGGAGGGGCTTAATGGACATTTGGAAATGGCTGTGGCACAAACAGTAAGTTATTTTTCTGGCAAACTTAAAACGTTTTTTGGGTTGACTGTCCCTTTAAGGAATGTACTTTGTTAGCAAAAGGGAAGTAAGGTGTGGTTTGTTGTTTTAAGCTAGTTAATTGTTTAGAGGCTAGGTAAGTCAGATAAGGGACGGGGGAGTAAGCCAGGTGTACAGTTTCAGCTGGTCATGATTCTCCTGGAAGAAGACAGGAAGAAGGAATCACTAACTTTTTTTCGTTGTTTCAAAACAGAGCAGTTTTTCTTTGTTGCAAAAATGGCTCCAAGGAACTAGCTGGTAACGTATAAATAGGTACTACAGCTTAAGCTTTCTTTATAGCAATAGCATAGCTGAAGCTGTGATTTAAAGGTGTATTTTATGTCTATAAATGAATATTTTTTTTATTTTTTTTTTAAATCATTTTTTTATTGAGGTTCATGAGTTTGTACAAAGCAAATGCAAGCAAATACATTTTACAGACTACAAATTACTCTGGTATGCAGATGCACTCAAAAAGGAAAAGAAAATATATGCAGTATATCCTAACATCTAGACTTCGGCAGGAATAAAGAGGCAAACAATCTCCAATTTCTAACAGTTCTGCCTGTAGTGCACTAGAAATAAAACCTCTATTATATTTTTCATTATTAGATAAATATCCCTCAAATACAATTCAAGGCCTCTATTGGGCCAAACCTTTTATACAAGCGAACCTTAGTGAGAGAGATTCAACATGGAAATAACTATACATATTAGATATATAATAACCCTCTACTAGTAACAAAGTAAATAAAAAAAAATAATATAGATGTTTCAATATCTTCAAAAAGGTATTACTTATTAAACATCAGGTTGGAAAGGGGGTAGATGAAGCTTGTATGAAATGTCAGTGTCATTGGGTAAAAGCTAAGTATTGGCCATGTACCAGAAGAGGGGTAAATCAAAGAAACAACAACAAAAAAAAGCAATACGAATACTTCTGTATCTTAGTAGCATATAAAATATTAGTGATTACTAATGCGGTATTATCGAGAGAAACTGCGCAACTATATTCTGGGCATAGAGAGGATCCAGAATACAATGGTGTGGGGGGGGTGAGGAGAAGATAATAATAAAAAAAAAGTAACCTAGGCGCCAGACTACATAATAACCAGGAGTGTCAAAAATGTGTTGTTGTACAGATAGCAAAAATGAAAAATGTTTCACAGAGACCCTAAACCTGTAAGAAATAGTAGATTGCTGTTGAGATTGAGTGCAGATGTTTTTATGACCTATTGGATACCCATTAAGCCCTCGGTCTGTTGATTTAAGAAATAGTAAGATGTAAAAATATATGTATGTATTTATAGCCATACTACTGAGCACGTTGCTATGGAGCCATAAGGACCAAGAGAAAAAGTCTGCAGTACGAGTATCTCTAGTAACCATTAACATCTGTATTTATCAAAAGCCAGAGGACAGGCCTGTAAACACCAATATAAATGAAAAGATATAGTCTAATCTTTTAAACATTTATGCCCCGTTGCTTGGGCATGGGCCCTATACCCAGCAACCGGTGGGACAATAAAGTTAAAGACTAAGCATGTCTTAGTGATTAAGAAGAGCATAAACATTAGGGTTTGGATCTTTAGAGACAGAACTCCCTGTTAAAAAGTAACACACAAGCTGACGATTTTAGGGCATGAATAAAATAACAGCAACATGTCCTATATCACCTTAATTTTGAACTTTCACATGTGGTTTATTAATATAGTCAAACAAACTATGAAAAACCTTTGTTGTCTTTGAAAGATGAGCATGCAATGAACATGTTAAACAGTGATAGAACAAAACTACTACTTACTATAAATAGAAATATTATGGAGTTAAATGTCAGTGACATCCACATAAATAGCTTGTCGCTCAACAAGTAAAAAAGGAGGACAAATTCTTATAAACAGTTTAGCCAATGCCTAGTTTGAATCCAACGTGTGCTAAGGTCAATGGATGTCTGTACAGCTGAATACCTCTAGGCAAATCGTCTTGCGAAGTTGGTGATGTGTGAAAGAGACTAAAGCAAGATGGAGTCGACATCCGCAGAATATCTGCATAACCATATGTATAAATCCCGAATAGTTGGCCGTATAGTCCTATGTTACTAGTTTTGACACTCAACAATTTACAGCTTTGCATCCCTAGTAGAATATCAGTCAATACCTGGGTCTCTTCCTCTTCAATCTGCTGCAGGAAATCCAATGAGCCCTCCGGTTTTAGATCTGTGCTGATGAAATCCAAGTCAGGTGCAGCATCTTGAAACAAGTGAACAGTGACCTCCGAACAACACAAATCACTCTCAAATAAGCTGGAATGCCTCTGTGACTGGGGACCCAGTAATACACTAGTAGTGCTGTCCTTACAGAACTTGGCAGAGGTAGCAATAATAGGAGAGTTATATACAGCCTCAAGCATAGCCGCAAAGTCCTCCTGAAAACGCTGCAACAGAAAGCCAATTTCCTGCAGCAGGGTATTGGTCTCCATTTAAAAAATCAGGTACTGACTCCAGGAAATAATGAGCCAAGGTTCAGTTAGATCTCCACTGACTATGTGTCTTAACTGCAAAGCGGTAACCTAATGTTCAGGTTCCATGGACTTCAGCAAAAGCCTCTCAGTATATACGCAGTTCTGCAAGTTTGATCACCTCATGGCCTTGTGCAAAAGCAGCCACTAGGGTTGTATGTTTAGTTATACTGTAAAAACCTAATTACTGAAGGGGGCACTCAAGATGCAGTATAATCAATAATCTAGAACAAAAGTATATATGATGTGGCAATGCTAAGCTATCATAGATGAGTATATACACAATCAAGGCAGAAAACAGTAAATTCTTAGATACTGTAGTGAAAATACACTTGCAATTGTGAAAAATTAGACAGTCCTTTATACGTTATTCAAAGGGTAGCGATTGCTGTAGCGGCTGCCTCCTCCTCAATGGATGGTCCAGGTGGTACTAGATAAGATAAAACAGAATGGAGGGGCGCCTCATGTGTGGTATCATCTATTAATTAACAACGAGTAACAGAACTATTGCCAAATGGGTACTCACAAATTTGGAGAGCACACTTATGTGCTGGTAGGGGCGGGCTGCAGAATTAGAAAGGTGTGACAGCTCACCCACTTGAAGGCGCTCTTGACGTAAGATGGTGGTGCTATAAGGGAGACAAGAAATACGGGCACCACATGTGCAGACTATTACTGGTAAAACCACAACAGATTCCTTAATATGGAGGGTACTCACATATTCCCAGAGCACACCAATGTGCTTGTAGAAGCAGGCTGCAGATTGGTAGAGGTGTGGCAGCTCACCCAAACTCTAGCTATCTTGATATTGGTGATACTGTTGTATGATAATGTGTTCCCTCAGGTGCTGGGCTGGTCTCTCATAGGTGAACAATGGCAGATGGTGGGTAGAAATGAATCCACTCAAAGGATAAAAGATGTATCCAAATTTATTTAAAAAAGCATAAAAGTTTAAAAACAACAGCACAATGATTGCTGATGAGAGTGGATAACAGGGTGTCCAATAATCACCCAATCATGCAACGCGTTTCACGGTTCACAGACCGTTTCATCAGGCATAAAAAATCATAATAAATCATGCTACCCTTCACTGCCTTATATACCTCACTAATGAACGGAACAAAACACCTCTTTTTGCTGGAGAATGATTGATGTGGTACATCTGTGTGGGTTAATCCAAATCACTGGCCTAGAGGTGAAATATCCCTCTTGACTCTGTAAACACTCGCCTATGTTTGCATTTATTAATCTATTCTCTGCAGTACAATTATCTGGTGGAATAAACTTCATAACTAAGCATTGTTATTAAAAAGCTCCAAACTGGTGAACATGTAAATAAGTTCCCTTACTGGGATAGATGATCCCTCCCACCCCTTTTATTTTACACATTTGAGGTGGTATAACCCTTCCAAAGATTTTTTGGGAGTCTGTATTTGACAACACTATGTAATGAAAAGTTATATCGAAATTCGTGTCAATTTAAATGTTTACTTCAATTTGTCTAGTTTAAACTACTAGTAGCAACTAAAACTGTATAATTCCTACTTTGTTATGAACACATACAGATCGTGTAGCGGTTCTATGTTGTTATTTACTAGCCTGAACACTCTTATTCTATTGGTCAAAGCTGCTATGTGGGCAGTGGCCGCGTGACGTGGAGGCCGACCGCCACCACCCACTTGTTACCCAGACCAGTAATTGTTCATATTGTCATTTGACAGGGTGCCGTCTATGGTAGATGCCCCCTGAGTCTCTAAGATTTGACAGTCTGCTTTGAAGCTGTCTCAGCGGTCCACTGACCGAACATGACGGCTGAAGTTCCGTTTACAATCCCCAATCGCAACAGCCAAAAAGCCCTTCTTATAGAAGTATAGAGATCGTCAGCCTCGCAACCATAGTTGCGGAAATATTTGATTTGTATGCAATGATAACCCAACGGAGGACCTGCTTACAGTTTTCCTCAAAAGTGGGTGTGTGTATAGCCTGGCCAATCACTTTCTTAATCCGGATTGCAGTTTTCCTCAAAAGTGGGTGTGTGTAAACTAGCCAATCACTCTCTTAGTGCAAATTAGTTTGTGATTGGCTGACATGTCAGTATGTGCATAGCGATTGTTGCGATACTCGCAACAGTGTCACTCAAGTTCTTTATTGTAGAATGTATTATATTGTTTGTATGGATCGGGAGTAAGTGATTTTCCTTTTTTACTAAGTGTGTGTTACAATATTATTGTCGTTTCTCAAACCGCTATATAATGAACTTTGTGTCTTGTGTTTTTATTCGCCGGCATTTGTTTCATTCTATGGTTAATCGCCTACCAAAATCTTTATATAATACAATACATGGCCTAACTTGACCAAATGACATTTCTAAATTCTTATTAAGTTTACAAGTGAGTATATTCCTAATAACTGGTATATGTCCAGGAGGATATAATTGATTCCAAGAAAACATAAGTTGCGTTATGCAATATAGGATAAAGTATGATAGACTAAACCTATAAAGTGAAATGTGAGGTGTGGTGAATGTGTATGGAATGTGATCATGCTGAAATAATGGAGAAAATAGGGGGAAATGCTGGAGTGAAAGAAAGATAACTTAGTTAACGAATTAATAAAATGGACTGGAAGGGAAGATTAATCTGTGAGAGTTTGAACGGGAAATATCTTAATATAATAATGGATTGTAGTCTAATCTCATAGTAATACTCGTGAAAAATTTATAGTGATGAATTTATAGTGATAATCTGGAAGATCTTGGTGGGAAAAAAAATTCTATTAAAAGGATAATTGGATAGAAAATCTATCACGGAGATATCGTAATAATGGGTGCCAGGACCAGGGAACAAAAGTAATAGACTATATGGAGAATAATAAATAGTATGACTAAAGGGGTGACTAAAATGTATGGAGGGGTGAACTAGACTTAAAGGCTGCCAAATCAATAACTTCATTTAAGCCGGAGGGAAACAGAGACTGGAATTTATAAATCCAATATGTTTCCCTCTGGTGTAGACGGGTGTACCTATTATAACCTATTTTGTGGGGGATGTGTTCGAGTGGAGTGATAGTGAGAAACAGGGATCGGTACAGCGCCAGAGGCCAAGGGACAGATATACAAAACTGCCGATACGTTTAAAAATGTGGATTTATTACAATCAGATAAAATAATAAATTGTACAATAAGATAAAACCAAGTAAAGTAGTGGCAAAAATTGCCAAACAAGTATTAAAACATATATAAAACCATAGGACGGTAAGTGGATTAAAAAACTATAAATTCAGAAATAACTTGGCATTCATGTAATTAACGTAGAAGTCTAGGGTACATAAAAAGGTTGATAGCGCTGTCTGAGAATTCAATGGGTATAATGTGGTGGGTTCGTGGAGTGGGTTATGGATCCATATATAGTGTACACTGTGGTGAAGTGTGGGAGGTGCGTGCAAAGTGGTGCAAAATTTTTGAGAATAACCCTTTTAAGAGTAGACCTGGATGTGGATGCTTGAGAGCTACCAGAGAGCGAATACAATGTAGCAAAATACAACACAGTGAAAATGGTTACAGGTGGAATGTGAGAGAGTGCAACACAGTCAAAATAATAAAACTGGATGTAAAATCACAAATAAAAAATACACATGAATAAATATCAAATGGGAACTAGGACTCCGACATAAAAACAAAGGATATCCAATCAAAAATAGTGAGGGGTCCTAAAAAAACAAATAGGATGAAAATTGAAAGTCAAATAAATAGTCAATGAAAAATCCAAAAATTGATGCTCAACAAAGGAGGGATGGAGAACAAAGTCAGTGCAAAAATCGGTGAAAAAAAGACAAAAAAAGCAGGCATAAAAAGTTAATCCATTTGTTATCCAAATTGTGACCAATAGGTGATCCAAATATATCGCAGGGGTGCTAAAAAATGTAAAGTCTAATCACAACAAAAGCCAGGTGAAAAAAAGAATGGTGAAAAAAAGAATATAAAACAAAGTGTAATGGGTGAGACAAGATAAATTCCAGGGATCCCAATGAACTTTAGGCAATCAGCGGCTCAATATTGTCGTCCCTAGTAGATTCCTGCAACCCAAAATAACAACATAGCGTAATACAGTAAGAAATAGTAATAATCGAGTTGAAAAGATGCTTACCAAAGGGTCTACGCGTTTCGGTCCTAAAAAGACCTTTTTCCAGTCTTGAAAAAGGTCTTTTTAGGACCGAAACGCGTAGACCCTTTGGTAAGCATCTTTTCAACTCGATTATTACTATTTCTTACTGTATTACGCTATGTTGTTATTTTGGGTTGCAGGAATCTACTAGGGACGACAATATTGAGCCGCTGATTGCCTAAAGTTCATTGGGATCCCTGGAATTTATCTTGTCTCACCCATTACACTTTGTTTTATATTCTTTTTTTCACCATTCTTTTTTTCACCTGGCTTTTGTTGTGATTAGACTTTACATTTTTTAGCACCCCTGCGATATATTTGGATCACCTATTGGTCACAATTTGGATAACAAATGGATTAACTTTTTATGCCTGCTTTTTTTGTCTTTTTTTCACCGATTTTTGCACTGACTTTGTTCTCCATCCCTCCTTTGTTGAGCATCAATTTTTGGATTTTTCATTGACTATTTATTTGACTTTCAATTTTCATCCTATTTGTTTTTTTAGGACCCCTCACTATTTTTGACTGGATATCCTTTGTTTTTATGTCGGAGTCCTAGTTCCCATTTGATATTTATTCATGTGTATTTTTTATTTGTGATTTTACATCCAGTTTTATTATTTTGACTGTGTTGCACTCTCTCACATTCCACCTGTAACCATTTTCACTGTGTTGTATTTTGCTACATTGTATTCGCTCTCTGGTAGCTCTCAAGCATCCACATCCAGGTCTACTCTTAAAAGGGTTATTCTCAAAAATTTTGCACCACTTTGCACGCACCTCCCACACTTCACCACAGTGTACACTATATATGGATCCATAACCCACTCCACGAACCCACCACATTATACCCATTGAATTCTCAGACAGCGCTATCAACCTTTTTATGTACCCTAGACTTCTACGTTAATTACATGAATGCCAAGTTATTTCTGAATTTATAGTTTTTTAATCCACTTACCGTCCTATGGTTTTATATATGTTTTAATACTTGTTTGGCAATTTTTGCCACTACTTTACTTGGTTTTATCTTATTGTACAATTTATTATTTTATCTGATTGTAATAAATCCACATTTTTAAACGTATCGGCAGTTTTGTATATCTGTCCCTTGGCCTCTGGCGCTGTACCGATCCCTGTTTCTCAGTAATACTTTTTTCTGGGGGAGGTTAGACCCCATTTTTTCGGTCACAGCTTAGGGCATTCTTAGCGCTGGAATACCACCACTATTATCGAGTGGAGTGATAGAAAAGGTGTGTTGATGTCCATAATGTTGGATGGTGCTGTGTCTTGAAATACTATGTTTGAGTGATTGTTTTTTGATATTTCTTAAGTGCTCACTCCATCTCGTGCGTATCTTCCTGCAGGTGCGGCCCAAATACTGAAGGCCACATCTGCAGGTCAATACGTAAATAACATAATCTGTGCCACAATCTATCCTATTGTTAATGGTGAATACTTCCCCTGTCGTATGACATTTCACAGATGTTTGTCCATGTGTTATATACCTACACATATGGCAATGTGATTTGTTACACCTAAAAGCTCCTATCTTAAAATTCTTGTTTATATTAAGTGTAGGCTGATGTATACGATTTCTCTTGGAAATCACAACTTTACTTGGGGCCAGTTTTTGTTTCAGGGTCGGTGCTCTTCGGAATACTACAGGTGGATTCCTTGTGATACTATGTTTAAGAATTGGGTCTTTCATTATAATAGGCCAGTGTTTTTCCAAAGTTTTCTTTATATAGGTATGTTGTGAATTAAATTGTGTAATGAAAAGTGGTTCCTTGGGATTGTTATTAGATGATATGGTCAAATTTTGCTATTTAGGGGTAAGGATATTCTGTCTATCGACATTCCTTGCCTTCAGAAAGCTGTCTTCTATTAATTGGGCAGGATAGCCTTTTTCTTTAAATCTATTACATAAAATTTCTGACTGTTGATCATATTGGGTTAGAGTGCTACAATTCCTTCTAATCCGCCTAAACTGACTGTAGGGGATGTTGGTCTTCCAGCTGTTGAGGTGATTACTTGAAAAGTGTAAGAAGTTGTTGCTATCAACCTCTTTAAAAAAGGTGGAAGACACAACATCCCCCACAGTATTCCATTCAAGACAAACGTCCAAAAACTCTATTTTTTCATTCTGTATGTTGTATGTGAAGGAGAGGCCCATATTATTTGAATTTAAATGGTTCACAAATGATGTAACTTCACCTGTGGTGACTTCCCAAATGAAAATGAGGTCATCGATGTAACGGCCATAGAATACCAGGTTTGCCTCCCAGTTAGTGTTGTAGATGTACGTGTCTTCAAAAACACCCATGAAGAGGTTAGCAAAACTGGGGGCAAACCTGGTACCCATGGCCGTACCCTTAATTTGTAGGAAGAAGTCATCCAAAAATTGAAAATAATTATGTGATAAAATGTGTCTACTCCAGAGGGAAACATATTGGATTTATAAATTTCAGTCTCTGTTTCCCTCCGGCTTAAATGAAGTTATTGATTTGGCAGCCTTTTAGTCTAGTTCATCCCTCCATACATTTTAGTCACCCCTTTAGTCATACTATTTATTATTCTCCATGTAGTCTATTACTTTTGTTCCCCGGTCCTGGCACCCATTATTACGATATCCCCGTGATAGATTTTCTATCCAATTATCCTTTTAATAGAATTTTTTTTCCCACCAAGATCTTCCAGATTATCACTATAAATTCATCACTATAAGTTTTTCACGAGTATTACTATGAGATTAGACTACAATCCATTATTATATTAAGATATTTCCTGTTCAACCTCTCACAGATTAATCTTCCCTTCCAGTCCATTTTATTAATTTGTTAACTAAGTTTTTTTCTCCATTATTTCAGCAGGATCACATTCCATACACATTCACCACACCTCACATTTCACTTTATAGGTTTAGTCTATCATCCTTTATCCTATATTGCATAACGCAACTTATGTTTTCTTGGAATCAATTATATCCCCCTGGACATATACCAGTTATTAGGAATATACTCACTTGTAAACTTAATAAGAATTTAGAAATGTCATTTGGTCAAGTTAGGCCATGTATTGTATTATATAAAGATTTTGGTAGGCGATTAACCAGAGAATGAAACAAATGCCATCGAATAAAAACACAAGACACAAAGTTCATTATATAGCGGTTTGAGAAACGACAATAATATTGTAACACACACTTAGTAAAAAAGGAAAATCACTTACTCCCGATCCATACAAACAATATAATACATTCTACAATAAAGAACTTGAGTGACACTGTTGCGAGTATCGCAACAATCGCTATGCACATACTGACATGTCAGCCAATCACAAACTAATTTGCACTAAGAGAGTGATTGGCTAGTTTACACACACCCACTTTTGAGGAAAACTGCAATCCGGATTAAGAAAGTGATTGGCCAGGCTATACACACACCCACTTTTGAGGAAAACTGTAAGCAGGTCCTCCGTTGGGTTATCATTGCATACAAATCAGATATTTCCGCAACTACGGTTGTGAGGCTGACGATCTCTATACTTCTATAAGAAGGGCTTTTTGGCTTTTGCGATTGGGGATTGTAAACGGAACTTCAGCCGTCATGTTCGGTCAGTGGACCGCTGAGACGGCTTCAAAGCAGACTGTCAAATCTTAGAGACTCAGGGGGCATCTACCATAGACGGCACCCTGTCAAATGACAATATGAACAATTACTGGTCTGGGTAACAAGTGGGTGGTGGCGGTCGGCCTCCACGTCACGCGGCCACTGCCCACATAGCAGCTTTGACCAATAGAATAAGAGTGTTCAGGCTAGTAAATAACAACATAGAACCGCTACATGATCTGTATGTGTTCATAACAAAGTAGGAATTATACAGTTTTAGTTGCTACTAGTAGTTTAAACTAGACAAATTGAAGTAAACATTTAAATTGACACGAATTTCGATATAACTTTTCATTACATAGTGTTGTCAAATACAGACTCCCAAAAAATCTTTGGAAGGGTTATACCACCTCAAATGTGTAAAATAAAAGGGGTGGGAGGGATCATCTATCCCAGTAAGGGAACTTATTTATATGTTCACCAGTTTGGAGCTTTTTAATAACAATGATTAGTTATGAAGTTTATTCCACCAGATAATTGTACTGCAGAGAATAGATTAATACATGCAAACATAGGCGAGTGTTTACAGAGTCAAGAGGGATATTTCACCTCTAGGACAGTGATTTGGATTAACCCACACAGGTGTACCACATCAATCATTCTCCAGCAAAAAGAGGTGTTTTGTTCTGTTCATTAGTGAGGTATATAAGGCAGTGAAGGGTAGCATGATTTATTATGATTTTTTATGCCTGATGAAACGGTCTGTGAACCGTGAAATGCGTTGCATGATTGGGTGATTATTGGACACCCTGTTATCCACTCTCATCAGCAATCATTGTGCTGTTGTTTTTAAACTTTTATGCTTTTTTAAATAAATTTGGATACATCTTTTATCCTTTGAGTGGATTCATTTCTACCCACCATCTGCCATTGTTCACCTATGAGAGACCAGCCCAGCCCCTGAGGGAACACATTATCATACAACAGTATCACCAATATCAAGATAGCTAGAGTTTGGGTGAGCTGCCACACCGCTACCAATCTGCAGCCTGCTTCTACAAGCACATTGGTGTGCTCTGGGAATATGTGAGTACCCTCCACATTAAGGAATCTGCTGTGGTTGTACCATTAATAGTCTGCACATGTGGTGTCCTTATTTCTTGTCTCCCTTATAGCACCACCATCTTACGCCAAGAGCGCCTTCAAGTGGGTGAGCTGTCACACCTTTCTAATTCTGCAGCCCGCCCCTACCAGCACATAAGTGTGCTCTCCAAATTTGTGAGTACCCATTTGGCAATTGTTCTGTTACTCGTTGTTAATTAATAGATGATACCACACATGAGGCGCCCCTCCATTCTGTTTTATATTATCTTGTATGTTTAATTAGCACTTTGAAGTTCGTTAGCACATATCCCAGGGTAGTTCCTTCTTCTATTTTAGGTAGAATCCAAAAATAATATCCTTAATGTGTGTGTGAAAAGCCATAAAAACATGTAATATCTGGAGGAGCTCTTTCTCTGTGCGACCTATCGCATTGGCGTCTAGCTCCGCCCCCCTATAAATGAATATTAAAGGGACAGTCTACCATAGAATTGTTATTGTTTTAAAAGATAATAAATCCCTTTATTACCGATTCCTCAGTTTTGCATAACCAACACAGTTATATTAATATACTTTTTACCTCTGTGATTACTTTATATCTAGGAACTTTCTTCCAGCCCCCTGATCACATGACTGTGGCTGTTTATTATCTATTGTCTTGCATTTAGTATTGTTTTGTGCTAAATCTTAAATAACCCTCTGTGCCTGAACACAGTGTTATCTATGTGGCCCACGTGTACTTTCTGTCTCTTTGTGTTGAAAAGAGATTTAAAAAGCCTGTGATAAGAGGCAGCCCTCAAATGCTTATAAATTAGCATATGAGCCTACCTATTCTCAGTTTAAACTAAGAATACCAGGAGAAAAAAGCAAATTTGATGATAAAAGTAAATTGGAAAGTTGATTAAAATTAAAAGTCCCATTTGAATAATGAACATTTAATTTATACTAGACTGTCCTTTTAAATAGATCAGTGTATCCTATATAATAATTATACTAGCATTAGTAAATTTATCACTGTAGAAAAGGGTTTTTGTATTTTATACTCATAAGTTAATTTTTAGTTACTGGTAAATGTTTTAGAAATTGTATTGTGGCTAGATCAGACTTATTAATGCTGTATTGGTTGATATATTGAATTATTAATAAGGTATTAATTGCTCTGATTATATAAAGGGATAGTAAACCTCAAGATTTTCTTTTATGATTCAGATAGAACATACAATTTTAAACAACTTTCCAGTTTAATTATATTGTTGAGTTTTCTTGATTCTCTTGTTATCCATTGCTAAAGGGACAGCATTGCACTACTGAAAGGAAGCTGAAAATATCTATTTAGCCAATCACAAGAGAACATTTGGGTGTAGGCACCAATTAGCAGCAGCTCCAAC
Organism: Bombina bombina; assembly: GCF_027579735.1. Lineage (NCBI taxonomy): Eukaryota > Metazoa > Chordata > Amphibia > Anura > Bombinatoridae > Bombina > Bombina bombina. The sequence continues at coordinate 965,372,935 of NC_069499.1, forward strand.
TAGTGTATGATATGTGCGTATTATTTTTTTAACACGGGATACTAATAGAACAAAGCACATTTGAAAAGGGAAGTGAATTTAAAAGTGTCTTGGAATGACCTGCTCTATCTGAATCATGCAAGTTTAATTTTAACTTTCCTATCCCTTTAAGTCATAAAAGACTATTTGGGTTAGATAGCTAAATTATGTCTCCAGGAAATTCTGTTAGGTTTGGATATTTGCTAGCTAGACATTGTTAAAGAAGTCATATTCCAAATTAGTTAATGTTACTGGCTAAGTATACATTGTTCTATCTAGTAACATTAACATTTTGAGTTAAAGTTCATTCCTAATAATATTGTGACCATATCCAGGATATAGATGATTTAATTAAATATTAATTAATCTAAATATTTCTATACCTTGCTTTATATTATAATTCTAATATGGTAATAATCAATTAATATATATCTGGTCATAATCAATATTCTATTTACTGCATAAATATAATCACTGTGTTTATAAAAATAACCTGTTCAGAAATTAGGAAATATTTTAATTTGGGATTAAATATTAATATTTGATAATAATCTTATTGTCATTAATAGCTAAATATCTCAATAGTGTTATTTTGGAGTGAGCTACTGAGATTATATAACATTTTTCTGGGGTGCACTGCTAAGATTCTACTATATGAATTGGAGGTATTGCTGACGGTAATTTTACTATTATTAATTATTAATATTCATAATCCATAAATAATCATTAGGAGGGCACTCCTAAACTGTACTAATATTTATTAAATACACTGCTGAGATATTCTAAACAAAATATCTAATGGAGGGGAGAGAATAGGATAAGGATACAGAACAATCTGATCAGAAATATGATGTAGATGACGAAGTCTCAGCAACAAGGTTGCTGCCGTTATCTAGACATTTAAAGAAAAAATTAGTGGAAAAGGCTGAGAAGGCCCTAAATGGGTTAAAGGTTTTGCTATCTATGAAGAGTGTTTTTTAGAGGCTCATCCACAACAGACAAAAGGGATGATGAGGTATTTGCATTTGATTGCTAATTATTACACGGCATATGGGGGGTTGTTACAAATTACCAGAAGTTTTGAGAGAAAAACTGGGAAAGGAGGTAGCCTTAGGAAAGATGGCAGGCCCCTTTTTAATGGCAAACAGCTAATGAATTTGATTATATCACCTTTGGGAGTGGTGACCAAAAAAGAGGCCAGTAAATTTCGAATGATTCAGCAATTATCCTACCCCAAGGGTCAGTCAGTAAATGATGCAATCAGTGGGGAAGATGCATCAGTATCCTACCAGTCATTTGACCAGGCAGTAAGTTTGGTTAGGTTGGCAGGCTGGGGTGTTTATTTAGCAAAAGTCGATATAGAATCTGCATTCAGATTACTACCAATAAAGCCAAAAGTTTTTGATTTGATGGGATTCAAATTTGAGGGCAAGTTCTATATCGACAAATTTCTGCCTATGGGGTGTGCTATATCTTGTGCGTATTTTGAAATGTCCAGCACTTTTTTGCATTGGCTGGTAGAGAGAAGGGCAGGTGAGAGTAGTATTGTGCATTACCTTGACGACTTAATGGTAGTAGGTAGAAAGGGTACAGGAGAATGTGATAGAGTTCTTAATGTACAGCTGAAAATGTTTTTAGAGATGGGAGTTCCAGTGTCAGATTGCAAATCAGAGGGTCCCTGCTCTAAGTTATCCTTTCTAGGCATATAGATTGATTCAGCGAATCAGCAGTGCAGATTGCCCCAAGATAAGGATGTGAAGATGAGGGAGGCCATAAGGCAGGTGATTGATAAAAATAAAGTATCACTTAGGGATATGCAGACATTACTGGGGCTGTTACATTTTGCATGCAGGGTGATTCCAGTGGGAAGAATATTTAAAAGAAGGTTGAAAGTGAGTACCAGAGGGGTTGTAAAGTCTAGTAGCATGATTCGACTGAACAGTCAATTAAAAGGGGATTTAAAAGTATGGGGTAGTTTTAATGGCATCAGGATTTGGGAGCAGAAGGTGATAGCTAATGAAATCCAGTTATACACAGATGCTGCAGGAAGCGCAGGGTTTGGGGCTTATTTGGATGGCAGACAGTGTGTGGGTGAGTGGCCGCAGGCTTGGCATGACAAGGGTTGATGTTGCTTGAATTGTTCCCAATTGTGGTTTTGAGACTACATTGTTTGTGGCAGTATTTGTGCTGGCTTTGCGGCAGCATTGAGGATAGGTGAATTGGTGGCCCCCAGTAAAAGCTCATATGAGACAGGCCTAAAATTGAAGGGTGTAAGAATTTCTGTAGAATCAGGACTAATATTCATATGAAGATCAAAGACAGATAGGGAAGGGAAAGTGGCTTGGATAACTTCTAAAGCAACGGGAGGGGGGGGGTAAATATGTCCTGTTTCACATGTGAGAGGCTATTTAGGTGTGGCCCCTGCTAAGGGTGTGATGTTCTTTAGGCACAAGAATGGTAGTAGTTTAACCAGGTTCCAGTTCAAAAGGTTTTTTTTTCATTAGTAGTGGAGAAGCTAGGATGGAAAAGCAGCTATTTGGCTCCTCATTCCTTTAGAATAGGAAAAGCTACAAGCACGGCATTGTCAGGGGCCCAGTAGAGCAGATAAAAAAGATGTGGAGGTGGAAATTAAATGCATATAGAAAATACATCAGGCCCATAAAAAAAAAAAAATCTTTAGACAGTTGGTTTGGTTTTTACGTTGAGGTGATAATGTTAATGTGGTGTTTGGTATGTCCATTTCAGGTAGAGCCATAAGATTATGGATAATCGGACACTCCTACGTGCACTGGACAGCTTCACACGCAGCTGCAACCAGGTAGGGAGTAAACTTAGGTTTTAGTTCTATAGAAGCAGAAATTAGGTGGAGAGGGAAGAGAGGGATGAAATGGAACCAGTTATTGGAGACAGCACAGATCTCTAGCAGAAAGTGGGGTCTACCCAATATCTTAATTATACACCTTGGTGGGAACGACATAGGTTTGGTTCCTTCAATTGAGCTACAGGACCAGGTAAGAGAAGTATTCAGATGGTTCAAGCTAAAATGGGTGGGGACTGAACTAGTTTAGTCTCTGTTTTCTAGGGATAGTGTCACACAGAAAGGAGGGACATTGAGTGGTGGTTTGCCGGTCAAACTCATATGCTCTCCTGGGCTGCAAACCTTTTGGCCTATTATTTGCTATGTCTTACAACTTCTTAGTTACGTGAGGCTGCACATTTCTTTACAATGCTGGTGCCTTGAATTGTTGATCTGTTATGATCAATTATGATTTGACAGTTTAAGAGTACAAGAGTAGGAAAAATGTAAACCAGGATGGTGGAAAAGTGATGGAAGAAATGGGGGGGGGGGTGATAGAGCACCCATTAACAAAGTCAAGAATCTGAATCTGTACAGAGGCGATGGAGTACACTTATCTAAAGATGGTAACGAAATATTCATCGGAGACATCAGGAGGGTGATACAAAGTTACTTAGAGGTAAGAAAAGGTCACAAGGATAGTTAAGGTAGTGGCAGTAAGAGGGTCCTCTTTTGTTGGCAGTAAATATTGCAGCCTGGCACGTGGGTATGGTGATAATTGGGGGAGGTCTGTAGACTATGGGGTCATTGAGTGGTGGTCTATCGGTCAAACTCATTTTGCCCTCCTAATCTGCAGATCTCTCAGGCTGCTATTTGCCAATAATTTCACCCCTGAATTGCGTGCGGTCACGCTCCTTAGTTACGTGGGCCGCATATTTTTATTCAGTGCTGTTGATTTTGATTTGATTTATTATGATTGACATTTTGCCGAGGATTGTTCATGATACTGCCATAAAGGCATAATTCAGTTTAATTAATAAATAAGTGACCTTTTCTAATGCCAAACTTTTGTGTCTGTCTTTATTATTAATTAAAGAAAATAGGTCTGGAGAAGGGAAGGTTATAAATTAATGGGATTACAGGGAATGGAAAACTAAAGTTTAAATTCCTTAGTACAGCAGCTTAAGGAATTTACTTTGACCTAGATTTGGAGTTTGGCGTCAGCCGTGAAAACCAGCGTTAGAGGCTCCTAACGCTGGTTTTAGGCTACCGGCGGTATTTGGAGTCACTCAAAATAGGGTCTAACGCTCACTTTTCAGCCGCGACTTTTCCATACCGCAGATCCCCTTACGTCAATTGTGTATCCAATCTTTTCAATGGGATCTTTCTAACTCCGGTATTTAGAGTCGTGTTTGAAGTGAGCGTTAGACATCTAACGACAAAACTCCAGCCGCAGGAAAAAAGTCAGTAGTTAAGAGCTTTCTGGGCTAACGCCGGTTTATAAAGCTCTTAACTACTGTACCCTAAAGTACACTAACACCCATAAACTACCTATGTACCCCTAAACCGAGGTCCCCCCACATCGCCGACACTCAAATAATTTTTTTTAACCCCTAATCTGCCGACCGCCACCTACGTTATCCTTATGTACCCCTAATCTGCTGCCCCTAACACCGCCGACCCCTATATTATATTTATTAACCCCTAATCTGCCCCCCTCAACGTCGCCTCCACCTGCCTACACTTATTAACCCCTAATCTGCCGACCGGACCTGAGCGCTACTATAATAAAGTTATTAACCCCTAATCCGCCTCACTAACCCTATAATAAATAGTATTAACCCCTAATCTGCCCTCCCTAACATCGCCGACACCTAACTTCAATTATTAACCCCTAATCTGCCGACCGGAGCTCACCGCTATTCTAATAAATGTATTAACCCCTAAAGCTAAGTCTAACCCTAACACTAACACCCCCCTAAATTAAATATAATTTAAATCTAACGAAATTAATTAACTCTTATTAAATAAATTATTCCTATTTAAAGCTAAATACTTACCTGTAAAATAAATCCTAATATAGCTACAATATAAATTATAATTATATTATAGCTATTTTAGGATTTATATTTATTTTACAGGTAACTTTGTATTTATTTTAACCAGGTACAATAGCTATTAAATAGTTAAGAACTATTTAATAGCTAAAATAGTTAAAATAATTACAAATTTACCTGTAAAAGAAATCCTAACCTAAGTTACAATTAAACCTAACACTAGACTATCATTAAATTAATTAAATAAACTATCTACAATTAACCTAACACTACACTATCAATAAATTAATTAAATACAATTGCTACAAATAAATACAATTAAATAAACTAGCTAAAGTACAAAAAATAAAAAAGAACTAAGTTACAAAAAATAAAAAAATATTTACAAACATAAGAAAAATATTACAACAATTTTAAACTAATTACACCTACTCTAAGCCCCCTAATAAAATAATAAAGCCCCCCAAAATAAAAAAATGCCCTACCCTATTCTAAATTACTAAAGTTCAAAGCTCTTTTACCTTACCAGCCTTGAACAGGGCCCTTTGCGGGGCATGCCCCAAGAAATACAGCTCTTTTGCCTGTAAAAAAAAACATACAATACCCAAGCCCCCCAACATTACAACCCACCACCCACATACCCCTAATCTAACCCAAACCCCCCTTAAATAAACCTAACACTAAGCCCCTGAAGATCATCCTACCTTGTCTTCACCTCACCGGGTATCACACCGATCCGTCCAGAAGAGCTCCTCCGATATCCTGATCCAAGCCCAAGCGGGGGGCTGAAGAGGTCCATGATCCGGCTGAAGTCTTCATCCAAGCGGGGCAGAAGAGGTCTTCCATCCGATTGAAGTCTTCATCCAAGCGGCATCCATCCGGAGCAAAGCGGCAGCATCCTGAAGACCTCCACCACGGAACATCCATCCTGGCCGACGACTGAACGACGAATGACGGTTCCTTTAAATGACGTCATCCAAGATGGCGTCCCTCGAATTCCGATTGGCTGATAGGATTCTATCAGCCAATCGGAATTAAGGTAGGAATATTCTGATTGGCTGATGGAATCAGCCAATCAGAATCCAGTTCAATCCGATTGGCTGATCCGATCAACCAATCAGATTGAGCTCGCATTCTATTGGCTGTTCCGATCAGCCAATCAGAATATTCCTACCTTAATTCCGATTGGCTGATAGAATCCTATCAGCCAATCGGAATTCAAGAGACGCCATCTTGGATGATGTCATTTAAAGGAACCGTCATTCGTCGTTCAAAACTCCAAATCTCCAAATCTAGCCGTTAGTTAGCAAAGGGAAGTAAGGTGTGGTTTGTTGTTTTAAGCTAGTTCATTGTTTAGTAGCTAAGTAAGCCAGATAAGGGGCGGGGGAGTAAGCCAGGTGTACAATTTTAGCTGGTCATGCTTCTCCTGGATTGATTTATATGTGTGATGTCACTAGGAGGAGGGGTTGCATAGGGAATATAAGCTGATGAACACCTGCTATGGAAGAAAAATAATTTTGTCTTTTTTTCCTCCCACCCTTCCTAGATATAAACAAGGCTTGCCAAAACGAAGAGGTCACATCATATGGAGTGATCAGAACAACACGGATAGGGGCAAATGCTGTGGTGATTGTGCCATTCAAGATAAGATCACCCGTGTTCTGGCCCCTTATGGCCCATAATACCATGTGGCATGACATCAGCTTGTGGTCTGTCGGTCAGAGCTGGTTAATTGCAAGTAATTAAGCATGGTTAGGACTGTCATCCATATACATTTTGTGGTAAATATTGCGGCCTGGCACGTGGGTACGGCGATAATGGGGGGAGGTAGACTACGGGGTCATTGAGTGGTGGTCTGTCGGTCAAACTCATTTTGCCCTCCTAATCTGCAGATCTCTCTGGCTGCTATTTGCCAATAATTTCACCCCTGAGTTGCGTGCGGTCACCCTCCTTGGTTACGTGGGCCGCATATTTCTATTCAATGCTGTTGCATTTAATTTTGATTTGGATTTATGATTTGGATTTGATTTATTATGATTAACAGTTTGAGGATCACTCATGATACTGCCATAAAGGCATAATTCAGTTTAGTTAATTAATAAGTGACCTTTTCTAATGTCAAACTTTTATTATTAATTAAAGAAAATAAGTCTGGAGAAGGGAAGGTTATACGTTAAAGGGGTTACAGGGAATGGAAAACTAAAGTTTAAATTCCTTACGACTACTTATGGTTATGTAGGAAACTGTCCAGTTTATTCACCTGGTAAGTAAATAGGAGGAAAATCAGTCCCTAGCTGGCAGTGTCCTGACTTACATTTTCAATCTCCCTGGTTGGCTTAGGAACTGTCACTTTGCCCATATTGTTGTCAATTCATCTCTCCTCAGTGGGCATGTCACCTCAATATTCTACTTGGAAGACATTTTTCTTGTCTTCCCACTGAAGTATCCAACAGTTATGCTCTCCAGCCTTCAATTGGATGAGCAGTCCTTACTACTTAATAGAGAATACATACAACAACAAACTAATAATTTCACTATGTTTTCTGCCCTTTCACTACAAGTTAATGCCTGAAAGTTGTTATACCCACTGTATCAGCATATTTCTTCTGTCAAAATGTGAGCTGAGGTGTGATTCCGGCTTCATTATGGGAGACTAATACCCTAGCTGCCTTCCTAATCCATTTCCAGATTTTTCTTCACATTGTGTAACTGCAGCAACATTTATTCCTCCCTCTCCTGAGTCATTTGTGTGTGACCTGTGTAATGCGAGAGACAAAAATGCCTTCTGTGTACTAGGGTCACATGAGATTAAATGCGCACTCTGGTAATCTTTGTTAGCATTGCTTCATTAAGCTGCACTAGTCAGGAATGGTGAAGTTACTACATGTATATGGTACACAAAGTTAGGTGGTGTTGTAGAGCTAAACCCTCTATGTCACAGTTCAATCAGAATCTGCTTAATAAAAGGACCAAATGTGCAGATTAATAATTTGTACTTTTCATGCTTCTTCAGTAAATAAAGTTTTATTTGTTCCTAGATGAATCATTAAACTAAAAATACTGTTTAGTGATATGATTCACCTAGAATTTAATTTACCACCTTGTAGTTGTATGTTGTTTATCTTTTACAAACACAAAACTACTGTGTGGATTTAAATATAACTTATTAAGTAAGGTATGGAATGTCATCTAATAATGAGGATTGGCAAAATATGACTATTAAGGAAACTCTTTGGGGTGATAGAAACTTTCCTATAGATAATATTATCATATGTGAATGCACTGCATCAGCTGGTGAACAGTATAAGTACAATTGAATAACTTGGTAAAAGTTCCGGTAGAAATTGTTAACTTCTTATCCTTATAAAAGTTTATGTACAATATTGCAACAAAAGTACTTTAGGCAGAACAAGTTGAATAGTTGTTTATCCAAAGCGGTAAGTACTTACATGCTGTGAAGAGAGGGAGAGGAGCCTCAGGCTGCAGCAGCGGCACTAGTGTGTTTGAGCGCGAAGTCCGTTCACAGAGGGAGGCGGTACTGAGGCGGAGCAATCCAGAGACAGCGTAAGCTGTCAGAATTCAGTATCACAGGAAGAACCAGTAGGAGGAGGCTTGGTAGAATCCCAAACAGTAAGGAAACTCAATTACAAGCAATGAAGGAAAGAACTAAAGCTCATTATAAAGGAAGCTAGGCAACCACAATTAAAGGTACAGTGCAAGAGGTTCACTATATGACACTCTATCAGCTGAATGAAATCATCCACTTTTATCATCAGATGGTCACTCAGCCATGTCACCTTATTTGGCTACTAATTGGACATAAATCTTGAATGGTATTGAACTGGTAAATAGGTTGGGTGTAGTGATGTAACTGGCAATATAGTTTTAGGGAACCTCCTTTCTGAAACCTAGGAGGGGTGGCAACTTCCTTGCTTTTGCTGCTGGTGGTAGGTGATACGATGTTGTGGCTGCCAGTGTCACCACTTTCCTTCCAATCTAACTCTGTCCTTTGATGTGTGCATGGATATTCACTCATCCTTAAATGTGTGAGATGCCCCAATAGATTCCTTGACAGATTTCCTTCACACACTGGACTTGTTTCCACTGAGCCGCTAAAAATGGAGCCGTAAGATACCAAAGCGACCGACAGCTAAAAGTAGTTTACGGCTTTATTTAAGTACCTGGTTGGCACTGAATTATTTTGCGCATTGCATGCAGTTGCTCTTTTCATGTATGTGTAAGTTAACCTTGTGTTAACGCTTCCCCGATGCGGATTTCTCGAAAATCACATCATAACAAGTTTGTTGCTATGGTAACCCAACCTTACACTATAACATTTACATTTAATATCTGCTCTCCTTATCCTCTAAAAAGAAACAAAAACAAAAATACATTGAGTTCATTAAAAAATAAAATGAAAAATGTTATGTTTAATGAAAAATAATTTTTCTTTGTTTCATTAAAATGTTAAATTTATTGATATACGTAATATTTATTGCTGCCCTAGGACATTGGAATTATGGAGATATGGAGGCCCATTTATCAAGCTCCATATGGAGGTTGTGGGTCCGTGTTTCTGGCGAGTCTTCAGACTCGCCAGAAACAGCAGTTATGAAGCAGCGGTCTAAAGACTGCTGCTCCATAACCCTGTCCGCCTGCTCTGAGGAGGCAGACAGGAATCGCCACAATTTAACCCGATCGAGTACGATCGGGTTGATTGACACCCCCCTGCTGGTGGCCGATTGGCCGTGAGTCTGCAGGGGGTGTAGTTGCACCAGCAGCTCTTGTGAGCTGCTTTTGCAATGCAGAATACGGAAAGCATATTGCTCTCCGCATTCAGCAAGGTCTTGCAGACCTGATCCGCACTGTCGGATCAGGTCCGCAAGACCTTTGATAATTTGGCCTCATGTGTTTGATTATATTTTTATATCAATGAAGAGGATTTTAATCTCAAAATTCTCTCCACCATAATTTTAATGAATTTGTATTTTTTTTTTTTTTTTAAATAATTTTTTTATTGAGGTTTTTTTGCGTGGAACATACATAAAACACAATACACCATTTTGTAAAAAGAACAAAATACAAAATACAAACATAGTTACACGAAAAATTTCGGAGATCATACAATAGCTTGGTGAAAGGTTAGTGAAACCTCGATTTTTCAATAATATATCACATGTGACTGACCTGTTAGGAACAAATATTCAGGCCCTATGGGCCAAAAATATGAAAAATAATAGCTATCTGATGGTCAGGAGTCAAGCTCGCTAGGAGCTTCAAAGTATATCATGCGTAGCTGGCCTATGAGGAGCTTTGTTTTAGGCCCAATGGACCTAGAGTATAGGAAATAATAGATAACTAATGACCAGAAATCTAGTTCTTTAATAGCTTCAAAAGGAGCATGAATACATGTGTAATAAGTGGGGGAAGGGGGATATTCAGCGGGTAAGCACCGCTATGTATATTAGGGAGAGAGTGGAGGGAGTGGAGGGCGGAGCCATAGGAATATAGGAGTATAGTGGGAGACTTGGAGGGGCCTATTAATCATGGTAATGTAGCAAAATAAACGGGCTAAGATATCTAGTTACCCAGCTATGAATTATTAGTCATGTGAACATGTGGCATATGCCTGCCACTTGGGAGCCTTTGCTTAACTAATATAATGAGGCTATATTATAATATATTAGAAGGGACCATTGGCATGGCAATCCTATAGCCCATAAGAAAACTGTCCCAGCATCTACATGTAAAGAATCTATGATTGTATCAGCCTAAATCTGCTTTAGAGTCTACACAGATATGTATATATGTATAAATTATTTGCTGCATACTTAGGTTTACACTACGGCTAAGGCAAGAAAGTAGGGAGGGAACTCCTCAGCTTTTCTGCATCTCAAGATGTATAGCCAGGAATTTTTAGAACTCCCTGAGCTAGGGTTATTAAGACAATGTCTTAGTGTATATTGTGCACATAAAGGGAATAGAAGGTGTAAATTAGAGTACTGTAGTCTTACGGTTATCTCTATGTAATATGTGTAAATCTTATGTAGGGGACTGATATATATGACAAGTGGGAGATCCCTTATCCAAAAGTTTAAAACCTAATTAATAGGTTGCTATCAATATAGAACTATAACTTTAGGTATGTAAGGCGACCAAAGTTTCATCAACTAACATGAAAACCAGATATTGACATTTGTAACGTAGTACTTCAAGGATGCTAAGGATGTTATACCTGAGTCAGACAGCTAAGGGTATAGTAGTACATAAATAGTGTCACGTCTTCATATACTCAGTGGTTTCAGAAGTCCATGAACTAAATATTGAATTATAACATCTCTGCCACAGGGTAGTATCTGTTATAGTTGTCTCACGCAAAATATTAAGGTTTAAAATGAGAGATAATGACAAAATATATAAGTATACTGGATAGGTGCTATTCTAGAGTAGACATTTACATATAGAGTTTTATAAGGACTGCAAGCTTATATCTACCTGCCCAGTACACACATAGAACATTCAAATAGTAGTGTCAAACTTGTTAAACCCTAAAACAATAAACATGTAGGTTTAGGTGAAGAGCATAGATATTGGCACATGTATGTGTAAGGTTTACATAGGGCTGTGACTGTAGGATAGTATACATATATATAAAATTAAGGCATATTGCAAGAAGTTTTACCCTGAAGTATCTATTAACACTGCATAATCAATTAAAACATCGAATGTGAATGAACCAGCAAGAATGAACCATAGCATAAAACTGTGTTGGTCATATTTCTTCAAAAAGGACACTTATTAAATGAATACTGACTATATGACTAATGAGGTTATTCTCAAACAAATCAGCCTTACTTTTTCTCCTCTTACATCTCTCAGAGATCTTCACATTTAGCTCATAATAAACATATATATAGTTAAAAACACACAAATAACTAGTATAAGAACAGTTTTAGTGGTGACAAAACTAGGGAAGCATAAAAGTTCACCCTCAGACAATACTGTCGTCATCCATACCCTAGGTATAAGGTCAGTGTTCCAGAGAAATGTTTCCTCATATAGATATAATGTCTAGACAAATATATACTGTAAATCCAGCAAATTATAGCAGATTGGTGCATTGCTAGTGTTAAATATTATACATGAAACTAGAGCATAGTGAACAATTTAATAAAGTTCTAAGGTATATAGCAATAACTTATAGCAATTTATCTAACTATAGTTCACAACACCTACTACATATTAGCAATAACGTAGAGAGTAAACAGACCAACATTTATGACATTTTACATTCTAAGTGACAAAGACAACATTTGTGTGGACAATCTAGAAATAAGAATGTACAAAACTAAACATCTGCTAGTAGTCCTGCCAAAGTTATATAAGTAGTCCCTATATCAAAATTCAGAATGCAGTCTGTAGAGAGGGCAATAGTAAGCAGGAGCTCTGAAGCATGTAGCAAGTGCGATAAATGATATCTTGCCCCTATCTTTTGTAGAAATGTATTGTACACTAATTCAGGCATATTAATGAAAATGTCCAGGCGATATCAACAGTGGACAGGTCACATATTACTTAGTGAAATAGAGAGTCTTAAGAAGCATTACCCAATGTTCGAATGGTATCTGGTTAGAGTCCTGAGAGATGAGGCAGAAACATAATCCGGGAAAAACAAATGTTTTTGTCTCTCTTAAGGCAATATTTACTATGTCAGTGTGCATCTTTAAAATCAGGGGGGATCATGCTGCATGTTGATAGATTATGCGGTCAGTAAGTCCCCATGGGAGGCCAGATAGTCAGCCTACGCCTAATCTGTGTGAGATTGACAAAGTCAATAGAGCCCTCTTATCCAACAGTATCCCGCCTGTAACGTCTGTGGAACGCCTTGTCTGCTCCATATGTGTACTAGTAGGCCACAGCAGTATAGAAAAGACAGCCCCTCCCAACACAAACCTCCGTGGGTAACAGTATAGTGGACATCAGATTTTCATCTCTCAGGATACACACCTCTCCGCTGTTCAGCATCGATAGGGAGCAAGGTATCTCCTTAGCCATGAGGGATGACTTGGGATCCGGTGTCCGCCGCAGTTCTACCCTCTGTAGGGTCAGCTCCAATATTCCGGTAACACTCTCTGCAATTGGCAGGCGATCCGGAATCAGCAGACCGCATTGGTCTTGCAATGGCCAGTCTCGATTCTCCTCTTCAATGCGGGTCAGTAGCAGATGATGTTGCGCTGCTAAGGTGCTTTCTAATGTATGTTGCTCCCCTGAGTCTCCAGACTCTTCACTAGCCAGTGTGCTCGTGGCACTTCCTTGACACATGCACAGACGACCCAGCAATCTCATGCTGTTCTGTGCTTTATCCCCTCCTGAGCCATAATAGTATTCACACCCATCTGCCGGCACAGCAGCTGTTTCCAAAGGTGCACCCCTTTCCGAAAAGTGCAGAGACTGCGACCGGGCTTCCATGCTAAGATCAAAGTTGCCGCCGCCATCTTGTCTGCCATGCGGGGTATGGAACTGGTCACGGAGTTGCGCTAATAGCTGGCTAACTGCCAAAAAGTGATTGTCTAGGCTTTTAAGAGCCTTATCCTCAAATTTGCGCAGCGCAGCTTCTGGATCCATATTAATGGGTGTAAAGAGGAGCGAGCTCCGCAAATGCCAAGGGGGATCTTATCCTCACCGCTTAGCAAAATATTGTAGGCCCCAAGTCGTAACGTCTCTTCAGTATCTCCACCGACTAAAGTTCAAACTTCTGCTACTCGCTGGGCTGATATATGTATGTATCTGTACTTTCTACACATTTTAAACGTTTTTAGTCTGTTCTAGGAAAGATATTTATACATGTTTGACTAGTTAAATCAGGAGAGCCCTAAGCTTGCACGTCTGCTCTCCTTGCTGACAGGCTCCGCCCCCATGAATTTGTATTTTTAAATGTAAATACATATTGATAGGTACATAAGAACATAACTGCAACTACTACTTTACATTACCCATCACTCAATATTACATAGAACAATCTATTTCTAAAGTAAAACACTAGCACTGTTTGAAAACAATACTATTTCAATGATAACTAGGCCTCAAAAAAGCAATTTTTTTTCTCTTTGACACCTAGTTGAACTGGATGTAAATTTGATCAAATTATCGACATTCTCCGACAGTGTATCAACGGTTTGCGCTTTCAGATAAAACCTGGTGTAATTTAGCACTTTGGAGTAGAACTTGCTGTGATGACAGTTACAAATTTTTAAGAATTCTGACATTTTCTAGTGGCAAAGATGCTGCAAGTTTTTTCATATAGATATCAGTTCCACAAACAGGTTTTATTGAATTTAGGCCATCTAGTTTCCGCAACCATTGTCTTTGGTCCACCAAATCTCAAATTTTTTTAAAGCAAAATTATTAAAAAATTTGCCTGCTGTTACAAAGTGGTATTTTTTTTTATCAATGCCAATATAATTAACAGAGGGCTAGATTTAGAGTTTGGCGGTAGCCGTGAAAACCAGCGTTAGAGGCTCCTAACGCTGGTTTTAGGCTACCTCCGGTATTTGGAGTCACTCAAAAAAGGGTCTAACGCTCACTTTTCAGCCGCGAATTTCCATACCGCAGATCCCCTTACGTCAATTGTGTATCCTATCTTTTCAATGGGATTTTTCTAACTCCGGTATTTAGAGTCGTGTCTGAAGTGAGCGTTAGAATTCTAACGACAAAACTCCAGCCGCAGCAAAAAGTCAGTAGTTAAGAGCTTTCTGGGCTAACGCCGGTTCATAAAGCTCTTAACTACTGTACTCTAAAGTACACTAACACCCATAAACTACCTATGTACCCCTAAACCGAGGCCCCCCCACATCGCCGCCACTCGATTAAATTTTTTTAACCCCTAATCTGCTGACCGCCACCTACGTTATCCTTATGTACCCCTAATCTGCTGACCCTAACACCGCCGACCCCTATATTATATTTATTAACCCCTAACCTGCCCCCCACAACGTCGCAGCCAGCTACCTACAATAATTAACCCCTAATCTGCCGACCGCAAAGAGCCGCTACTTAAGTTATCCTTATGTACCCCTAATCTGCTGCCCCTAACACCGCCGACCCCTATATTATATTTATTAACCCCTAATCTGCCCCCCTTAACGTCGCCTCCACCTGCCTACACTTATTAACCCCTAATCTGCCGAGCGGACCGCACCGCTACTATAATAAAGTTGTTAACCCCTAATCCGCCTCACTAACCCTATAATAAATAGTATTAACCCCTAATCTGCCCTCCCTAACATCGCCGACACCTAACTTCAATTATTAACCCCTAATCTGCTCACCACTATTCTAATAAATGTATTAACCCCTAAAGCTAAGTCTAACCCTAACACTAACAACCCCCTAACTTAAATATAATTTAAATCTAACGAAATTAATTAACTCTTATTAAATAAATTATTCCTATTTAAAGCTAAATACTTACCTGTAAAATAAATCCTAATATAGCTACAATATAAATTATAATTATATTATAGCTATTTTAGGATTTATATTTATTTTACAGGTAACTTTGTATTTATTTTAACCAGGTGCAATAGCTATTAAATAGTTAAGAACTATTTAATAGCTAAAATAGTTAAAATAATTACAAAATTACCTGTAAAATAAATCCTAACCTAAGTTACAATTAAACCTAACACTATACTATCATTAAATTAATTAAATAAAATACCTACAATTACCTACAATTAAACCTAACACTATCAATACATTAATTAAATACAATACCTACAAATAACTACAATGAAATAAACTAACTAAAGTAAAAAAAATAAAAAAGAACTAAGTTACAAAAAATAAAAAAATATTTACAAACATAAGAAAAATATTACAACAATTTTAAACTAATTACACCTACTCTAAGCCCCCTAATAAAATAACAAAGACCCCCAAAATAAAAAATGCCCTACCCTATTCTAAATTACTAAAGTTCAAAGCTCTTTTACCTTACCAGCCCTGAACAGGGCCCTTTGTGGGGCATGCCCCAAGAAGTTCAGCTCTTTTGCCTGTAAAAAAAAAACATACAATACCCCCCCCCCAACATTACAACCCACCACCCACATACCCCTAATCTAACCCAAACCCCCCTTAAATAAACCTAACACTAAGCCCCTGAAGATCATCCTACCTTGTCTTCACCTCACCGGGTATCACCGATCGGTCCTGGCTCCAAAATCTTCATCCAACCCAAGCGGGGGCTGGCGATCCATCATCCGGTGGCTGAAGAGGTCCAGAAGAGGCTCCAAAGTCTTCATCCTATCTGGGAAGAAGAGTAGATCCGGACCGGCAACCATCATCTTCCAAGCGGCATCTTCTATCTTCATCCGATGAGGACCGGCTCCATCCTGAAGACCTCCACCGCGGACCCATCTTCATCCGGCGACGTCCAACTGAAGAATGACGGTTCCTTTAAGGGACGTCATCCAAGATGGCGTCCCTCGAATTCCGATTGGCTGATAGGATTCTATCAGCCAATCGGAATTAAGGTAGGAATATTCTGATTGGCTGATGGAATCAGCCAATCAGAATCAAGTTCAATCCGATTGGCTGATCCAATCAGCCAATCAGATTGAGCTCGCATTCTCTTGGCTGTTCCGATCAGCCAATAGAATGCAAGCTCAATCTGAAATCGAGGGACGCCATCTTGGATGACGTCCCTTAAAGGAACCGTCATTCTTCATTTGGACGTCGCCGGATGAAGATGGGTCCGCGGTGGAGGTCTTCACGATGGAGCCGGTCCTCATCGGATGAAGATAGAAGATGCCGCTTGGAAGATGATGGTTGCCGGTCTGGATCTACTCTTCTTCCTGGATAGGATGAAGACTTTGGAGCCTCTTCTGGACCTCTTCAGCCACCGGATGATGGATCGCCAGCCCCCGCTTGGGTTGGATGAAGATTTTGGAGCCAGGACCGATCGGTGATACCCGGTGAGGTGAAGACAAGGTAGGATGATCTTCAGGGGCTTAGTGTTAGGTTTATTTAAGGGGGGTTTGGGTTAGATTAGGGGTATGTGGGTGGTGGGTTGTAATGTTGGGGGGGGGTATTGTATGTGGTTTTTTTTTACAGGCAAAAGAGCTGAACTTCTTGGGGCATGCCCCGCAAAGGGCCCTGTTCAGGGCTGGTAAGGTAAAAGAGCTTTGAACTTTAGTAATTTAGAATAGGGTAGGGCATTTTTTATTTTGGGGGTCTTTGTTATTTTATTAGGGGGCTTAGAGTAGGTGTAATTAGTTTAAAATTGTTGTAATATTTTTCTTATGTTTGTAAATATTTTTTATTTTTTGTAACTTAGTTCTTTTTTATTTTTTGTACTTTAGTTAGTTTATTTCATTGTAGTTATTTGTAGGTATTGTATTTAATTAATGTATTGATAGTGTAGTGTTAGGTTTAATTGTAGGTAATTGTAGGTATTTTATTTAATTAATTTAATGATAGTATAGTGTTAGGTTTAATTGTAACTTAGGTTAGGATTTATTTTACAGGTAATTTTGTAATAATTTTAACTATTTTAGCTATTAAATAGTTCTTAACTATTTAATAGCTATTGTACCTGGTTAAAATAAATACAAAGTTACCTGTGAAATAAATATTAATCCTAAAATAGCTATAATATAATTATAATTTATATTGTAGCTATATTAGGATTTATTTTACAGGTAAGTATTTAGCTTTAAATAGGAATAATTTATTTAATAAGAGTTAATTAATTTCGTTAGATTTAAATTATATTTAAGTTAGGGGGGTGTTAGTGTTAGACTTAGCTTTAGGGGTTAATACATTTATTAGAATAGCGGTGAGCTCCGGTCGGCAGATTAGGGGTTAATAATTGAAGTTAGGTGTCGGCGATGTTAGGGAGGGCAGATTAGGGGTTAATACTATTTATTATAGGGTTAGTGATGCGGATTAGGGGTTAATATCTTTATTATGATAGCGGTGCGGTCCGCTCGGCAGATTAGGGGTTAATAAGTGTAGGCAGGTGGAGGTGACGTTGTGGGGGGCAGATTAGGGGTTAATAAATATAATATAGGGGTCGGCGGTGTTAGGGGCAGCAGATTAGGGGTAAATAAGGATAATGTAAGTAGCGGCAGTTTACGGAGCGGCAGATTAGGGGTTAAAAATAATATGCAGGGGGCAGCGATAGCGGGGGCGGCAGATTAGGGGTTAATAAGTGTAAGGCTAGGGGTGTTTAGACTCGGGGTACATGTTAGGGTGTTAGGTGCAGACGTAGGAAGTGTTTCCCCATAGCAAACAATGGGGCTGCGTTAGGAGCTGAACGCGGCTTTTTTGCAGGTGTTAGGTTTTTTTTAGCTCAAACAGCCCCATTGTTTCCTATGGGGGAATCGTGCACAAGCACGTTTTTGAGGCTGGCCGCGTCCGTAAGCAACTCTGGTATCGAGAGTTGAAGCTGCGTTAAATATGCTCTACGCTCCTTTTTTGGAGCCTAACGCAGCCTTTATGTGGACTCTCAATACCAGAGTTATTTTTATGGTGCGGCCAGAAAAAAGCCGGCGTTAGCTACGCGGGTCCTTACCGACAAAACTCTAAATCTAGCCGAAAATTAATATAATAATATACAAATGATGCATCACTTTAAATGATCTAAAGCGTTCTGCTCTGGCAAGATTCTCTAAAACAGTCTATTATGAGATCCAACAGGATTCTGTAAAGGCAAATTTTACTTTAAGAGCGACATATCTTGCAATTGGCAAACACTATATTTCTGTAAGAGGAGAGACACATTTATTCAAATAAAATTAACAGTTAAAAAAGTGTATTGCAACAATAAAGTAAAAATTATAATCATAATTATAAGGGCTCAAAGCTATGAGATTTCAGGCTAAGGGATTTAACATAAACATAAATACATATACATGTCTAAAGCTGTATATGATATTTATACAGTATATATATATATATATATATATATATATATATATATATATATATATATATATATAGTCTAATTCCAATTAGAGACTGCACTCTCTGGATTTGGATCAAAACTTAATTTATTATGGCCTAGATTTGGAGTTTGGCGTTAGCCGTGAAAACCAGCGTTAGAGGCTCCTAACGCTGGTTTTAGGCTAACTCCGGTATTTGGAGTCACTCAAAAAAGGGTCTAACGCTCAATTTTCAGCCGCGACTTTTCCATACCGCAGATCCCCTTACGTCATTTGCGTATCCTATCTTTTCAATGGGATCTTTCTAACTCCGGTATTTAGAGTCGTGTCTGAAGTGAGCGTTAGAAATCTAACGACAAAACTCCAGCCGCAGAAAAAAGTCAGTAGTTAAGAGCTTTCTGGGCTAACGCCGGTTCATAAAGCTCTTAACTACTGTACTCTAAAGTACACTAACACCCATAAACTACCTATGTACCCCTAAACCGAGGTCCCCCCACATCGCCGCCACTCGATTAAATTTTTTTAACCCCTAATCTGCCGACCGCCACCTACGTTATACTTATGTACCCCTAATCTGCTGCCCCTAACACCGCCGACCCCTGTATTATATTTATTAATCCCTAATCTGCCCCCCACAACGTCGCCGCCAGCTACCTACAATAATTAACCCCTAATCTGCCGACCGCAAAGCGCCGCCTTCTACATTATAGCTATGTACCCCTAATCTGCTGCCCCTAACACCGCCGACCCCTTTATTATATTTATTAACCCCTAATCTGCCCCCCTCAACGTCGCCTCCACCTGCCTACACTTATTAACCCCTAATCTGCCGAGCGGACCGCACCGCTACTATAATAAAGTTATTAACCCCTAATCCTCCTCACTAACCCTATAATAAATAGTATTAACCCCTAATCTGCCCTCCCTAACATCGCCGACACCTAACTTCAATTATTAACCCCTAATCTGCCGACCGGAGCTCACCGCTATTCTAATAAATGTATTAACCCCTAAAGCTAAGTCTAACCCTAACACTAACACCCCCCTAAATTAAATATAATTTTAATCTAACGAAATTAATTAACTCTTATTAAATAAATTATTCCTATTTAAAGCTAAATACTTACCTGTAAAATAAACCCTAATTTAGCTACAATATAAATTATAATTACATTGTAGCTATTTTAGGATTAATATTTATTTTACAGGCAACTTTGTAATTATTTTAACCAGGTACAATAGCTATTAAATAGTTAAGAACTATTTAATAGTTACCTAGTTAAAATAATTACAAAATTACCTGTAAAATAAATCCTAACCTAAGTTACAATTAAACCTAACACTATACTATCATTAAATTAATAAAAAAAAATACCTTCAATTACCTACAATTAAACCTAACACTACACTATCAATACATTAATTAAATACAATATCTACAAATAACTACAATGAAATAAACTAACTAAAGTACAAAAAATAAAAAAGAACTAAGTTACAAAAAATAAAAAAGAACTAAGTTACAAAAAATAAAGAAATATTTACAAACATAAGAAAAATATTACAACAATTTTAAACTAATTACACCTACTCTAAGCCCCCTAATAAAATAACAAAGCCCCCCAAAATAAAAAATGCCCTACCCTATTCTAAATTACTAAAGTTAAAAGCTCTTTTACCTTACCAGCCCTGAACAGGGCCCTTTGCGGGGCATGCCCCAAGAAGTTCAGCTCTTTTGCCTGTAAAATAAAACATACAATACCCCCCCCCAACATTACAACCCACCACCCACATACCCCTAATCTAACCCAAACCCCCCTTAAATAAACCTAACACTAAGCCCCTGAAGATCTTCCTACCTTGTCTTCACCATACCAGGTTCACCGATCGGTCCAGAAGAGCTCCTCCTATGTCCTGATCCAAGCCCAAGCGGGGGGCTGAAGATGTCCATGATCCGGTAGAAGTCTTCATCCAAGCGGGGCAGAAGAGGTCTTCCATCCGATTGAAGTCTTCATCCAAGCGGGGCAGAAGAGGTCTTCCATCCGATTGAAGTCTTCATCCAGGCGGCATCTTCTATCGACATCCATCTGGAGCGGAGCGGCAGCATCCTGAAGACCTCCGACGCGGAACATCCATCCTGGCCGACGACTGAACGACGAATGACGGTTCCTTTAAATGTTCCGATCAGCCAATAGAATGTGAGCTCAATCTGATTGGCTGATCGGATCAGCCAATCGGATTGAACTTGATTCTGATTGGCTGATTCCATCAGCCAATCAGAATATTCCTACCTTAATTCCGATTGGCTGATAGAATCCTATCAGCCAATCGGAATTCGAGGGACGCCATCTTGGATGACATCATTTAAAGGAACCGTCATTCGTCGTTCAGTCGTCGGCCAAGATGGATGTTCCGCGTCGGAGGTCTTCAGGATGCTGCCGCTCCGCTCCAGATGGATGTTGATGGAAGATGCCGCCTGGATGAAGACTTCAATCGGATGGAAGACCTCTTCTGCCCCGCTTGGATGAAGACTTCTACCGGATCATGGACATCTTCAGCCCCCTGCTTGGGCTTGGATCAGGACATCGGAGGAGCTCTTCTGGACCGATCAGTGAACCTGGTATGGTGAAGACAAGGTAGGAAGATCTTCAGGGGCTTAGTGTTAGGTTTATTTAAGGGGGGTTTGGGTTATATTAGGGGTATGTGGGTGGTGGGTTGTAATGTTGGGGGGGTATTGTATGTTTTTTTTTTACAGGCAAAAGAGCTGAACTTCTTGGGGCATGCTCCGCAAAGGGCCCTGTTCAGGGCTGGTAAGGTAAAAGAGCTTTTAACTTTAGTAATTTAGAATAGGGTAGGGCATTTTTTATTTTGGGGGTCTTTGTTATTTTATTAGGGGGCTTAGAGTAGGTGTAATTAGTTTAAAATTGTTGTAATATTTTTCTTATGTTTGTAAATATTTTTTTATTTTTTGTAACTTAGTTCTTTTTTATTTTTTGTACTTTAGTTAGTTTATTTCATTGTAGTTATTTGTAGATATTGTATTTAATTAATGTATTGATAGTGTAGTGTTAGGTTTAATTGTAGGTAATTGTAGGTATTTTATTTAATTAATTTAATGATAGTATAGTGTTAGGTTTAATTGTAACTTAGGTTAGGATTTATTTTACAGGTAATTTTGTAATTATTTTAACTAGGTAACTATTAAATAGTTCTTAACTATTTAATAGCTATTGTACCTGGTTAAAATAATTACAAAGTTGCCTGTAAAATAAATATTAATCCTAAAATAGCTACAATGTAATTATAATTTATATTGTAGCTATATTAGGGTTTATTTTACAGGTAAGTATTTAGCTTTAAATAGGAATAATTTATTTAATAAGAGTTAATTTATTTCGTTAGATTAAAATTATATTTAACTTAGGGGGGTGTTAGTGTTAGGGTTAGACTTAGCTTTAGGGGTTAATACATTTATTAGAATAGCGGTGAGCTCCGGACGGCAGATTTAGGGTTAATGTTTGAAGTTAGGTGTCAGCGATGTTAGGGAGGGCAGATTAGGGGTTAATACTATTTATTATAGGGTTAGTGAGGCGGATTAGGGGTTAATAACTTTATTATAGTAGCGGTGCTGTCCGCTCGGCAGATTAGGGGTTAATAAGTGTAGGCAGGTGGAGGCGACGTTGTGGGAGGCAGATTAGGGGTTAATAAATATAATATAGTGGTCGGCGGTGTTAGGAGCATCAGATTAGGGGTACATAAGGATAATGTAAGTAGCGGCGGTTTACGGAGCAGCAGATTAGGGGTTAAAAATAATATGCAGGGGTCAGCGATAGCGGGGGCGGCAGATTAGGGGTTAATAAGTGTAAGGTTAGGGGTGTTTAGACTCGGGGTACATGTTAGGGTGTTAGGTGCAGACTTAGGAAGTGTTTATGCATAGCAAGCAATGGGGCTGCGTTAGGAGCTGAACGCGGCTTTTTTGCAGGTGTTAGGTTTTTTTTCAGCTCAAACAGCCCCATTGTTTCCTATGGGGGAATCGTGCACGAGCACGTTTTTGAGGCTGGCCGCGTCCGTAAGCAACTCTGGTATCGAGAGTTGGAGTGGCTTTAAAAATGCTCTACGCTCCTTTTTTGGAGCCTAACGCAGCGATTCTGTGGACTCTCAATACCAGAGTTATTTTTATCGTGCGGCCAGAAAAAAGCCAGCGTTAGCTACGCGGGTCCTTACCAACAAAACTCTAAATCTAGCCGAAAATTAATATAATAATATACAAATGTTGCATCACTTTAAATGATCTAAAGCGTTCTGCTCTGGCAAGATTCTCTAAAACAGTCTATTATGAGATCCAACAGGATTCTGTAAAGGCAAATTTTACTTTAAGAGCGACATTTCTAATTCCAATTAGAGACTGCACTCTCTGGATTTGGATCAAAACTTAATTTATTATGTTAACGTTTCGAGGTACACAGACCCCTTCCTCAGACCAGACAATAGTGCAAGTGAACACAGTGAAATATATAGGAGCTAAGCCCCACCCATCTACCAATTACAGAAAATTGCACCAAAACCACAGAAGATTGCGCCAAAATTGTAACCATGGCAACAACATGGTTGCCAAGAAACAAATAAAACACACCTTTTATATTATACAGACAATAAAAAAGAGAAATCAAAACCACCTCAGTATTCATTAGTCTATAACAGACAAGTGTATCTGTCACCTAGTTACATATATTAAACAAACATATCTAAATAAAAAACATATATGATAGTAGTGTATAAAATAATACACCTAAATACTGTGTGTGCATGTGTATCACTGAACTGTGCAGAATAATATGGTTCAGCATATAGAGAATCATATCAAGTAAATCATATATAGAAAGCTGCCTGTGCCATGATGGTTGAGACAGCACAGACGCTTGTACTATCCCATATGCTGATACTTCACACATCACATCAAGTATTACAGGTACTCAGTAACCTCACTACACAACACATGACAGCACAACGCCGTTCCGGCTATGAAACTATTCTCACATCTACTTCAAATCTTACTGTCAAATACATCTCTCCTTCTGGAGGCCCTGCTCCTCTTTTACATCAACTTTTAACTTTCACTCCTTTAAACCCTGACGACACCCATGACTGTCTACAACTAATTCAAAATGATACTTCACCTCACTCTGATTTTTCTTCTACTCCTTTGCCAACAGGTGATGTAGTTTTTGTAGATGGGTCATGCTCTAAACCCTCTGATGGTTTATTTTTTACAGGTTTTGCTGTTGTACAACTCCCAAATATTGTTTTAACTGCAGGTTCTTTACCTTTTGTTTCTGCTCAAGCTGCAGAACTAGTTGCACTCACACAAGCATGTAAACATTTTGCTAACAAATATGTAACAATTTACACTGATTCCAGGTATGCCTTTGGTGTCGTACACGACTTTGGTATAATATGGCGTAATAGAGGATTTGTCACTGCCTATGGTAAAGGTATTTCTTATTCAACCTTAGTAAACGCCCTTCTAACAGAACTTTTACTTCCCAGAACTATTGCCATTGTTAAGTGTAAAGGCCATAGCTCTGATAATTCTGACATTCGTTTGGGCAATGATTTTGCTGACCATGTAGCCAAACATGTTGCTTTAAATGGTCCACAACACACACACACTTGATTCTTATTTGCATATGGTACATATCCCTTTGCTGGCACAAGACGCAGATCTAATCTCACTTCAACAATCAGCCACACAACATGACATTGCTTATTGGGAAAAACAGTGTCTGACTGCTGACCTTATGGGTCTTTGGTCAGACAAAGAGGGGAGAATAGGTATTCCCAAATCTGCAGCTCCACTCTTTATATCACATTATCATGGTTTTGGACACATTAGCAAGAGAAATACAGAACACAACATGTCACAACGGTATGTAATACATGATTTACACTCACTAATAGATGCACAACTAAGTAGATGCCTAACATGTGCACGTAATAATCCTGGAGGTACAATACATGGTAAATTAGATCATTTACCGCCACCTGATGGCCCTATGCAAACATTACAGATTGATTTCACACATATGCCTACTGCAAAAGGAGGCATAAAATACTTGCTGGTTATTGTAGACCAATTCAGTAAATGGGTAGAAGCTTCCCCCACAGCAAAAGAAAATGCTAAAACAGTAGTTAAAATTTTGTGTAAAGAAATTATACCTAGGTGTAGCTGCCCTCTACAGATAAATAGTGATAGAGGTTCTCCATGTGTCTCTCAAGTAACGCAACAGGTTTGTACTTTGCTGTCTATTGAATGGAAATCTCATATGCCATATCATCCTGAAACATCAGGTCAGGTAGAGAGGATGAATAGAACTATCAAAGAAAAGTTGAGGAAGGGAACTGATGGTACTTTTACTAATTGGCCTGGACATTTACCTGCAGTATTGGCAGAAGTCAGAATGACCCCTAGCTCCACTACGGGTTATTCACCATTTGAAATTTTAATGGGCAGACCCTTTCCTACTCCTTGGTGCAAACATAAAGGTGCTCCTGTGGTAAGTGGAGACCTGAATGTGATCCAAGAAGAATATGTTTTAAAACTTGTAGAGAAACTGAACAGTATCTATGGTGATGTATCTCTTTCTTTGCCATCCCCTTCAGATACACCAACACATCCTTTCAAGCCTGGAGACAAGGTCCTGGTAAAGCGATTGCACAAGAATAAAAGTCTGGATCCTCCTTTTGGACCACCCACAGAGGTCATCGCAGTAACATGCACCGCAGTCCTCACAGACGAGAGCCCAACATGGATCCATGCCAGCAGGATCAAGCTATTCCCACAGAATGGAAAGACAGACTCTGGTCCTTCAGTGCCCGCTCCCCAAGCCGACGAGCTGTCATCTATGTGTTAATCATAACAGTCATTGTTGGTGCTGCCACTGGTCTAGTGGCTACTGTAGCCATTGGAGTCCCAACCTACAGTTCAAGTTCAATCCCTAGTCCTGGTGCGCCCCTGCACAATGATAATAATGACACCCCAAAAGCCAATATGTTTCACTCCCGCAGGTCAAGAGATCTACATCTCACATCATGGAAAAAAGGCAATACTTTTATTAAAACCACTGTGAACTTATATAAGGTGACTAATAAAACAACACCATGGTGGGTTTGTGGCTATGCTCCTCATGGAGAGAAGTGGGGATATCCATATTATGGTCACCCTCTCAACACTGACGATTTAAATCATTTAATTACCTCTCATACTATGTGGAACTTTACATTTAGTAATTCATCTAAAGACTTATCAGAAAAACAAAAAGTACATCTTGTAAATCATGCTAATAATGGCTCCATAATGTCATGGAATCATAATGGTTCTGTTTTTTACCCAGATGCTATGAAAAAAAGGCCCCCAACTGTGTTATTTTCCTACAATGGTGGTTTAATAGATAGAACACGTAACAGTATTGCCATTTGGGATCACACTTATATTTCTCTGTACTATAATGAATCTATAACATTAGATCCAGTACACAAAATCATTTATAATTGGTATAGACTAAACGTACCTGAAATAATTACTTTTACAGGTGCCACTATCCAAGGTGACCGTCCCTTATGTAAAAATCCATTATGTCCACCTACACCCACTTTACCATATGGTTATTATTGGTTATGTGAAAAATGGGCTGAAAAAATGATACCATGCACACATTTTTCAACATGCTATTTAGGATATATCATCCCTGCAATTCGCACTCACAACACACTGCCCAAAGATACAATTCGCCAGCATAGAAGTGCAGCTTTTAGAGACTCATCTGCATCAGGCCTTACTGTTAAAACCAGTTATGATGAAATATGGTCTGCATCCTGGGTACCTACCGCAGCATCTATTAGACTTTATTATAAGATTAATCTCTTTGCAACACTCACAGATGAGGCTTTTAATTACGCTACTGATGCTATAGAATCACTTAGTATGAGACAAGAACAAATTGCACAAACCACTCTCCAAAATAGAATGACGTTAGACTATCTTTTAGTGGCAGAGGGGGGTGTTTTTGTTCGAGGATTGGGGCAACTTGTTGTGTTTTTATTACCAATAATACTGGTATAATTCATCAAGACATAAATAAATTACATGAAGTTCAAAGTAAAATACGTAAACAAGCAAATAGTGCTTTTGATGGTTTTGATTGGCTATTTGGTTTTGGCTCATGGATAGGTTCCCTTGGTATGCGTATTATTATGGGCATTATTATTGCTATTATTATTATCTTGCTAATATATCTATTGTTTAAGCTTAGTGTCTGTGCTATTAACAGATTTACATCACCTAATACTAAATCATCAACACACAATGATCACTATGATCAATCTTACATGGCGATGTTACCTTCTACTTCTTCATTTATCTCCATTCCCCAATACCTGACCATTATTCCACCCCGTTCTCCTAAACGTACTCCTTACATTGAGCCCATCAAACCTTCCACCCTCTCATCCTTCCTACCCTCTTTATCACACCCTCACTCTCAGGTAAACTCTTATTCTTTTCTTTCCTCATAATAATCCTGAGGTATATATCAATCTATAAGCTTTTTCTCCTTATTATATGTTATTCTTTCAGAATAAAAGGAGGCATTGTACGAGTATTATGATATCTAGGTAGCATATACACACATTGTATCATTATGTATATCTTATTATGTTTAATTACAATGTATTTTAATGTATCTTTTTGTATCCTTCTTATAATCAAATTCTAGCTAGAAGCATTGTAACCTTTATACACACATTGCACATGTACTTTTGAACCCTTGAGCTACGTGCAAGAAAACACTGCTCATGCAAGCAATTTTAGTTAGGTCAAAGGTAGCTATACATCAGATTAGTGACAAAAAAAGAAATGGGATGAGTCCCATTCTAGAATACACTTATAGCACTCATGGTAGGCATAGAGTTCAAATAATACTTGAAATTTGAAGTGATCAACAAATGGAATCGCAAGATCTCTAGCGTGAATAAAACATAACTTTTAATTTTTAACACATAAAAAATGGAGTTAAAATTGAGGGATGTGCAATTTAAAAACAATTGCTCGCAATAGGATAATATAGTACAAATATTATGTCTCAAATTGTGATTCAATAGGTTCAAATGAATATAAAATGTGTTATTTATATATGTGAGAAATCTTGGATCTAATAAAATGTTAAATCCAAATCACATAATAAACTTCACTTGTATTGGAAGATAATAACACTTATGAACCTAATAGGTTGTGAGAGTATAATAACTATTTGTACAAATAACTAATATCAATAAGATTAGTTCATTACAAGGAGTTATAGATCAGTATATATATTGCATACTTGAGTATCCTAAAAATTGGCAATGGTCAATATGTTAATATATACTTGGATGTCACATATCAGTGCATTTATGCATACTTGGGTATTCCAGAATTGCCTAACAATAAGGGCCCTTTTAATGCTGGTAGCTAAGTTTGTGGATTCATTCCACTACACTCTTCACTGCGTGAGAACACAATTATACTTAGGTATCAGATATCAGTGTGATTAGTGCATACTGTGATATTTCAGCATTTTCCCAAGGAATCAAGTTATTAGTGAGGCTGACAGCTAAATTGTATCAAATATCAATGGATTTTGTGCATACTGTGGTATTTATAGCTTGCCTCACAATAAGGTCACCTGTGATGCTAGTAGCTGAATTAGTGGATTGATTCCACTCCACCGTTCCAGTACTGAAACCAATTTTACACTTGGGTATCAAATGTCGGTGTGATTAGTACCGTTTGTAATGTTTCAGTATTCTCTAGTCATTCTAGTTATTTGTAAGACTAGTAGCTGAATTTGCTAATAATTTCTACAATCGGTAGAGTTAGCTGGATAATACCCCAATTGGCTGGTATTATATGTGGTTACTCCAACACAGATTTAATCATATTTATCTTGGCCCATATATACCATTCTTATATAAATAGTTTTAACACATACTCTGTCAATACTAGGAAGGGTTAATCATTCCCTAGATTGTTAGATGAGTTTGTCAATAATGGATTACTAAATCCTGCATGGGGTATTATCCAGCTAACTCTACCGATTGTAGAAATTATTAGCAAATTCAGCTACTAGTCTTACAAATAACTAGAATGACTAGAGAATACTGAAACATTACAAACGGTACTAATCACACCGACATTTGATACCCAAGTGTAAAATTGGTTTCAGTACTGGAACGGTGGAGTGGAATCAATCCACTAATTCAGCTACTAGCATCACAGGTGACCTTATTGTGAGGTAAGCTATAAATACCACAGTATGCACAAAATCCATTGATATTTGATACAATTTAGCTGTCAGCCTCACTAATAACTTGATTCCTTGGGAAAATGCTGAAATATCACAGTATGCACTAATCACACTGATATCTGATACCTAAGTATAATTGTGTTCTCACACAGTGAAGAGTGTAGTGGAATGAATCCACAAACTTAGCTACCAGCATTAAAAGGGCCCTTATTGTTAGGCAATTCTGGAATACCCAAGTATGCATAAACGCACTGATATGTGACATCCAAGTATATATTAACATATTGACCATTGCCAATTTTTAGGATACTCAAGTATGCAATATATATACTGATCTGTAACTCCTTGTAATGAACTAATCTTATTGATATTAGTTATTTGTACAAATAGTTATTATACTCTCACAACCTATTAGGTTCATAAGTGTTATTATCTTCCAATACAAGTGAAGTTTATTATGTGATTTGGATTTAACATTTTATTAGATCCAAGATTTCTCACATATATAAATAACACATTTTATATTCATTTGAACCTATTGAATCACAATTTGAGACATAATATTTGTACTATATTATCCTATTGTGAGCAATTGTTTTTAAATTGCACATCCCTCAATTTTAACTCCATTTTTTATGTGTTAAAAATTAAAAGTTATGTTTTATTCACGCTAGAGATCTTGCGATTCCATTTGTTGATCACTTCAAATTTCAAGTATTATTTGAACTCTATGCCTACCATGAGTGCTATAAGTGTATTCTAGAATGGGACTCATCCCATTTCTTTTTTTGTCTCTAATATTTATCCAATACACAGCACCACTGACCCCAATTTGCATTTCAGCACACAAGCTGGTTAATAAAATGAGGGTATAGTCATAGCGAATAACGCCATACGGTAGTGCCATTGATACCCCCCCTTTTTTTCGAAAAAATACATCAGATTAGTGTATTTTGAGATCTTACATTGTTTCTTTGTCATGTCAGTCATAAATTTACCTAATGTTGCAAGAATATCAGACAAATATGATGTACAACTTACAGGATGCAAGATGGCCTTCCGTATCTTAGAAATGAGCTAATGATTATAGGTTTTAATGTATTTCTGAAATGTATATAAAATGGTCATCCTGACATAATAAAGTTAGAGTTGTTCTGCAAGCATATCCTTGTATGTGTGTTTTGTGAACAGCTCTCCAAGCGCTTGTAATTACAATTTGCAGTGCAGATACCAGAGTCCTGGAGCAGAAGAGAAAAGAGGGTCGTGGTCCAAACTGAGTCCTCTAACAAATACCACCTATTATACCTATGTGTGTCATAATCATCAAACCCTAAGTAATGAATAAGCCGTGTACTATGCAATATGTTATCAACAGCATACAGACCCTGTGTCTGAGTATATGGTATATAGTGACATGCAGTAGGACCTCAAGTAGTTCATTATCATTGGTCCACTGTTACAAGTGGCAATCAGAGTCTGAAACAGAAAATGGGAAATGTGCACTGTACCTATTATGCGGTATGGTAACATTCACTGCGTTCCAATATTAAGGATATTTACATTGTTCACCATCTTGCACAGGCCCTAACCTATTTAGAGTCACATTATGATATAGCTCCCCCTAGAGCATAATATGTTCAAACCTCTCGGGTGTAAGGTATCCAGTAGGTGTATCCATCGTGATTCAATCTGTAGGAGTGTACTGTCACGGTCACCGTGTAATCTGTTACAGGCTTAGCACACACTTCATTTTTGGCAACATCCAGGGTGCACTTTGACTGTCAATATTTCTGTAAAAAAATAGAAAGCACTCTCCGGTCCTTAAACAAGCTACTTTTAATCGTGTTAACGTTTTCAGGCTTCAATCGTCCTCAGACACATCAAAAAATACAAAACTTACCACCATTTATAAGTGTGTATACCATCCCCAAATTCACAGATCTGCCAGTGCACGGAAATCCTCGCTGCGTCAATCTCGTGCCACCATGCATGCACGAGTGGTGTTACGGAGATCTTTATGGGCCAATTGTAGAAACAAAGCAAAGTGAAAAAACATAAGTAAAACTTAACGGCTCCTACACATTTTGTCATAACACAGAGGGTAACATTCTGTATCCTATAATACTTTTTGCACTAGTTCATACGGACTATACAAATCATGACAATTAGACAGAAAATACTGTTTGAGGATTTTTTTTAACTCATCTTGATACCTATTTCACAAATAGCACTGTAAGTCTAATTGCGTGCTTAATCCCTTAGGGACCAATGTGTCTAGAATATACATCCACTTGCTCTCCCTCTGCAGTAATCTCTTGTTTTTTCACTTTGCTTTTTCTACAGTTGGCCCATACGGACCTCTGTGACACCACGGAGATGGACGCTTCAGGGGTTTCCATGCAGAGGCAGATCTGTGAACTTGAGGATGGTATAAATACTTGGTAAGTTTTATATTTTTTGATGTGTCTGAGAAAAGGGGAAGCCATGAAAACATTAAAGGGACAGTCAACACCAGAATTTTTGTTGTTTTAAAAGATAGATAATTCCTTAATTACCCATTTCCCAGTTTTGCATAACCAACACAGTTATAATAATACACATTTTACCTCTGTGATTATCTTGTATCTAAGCCTCTCCAGACTGCCCCCTTATTTCAGTTCTTTTGACAGAATTGCATTTTATCCAATCAGTGCTCACTCATCGGTAAATTCCTGTGCATTATCTTAATGGGACAGTCTACAACAGAATTGTTATTGTTTAAAAAGATAGATAATCCCTTTAGTACCCATTCCCTAGTTTTGCACAACCAACACAGTTATATAAATACACTTTTTACCTCTGTGATAACCTTGTATCTAAACCTCTGCAAGTTGCCCCCTTATTTGTTCTTTTTACAGACATCCATTTTAGCCAATCAGAGCTGGCTCACCTGAACTCCACATGCATGAGTACAGTGTTATCTATATGACACACATGAACTAACACCCTCTAGTGGTGAAAAACAGTCAAAATGCAGTGAGAGAAGAGGCGGCCTTCAAGGGCTTTGAAATTAGCATATGAACCTCCTAGGTTTAGCTTTCAACTAAGAATACCAAGAGAACAAAACAAAATTGGTGATAAAAGTAATTTGGAAAATTGTTTAAAATTACATGCTCTATCTGAATCATGAAAGTTTAGTTTGAACTAGACTGTCCCTTTAATGTTATCTATACGAAACACATGAACTAACACCCTCTAGTGGTGAAAAACTGTCAAAATGCATTTAGATTACAGTCGACCTTCAAGGTCTAAGAAATTAGCATATGAACCTCCTATGTTTAGCTTTCAACTAAGAATACCAAGAGAACACAGCAAAATTGGTGATAAAAGTAAATTGGAAAGTGTAATTTCTTCAGTGTTGTCACATGTAAAGATATAATAAAATACAAAAATGTGAGCGGTGTACTCACTTTTGTGAGATACTATATGTATGTATGTATGTATGTATGTATATATATATATATATATATATATATACTGTATATATATATATATATATATATATATATATATATATATATATATATATATATATATATATATATATATATATATATATATATATATATATATACTGTATGTGTGTATTTATATGAATATTTCAATTTCCAATGTTCTTCACATAACAGAATATGTTCTATTTATTCATATACAGTATCTCACAAAAGCGAGTACACCCCTCACATTTTTGTAAATATTTTATTATATCTTTTCCTGTTACAACACTGAAGAAATGACACTTTGCTACAATGTAAAGTAGTGAATGTACAGCCTGTATAACAGTGTAAATTTGCTGTCCCTTCAAAATAACTCAACACACAGCCATTAATGTCTAAACCATTGGCAACAAAAGTGAGTACACCCCTAAGTGGAAAATGTCCAAATTGGGCCCAATTAGCCATTTTCCCTCCCTGGGGTCATGTGACTCGCCAGTGTTACAAGGTCTCAGGTGTGAATGGGTAGCAGGTGTGTTACATTTGGTGTTATCGCTCTCATACTCTCTCATACTGGTCACTGGAAGTTCAACATGGCACCTCATTGCAAAGAACTCTATGAGTATCTCAAAAAAGAAATGTTGCTCTGCATAAAGATTGCCTAGGCTATAAGAAGATTGCCAAGACCCTGAAACTGAGATGCGGCACGGTGGGAAAGACCATACAGCGGTTTCACAGGACAGGTTCCACTCATAACAGGCCTCACCATGGTCGACCAAAGAAGTTGTGTGCACGTGCTCAGGGTTATATCCAGAGGTTGATTGTAGTAGTAGATGACGCTGGTCTATTAATTAAAACAAGTAAAACAGGTAAGTAAAACCAAGTATTGAGTGTGTTTGCTGTGGCTACAGGGTTGGTTTATATACAGGTGAACAATTAGTTCCAATTTCCTGTTGAGCACAGGAAATTGGACTCACAAAAACTTCATAAAATGTTTAATACTATATATATGCATCAATAGTAAACTATTCCTGAGAATAAAAACGAAGAAAAATATATTTGAAAGAAAATCATTAAAAAACCATCAAAGTTTAAAAATGAGAACCTACAACCAATGGGGTTTAAACAAGGACATTAGGATAGCAGCCTTTATCTAATATATCAATCATATCACTATTAATTTAATACACTATTTTTGACACATTATTAAATTAATGCTACACTTATAAACTATTAGGTACATTTAGGTATCTCATCAACACTTCACACATACCATTCACACTTATGTTATATTTTAGGATTAAATTAATATTTAAGACATCACATTCACATTTAAGATATCACATTTTTATTTCTTTTTATTTATTTCTTTTTATTTCTTTTTATTCATTTCATTATTAATAATAATGTATTAGTATAGGTACTTTCTTTAGTAAATAAGCACAATTACTATTCAAATGTTGCACATATTTATTTATTTTTATTATTTCTTATGTTAGAGACAATATTTGAAATTTCCTTAAACAAAATATTTATTTATAATCATGTTACTAGATTTGTGGGCTCTCACCATGAAATTTCCTTAAACAAAATATTTATTTATAATCATGCTACTAGATTTGTGGGCTCTCACCATGATTCATATAAATGCACATAAATGTATTCTTTCCTGCCATGGAAGTTACATATGGCTATTTCATTTGTTTGGGTAGGCACAACCATCTCAATCCTGACATTTTATTTTTATGTATAGTCCCATTAATTAGGAGACATATAAGTTGTAATTTTTTTCACATTATTATAGTTAGTGCCACTGACTATATATATCGGGTTTTTCCCAAATCAGGTATTCATCTTCATATGTTCCCACAAAAAAAATGTAATCTAGACGCATAATACCTCTATATGAGATGTAATGACATTGTGACAACAATTATAATTTTTTTTAAACCCACAACAGTTAACGTCACTGCCAGTATATATTGGGCTTTTGCAAATCAGGCACTTTACTTTATATGGTCCTACAATAATCATAATTCAGACATAGAATATCTCTACATGAGATGTAATGATATTGTGACAGTTTAATAGAATATTGAACCCCCTTTTTTGTAATATGAATGTCCCGTACGGATCCTCTTTTTGAAATGTGAATGTAACGTGTCACAAATGTATCAGATTCATTCTGAAGAGCAAATACTGGTCACTTTTTTCCTGCTTTTGTTTAAGAATTATTTATCTTGTTTTATTGGCTGAGATGTATGTCTGATGTCATTCGGGACACTCCCTCTATCAGTACACAGAACTTTGACTCTTATGGATTGATGCTTTCACCCTTGGATTACAGCCATGCTCTGATTGGACAAGAAAAGCACATGACCACAGATCGGACCTGAAAAGGAACTGTTACACAACGGACTACTCGATTGAGGACTTTATACTACTGTCTGTTCATTGGTCTAAATATCCAAGAAGTGTTTTGATTGGTTAAATAACGTATCAATACTAAACTAAGCCTCTATTTTTAAACTTTGATGTTTTTTTAATGATTTTCTTTAAAATATATTTTTCTTCGTTTTTATTCTCAGGAATAGTTTACTATTGATGCATATATATAGTATTAAACATTTTATGAAGTTTTTGTGAGTCCAATTTCCTGTGCTCAACAGGAAATTGGAACTTATTGTTCACCTGTATATAAACCAGCCCTGTAGCCACAGCAAACACACTCAATACTTGGTTTTACTTACCTGTTTTACTTGTTTTAATGTATGCTCTTGATAAAGACGTGTAATACGTTGAAACGCGTTGAGCAAATAAAACCATTTATCCTTTGTTGAAAGATTGTCAAGATCTTGCTTTGCTGTGCTGAGCTGGAATCTCCTTATTTATGAAGTAAGTTACTACATTTTTTTCAATTATACACTGGATACTTTTGTCATTTGGGTCTCTATTCATTTATAGTCCACTTTTGGATAAACCTGAAAATTCAGTATTTGACTCCAGGAACCTGTGGACTCTTGCCATCTGACGCTATGTTCCCTTTCAGCTGTAAAGATTCATCTTATGGAGTGAGTATACTGCACCCATATTAATTGTCTTCAATATATGCATCAAGCTTTTTTTCTCTTCACTTATTAGAGAAAATCATTCAATAGACCAGCGCCATCTACTACTACTATCTATTTATACACAGTCAAGAGGGAGAGACTGCAAGAAGGCTGCGTTCTGACCTAAAGGAGAGTATCAGTTCTTAGTTCATTTGTACAGAATATTGTGTGTTTTTTTCCATCTTGCACCTCTGTATATTGTTTTCCTTTTTGTATTATTTTATCTCCTATGTCTAAGAACACTCTTAATGATTGGAGGGCAGCACGACAAAATAGATATAATAGTAATTTTAAAGATAACCACCAAGAGGCTCCTAATTGGGATACTCTAAAGAAACAAAGAAATGGTGGGAAACCACTTTTCTTAGCAGATATTTAAATGAAGGTATTGTACCTAGGGGTCTTAGGGTCTATAAAGTTCTAGCTTTTGGAACAAGTGATAACATTTTTATGGAAAAATGGAATGCAGCTTTGCATAAATGTTCAACTGAATTAGTGAGCCTTCTTTATGAATATCAAGAAATAAATTTAAAACATATTGAGAAAGAGATTGTGGCTTTAGAAATTGAACTAGATCCATTTTTATCTAGCAAAGTTTGTAATGACAGATTTGAAGAAATTAAAAGAAAATCTAAGGAATTAGATGAACAGATTGGGGAGTCTAAATATAATAAATACCTCAGAGATAAAGATGATTTTGCCAATGGTACACAATATGTACAAGTTCAATCGGATAATTTTAAAACACAGAATTATACTAATGGTTCATCAACTAATCAACACCAACCTTACAATAGAGGTAGACTTCCCTCTAATATAAAACCTTGGGAGAAAAACAGAACGCATTCCCATTCCAGATCACATAGAGATACACACCAAGGTAGTAGACAATATAATTCCAACACAGATCACTTATAATGCACACACCGAATATAACCATTCCATCCATCATGGAATGAATAATTCTAGGAATTATTACAATTAAAATAATTACAACCAACAAAACAGATTTAACTCAGATTATAGGGAAAATAGGAATGAACCAGAACACACTCGCCCTTTTCCAAACCATTACAATCGAGACAGGAACAAAACAGGGTCCTCACACACTCACGTTCATCAGAATTGGACTCATCCAAACATCCATTGAGGACAGACACACAGATGCATCACAATGTAAATCAATCAGAAAGATCAAACCAAAGGAAAAGAGAGAGAACACCCAATCATACAGGGGAGGGAGAGGAGGTAGAAGAAAGACACAGAAGGAGGAGACAGTTGGAATAGGTATATATAATATATCCACTAAAGTAATTACAGAACAGGAGCAGAAGGTATTAATGAAAGGTCTCAAGTTCATACCAACACAAGGATTCAATACATTTCAGCTATTTGTGGATGCACAAAAATTTATTAGAAATCACCATTAAACGCTTTTTTGCCAAAAAAGATACTATTAGCTATATTCCACCAGAACCCAGATCCAAATTTAAAAATCCATCTAACTTTTATCCTAGTCATTGTAAGGGATCTAGCATAGATGTTTTTGGTAAGTTAATCCTTAAGGACATAGAAAATATAAAACACCAACCTAAGTTTCATAATTTAACTAAATCTGAATCTGAAACCTTAACAAATCTGAATAAAAGAGAAGACATAGTGATCAAAGAGGCCAACAAGGGCGGGGGAGTGGTAATAATGGACAGAGGATTTTATTTACAGGAGGCCACAATATATTATCTGATGTTAATACCTGCAAAATTCTCGATAGGTCACCAAAAAAGTATTTTGTGAAGAATTACATGAGGTTCTTACTCAAGACCTTGATAGAGAGATTATATCTGAACAGGAATTTGATTTTCTATACCAGAACAATTCTAAAACAGCTATTTTTTATTTCCTACCCAAGTTGCACAAAAACCCAATCCACCCCCCAGGGCGCCCTATCATTAGCGGCATCGATTCATTAACAGGTAACTTATCTTCCTTTATTGATTTTTTATTACAGCCATTTGCCCAAAACTCCAAATCTTATTTAAAAGATACTACACATATTTTGAATATAATCAATCAGATTAAATGGGAACCCAATTATTATTGGGTTACCATGGACGTTAATTCATTGTACTCTATTATAGACCATCAAAAGGGTATTGCAGCTGTGAAATGGAAATTAGAACAAGATCCCAATTTGTCCAATAAACTTTTGGAATTCATTATTACAGCCATTGATTTTATGCTTAGCCATAATTTTTTTTGGTTTAACAATCAATATTATTTACAATTTTGTGGAACCGCCATGGGCACCAGGTTCACCCCGAGCTATGCCAATATCTATATGGACCATTTTGAACATCTTTATGTATGGGCCAGTGGTGTGCTCGGGGCGAGCCTGGTGACATGGCGGAGATATATTGATGACGTCATTTGTATCTGGAAAGGAAACCTAGAAACCTTAAATCATTTCATTTCCCACTTGAACAGCAATAATATGAACATTACACTTACCCCTGAAATTCATAAAACAGAGGCAACCTTTTTAGATCCATTTCCATCAGAGAAGGAGTTATACACACTAAAACACATTTAAAAAAATGTGATACTAACACATATATCAGACACGACAGCCAACATCATCCCAGTTGGCTTAAAGCCATCCCTAAAGGCCAATTTCAACGCCTCAGATGAAATTGTGACCAATTAGACGATTATGAGGAACAGTCCATCATGCTAAAAAAAAGATTTTTACAAAAAGGATACAAGTCAGAGACATAAGAACTAGATAGACAGTATGCCAAAAATCTAGATCGAAGGGAGATACTTAAAGGACATTAACATATACAATCACAAGAAAGCTAGTTCCCTAGGTTTATAACAACATTTAATTCAGGACATAATCAAATTAAAAACATCATAAACAAACACTGGCACGTGTTAAAGAGTGATGAAGTCTTAGATAAAATTATTCCCTCCAAACCACAAATTACATTCCGAAATGGCCACAATTTTAAACAGAAATTAGCACCTTCATTAATTAAAGGGATGACCCCAAAAATTCCTTTATCCATCGCGAACCTACAAGGCTTCTATACCTGTGGACGGTGTAAGGGTTGTAACTACACAAAAATGGTACACAAGTAGTGATGTCGCGAACCTAAAATTTTCAATTCGCGAACGGCAGACTCGAACTTCCGGTATTGTTCGCGAACGCGCAAACCGCGCAAACCGCCATTGAATTCAATAGGCAGGCGAACTTTAAAACATACGAGGACTCTTTCTGGCCACAATAGTGATGGAAAGGTTGTTTCAAGGGTACTAACACCTGGACTGTCGCATGTTGGAGGGGGATTCCTGGCAAAACTCCCATGGAAAATTACATAGTTTATGCAGAGTCTGCTTTTAAACCATAATGGGCCTAAATCAACTAACATTCCCAAAGTGGCTGTCTCAAAACATCCCGGACAGAAGATAGATTGATAGATAGGATAGATAGATATACATAGATTGATAGTTAGATTGAATCGATAGAAGAGTAATAGATAGATTTGTTAGATATATAATTACCCTAATAAAGTCTAATAATTGAACATGCGTTCTTGGACCCAACAAGCTTGTGTTAATTAGTACTTTTCTTAGCACTTTAATCCCTGTCCCCCCCCCCCACCCTATCGGGGGTGTTCTATATGGCCTGCCTGATTACCCTGAAAAAATATAATAATAAGACATGCTGTCTGGTACCTATTTTAACTAGGTTGTGTTTTAAGTACTACCATTCTTAGCACTTTAACCTCTGTAACTCCCCCTATTTGGTGAGGTCTATACGGCCTGGATGATTACCCATACAAAATATAATAATAAGACATCTGCTCTTGGTCTGCGACCCATGGTAACTATGTTGTGTTAATTAGTAATGTCCTTCACATTTTAATAGCTGTTACTCATACTCACCCTATCGGTGGAGGTCTATATGGCCTGATTACCCTTACAAAATATAATAACCAAACATATGCTCTGGGACCCATGGTAAGTAGGTTGTGTTAAGTAGTACTGTTCTTTGCAGTTTAATACCTGTTACAACACCAAATGGTGGCAGGTCTATCTGGCCTTCATGATTAGCTGCACCCAAACCCAAAAAAAAAAACCCGAGTGGTCTTAGACTAACACCCATGGCTAACTCGGTTGTTTCAATTAATACTATTCTTAGCACTTTCATCCCTGTTATGGGTGGTCTACATGGCCATCATGATTAGCCTAAAAAAAATACTACAATCCAACCTTTGCTCAGTCTTCATAGGCCCTTCATTGGCTGTATTTTGATAGTACAGTTCTTATTATTTTTATAGCTGATACAACACCGCATGGTGGCAGCTCTATATGGCCTGCATGATTAGCCGCACCCAATACAAAAATAAACCCAAGCAGTCTTGGATTAACACCCATGGCTAACTCTGTTGTTTCAAGTATAGCACTTTCATCTCACCCCTGTTACTTCCAGGCCTCTTGGTGGTGGTCTACATGGCCATCATGATTAGCCTAACCAAATACTACAATCCAACCTTGGCTCAGTCTTCATAAGGCCCTTCATTGGCTGTATTTTGGTAGTACTGTTCTTATTAGTTTAATAGCTGATACGACACCGAATGGTGGCAGCTCTATATGGCCTGC
The DNA here is from genome assembly GCF_027579735.1 of Bombina bombina. Taxonomy (NCBI): domain Eukaryota; kingdom Metazoa; phylum Chordata; class Amphibia; order Anura; family Bombinatoridae; genus Bombina; species Bombina bombina. The sequence goes on from NC_069499.1 coordinate 965,413,341, forward strand.
ATGAATAGCCGCACCCAAAGCCAAAAAAAAGCCAAGCGGTCTTGCACTAACACCCATGGCTAACTCTGTTGTTTCAAGTTCTACTATTCTTAGCTCTTTCATCTCATCCCTGTTACTTCCAGGACTCTTAGTGCTCCTTCAGCCGTTTTATATGCTGTCCCACGGTCACGACCCTCAACAAACCACAACAGAATGAAACACCACATATGCCATCCTTTTGAACAACAGAGTACAGGTATGGCATTGATTTTAGTTACACAGCAATATTTATTATGAACCTTGAAATTGAAAACAAAAACATGATTGGACACCCAGTACAGTACAAGTCGTTCTCCTTCGGCCTTTTTAGAATAGTGTTCCGGACCCCCAACAAAAACAACAGCAGGAAAGAGGACATATTGCATCCTTTTGAACAATAGATGACAGGTAAAGCATAGATTTTACAAAGCCATAGATAATTGTTTTGCAACTGTGAAATAAAAAAAAAAACATTGATTGGACACCCAGCACACTTCTTTATCCTTAGGCCTTTTTATAAGAGGCTCCCGGAGCCTCAACTGAAACAACAGCATGAAAGAGGACATATGGCATCCATGTGAACAATTGATTACAGTTAAGGCATTGATTTTAGAATCCTAGAGATCATTTATATGACCCGGGAAATAGAAAAAAACATTGATTGGAAACCCAGTACACTTCTTTATCCGTAGGCCTTTTTAGCAGAGGCTCCCGGAGCCTCAACAGAAAAAAACATTATGAAAGAGGAGATATTTCATCTTTTTGAATAATAGATTACAGGAAAGGCATTGATTTTAGAATCCCAGAGATCATTTATATGACCCGGGAAATAGAAAAAAACATTGATTAGACACCCAGTACACTTATTTATCCTCAGGCATTTTTAATAAGAGGGTCCCGGAGCCTCAACCGAAACAACAGCATGAAAGAGGAGATATGTCATCCTTTTGAATAATAGATTACAGGAAAGGCATTGATTTTAGAATCCCAGAGATCATTTATATGACCCGGGAAATAGAAAAAATCATTGATTAGACATCCAGTACACTTATTTATCCTCAGGCCTTTTTAATAAGAGGGTCCCGGAGCCTCAACCGAAACAACAGCATGAAAGAGGACATATGTCATCCTTTTGAATAATAGATTACAGGAAAGGCATTGATTTTAGAAACCCACAGATCATTATTTGCAACTGTGAAATAAAAAAAAATTGTTTAAACACCCAGTAAACTTATTTATCCTTAGGCCTTTTTAATAAGAGGGTCCCGGAGCCTCAACCAAAACAACAGCATGAAAGAGGACATATGTCATCCTTTTGAATAATAGATTACAGGAAAGGCATTGATTTTAGAATCCCAGAGATCATTTATATGACCTGGGAAATAGAAAAAAACATTGATTAGACACCCAGTACACTTATTTATTCTTAGGCCATTTTAATAAGAGGGTCCCGGAGCCTCAACCGAAACAACAGCATGAAAGAGGACATATGTCATCCTTTTGAATAATAGATTACAGGAAAGGCATTGATTTTAGAAACCCACAGATCATTATTTGCAACCGTGAAATAGAAAAAAACATTAATTAGACACCCAGTACACTTATTTTTCCTCAGGCCTTTTTAATAAGAGGGTCCCGGAGCCTCAACCGAAACAACAGCATGAAAGAGGAGATATGTCATCCTTTTGAATAATAGATTACAGGAAAGGCATTGATTTTAGAATCCCAGAGATCATTTATATGACCCGGGAAATAGAAAAAAACATTGATTAGACACCCAGTACACTTATTTATCCTCAGGCCTTTTTAATAAGAGGGTCCCGGAGCCTCAACCGAAACAACAGCATGAAAGAGGACATATGTCATCCTTTTGAATAATAGATTACAGGAAAGGCATTGATTTTAGAAACCCACAGATCATTATTTGCAACCGTGAAATAGAAAAAAACATTGATTAGACACACAGTACACTTATTTTTCCTGAGGAATTTTTAATAAGAGGGTCCCGGAGAATCAACCGAAACAACAGCATGAAAGAGGAGATATGTCATCCTTTTGAATAATAGATTACAGGAAAGGAATTGATTTTAGAATCCCAGAGATCATTTATGTGACCCGGGAAATAGAAAGAAACATAGATTAGATACCCAGTACACTTATTTATCCTCAGGCCTTTTTAATAAGAGGGTCCCGGAGCCTCAACTGAAACAACAGCATGAAAGAGGACATATGTCATCCTTTTGAATAATAGATTACAGGAAAAGCATTGATTTTAGAATCACAGAGATCATTTATATGACCCAGGAAATAGAGAAAATCATTGATTAGACACCCAGTACACTTATTTATTCTTAGGCCTTTTTAATAAGAGGGTCCCGGAGCCTCAACCGAAACAACAGCATGAAAGAGGAGATATGTCATCCTTTTGAATAATAGATTACAGGAAAGGCATTGATTTTAGAATCCCAGAGATCATTTATATGACCCGGGAAATAGAAAAAAAACATTGATTAGACACCCAGTACACTTATTTATCCTCAGGCCTTTTTAATAAGAGGGTCCCGGAGCCGCAACCGAAACAACAGCATGAAAGAGGACATATGTCATCCTTTTGAATAATAGATTACAGGAAAGGCATTGATTTTAGAATCCCAGAGATCATTTATATGACCCTGGAAATAGAAAAAATCATTGATTAGACACCCAGTACACTTATTTATTCTTAGGCCTTTTTAATAAGATAGTCCCGGAGCCTCAACTGAAACAACAGCATGAAAGAGGACATATGTCATCCTTTTGAATAATAGATTACAGGAAAGGCATTGATTTTAGAGTCCTAGAGATCATTTATATGACCTGGGAAATAGAAAAAAACATTGATTAGACACCCAGTACACTTATTTATCCTCAGGCCTTTTTAATAAGAGGGTCCCGGAGCCTCAACCGAAACAACAGCATGAAAGAGGAGATATGTCATCCTTTTGAATAATAGATTACAGGAAAGGCATTGATTTTAGAATCCCAGAGCTCATTTATATGACCCAGGAAATAGAAAAAAACATTGATTAGACACCCAGTACACTTATTTATTCTTAGGCCTTTTTAATAAGAGGGTCCCGGAGCCTCAACCGAAGCAACAGCATGAAAGAGGACATATGTCATCCTTTTGAATAATAGATTACAGGAAAGACATTGATTTTAGAATCCCAGAGATCATTTATATGACCCGGGAAATAGAAAAAACATTGATTAGACACCCAGTACACTTATTTATTCTTAGGCCTTTTTAATAAGAGGGTCCCGGAGCCTCAACCGAAACAACAGCATGAAAGAGGACATATGTCATCCTTTTGAATAATAGATTACAGGAAATGCATTGATTTTAGAATCCTAGAGATCATTTATATGACCCAGGAAATAGAAAAAACATTGATTAGACACCCAGTACACTTATTTATCCTCAGGCCTTTTTAATAAGAGGGTACCGGAGCCTCAACCGAAACAGCAGCATGAAAGAGGAGATATGTCATCCTTTTGAATAATAGATTACAGGAATGGCATTGATTTTAGAATCCCAGAGATCATTTATATGGCCCGGGAAATATAGAAAAACATTGATTAGACACCCAGTACACTCAGGCCTTTTTAATAAGAGGGTCCCGGAGCCTCAACCGAAAAACAACAGCATGAAAGAGGACATATGTCATCCTTTTGAATAATAGATTACAGGAAAGGCATTGATTTTAGAATCCCAGAGATCATTTATATGACCCAGGAAATAGAAAAAAACATTGATTAGACACCCAGTACACTTATTTATTCTTAGGCCTTTTTAATAAGAGGGTCCCGGAGCCTCAGCCGAAACAACAGCATGAAAGAGGACATATGTCATCCTTTTGAATAATAGATTACAGGAAAGGCATTGATTTTAGAAACCCACAGATCATTATTTGCAACCGTGAAATAGAAAAAAACATTGATTAGACACCCAGTACACTTATTTTTTCTTAGGCCTTTTTAATAAGAGGGTCCCGGAGCCTCAACCGAAACAGCAGCATGAAAGAGGACATATGTCATTCTTTTGAATAATAGATTACAGGAAAGGCATTGATTTTAGAAACCCACAGATCATTATTTTCAACCGTGAAATAGAAAAAAACATTGATTAGATACCCAGTACACTTATTTTTCCTCAGGCCTTTTTAATAAGAGGGTACCGGAGCCTCAACCAAAACAACAGCATGAAAGAGGAGATATGTCATCCTTTTGAATAATAGATTACAGGAAAGGCATTGATTTTAGAATCCCAGAGATCATTTATATGACCCCGGAAATAGAAAAAAACATTGATTAGACACCCAGTACACTTATTTATCCATAGGCCTTTTTAGCAGAGGCTCCAGGACCCTCAACAAAAACAAGAGCAGGGAGGTGGGCATAGGAGTACAGTGTAGTGTGACAATAATAATGTGAAGGGGAAGATTGCGGAGTTGTGGCATTTTAATTTTGTTATCGTGGGAAGTACTTGCAATGACCTTGCTCTGGTGAATCCATATTGCAAATGTGTTTTTTAAGGCACTGTTTGTCTATTTTTTGAATATCAGCATTTGGTAATTGAAGCTCAACTTAAGGCTGGTGAGAACCGACCTTTCTTCTGGCTGTTTGCAAATGTTGTGGCTCTGGAAAAACATGTGAATAAGGGGCCATCGGCCATATTCAGCACGCAACCCCTTTGATGATTGACGATAAACATGTGTCACCTGCAATCAGAGCCCGTTACTTCTGTCTAAATCATCTTCTTGGTATGGACAGGCCACTGTTTCCCACAGCAAGTCTGAAGCTTGAACTACAAGATTGTCTTGTGTATGGTAGGAAACCAAAGTTTATTTAATTCTTTTCTATCACCACAAAAGCTGAACTTCTTGAACAAAGGAAAATGCAAGCAATTTCATGTGCTTATGGATGACAAGGACGTCCTGTCCTGTGGTGCACAGAGATGGAGAGGATTTTAGGCCTCCCTGTACACTACCCAGATGTCTCCAACATCACCAGAAACACAAGACAGCGACTCTTGTGAAGTTCCTGGAGTGTTCCGGTAGCCATCTCTTTGCGCCCCGAAAGGAATACTTTATCAGTGTTTTTGTATACACCCGACAACAGCTTCGGAGACTGTGGTGACACACATGTTATTTACTGTTGTTCCAGCTGTGGCAATATCAATTGGCATTAAAAAGGTAATATTTGGGGGGACCGGAGTCTATAGCTGTTGCGGTAGGACGTGTGTTTGAGGAGCTCCAGGTCTTACAAGTTACTTTGGAGTTAGTTTTCAACCTTAATTTAATTTTCTTTTTGGGATTCATAGTCACACTTTCTGGGGCTATCCAAGAGGAGCCTGGTAAAAGCACTAGTCACCCCTTATATCAACGGTACGGAGACCTGTTTTTTACCTTTCCAATATGGCGCCGGACACCCCTGAATGAAAAAAAAAGGTAAGATTTGGACTAGTGGCGCACATTTTATGCACGCTGTGGCAATTGCAATTTACATTAAAAAGAATCTGTGAACAACCACTACCTCTGACCACACCTGACTCCTGAAGTCATGCTTCAGTTATTAACTCAAGTTAAATTAAAAAAAATTTTTTATTATTATGCTCAGCAGATTCAAAACATACCATTTTTCTAGTCATATCACACGACATGTCAAAATGCTGCATGGAAAATGGCAGTGTGCAAAGTCATAATCTTAGTGAACCTATAAGTGCATTAAATTTTCTAAAATAAACAAAAATACCGAGAGAAAAAAAAAAAAAAAAGGAAAGAGGACATATGGCATCCTTTTGAACAATAGATTACATTTAAGGCATTGATTTGAGAAACCCAGAGATAATTTGTTGCAACCGGGAAATCTAAAAAACACTGGATTAGACACCCAGTACACTTATTTATCCTTAGGCCTTATTAGCAGAGGCTCCAGGACCCTCAACAAAACCAGCAGCAGGAAAGAGGACATATGGCATCCTTTAGAAAAATAGATTTCTGGAAAGGCATTGATTTTAGAAACACAGAGATCATTAGTTGCAACCGTGAAATCTAAAAAACTTAGATTATACACCCAGTACACTTCTTTATCCTTAGGCCTTTTTAGCAGAGGCTCCAGGACCCTCCACAAAACCAGCAGCATGAAAGAGGACATATGGCATCCTTTTAAAATTAGATTACATGAAAGGCATTGATTTTAGAAACACAGAGATCATTAGTTGCAACTGTGAAATCTAAGAAAACATAGATTATACACCCAGGACACTTCTTTATCCTTAGGCCTTTTTATAAGAGGCTCCCGGAGCCTCAACAGAAACAACAGCATGAAAGAGGACATATGGCATCCTTGTGACTAATAGATTACAGGAAAGGCATTGATTTTAGAAACCCTGGGATAATTTGTTGCAATCGTGAAATCTAAAAAAAGATTGATTAGACACCCAGTACACTTATTTATCTTTAGGTCTTTTTTTAGCAGAGGCTCCAGGACCCTCCACAAAACCAGCAGCAGGAAAGAGGACATATGTCATCCTTTTGAAAATTAGATTACAGGAAAGGCATTGATTTTAGAAACACAGAGATCATTAGTTGCAACCGTGAAATCTAAAAAAACATAGATTATACACCCAGTACACTTCTTTATCCTTAGGCCTTTTCATCAGAGGCTCCCGGAGCCTCAACAGAAACAACAGCATGAAAGAGGACATATGGCATCCTTGTGACTAATAGATTACAGGAAAGGCATTGATTTTAGAAACCCTGGTATAATTTGTTGCAACCGTGAAATCTACAAAAGATTGATTAGACACCCAGTACACTTATTTATCCTTAGGTCTTTTTTTAGCAGAGGCTCCAGGACCCTCCACAAAACCAGCAGCAGGAAAGAGGACATATGTCATCCTTTTGAAAATTAGATTACAGGAAAGGCATTGATTTTAGAAACCCGGAGATAATTTGTTGCAACCGGGAATTTGAATCAAACAAATGATTCGATGGACACCCAGTACACTTCTTTCTCCTTCAACCTTTTTATACAAGGGTCCAGGACCCTCAAAAAAAAGACCAGCAGGAAAGAGGACGTATGGCATCCTTTTGAACAATAGAGTACAAGTACAGCATTGATTTTACAAACCCAGAGATAATTTTGGTCAAATGTGAAATAGAAAAAAAAATTGAGTGGACACCCAGTACACCTCTTTCTCCTTAGGCCTTTTTATAAGAGGGTCCAGGACCCTCAAACAAAATACCAGCAGGAAAGAGAACATATGGCATCCTTTTGAACAAGAGTACTGGTACGGCATTGATTTTAGAAACCCACAGATAATTTTTTTGAAAAGTGAAATAGCCCCAAAAACCATGCTTGGACTCCCACTCCAGGTCGTTCTCCTTCAGCTTTTTTATAAGAGGGTCCAGCACCCTCAACAGAAACTACTGCAGGAAACACCACCACATATGCCATCCTTTTGCACAAGCGAGTACAAGTATGGCATCCATTTTAGAAACCCAGAGATAATTGAGAGGAACCAGGAACATTTTTCTAAAAATTTGATGGGCCATCCATTACAGGTCGTTCTCCTTCAGCCTTTTTATACCATGGGCCACAACCCGCAACAGGCACAACAGCATGAAACACCACATATGCCACCCTTTTGCACAATAGAGTACAGGTATGGCATAGATGGAACACAGAGATAATTTAGAGCAACCAAGAGATGGATAAAGATGCTTGGTCGGTCTTCCTCCATCAAATTTGTGGCATTTTGCGTTCAATTTAATGGTCCACCAGATATGAGTGGTTTGCTAATGCAAAGTTGTACAATTCATAACAGTTTAATCACTAGTGTTATGTGCCTTATTTTTTTTTGAGCTTTGTACCCACAGAGCTGCAGCAGAAGCCAGAAAAATTAGGAATGTACAAATGACTGAAAAAAATTGGGTATTGTTGTAGCAACTGCTGTAGCAGCGACCAGAAAAATTGATGTTTGTAAAAAATTTAAAAAGTGCCCTAAAAGCTTGTGGCGGATAAGTCAAGCAAGTCCTCCAGCTTTATAACCAAAAAAAAAGGCCAGACTGTGTACCAGTTGTAGCCCAAGCCAGCTCATCTCATCATCCAGCCTTTTTTATTCAGATGTATCGCCCAATGTCAGTCCCTTCGGGATCCAGCCCTCATTCATTTTTATAAAAGTGAGATAGTCAAGGCTTTTTTTACCTAGGCGACTTCTCTTCTCAGTGACAAAACCTCCTGCTGCACTGTAAGTCCTTTCGGACAGGACACATGAAGCGGGGCAGGCCAGAAGTTCCATTGCAAATTGGGATAGCTCAGGCCACAAGTCCAGTCTGCGCACAAAGTAGTCAAGGGGTCCATCGCTCCTGAGAGTGTCGAGATCCGCAGTTAAAGCTAGGTAGTCTACTACCTGTCGGTTGAGTCTTTCTCCAAGGCTGGATCCCGAAAGGCTCTGATGGTGCATGGGAGTTAAAAAGGTACGCATGTCCTCCATCAACAAGATGTCAGGAAAGCGTCCGGTCCATGCCGCCGTGGTCGTGGGAGGAGGAGGATTAATTTCATCTCTTCCCCTGTTAAATTCCCGTGGTGCTGTGACATCACCCTTATACGCTGTGTAAAGCATAGTTTTTAATTTATTATGAAAATGCTCCATCCTTTCCGACTTGCGGGAATTTGGTATCATTTCAGGCACTTTATGCTTATACCGGGGGTCGAGGAGCGTGGACACCCAGTACAGGTCGTTCTCCTTCAACTTTTTTATACGAGGGTCCCTCAACAGGCACGACAGCATAAAAGAACCCATTTGAACAAGGTTGGATGCTGAGCTAATCATGTCCTGTTCCTCCTCCTCACTGATCTCACTTATGGTATCTTCTTCCCCCCAGCCACGTACAACACCACGGGTACCAGAGAGGTGACAACAACGAGCACCCTGAGATGACTGTTGTGCTCGGTCTTCCTCCTCCTCCTCCTCGCCACATTCCTCCTCTGACTCCTCTTCCTCACAATCCTCTTCCTGCATTGCCGCAGGTCCAGCAAGCGATGCTGATTCGGCTGTTTGTGGGGGTGATGGACACCACAACTCTCCCGCTTCCTCTTCACGCTCATCTACTGCCTGAACCACAAATGGTATGATGTCGCTGATGGTGCCTTCGATGCGACTGACAAGGTTTGTCACCTCCTCAAAAGGACGCATGAGCCTACAGGCATTGCGCATGAGCGTCCAGTAATTTGGAAAAAATATCCCCAGCTCCCCAGAGGCTGGCTTAGCACCCCGGTCATACAAATACTCATTAACAGATTTTTCTTGTTGGAGTAGGCGGTCAAACATTAGGAGTGTTGAATTCCACTGTGTCAGGCTGTCGCAAATCAAGCGCCTCACTGGCAAGTTGTTTCGACGCTGGATATCGGACAAGTGCGCCATGGCCGTGTTGGAACGTCTGAAATGGCCACACACCTTCCTGGCCTGCATCAGGACGTCCTGTAAGACTAGGTACTTATGGACAAATCGTTGTACAATTAGATTACACACATGTGCCATGCAAGGCACATGTGTCAACTTGCCCAATTTCAATGCTGCCACCAAATTACTTCCATTGTCAGAAACAACCTTGCCAATCTCCAGTTGGTGCGGAGTCGGCCACTGATCCACCTGTGCATGCAGGGTGGTCAGGAGTGCTGGTGCTGTGTGACTCTCCGCTTTCAGGCAAGTCAACCCCAAGACGGCATGACACTGCCGTACCCGGGATGTAGCATAGTACCTGGGGAGCTGGGGCGGTGCCATAGATGTGGAGCAAGACGCAGAAGTTGAAAAGGACTCAGCCGAGTTAGAGGTTATGGAAGAGGATGGAGTAGGAGGAGTAGAGGAGGTAGCAGCAGGCCTGCCTGCAAGTCGTGGCGGTGTCACCAACTCTTCTGCAGAGCCACGCATTCCATGCTTGTCAGAAGTCAGCAGGTTTACCCAATGCGCAGTGTAGGTGATATACCTGCCCTGACCATGCTTTGCAGACCAGCTATCCGTGGTCATATGGACCCTTGCCCCAACACTGTGTGCCAGACATGCCATAACTTCCTTTCTCACAACAGAGTACAGGTTTGGGATTGCCTTTTGTGAAAATAAATTTCTGCCAGGTACCTTCCACTGCGGTGTCCCAATAGATAGAAATTTTTTGAAAGCATCAGACTCCACCAGCTTGTATGGTAAAAGCTGGTGGGCTAAGAGTTCAGACAAGCCAGCTGTCAGATGCCGGGCAAGGGGGTGACTTTGAGAAATTGGCTTCTTACGCTCAAACATGTCCTTGACAGACACCTGACTGTGGGCAGATGACCAGGAACTGCTACGTAAGAGAGACTGAGTGGAGGATGGTTGAGAGGGGGCAAGGAGGACAGCACTGGTTGACGTGGCTGAAGATGCTGGAGCAGGAGGAGGAGGGCGGCTTTCACTTTGTGTGCTGCTTCTACTCATGTGTTCTTCCCATCGGCCTTTGTGATGGGAGACCATGTGCCTTCGCAAAGCAGTTGTACCTAGGTGGCTGTTGGACTTCCCACGACTCAGTTTCTTTTGGCACAGGTTGCAAATGGCATCGCTGTTGTCAGAGGCAGACACACAAAAAAAACGCCACACTGCTGAGCTCTGCGATGACGGCATTCTGGTGGTGGAAACAGCATGCATTGATGGGCGTCGGCGTGCTGTCTGGCTGACCCCTGGTGACGATGCATACTGTCTGACTGTGCCACTAGCTCCTTGAGACAACCTCCCAGTGCTTCCAAATCGTCTCCTCCTCCTCTCTGTCTCCCCATCTGAACTTTCCCCCTCTTCTTCTTCTCTTCTAACAGGCAACCACGTGACATCCACCAACACATAATCATCTACCGCTTCACTTGTATCTGAAACATCAAGAAAGGAAGCAGCAGCGGGTACAACATCATCATCATCATCACACCGTACCTCCATGTTGGTAATGCTGCCTGACGGAGACTGATCACTTTTATCTACATTCTCTGTCAATGATGGTTGCGCATCACTCATTTCTTCCAAATGATGTGTCAATAACTCCTGTGACAGATCAAGTGAAGCGGCTGTGGTGCTAGTGTTGGTGGTGGTGACAGGCGGGGGAGTGGCACTGGTCACTTGAGACCTGCCCAAAGCACAGCTGGACGTAGATGGTGCGTCAAGGTTAGGAGGACTAGCAGCGGAAGTTGAAGAAGATTGAGTGTCCTGTGTTAGCCATTCAACTAGGTCCTCCTCAGAAGTTTTCTCTTCCCCCCTGGCACCCGGCATCTGAACAATGTGCATATTTGTAGGGTCTAGAGGAATCACAGCACCACGGCCACGACCACGGAACCTGCGGGGTGGCCTGCCTCTGCCAGTCATTTTTTTTTTAAATGGACACTAACAATACTATTACATCAATTGAGTGGTGGCACTGTGAAAGTGGGCACAGTATACGCTGTGAGACTGACAGACAAAAAAAAGACAGATGATTTAAAAATCACAAATTATTAGTTTTTTAAAATATTACAAGTACTGTGACAACAAGTATGATTATTTGGCACTAGTTGGCAAATGGGCCTGTCTGGCACACACGCTGGGAGAAAGGAAACTGCAATTCAATGGCACTAGGAGACTGAAGAATCACAGTCAAAACAGTTATGATTAACAGAAATTCAAATCCTGTTACAATAAATATGATTGGTGGCACTAATTGGCTAGTTGGGACTGGCACACAGGCAGGCAGGCAGGAGGAAAATGCAATTCAAGGAGGGCACTAGTAGACTGCAGATTGACAGTCAAAACAGTGATTGACAAATTTTGCAATACTGTTAAAATAAATATGTTTGCTGGCACTAATTGGATAGTTGGGCCTGGCACACAGGCTGGCAGGCAGTAGAAAAGTGCAATTCAATGGCACAAGCAAACTGAGGATTAAGATCAACAATCAAAATTTTTTTAAGTTTAATTAGTAACTATACTGTGACAACAATTATGATTGGTGTAAATAGTTGGCAAGAAGGCCTGGCACAAAAGGCTGGCAGGCAGGAGGTAGATGCAATTCAAGGACACTAGGAGACTGATTACTGACAGTCAAAACAGTGATGATTGACAATTTTTGCAATACTGTTAAAAGAAATATGATTGCTGGCAATAATTGGCTAGGTGGGCCTAGCACACAGCAGGCTGCAAGGCAGGAGGAAAGTGCAATTCAATGGCACCAGCAAACTGAGGATTCACAACAACTATTACCAAAAATTTAATTTTTAATTATTAAGAATACTGTTACAACAAATATGATTGGTGTAAATATTTTTCAAGTAGGCCTGGCACACAGGCTTGAAAGGCAGTAGAAAAGTATAACTCTAGGGCACAAGCAAACTGAGGATTAAGATCAACAATCAAGATTTTTTTAATTTTAATTAGTAACTGTACTGTGACAACAATTATGATTGTTGTAAATAGTTGGCTAGATGGCCTGGCACAAAAGACTGGCAGGCAGGAGGTAAATGCAATTTAAGGACACTAGGAGACTGATTACTGACAGTCAAAACAGTGATGATTGACAATTTTTGCAATAGTTAAAAGAAATATGATTGCTGGCAATAATTGGCTAGGTGGGCCGGCCACACAGCAGGCTGCAAGGCAGGAGGAAAGTGCAATTCACTAGCACCAGCAAACTGAGGATTCACAACAACTATTAACAAAAAATTAAATTTTTAATTACTAAGAATACTGTGACAACAAATATGATTGGTGTAAATATTTTTCAAGTAGGCCTGGCACACAGGCTTGGAAGGCAGTAGAAAAGTGCAATTCTAGGGTACGAGCAAACTGAGGATTAAGATCATCAACAATCAAGAATTTTTTAATTATAATTAGTAACTATACTGTGACCAAAAATTATGATTGGTGTAAATAGTTGGCAAGACGGCCTGGCACAAAAGGCTGGCAGGCAGGAGGTAGATGCAATTCAAGGACACTAGGAGACTGATTACTGACAGTCAAAACAGTGATGATTGACAATTTTTGCAATACTGTTAAAAGAAATATGATTGCTGGCAACAAATGGCTAGGTGGGCATGGCTCACAGCAGGCTGCAAGGCAGGAGGAAAGTGCTATTCAATGGCACCAGCAAACTGAGGATTCTCAACAACTATTACCAAAAATTTAAATTTTTAATTATTAAGAATACTGTCGCAACAAATATGATTGGTGTAAATATTTTTCAAGTAGGCCTGGCACACAGGCTTGGAAGGCAGTAGAAAAGTGCAATTCTAGGGCACGAGAAAACTGAGGATTAAGATCAACAATCAAATTTTTTTTAATTTTAATTAGTAACTATACTGTCTGTGACAACAATTATGATTGGTGTAAATAGTTGGCTAGACGGCCTGGCACAAAAGGCTGGCAGTGGCAGGCAGGAGGTAAATGCAATTCAATGGCACTAGGAGACTGAATATTTGCAGTCCAAAAAATTATGATTTTTATTTTTTATATACTTTTACAAGTATTGTGATTGGTGCCACTAATTGGCTAGTTGGATGTGGCACACAGGCTGGCAGATATGAGTCATGGATGGTAGGTAGGGCAGCAATTTAACACAGTATGCTGTGTAAGTGACAAAAACACAGGCCTGATAGAAAATTAAGTTAGATTACACTAGATTTTAATATTAAAATTATGTTAAGAAGTGCAATGCACATATGACTCTATGAGTGGTCGCACTGGTTGGCTGCTACGTAGGGCAGCAATTAACAACAGTATGCTGTGTAAGTCAGATAGACAGTTAGACACAGGCCTGATAGAAAATACAATTAGATTACACTAGCATAATGATTTAAATACTTTTTTTTGGCAATTTAAAGAAAAAGGTTAAGCACATACATATGAGTCGTGGGTGATAGCCTTGGAAGGGCAGCTATTAAAAACAGTAGGCTCTGTAATTCAGATACACACACGCCTGATAGAAAATACTATTAGATTACACTAGAAAAATGATTGAAATTATTTTTTTTGGGGGGGGAATTAAAAAAAGGTTAAACACATATGAGTCGTGGCTCATAGACTAGGGAGGGCAGCAAGTAAACACAGTAGGCTCTGTATGTCAGCAAAACACACAGGCCGGATAGAAAATTATATTAGATTACACTAGCAAACAAATTTAAACTTTTTTTTTTTATATTAAAATTAAGGTGAAGAAGAATAGATATGAGTGCTGGGTGGCTGTCTGGCACAGACCAATTAACCAAAAGACTGAAAAAAAATGAGGTATATTAATGCTGAGTGAGCCTGACAGACACAGGCATGATAGTAAATGTAATTAGATTACACTAGCAAAATATTTTTTTTATTTTTTTTAATTTTTTTTAAATTTAAAATAATGTTATAAATGGATATTAACACTGGTGGCTGCTGGCTGGCACAGAGCAATGAACCAGAGTATATGCTGTGTGACACTGGCATGATAGAAAATAAAAAAAAATTACACTAGAAAAATAATTACATTTTTTGGTTAGTTAAATTTAAACTAATGTTGTTAGGGAGTTATCAGTGGTGGCAGTAGTCACAGCATATGCTGTGAGCCTTAAACACACAGCCTGAAAGCCAGGCAAATGGGAATAATAAAAAACGGAAATAAAAAAAAACGGCACGAAATATAGCCCTAAAAAGGGCTTTTTGGGGTGCTGTGCTTGCAGCAGAGATGAGTGGAGGGCTTCTGGACTGTAAATACACTAGCCTAGCTATGTTTTTCCTATTAATGTCAGGAGCAAAAACACAACACGTCCTCTCATTAAGAAAGCAAGGTCGTTATAAGTCTAAAATGGCGGATTCCGAGTAGCTGGGAGGGTCTGTGAGGGAGTGTCTGATGTTTATTGGCTCTAATGTGTCAGGCGGCTGTGACATAAAGGGTCAAAGTTTCCACAATGATGACACATAGGGGCGGATCGAACATCGCCATGTGTTCGCCCACAAATGCGAACGCGAACAAGCTATGTTCGCAGGGAACCGTTCGCGGGCGAACAGTTCGGGACATCACTATACACAAGTCATTTACTTCATCCACTACAGGACAAACATTTATTATTAAACATTTCATAACATGCAAAACCACTAACGTCATTTACCTTCTACAGTGAAATTGTAAGATCCAATATTTAGGCCAAACAACCAGGTTTTTAAAAACATGTATACTAGAACATCTCAATAAAATAGAGAAAAGCATGAAGATCACGGTGTACCCCTACATTGTAATTCCTGTCAAGATTTCAACAAAAATCATTTTCTCTGGTTGGGTATAGAAAGAGTGTCTACCCACTGGATGGGGGGGGGGGGGGAGCTGGAAAAAGAACTAGACAGAAGGGAACTTTGGTGGATTCACACTAGGAGAACCTACAACCAATGGGGTTTAAACAAGGACATTAGGATAGCAGCCTTTATCTAATATATCAATCATATCACTATTAATTTAATACACTATTTTTGACACATTATTAAATTAATGCTACACTTATAAACTATTAGGTACATTTAGGTATCTCATCAACACTTCACACATACCAAGTACACTTATTGTATATTTTAGGATTAAATTAATATTTAAGACATCACATTCACATTTAAGATATCACATTTTTATTTCTTTTTATTTATTTCTTTTTATTTCTTTTTATTCATTTCATTATTAATAATAATGTATTAGTATAGGTACTTTCTATAGTAAATAAGCACAATTAAATTTTTACTATTCAAATGTTGCACATATTTATTTATTTTTATTATTTCTTATGTTAGAGACAATATTTGAAATTTCCTTAAACAAAATATTTATTTATAATCATGTTACTAGATTTTTGGGCTCTCACCATGAAATTTCCTTAAACAAAATATTTATTTATAATCATGCTACTAGATTTGTGGGCTCTCACCATGATATATATAAATGCACATAAATGTATTCTTTCCTGCCATGGAAGCTACATATGGCTATTTCATTTGTTTGGGTAGGCACAACCATCTCAATCCTGACATTTTATTTTTATGTATTGTCCCTTTAATTAGGAGACATATAAGTTGTAATTTTTTCACATTATTATAGTTAGTGCCACTGACTATATATATCGGGTTTTTCCCAAATCAGGTATAGATCTTCATATGTTCCCACAATGAATGTAATCTAGACGCATAATACCTCCATATGAGATGTAATGACATTGTGACAATGATCATAATTTTTTTAAACCCACAACAGTTAACGTCACTGTCAGTATATATTGGGCTTTTGCAAATCAGGCACTTTACTTTATATGGTCCTACAATAATCATAATTCAGACGTAGAATATCTCTACATGAGATTAAATAATATCGTGACAGTTTAATAGAATATTGAACCCCCTTTTTTGTAATATGAATGTGCCGTACGGATCCCCTTTTTGAAATGTGAATTTAGCGTGTCACAAATGTATCAGATTCATTCTGAAGAGCAAATACTGATCACTTTTTTCCTGCTTTTGTTTCAGAATTATTTATCTTGTTTTATTGGCTGAGATGTATGTCTGATGTCATTCGGGACACTCCCTCTATTAGTACACAGAACTTTGACTCTTACGGATTGATGCTTTCACCCTTGGATTACAGCCATCCTCTGATTGGACAAGAAAAGCACATGACCTGAAAAGGAACTGTTACACAACAGACTACTCGATTGAGGACTTTATACTACTGTCTGTTCATTGGTCTAAATATCCAAGAAGTGTTTTGATTGGTTAAATAACGTATCAATACTAAACTAAGCCTCTATTTTTAAACTTTGATGGTTTTTTAATGATTTTCTTTAAAATATATTTTTCTTCATTTTTATTCTCAGGAATAGTTTACTATTGATGCATATATATATAGTATTAAACATTTTATGAAGTTTTTGTGAGTCCAATTTCCTGTGCTCAACAGGAAATTGGAACTAATTGTTCACCTGTATATAAACCAGCCCTGTAGACACAGCAAACACACTCAATACTTGGTTTTACTTGATAAAGACGTGTAATACATTGAAACGCGTTGAGCAAATAAAACCTTTTATCCTTTGTTGAAAGATTGTCAAGATCTTGCTTTGCTGTGCTGAGCTGGAATCTCCTTATTTATGGAGTAAAGTTACTACATTTTTTTCAATTATACACTGGATACTTTTGTCATTTGGGTCTCTATTCATTTATAGTTCACTTTTGGATAAACCTGAAAATTCAGTATTTGACTCCAGGAACCTGTGGACTCTTGCCATCTGACTCTATGTTCCCTTTCAGCTGTAAAGATTCATCTTATGGAGTGAGTATACTGCACCCTTATTAATTGGCTTCAATATATGCATCAAGCCTTTTTTCTCTTCACTTACTAGAGAAAATCATTCAATAGACCAGCGCCATCTACTACTACTATCTATCTATACACAGTCACAAGGGAGAGACTGCAAGAAGGCTGCGTTCTGACCTAAAGGAGAGTATCAGTTCTTAGTTCATTTGTACAGAATATTGTGTGTTTTTTTCCATCTTGCACCTCTGTATATTGTTTTCCTTTTTATATCCAGAGGTTGTCTTTGGGAAATAGACGTATGAGTGCTACCAGCATTGCTGCAGAGGTTGAAGGGGTGGGGGTTCAGCCTGTCTGTGCTCAGACCATATGCCGCACACTGCATCAAATTGGTCTACATGGCTGTCGTCCCAGAAGGAAGCCTCTTCTAAAGATGATGCACAAGAAAGCCTGCAAACAGATTGCTGAAGACAAGCAGACTAAGTACATGAATTACTGGAACCATGTCCTATGGTCCAATGAGACCAATATAAACTTATTTGATTCAGATTGTGTCAAGCGTGTATGGCGGCAACCAGGTCAGGAGTTCAAAGACAAGTGTTTCTTGCCTACAGTCAAGCATGGTGGTGAGAGTGTCATGGTCTAGGCCTGCATGAGTGCTGCCAGCACTGGGGAGCTACAGTTCATTGAGGGAACCATGAATGCCAACATGTACTGCAACATACTTAACAGAGCATGATTCTCTCTCTTCAGAGACTGGGGCGCAGGGCAGTATTCCAACATAACGACCCCAAACAAACCTCCAAGACGACCACTGCCTTGCTAAAGAAGCTGAGGGTAAAGGTGATGGACTGGCCAAGCATGTCTCCAGACCTAAACCCTATTGAGCATCTGTGGGGCATCCTCAAATGGAAGGTGAGATAGCGCAAGGTCTCTAACATCCACCAGCTCCGTGATGTCTTTATGGAGTGGAAGAGGACTCCAGTGGCAACCTGTGAAGCTCTGGTGAACTCCATGCCCAAGAGGGTTAAGGCAGTGCTGGAAAATAATGGTGGCTACACAAAATATTGACACTTTGGGCCCAATTTGGACATTTCCACTTAGGGGTGTACTCACTTTTGTTGCCAACGGTTTAAACATTAATGGCTGTGTGTTGAGTTATTTTAACTACTTTACATTGTAACAAAGTGTAATTTCTTCAGTGTTGTCACATGAAAAAATATAACAAAATATTTACAAAAATGTGAGGGGTGTACTCACTTTTGTGAGATACTGTATATGAATAAACATATTCTGTTATGTGAAGAACATTGGAAATTGAAATATTCATATTTTTATGTTGGGTTAGCTCACTTGAGAATATGCATTTGGGTTAGTGCGAGAGGGAAGTGTAAGGTTTTCCTTACACTTTTTTTGCTTCATTGACTATGGGGAATATCACGTGCATGATATTGTAAGTTCGACTTTTTGCATGCATCTGGTTAGTGCAAGAGCAATAACCTTTTACTTTCAACTTGTAATACAAGCGCAACCAGATAAACACAAAAATGTTTACTTGTAGCACAATTATCGCTCTTGTGAAAGCACTCCACTCATAATTTGGTCCAAAATCTAATAATACACATATTTAACTATTTAAAATGTGTATTAGTCACTCAAGGTAACTTTATTTAATTTTGTACATGGTGTCTAAGCGGAAGATGGGTTCATTTTTCTCAGTCCTGTTAGAAAACTTATGTGTCTTTTAAAAAGTATGTTTTAATTGATATTTGTGACTAAAAATTCACTATAAATGGCCAAAAGGTGTATTTTTTTTTAAAAACGCAACAGAGACCTAAACCTCAAATTATTTTTTTAATACAATTTATTAAACACTTGGATAAATTATGGATAAAACATAATTGAAAAACATAGTGGTTTAACTTTATTTTTTTAGAAAAAAAATATTAGTAACAGGAATAAACATTGGGTAACAGGAATGGGAATGAACAATGGGTAATAGTAATGTGAGTCCGTATGTGTGCGCATATGTGTGAATGTGTATGTGTGTGTTTTCTGTGTTTGTGTGTGAGAGTGTGCATGGCCGTGTGTGCATATTGTGTGTGTGTGATTGGCTCCCTGTAAATATGGTATTCATATTGTAAAACTGATCTTAAATGTTTACAACTTCAGTAATTTCAACTATAAAACTTAAAAATGAAGTGAATAGTATTATATATCAACTAATATTCACACTAATCAATCAATACATCAGAGGATGCTACTGACTCCTGTCCCTGTTACTCAGTCCTGTAACTTATTATAGGCCAGATTACGAGCGGAGTGCAAAATTGCTCTTTCGTGAGTGCGATATTTGCGCACCCCACTCATAATTAGGGATGGGCGAATATGATTCAAATTCAAATGTTAGAACGAATGTTATTGTAGAAATTAGATTTACATAATAGAATGTTGATAAGAATGAATATTCTTAAAAATTCGATTTTCGAATGTTATTTACAGTTTTCGAATGTCACTTACGAATTTGAATGTCACATTCGAATTCGAATGTCACATTCGAATTTGAATGTCACTTTCAAATTCAAATATTACATTTATAAAACACAATTGTAGACTAGAAACACTATTTTGAATTTGAATGTCACATTTGAATCGAATATCACATTCGAATTGAATATCACATTCCAATTTGAATATTACATTTATAAAAAGTATTAGACAAGAAATACTATTTCGAATGTCACATTCAAATCAAATATCACATTTATTAAACACAGTTGTAAACTAGAAATACTATTTTGAATTTGAATGTCACATTCAAACTCAAAAAACACAGTATTAGACTAGAAATAATATTTTTAATTCGAATGTGACATTCAAATTTAGCATTCAAATTCGAATATTACATTTCTTAAACACAGTTGTAGACTAGAAATACTATTTCTACTATTACATTTCGAAACTGAATGAATACATAGCTAAACATTCTATTATTCGAACAAATATTTTCGAATGTTAAAAATTCAAAAATAGAATGTTAGAATTTTATATAAACATTCGAAATTCAATTGAACGAACAAATGTATCAAAATTCGTTTTAAATTTTGAATTTTTAGAAACATTCGCCCATCCCTACTCATAATACTAATGCAAGCAATTATGCACTGGCATTAGAGGGGAAGTGCAATGCGAACGAGACCTCACCTTCACATTGCTGGGAAGCTTTGTACTCACTAAAGCATGCTTTTATAGGCTCTGATAGGAGCCTCATTCTCATGCAGTGAGACACTGCAGAGAAGCTAGTGCAGTGAAGGGGGTAAGAAGCAGAGCAATGGGCAGCAAAGTTGAAATATATATGTATATGAATATATACATATTGATTTATTTATACACATATTAACACATAACTATAAATGTATATAAGCATTTACATATACAGTGTACAACAGAAGTGAGTACACCCCTGGGCAATATGGCTTAAATATCAAATAATTAAAAATGGTATCACCTCTCAATAATTGTTTTATTTCTAAGTTGTCAAGTAGAGTATTTACTATTATAAACAATCAAAAACAAATACTTTAGAAAGATTATATTGAAAATACAGGCCCCAAAGTAGAAACTTAATGCAACAAAAGTGATTACACCTGTGGTCACTAATACACAAGTTAGATCACTGAAACAAAATTGAGTAAACCTATGATTTCAATTAGCCTAATTGCATGAGCAAAGTTACCAGAACAGTCTAATTTTTTGACCAATGGGCTGTGTTTATCTGCAAGTTTGCATCATGTCTCCACAAGGAAAAGAATTGTCAGAGGAATTGAAAAATATGATTGTGAGACTTCTCAAAGATAAAAAGGGATACAGAAAGATTGGTGACCAACTAAAAGTCAGTCAAAAAGCAGTTGCAGCACTAATCAGGAGGTATAGATCGATACACATAATGTCAACTTCTATGGATAGCATCCAAGGAAAAAACCCTTGCTTGCTCTTCGGCACAAAACTGCAAGATTAAACTTTGCTAAACAACATGAAAAGCCTGATGAATACTGGGAGCACATTATTTGGTAAGGTGGCCAGGACCAAGATACAATTTTTAGGCTCAGATGGGGTGCAGCATGTTTGGTGTGAACCTGGTCAGGATTATTACAGTGAATGCATAGTCCCAACAGTGAATCATGGAGGTGGGAGTGTGATGATATGGGGCTGTATGACTGCAAAAGGTGTTGGGGAGATGACATTTATAGATGGCACCATGAATACCTGCAATATACCAAAACACTGGCTGACAAGATTACTCCCAGTCTCCAAAAGTTTGGCAGAGGACAAATATTCCAGCATGATAACGAACCAAAGCACACTGCCAAAATCAGGAGAAACAAGTGAAAACTGTGACCTGGCCAAGTATGTCACTTGACTTGAATCCAGTAAAACACCTTTGGGGTATTTTAAAGAGAATGGTAGAGCAACACAACCCCTCCAGCAAAGAGCAGCTGAAAAAAAATTATCTCTGAAGAAGGGCAGAACATCTCTCCAGAAATTTGTACGACACTGGTTTCCTCCATGCCAAGGAGGATTGAGTCTGTCATCAAAAATAAAGGTGGACATGCAAAGTATTGAAAAAAATAAGAGTTGAATGTCAGTAATGAAAGATGCACTGACTTTTGTTGCATTGATTTCCTGCTTTGGGGCCGGTATTTTTGTTACAGTAAATCTAAACTTTTAGTTTTTAATTTTACATAAGAGCAAATACCCTATTGTAAAATGTAGACGTAACACAGTTACTGTTAGGTTATACAATCTTTGAATCATTTGACATTTAAGTTATATATTAGCGCTGCGGAATCTGTTGGCGCTCTACAAATAACCGATAATAATATTGCACAGGGGTGTACTCACTTATGTTGTATACTGTATATTTATAGTAATAACACAGTCTCCATAGACTGCTATGTATTGGCACTTTTCAGTGTTTTTTTTTTTTTTTGTCTAACACCCCACACACGCTCACTTTAAGGCCTTAAAGGAACGTCTAGACAAAAATAAACTTTCATGATTCAGATAGGGCATGTAATTTTAAAAACTTTCAAATGTACTTTTATCATCAAATTTTCTTTGTTCCCTTGGTGGTATTTTTGAAAAGCTAAACCTAGGTAGGCTCAAACTGATTTCTAAAACCGTTGAAAACCTCCTCTTAGCTCAGAGCATTTTGAAAGTTTTTCACAGTTAGACAGTACAAGTTGATATGTGTCTTATAGATAACATTGTGCGAGATTACATATGTGGTGCAGGCTTCATCACAACTGCTGAAACACGCATCGCCCGTAAATTCACCTTGCACATCGGGGAATCACCTAAACCACACCGGCAGTTCATATACTGCCGTAAGTCGGATAAACTGGCGATGTCCAGAAATGTGCGTAAATACACATTTATGGAGTCGCCAATGACTTACGGTAGTTTATATACTGCCGGTGCCTAAGAAAAAAAAAAAATGTTACATCACCCGTAAAAGTCCAACCCGTCTCCCAAAAAAAACCTGCCGACACATCAAAACCCCTATACCCACCATCAACCCACATCATATATAATAATAATAAATGTATTAACCTCTAAACCGCCACCCCTACAACGCAATATACCTAATAAATGGGATTAACTCCTAATCCGCCAACCACAACATCCCAAACAATTTAATAAATGTAATATCCCCTAATCCGCCATTCACCCACAATGCAAATAACCTAATTCAAGTATTAACCCCTATTCCGCCATCCTATCTAATTACACTATTAACCTCCAAACCACCATCCCCTCACAACGCAATAAACCTAATTAAACTATTAACCCCTAAACCGTCACCCCCCACAACACAATAAACCTATTTAAACTATTGACTCCTAAGCCGCCATCCCCCCACAACACAATAAACTTAATTAAACTATTAACCCCTAAACTGCCATCCCACGCAAAGCAAATAACTAATTTAATCACTAAGTCCCCTAACCTAACACCCCCTTAATTAACCCCAATTACATAAAATAAAAAAATACGTTAAAATTAAAATAAAACTTCCTAACATTACTTAACCCCTTAACGACATACGTTGTACCGGGTACGTCTTGCACAAACTGGTCTTTAAAGACCAGCGATGTACCCTGTACGATGTTGGGGTTGAAAGCGGCTGGAAGCGATCCTGATCGCTTTCTGCCGCTTTCCGGTTATTGCAGTAATGCCTCGATATTGAGGCATCACTGCAATAACATTTAGCCAATCTGATGCAGAGAGAGCCACTCTGTGGCCCTCTCTGCACCGGACATCGTTGGCCGCAATCGTTGGTGGGTGGGAGCAATCGTTGGTGGGTGGGAGCCAACGTGGGAGGCGGGTGGGCGGCCATCGGTGGATTACAGAATGCTGAGTTGGGCGGGATTGCGGGCGGGATCGCACGGCGGTGCGCACGGACACGTGCGGGTGCACGGGGGAGGTAGGCGGGCGCGTGCACGGGGAGGGAGCAGGTGGGAACCATTACAGTATGGAACAGAGTTTGTTTAAATTTAGAGGGAGAGAGGGGGGTATACAAATTGTAATCTAAATAATCTAAGTGATCTGGGAGGGGGTGGGGGTTTAGTTTTGGGGGGGGGGAAGCTACACTACAGAAAAGTGGGGGAAAAAAATTAAAAATATATATTTTTTTGTAAACTGGGTACTGGCAGACCTTTTATTTTAGTACTGGCAGACTTTCTGCAAGTATTTAAGATGGCGGGACAATTGTGGGGTGGGGGAGGGAAGAGAGCTGTTTGGGAGGGATCAGGGGGTCTGATGTGTCAGGTGGGAGGCTGATATCTACACTAAAGCTAAAATTAACTCTACAAGCTCCCTACATGTTCCCTAATTAACCCCTTCACTGCTGGGCATAAAACAGGTGTGGTGCGCAGTGGCATTTAGCAGCCTTCTAATTACCAAAAAGCAACGCCAAAGCCATATAAGTCTGCTATTTCTGAACAAAGGGGATCCATATACATGTCAAGGGATATTCAGGTATTCCTGACAGATATCAGGGTTCCAATGTAACTTGCGCTCATTTTGAAAAAAAGTGGTTTTGAAATAGCAAAGTGCTTCTTGTATTTATTTCCCTATAACTTGCAAAAAAAGCAAAGAACATGTAAATATTGGGTATTTCTAAACTCAGGACAAAAGTTAGAAACTATTTAGCATGGGTGATTTTTGGTGGTTGTAGATGTGTAACAGATTTTGGTGGTCAAAGTTAGAAAAAGTCTGTTTTTTTCCATTTTTTCCTCATATTTTATAATATTTTTAATAAAAAATTATAATATATGATGAAAATAATGGTATCTTTAGAAAGTCCATTTAGTGGCGAGAAAAAAAAGGTATATAATATGTGTGGGTACAGTAAATGAATAAGAGGAAAATTACAGCTAAACACAAACACCGCAGAAATGTAAAAATAGCCCTGGTACTTAAGGGAAAGAAATTGAAAAATGGCCTTGGTCATTAAGGGGTTAAAATAACCCATAGGATTTAACAAAAATGAATAATAATAATCTAAAATTACAAAAAATAACAAAAGTCTAAAATTACAGAAAAAAATAAACCAAGTTATCAAAAATTAAAAAATTAAACTAATCTAATACCCCTATAAAATAAAAAGCCCCCAAAAATAAAAAAACACCCCCTAATCTAACACTAAGGTACCAATAGCCCTTAAAAGGTCCTTTTGTATAGCATTACCTTAAGTTAAACAGCTCTTTTACCTCAAAAATACAAATTAACTCCTAAGAGTAAACCCCCCAAACCCACCAAACCCCCAAAATAAAAAAAACTAACACTAAAAATATCTAAGCTACCCATTGCCCCTAAAGGGGCATTTGTATGGTCATTGCCCTTTGAAAGGGCAATCAGCTCTTTTGCAGCCCATTCAAATAAAAAAAAAAATCCAAAATCTAATCTATTAGACATGTGAATTCATGTTTGGAAGAAACAAAGAAAATAACAAAAATTTAATTTTTGTTATTTTCGTTGCTTTGCCGAAAACTTATCTGACTGAAAATGAAAACCCCATAAAGAGAAAATAAATTTTTTATTTTCAGTTGGTGCATGCTGTTTTTATGATGCAAGCAGGCATTATCCAATGGATGCAAACCAAGAAGAAGCAGCAGAATAGATTGACAGTTTCTCTCAGCCTGTCAGGGGAAGCCTGTGATGTTTTCTAGCCAACCAGTATTCTCCGGGGAGAGAGGGAGGGAAGTGTAAGGGCGATTTTAAACTTATTACAGACTGCACAGGGGCTCAGATCTGTGTTATCCTTCACTGTGTTAGCAGCATAGTAATAATAGCTGCCTATTACTGAGTGACTGTGCCCACCCAGTTATACTATTTTAAAAAATTACTTATTGGACTTAAATATAGTATACTGTAGTATAGTACACTCCTTATCTTATTTGTCTAAGTTAAAATACAAGTTGTTTGTTTAAAAATGTGTTAAACCTTTTGTTGCATAGCTAAGCGATTGCTGGCATTGCACTTAGTAACCCAAATATTTTCTTTCATGATTCAGATAGAGCAAGAACATACATTTGTAAGCAACTTTTCATTTTATTTCTACTACCAATTTTGCTTCATTATCTTGGTATCCTTTGACGAAGGTACAGCAATGCACTACTTTGAGGGAGCTAGCAGAACAAATTGTTAAAGGAACAGTCAAGTCCATAAAAAACTTTCATGATTCAGATAGGGCAGATGATTCAGATAGGGCATGTAATTTTAAACACCACTAGAGGGCATTAGTTAATTTGTTTCATATAGATAACATTGAGCTCATGCACGTGAATTTACCATGGTGTCAGCTCTGATTGGCTAAAATGCAAGTCTGACAAAAGAACTGAAATAAGGAGGCAGTCTGCTGAGGCTTAGATACAAGGTAACTATAGAGGTAAAATATGTATTATTATAACTGTGTTGGTTATGCAAAAATTCTGGTGTTGACTGTCCCTTTAAGCCAATGGGCATAATTGTGAAGCCACAAATCATCCGCTAGCTCCCTTCCTGCTTCTGAGCCTCAGCCTACATATAGGTATGCTTTTCAACAACGGATACCAAGAAAAAGTTGCTAATTAGATAAAGGGCTAGATTACAAGTTGAGTTATAAATAAAAAAAATAAAAAAGTGATATTTGCACTTAACTTAGTAATACCAGCACATGCAAATGTGCGCTGGTATTACAAGTGAGGTGCAATGCGAACGCAACCTCGTGTTCACATTGCACAGAGGCATTGCTCTCACGAGAGGGTGCTTCCATAGCCGCGGCGAAGGGGGGGTATGTATATGTATATATATATATATATATATTTATATATGTGTGTGTGTGCTTAAAAAAAGTGGTCTTCTGTGTGAAGAATATAGGAATCTAAAGAATTCCTAACACCTTCGGCTTTAGTGCAGTTGTCAGGTTAGCTCGCAAGCTGTTTTTATCATCACGCCTCATGGAAATCTATGTGGAAAATGTCTTAGCACAGTTGCAGTATCCAAAGTCCTGAAGTTAGCTTGCGTCTGTCTTTCACTCGCAAGCTAACCTTTTACTTTCAAATTGCAATACACACGCTAATGCAGCATCAATATATTTTTACTTTGAGCGCAGTTAACGTGCAGGCGAAAATAATAATTTAGTGCGCAACTTGTAAGCTGGCCCATAATTGGGCATCTTGATTGTTTTATGTCCAACAGATAAACATTTAAAAACTCTGAAATAAAAATGGTTGCCAGTGTCTCTTTACCCCACTCCTCCACTTATGCTACTTTAACATACTGAAAGATTACTATATCCATACCCGTATATTGCCATTAGTAAGCTAACAATGGGTTAATACTTTTTGTATTACAATATCAGAGAAGTTCTCATCATCCCTGTAATAAAAAAAAAGTCTTGTTCATTATTTTTAGTATGTGTAAATTAACTTTCTTCAGCATCCAATTTGTCAAATCCAACACTATCAAATTAAGACATTAATTTCTAGTAGTTTTGGACAGTAAAAAATGTTGTTTTTAATTGAGCTCTGTAGCTTGGAGTAAACTCAGATAAAAAGTAATGTAAAACATTTTTGTTACAAAAATTAACACATTAGGTTCTGGGAGAGTAAAAAAATTCATAACAGTAAGAGAATTAAAGAAATGTTAGAGATAAATAACCTAGAAATAAATGGAATTTAACAAGAGTATTTTAAAAGCATGTGCTAATCTATTCATTGTATAATACTTGTCACAAATATTTCCTGGATTTAATTATTGTCATTGTCACTTGCTTTGTACCTTTGTGTTAAGGGTTTTTTAAAGGTATGGTAAATCCTAGAAATAATAGAAACAAACAAATACGGCGCTAAATGAGCTTGAGGGAATAACGATCAAGCTTACCCTATTTGTCAGTAGCCCCTATGTAACTATTATGGGTATGTATAGGCACAAATTTACAAATTAAATACAGAATGTGAAATATTAAAACAGGTACACAAATTATAATAGAATGTATAACTATCTCAATCTCTTAAGCTCCCAACGGAGGAGTATATGTCAGTCCCAATGTCCTTAATAGAAGTCCAAAGCACTTTGTAATTAATTGCACAGTCTCAAAAATAGCCCCAAACAGTGTTATCCAAGTTCGGTAAAATTGCACAATGTTCATATATTTATATAAGAGAACACTTAGCTGCACTCTTGCAAGAAGCTGTTAGGTTCCAAATGATGGGAGCTGTGGTTCTGATAGATTCCTCGATGTAGTGAGGTAAGCTGAACGAACAGGCAGAGCAGCCGGTGATTCACGGGACTCCCGCTATGTATGTCCCAAAGCGATCAGCTGTATAAGAGAAAAAAAGAAAACACAGCGCATCCGCGATTCACAGCATCGTTTTATTCATAACACACAGCTATAAAGGGACTGCTATATGCAATTGATCCATTACCGCTCTGTGAGACAAGGAGAAGTGTAACTCCAGGTGCTGCTGGTCGGCGTCCAGGTGATCCTTTCCGGTAACTACTACAGGCGGTCTTCTCATCAGCCAGTGTGCTAAGTGCTAGTTTTTATCCTTTATCTTGTAAGTGTGCCATTTTACGTGGAGCTGTGTGTTAAGAATAAAATGATGCTGTGAATCGCGGATGCGCTGTGTTTTCTTTTTTTCTCTTATGGTAAATCCTAGCGTTTCAAATACACCTTCATTTATCATTTTGAAAAAACGTATTGAAATTAAATGGTACCTTTATGTCACAGCAGCTTCACTGCTAATCTTAGCGCCTCTGGTGGCCTATAACTGCTGATTTTTTCAATGAGTTGTAGTTTCTAGCCAACTTCTTCTCTTAGCCAACAGCCATGCGAGCCTACAGCATAATGCCAATTTGCCTGTACTGTTTTTCTGATATTCTGTGGTTAACTTTTGCGTGCATCAGATTTTGTGCAAGTGCAAAAATTTTACTTTCAACTTTTAATATCAGTACTATCCAACACTTGCAAAAAGTTAACTTCTAGCAAAGTTAATGCTCGAGCGGGAGCGGTAACCACTTACTATGAAAACCATATATAAAAGAAAAGTATTATTTTAAAAGTTTAAATGTACTGGTTTATAAATGGTTGAGCTCAGGCACAATGTGGAGACAAAATGTTGTATCCCTCATCGAAGTGCCTTCGGACATGAAACAAGTAGGATTGTTAGTTGTTTGATGGCTGGTTATTTGTAAACCCTTTGTGCTGGATTCTTGTTTTTCAGAATTGATGTATAATGTATACATGTTCCTGCATTCACCACAGGCCTAATAACTAAAGTTATTGCTCTGCTATTTTCAGGTGAGTCACATTACATTTAATTAATCAACCACAATGAGGCCTACTTATCAAGCCGTCAACTTTCTTGCATTCGATGGCACCAATACGCTAGCCTGTCATCGCCTAATATCGCGGCCGCAAACCTGAATACGCTCTCCTTATTTATATAAAAAGCTGTAAAAAAGCTGTGCACCAAGTACGGGGCGATGAGCAGAGGACTGTTGTTAACTAACAGTTATCGATCTCGCTGCTATTCGGCTTTTTCCAAGCTTTATTTATACCCTGTCAGTAAACACCGCCACTATACTAACATGTTTAACTCCTATCCCGCCGCTCCCAGAGCCCACCGTAACTAAATAAAGTTATTAACCCCTATCCTGCCGCTCCCTGAGCCCACCGCAACTCTAATAAACATATTAACCCCTATTCCGCTGCTCCCTGACACCGCCGCAACTAACTAAATGTATTAACCCCTATCCCTCCGCTCCCGGAGCCCACCGCAACTCTATTAAAGGTATTAACCCCTATCCTTCCACTCCCGGAGCCCACCGCAACTAAATAAATGTATTAACCCCTAAACCCCTGGCCTCCCACATCACTACCACTTACTAAACCTATTAACCCCTAAACCGCCAGCCCTCCACATCACCATAAACTAAATTAACCTATTAACCCCTAAACCTAACAACCCGCTAAATTTACATTAAATATTAACTCATCCCTATCTTATAATAAATTAAAACACCTTTAGAATTAAATTAAACTATATTAAACTATTAATTAATCTACCCTAACTATTATACTAAAATTACATTAAACTATATAAAACTAATAATTAATCTACCCTAACTGTTATACTAAAATTACATTAAACTACAAATTAAATTAACTAAATTACATATTTAAACACCTAGCCCTACTCAAATAATTTAAATCGACTATTAAAAATTACAAAGTTACAAAAAACTAACAACTAAGTTACAAAAAATAACAAACACTAAGTTACAAAAAAAATAAACACTAAGTTACACAAAATAAAAAATAAATTATCAAATATTTAAACTAATTACACGTAATCTAAGAGCCCTATGAAAATAAAAAAGCACCCCCAAAAAAAAAAAAAAAAACCTAGCCTACAATAAACTACCAATAGCCCTTAAAAGGGCCTTTTGCGGGGTATTGCTCCAAATAAATCAGCTCTTTTACCTGTAAATAAAAATACAAGCAACCCCCCAACAGTAAAACCCACCACCCACACAACCAACCCCCCAAATAAAATTCGATCTAAAAAACCTAAGCTCCCCATTGCCCTTTAAAAGGCATTTAGCTCTTTTTCCATGCCCAAAGTCCCTAATCTAAAATTAAAAACCACCCAATAAACCCTTAAAAAAAGCCTAACACTAACCCCCGAAGATCCACTTACAGTTTTTGAAGACCCGACATCCATCCTCAATGAAGCGGCAGAAGTCCTCAGCGAAAAAGGCAGAAGTCGTCATCCAAGCGGGCCGAAGTCTTCATCCAAGCCAGCAGAAGTCTT
This sequence comes from Bombina bombina, assembly GCF_027579735.1. NCBI lineage: Eukaryota > Metazoa > Chordata > Amphibia > Anura > Bombinatoridae > Bombina > Bombina bombina. The sequence continues at coordinate 965,444,065 of NC_069499.1, forward strand.
CATCCAGACGGCATCGGCATCTTCTATCTTCAACCATCCGGCGCAGAGCATCCTCTTCAATCGACGTCTTCTTGAACAATGAAGTTTCCTTTAAATGATGTAATCCAAGACGGCATCCCTTAGATTCTGATTGGCTGATAGAATTCTATCAGCCAATCGGATTTAAGGTTGAAAAAATCCTATTGGCTGTTGCAATCAGACGATAGGATTGAGCTTTCATCCTATTGGCCGATCTAATCAGCCAATAGGATTGAACTTGCATTCTATTGGATATTCCAATCAGCCAATAGAATGTGAGCTCAATCCTATTGGCTGATAGGATCTGCCAATAGGATGAAAGCTCAATCCAATTGGCTAATTGCAAAAGCCAATAGGATTTTTTCAACCTTAATTCCGATTGGACCTGTTAAAAATTGTCAGATAGTGCCGAATTTGTATTCAGAACATCTGTAATGATGTAAGCAACGATCTGTGTTAGATTGAGACCGGCGGATCGTATGTTACGTCACAAATTTCAACTTTTGGCAGTCTGTAGGCTTTGATAAATGAGGCAAATCAAGCTGGCCACAATTACACTGCGGAATTCCAGCGTATTTGCGGTTGAAGGCTTGATAAATAGGCCTCAATATGTTAATTATATTAATTACACTCAGAATTCCATCACATATTCCACGGCATTGGGAAAAAATTGCCTCTTTTGCCTTTCATCCTGAAAGTTCTTCTGTGCTGTCAATGTTTACAGTTTTGGGCCTGTCTTCTAGAGAATGGAGCATGCTTGCAGGGTGTCACAGCCTCTGAAGAGATTCAGGGATGAGGAGTCCTCCAAGACTTCTTAGAAGCCTGCAAAATAGTTAAGTGGGAGGGAGGAGCTTCAGGAGTTTGTCCCCACTTCCCCTGGGGAGGGTGTCTCTCCCCCCCTTCCCGAGCCTGTCCTTGCAGGCCATTACATGGGTCGGGCTGTGGAGGGGTTGGAGAGGGGCCTTGTCCCTATCATGTGCTGTAAGCAGCTGCTTCTTTATTGTCTGAATTGGATAGTGAGGAGGAGATAGGGGTCACTACTAGATTAGGCCAAAGTTGGGGTTGGGGGAACAGTCGGTAGTGGGGTCTAGTAGTGCAGCCGCAGGAGTTTTGGCAGCATCTACCTCTGGGGTAGTGTCTGGGGCTCTGAGACCTTTGGAGGGTGATTCATCTCAGCCTGTCAGTGTGCGATTTCAGTTTAGTGGGGCGGTGGGGCAGAATCACGTGGGGCTAAATGAGCAGGAAAAAGGAGTGCTGGCTTGTCCTGGAGGCCAAGGTAAGAAAGAAGGTCCATGGGCAGGGACACAAGCCTGGGTTATGCAGCAAGGGTAGTCACATGAGCACAGGCAAGCTCTAATGCTGCATGCAGATTTACAATGATGGTCTGTGTATGAGAGTTTGCAAGTATATGTGGCATCTTCATTTGTTTCAGCCATGGCTGGGTGATGGATTTCTGATAAATCTGTTGACATTCATGTGCCTTTATCTTCTATGCAGAGGGGTGCTGATAGGGTTCTCCCAGCTAAAATTGTCTTCAAGTGGTCATCATATGATATTAGTAGGGTAGAGGTTGTTAATTCTCATAGGGGTGAAAGTCCAGCGTTGCCTGTTTTGGATGTTGTGCATGGTAGTGATATAGGTTTTAAGGTAAGCAGGATGGTTGATGCCTGGGGTATTAGGTAGCTTTAGGTAGCTTTTTGTGTTGGATGACTCCTAACTGAATAAACTTTTCACTGCACTGGCAACCTGGATGCAGTTCTTTCCTTTTTATTTCTCTTTCATATTAGGTACAACTGTTATGTTTAGCACACCTGCTGGTGCAACTGATGTGTGTGTGGGAGAAATGCACCCAGATGTGTCCCAGTCCCTTGGTGCTCCTTTTCCTGTACTCTCATTACAGATCAAGCAGAGTGATCCTCTATAAACCTGGATCAGACGTGATGGCAGCGGACTGCCCTGTAGGTTCTTCTTTGACACCGGGAGAGTCAGGATCACCAGGAGTAAGAAAGTTGGTGGATGCCTCCTTTTCTGCGGTGCATGGCGAGTCATCTGTGCCACACCCCACACATATGGTGTCACCACTTCTTCTTATAAGTCCAGTTCTGATAGTGAGGGACAAGCAGCTTAAGTGGTGGGCATAAGCCCATGTACCACATGATTAAAAAATTGGTGTATAGATAGGATTCACAGTCTTCTCAGAGTTAAACTATTAAGGCAGGGGGCATGTCAGATTTGGCTGCGGAGATGAGAGGGGGGCCTGCAGGGGAGGCAAGGGTTACACTTGCTCATCATGCTGCAGTTCGGTGCAATACCTATCTTTGTGTTGGGCATACTTTACATGTGCACTTAAAAACTAAGGTGATTAGGAAGATACAGGAGGTGAAATACACCAATATTTTTGATTTGTCAATGGAAGCCTACCACTTGAAAAAGATGGTGGATGACAGCACAGGGCCTAAAAAGGTTAAGCGCCCTGATTCATATGAGGAGACCAGTGTCAATCAAATGAACGTCATCAGGGTGGAATAAACTTGTGTTCCCACTTGTGATGTTGTCATGCTGGATGACAAACCCCAACTCCCTGTTAATCTTTTTACGTACTCCAGGTGCAGTTGCACACCATGTGTCTCCAATGCAACCTTGGGACAATGGTGAACCATCCAATCACAACACTGAGCAACCAAGTACTCACCCACCTAAGGTCAGCCATCATGATCTTAATTAAGTCCAAAGCTTGGACTGAATCTAAATCATTGCCCCCAAAATAAATACAAACAAACAACAAAGTATTAGCGCACATCCAAAATGAAACCACACTTATTTTGATATAAAGTCTGCAAAAATGCCTGTTTAAAACTCTATACTCTTAAATAATATTGGTATCTTAGTCACACAATATGGCAGTGTCATTAAGGCAGGCAGTGTAATTAAGGCTATATAAAGCCAGGCAGCCTCATTCAATGAGGCATAGAACCACAGAGTTGGAATTCTAAATTAGAATCAAAGGATTCAGCCCAGTAAGGTTAAAAATTTTTAGTGTTAGGACCAGTCTATTTTGGGACACCTTGTAAGTGGTGACTGGCTGAGCAGAATATGGCCATATTGTGTGACTAAGATCCCAATATTATTTAAGAGTATAGAGTTTTAAACGCTAATACTTTGTTGTGTGTTTGTATTTACTCTGGTCATTTTGGCAGCACTCCCACAATATGTAACCAAACCCCCATGTTTTATTTGTTGTACCCCCAAATAAATAATAACAACATTTGGTTTGTCCCAACATCTATGGGAGTCCTGAAGCAATGAGATAAGACTGGCCCAGTAAAGACCCCTACAACCTAGCCAGCACACTTAAGCTCTGAATGGATGAAATCCTAATTGTCCATCATCAGGAATAGCCAGCACCCTGATGACGTTCATTTGATTGACACCAGTCTTGATCTGTTTTAGACTATTAGTAAAGGGGATTTATTATTGGTTGTTTGAGTTCCCTATTGTTGGTGGCAAGAGCCCCCTAAGGGCAAAGTGGGTCTCTTGTGGCGTGTGGTCAGAGCTCAGGCTATTGACTAATCATTTAAGTGAGGGCCATTGAGGAGGGAGCAACGCCCCAAGGTCTGCCGATGCTTCTCTGGGTAAGCAGTGAGCTGAAGAGCTCAGTAGAACATCCTTGTTCCATGCAATTCACAGTATCTAGGCTCCGCCAAGTGAATGTTCCTGGGCCAGACCAGCTTTGCAGGTATTTTTAGTAATAGGGCCTGCTTGCTGTCATGTTGGCTACCTTTAAGGTTTAAAAGTTATTGGCCTTAACCCGAATATCTGGTTTTGTGTGCTTTGTTGAAAGTTCTGGTTTAGTTTTAGGTACATCCACAAAAGTAATATGGCCTTTAATACCTTATTTTATAGACATTTGGTTGAGCATAACACTAAACATATGTCTTAAAATAGTTTGAAAATAGGCACATACAGTACATGTACCCTCAATTTTAATATCTGAAAACAGATGCATTTCTGCTTTGTGAAATCAAATGAAAGACTGCAAATACATTTATATCAGTAATAAAGGTTCACATTTGAATCTGTACACTTGAGACACTTGCATGACTTACACTGTAGCATGATCATAGTTAGGGGAATAATAGAGCCTGGTCAACTAGGTAGCAATACAGCTTAATTACTTTCAAAGTCTAAGATCTTGAAATGTTTTATATATTAATTTTATTACAGCCAAGTGTAGTGTGGGTGCACAAGCCCCCCATGTGTCACTGACTGTTAGGAACAGTATGCAAGGCAAATGCTGGAGTGGAGGTGTTTGTAGGGTAGCAGATTTCCAAGTACCTATGGTAGCACTAACAATAAATACACCACTGATTGTAGAACAGTGATATATATTTAATTCACTTGGCATTAAACAGTTATATAAAAGGGTTGTTACTCTATCTACACATGCAGCTCAATCCTGAGGACCACCACATCTGTCACTTCAACCTATACCCCACTCAAGAGTGATTGCCAGGTTGTTGGGAAGCGGAAGTCGACACCTTTAGTGTTCCGCAGCTCTAGATGGTTAGTCACCTTACTTTCTGAGTTCTTTATGAGACTACCACTATACCTAGCTAAGCATGAATTCTACCCCTCCGTAATGATACATTGGCTCTCCAGTTTTGGGGCTGGGCACAGGTTTGAGCTATTATAGCCTTGGCACTGAACTACACGGGTAGTGGGTATGGTACATCATCTTACATGTTTCCAGTGATTACATTGTGTATTTGACTTCAACAGCATGAACACTTATTACACATCACAAGAGCACCTTTTTCAGCCATATAATTCAGCTATTTGGTAAATGCGTGTACACAGATTTAGCATTTTACTGCTATTGCTGCCTTTTCTTTTTGGGAGAGACTCCTGACACTCTACCGTTTATTAAGGAGAGACTATCCTAGATATGGCATATTCAGGATTTATTCTGTAAGTTTAAGGTGTTCTGGTATATTAAATGTCTTAGTATTTTCTCTATATTTTACATACACAGCAAATAATGTAATATAACCACTTGAAATGTTACTGGATATTAGTTCATTCATTTAAATCATGGGTTATTAGATAAGAGTGCTATACGTGGTCTCTTGCTTTCCTACTACTTCTATAGTTATATAAAAGGTCCTAAATCCTGGGGAACTTATTTCCTTTGGTCATTGTTACAAACATAACCCGCAGAACACTTTAGATTTTGCAGAGTTATAGTAAATTTTACTAAGAAGAAAATAGACTTATTGTAAAAAAAGTATACATCATTCATTCGGTACGGAAAATTCAGTCATACTGCAGCTCTGTTACTTAACCCTTTGATTGCCAGTTGCAGCAGTAAGTGCAATATGAACGCTTATACTCACTGTAGTCTATGTTTTACTATGAATGGGTTACATCTCTAAGAGCATTAAAATGTTAACACAATTTGTAGTTTCCACTGATAATGACATGCCAACGAATCCTAGTTATAATGAGGAAGAAATCTCCCTACAGCTACAGATGCAGACAAGTAAATGAAATGGTATCTTAATAATTACTGCGTGTAGAAAACGCAATTGCACATTCTAACATCTCACTAATAGTCCTTCAGCTTGTCACCAACTGATAAAAGGTGAGATTTAGCTAGTCACACATAATATTTTTTCATACACTTTTACAAAAGAGAAGTGAGAAAGTAAAGATTTGATTGTTTCATATCCTGTTGGCATATTATTTCATATTTAAAGAATTATGAAACAATAATATAAGTATAGCCAAAAGTAATCATTGTCAAACTTATTTCAATATTATTATATAACAGAGTTATCAGAAATGTATGTTTATACAGGGCAACAATAATTATGTAATGAATAATATTGGTAATAAACTATTTCCATTTCCACCTTAAAGTGAAGGTCCATTTTGATGAATTAGTGCCCGGTTTTTAATAAACCTATTAAAAAACAAGGGCACTTTAATTCATCAAAATTGACATTTCACTGTTTTCTTCAAAAACTGGAAAAAATGCTTTGCATAGTTGTCTTTGACTGTAGAAATTAGACATAAGGTCATTGTTGGCCTTGGTGTACATATTCATGAATCATTATGTGTTATTTAAGTCTCCTACAATTTAAATGAGAAAAAAAGTCATAAAATAATATTTTTAATTTGGTGACTCAACATCTGTAAATCTCCGGTGGCTTATATATCTAATAAGACAATATTTAATAACTGGTGCTTATTGTGTGAAAATATTACAAGCGGAACACAAAAGTTACAAATGGATCGCTAGCCTTGCTCAAGCATAATCATTACCACTTCTATTTTTGCTCTCTACAGTCCAAGATACCTTTTTATCTCTCTAGTGATAGTCCTGGGAGCGTGGTATTGTGGATTGTGCTTAAGCACAACATTTATTTAGCACTTGTAATTTGAGTGCAATATGTGCACTAATAGCACTACCTGGCCTGTCCAATAAATGTTTAGGGTCCACTAACAAAGTTTAACATTAAGATGTTTTGGTTATGTCCACTTGTAATAGCAGATTATGATTCTTTACACAAGACTGCATAAAATAAAATATATACGCCTAGATTACGAGTTTTGCGGTAACAGGTGTGCGGTGCTAACAAGCTTTTTTTTTCTAACGCTACCTTAAGATAATGCTGGTATTACAGGTTTTTTTCAACCCAGCGTTAGCCGCAAAAAGGTGGGCGTAGAGCAAAATTTTGCTTCACATCTCACCTCAATACCAGCGCTGCTTACGGTAGCGGTGAGCTGGCTAAACGTGCTTGTGCACGATTTCCCCATAGGAAACAATGGGGCTGAGCCGGCTGAAAAAAAACCTAACACTTGCAAAAAAGCAGCGTCCAGCTCCTAATGCAGCCCCATTGATTCCTATGGGGAAAGTAAATTTATGTCTACACCTAACACCCTAACATGAACCCAGAGTCTAAACACCCCTAATATTACATTTATTAACCCCTAATCTGCCGCCCCGACATCGTCACCACCTACATTATAATTATTAACCCCTACTCTGCCACTCCGGATACCCCTACATCGCAGAACCCAGGATGGCGTCCCTTCAATTCCGATTGGCTGATAGAATCCTATCAGCCAATCGGAATTAAGGTAGGAAAAAGCCAATAGAATGCAAGCTCAATCCTATTGGCTGATTGGATCAGCCAATAGGATTGAACTTCAATTCTATTGGCTGATTGCATCAGCCAATAGGATTTTTCCTTTTTACCATAATTATGATTGGCTGATAGGATTCTATCAGCCAATCAGAATTGAAGGGACGTCATCTTGGATGACATCACTTAAAGAAACCTTCATTCTTCAGTCGCGGTTGGATGGAAGAGGATGCTCCGCTTCGGATGTCTTCAAGATGGACCCGTTCCCCTCCGGATGGAAGAATATAGAAGATGCCGCCTGGATGAAGACTTCTGCCGGTCTGGATGTCCTCTTCTGGCCGGATCGGATGAAGACTTTTGCCCCTCTGGAGGTCCACTTGTGCCCGGCTGGGTGAAGACGTCTCAAGGTAGGGAGATCTTCAAGGGGGTAGTGTTAGGTTTTATTAAGGGGGGATTGGGTGGGTTTTAGAGTAGGGTTGGGTGTGTGGGTGGTGGGTTTTAATGTTGGGGGGTATTGTATTTTTTTCCAGGTAAAAGAGCTGATTACTTTGGGGCAATGCCCCGCAAAAGGCCCTTTTAAGGGCTATTTGTAATTTAGTATAGGGTAGGGATTTTTTTTATTTTGGGGGGCTTTTTTTATTTTATTAGGGGGATTAGATTAGGTGTAATTAGTTTAAAAAACTTGTAATTATTTTTTTATTTTCTGTAATTTAGTGTTGTTTTTCGTACTTTAGTTTATTTAATGTAATTGTATTTAATAGTAGGTAGTTTAGGTAATTCATTTAATTATAGTGTTGTGTTAGGTGTAATTGTAACTTAGGTTAGGATTGATTTTACAGGTAAATTTGTCTTTATTTTAACTAGGTAGTTATTAAATAGTTAATAAATATTTAATAACTATTGTACCTAGTTAAAATAAATACAAACTTGCCTGTAAAATAAAATTAAACCCTAAGCTAGATACAAATTAACTATTAGTTATATTGTAGCTATCATATGGTTTATTTTATAGGTAAGCATTTAGTTTTAAATAGGAATAATTTATTTAATTGTAGTAATTTTATTTAATTTTAATTAAATTATATTTAAGTTAGGGGGGGTTAGACTTAGGGTTAGACTTAGGTTTAGGGGTTAATACATTTAATATAGTAGAGGCGACGTTGGGGGCAGCAGATAAGGGGTTAATAAATGTAGATAGGTGTCGGTGATGTTAGGGACGGCAGATTAGGGGTTAATCAAATGTAACTAGTGTTTGCGAGGCGGGAGTGTGGCGGTTTAGGGGTTAATATATTTATTAAAGTGACGGAGATGTCCGGTCGGCAGATTAGGGGTTAAATCATTTATTTAAGTGTTTCCGATGTGGGGGGGCCTCGGTTTAGGGGTTAATAGGTAGTTTATGGGTGTTAGTGTACTTTGTAGCACTTTAGTTAAGAGTTTTAGGTTACGGCGTTAGCCCATAAAACTCTTAACCACTGACTTTTAAATGCGGTAGGAGTCTTGACAGGAGAGGGTCTACCGCTCACTTCTTCCAAGACTCGTAATACCGACGTTATGAAAATCCCATTAAAAAGATAGAATACGCAATTTACGTAAGGGGATTTGCGGTAAGTTCGAGTCACGGAAGAAAAGCGAGCGGTACACCTGTACCTGCCAGACTCGTAATACCAGCGGGCATTAAAAAGTAGCGTTGGGACCTCTCAGCGCTGCTTTTTAAGGCTAACGCAAGACTCGTAATCTAGCCGATATATTGCACTCCACTTGTAATCTAGCCTTATTATGGGTCTGTTGGGGCAGAACTATTTAAACCACCAGTGGGAGTAAACTAAGAGTAACCTGCTTATTTGATTTTTCTGCTACAAAACATTCCCTGGAAATTGTTCTTGAACGTTGGCAATTGAGCAAGTGCATATGGCGGGGCAATTCTAAAATTTAGAATTTCATGTTTCTAGCGAAAGTTTCTGAAATGTTAAATATCAAACAGGGATAGGTGGGGCAGTTGGGAATTACTATTTTCATCGAATAGACATCAATTTGTGTTAGTAAGGAATTAATAATAAACTCTTAGGGAATTTAGGTATTCTAAGAAACAAGCTTAAAAGGAACATGAAAACCATTTTTTTTCTTTCATAATTTAGAAAGAGCATGCAATTGTAATCAACGTTCTAATTTACTTCTAATATCTAATTGGCTTCATTCTATTAATTTCCTTTTTTGAGAAGCATATATAAATAGGCTCAATAACTAATGATTTATAGCTGCAAATAGATGCCTAGTGTGACTGGCTCATCCATGTGCATTGCTATTTCTTCAACAAAGGATATCTGAAGAATGAAGCAAATTAAAGGGACAGTCAACACCAGAATTTTTGTTGTTTAAAAAGAAAGATAATCCCTTTATTATCCATTCCCCAGTTTTGCATAATCAACACTGTTATAGAAATACACTTTTTACCTCTGGGATTACCTGGTATCTATGCCTCTGCAAACTGCCCCCTTATTTCAGTTCTTTTGACAGACTTGCATTTTAGCCAATCAGTTCTTACTCCAGGGTAACTTCACGTGCATGAGCTCAATGTTATCTATATGAAACACATGAACTAATGCCCTCTAGTGGTCAAAATGCATTCAGATTAGAGGCAGTCTTCAAGGTCTAAGAAATTAGCATACAAACCTCCTAGGTTTAGCTTTCAACTAAGAATACCAAAAGAACAATGCAAAATCGGTGATAAAAGTAAATTGGTACGTTGTTTAAAATTACATTCCCTATTTAAATCATAAAAGTTTTTTTTGGACTTGACTGTCCCTTTAAATAAAAGAAGAAAATTGGAATTTTGCTTAACATTGTATTCTCTGTCTGAATCATGAAAAATTTTGGGTTTCATGTTACTTTAAAGGGACAGTAAACACTAAAGCCAATTTTACATACTGTAGTTGCCAATAATCCTCATTTGTAAAATGATAAAATAATTGGATTACAATATCCCGCTTTGGCTTTCATTTAATATACAGTATAACATCTTTTGTATTACATTTTACCAGATTGCAAAGAAAAGCTGGCAGCTGATAAATGGGCCTATTTGACATAAACAATGCATACATTGTGTGGCTGCAGGTTAGGGACCCAGGTGGGAAGACACCTTGACGTGGTCCTGGACAGGGCCATCTTTAATATTGACTGGACCCTGGGCAAACATTTTATTGCCCCCCCCCCCCCCTCACCCATGCAATTACGCTCTCCACCTCAACATCCCAAAAAAACAACTAAATCGGTTTATGGGCTAATCATTTAAAAAAATATGAAATAAATTGCAATATGTGAGATTGGACCTAAGCAGTACTAATAAGTAAATAAATATATAAATTCCTCCACTGTGGATTAATTAATTTACTAATTAATTGTTTACATAAATATTTAATAAGATGCATAGCATCACATAGTAAAAATCTGTGGCGGACCTAATGTCTACAGAGCCCCGATGCAAGAATTTATTTTGGGCCCCCCTGAAAGCATCTCACCAGTTTTGGGATATTCACTACATATTTATTGTTTAGACAGACACTGTACAGCAAAATTATCACTTTCATAAATACCAAGTGGAATCTCTAACATAACAAACTCCCCTAACCCATAAACACACACTCTCCAGTGCATACACATATACATGTACACACAAACACAATCTCCAGAGCATACACATGCACACACAAACACACACTACAGAGCACACACTCTACATAATCATATACATGTACATATACAAACACTACATACATTCTTATACACACACACATTTTACAGCATACATAATAATATAACCAGACTTGGTATAACAAACAGCACACGTTAAATAAACAACAACTAAATGGCATCTCACAGAATTCATTTAGATGGGGTGTTTTTTTATTTCCAATGAAAGTGGAAAAGGCTCTAGTAATCTGTACTGGGGCCAATATTAAAAATACAAGTATGTGTACACTGTGCAGTATACTGAGATGTGTCTGACCTGTAAGGGGAATTCTGATATTTGGGGAGAACAAGATTAACTATGGATCATCTAAGCAATCAAGTTGATGCTTTTGAATGTGATTCTGGTGCGAGATTAGCTGGTTAAAGAGATTAAAGGCAGCCAACAGGAGCAAACCAAGGTTTAGACTGAGGAGGAAGCATGGAGGTGCAGACAAATATAAGTTTACTGACTGGAACAGCAGAACTACTATGGGAAGCTCTAAAATCTGAGACAGAGAAAAAATCTATAAAAATAAACCTTACCTTAATGTGTATCAGCATGACACTATACATCAGCCACAGCAGCATACGTCACTTCTATGCTAGGAACAAGTTCCCTCTCACCCTGCACTAGATGCTGCATAGGTGGAGTGGCGTGTGTGCACTCACTTACGGCTAGATTTAGAGTTTGTCGGTAACGACCCGCGTAGCTAACGCTGGCTTTTTTCTGGCCGCACCTTTTAAATAACTCTGGTATTGAGAGTTCACAGAATGGCTGCGTTAGGCTACAAAAAGGGAGCGTACAGGCATATTTAACGCCACTGCAACTCTCGATACCAGAGTTGCTTACGGACGCGGCCAGCTTAAAAAACGTGCTCGTGCACAATATCCCCATAGGAAACAATGGGGCTGTTTGAGCTGAAAAAAAACCTAACACCTGCAAAAAAGCTGCGTTCAGCTCCTAACGCAGCCCCATTGTTTCCTATGGGGAAACACTTCCTACGCCTGCACCTAACACTCTAACATGTACCCCGAGTCTAAACACCCCTAACCTTACACTTATTAACCCCTAATCTGCTGCCCCCACTATCGCTGACCCCTGCATATTATTTTTAACCCCTAATCTGCCGCTCCGTACACCCCCTCCACCTACATTATCCCTATGTACCCCTAATCTGCTGCCCTAACATCGCCGACCCCTATATTATATTTATTAGCCCCTAATCTGCTGCCCACAACGTCGCCTCCACCTAACTACATTTATTAACCCCTAATCTACCGACCGGACCTGAGCGCTACTATAATAAATGTATTAACCCCTAATCCGCCTCACTCCCGCCTCAATAACCCTATAATAAATAGTATTAACCCCTAATCTGCCCTCCCTAACATCGCCGACACCTAACTTCAATTATTAACCCCTAATCTGCCGACCTAATCTCGCTGCTACTGTAATAAATGGATTAACCCCTAAAGCGAAGTCTAACCCTAACACTAACACCCCCCTAAATTAAATATAATTTAAATCTAACGAAATAAATTAACTCTTATTAAATAAATTATTCCTATTTAAAGCTAAATACTTACCTGTAAAATAAACCCTAATATAGCTACAATATAAATTAGAATTATATTGTAGCTATTTTAGCATTATATTTATTTTACAGGTAACTTTGTATTTATTTTAAACAGGTACAATAGCTATATAGTTAAGAACTATTTAATAGCTAAAATAGTTAAAATAATTACAAAATTACCTGTAAAATAAATCCTAACATAAGTTACAATTAAACCTAACACTACACTATCAATAAATTAATTAAATAAAATACCTACAATTACCTACAATTAAACCTAACACTACACTATCAATAAATTAATTAAATACAATTCCTACAAATAAATACAATTAAAAAAACTAACTAAAGTACAAAAAATAAAAAAGAACTAATTTACAAAAAATAAAAAAATATTTACAAACATTAAAAAAATTACAACAATTTTAAACTAATTACACCTACTCTAAGCCCCCTAATAAAATAACCCCCAAAATAAAAAAATGCCCTACCCTATTCTAAATTACAAAAGTTCAAAGCTCTTTTACCTTACCAGCCCTGAACAGGGCCCTTTGCGGGGCATGCCCCAAAGAATTCAGCTCTTTTGCCTGTAAAAAAAACATACAATACCCCCCCCCAACATTACAACCCACCACCCACATACCCCTAATCTAACCCAAACCTCCCTTAAATAAACCTAACACTAAGCCCCTGAAGATCTTCTTACCTTGTCTTCACCATGCCAGGTATCACCGATCGTTCCAGGCTCCGAAATCTTCATCGAAGCCCAAGCGGGGGCTAGACATCCATCATCCGACGGCTGAAGAAGTCCACAAGAGGGTCCAAAGTCTTCATCCTATCCGGGAAGAAGAGTAGATCCGGACCGGCAACCATCTTCTTCCAAGCGGCATCTTCTATCTTCATCCGATGAGGACCGGCTCCATCTTGAAGACCTCCATCGCGGATCCATCCTTCTTCTCTGACGACTTCCCGACGAATGACGGTTCCTTTAAGGGACGTCGTCCAAGATGGCGTCCCTCGAATTCCGATTGGCTGATAGGATTCTAACAGCCAATCGGAATTAAGGTAGGAAAATTCTGATTGGCTGATGGAATCAGCCAATCAGAATCAAGTTCAATCCGATTGGCTGATCCGATCAGCCAATCAAATTGAGCTCGCATTCTATTGGCTGTTCCGATCAGCCAATAGAATGCGAGCTCAATCTGATTGGCTGATTGAATCAGCCAATCGGATTGAACTTGATTCTGATTGGCTGATTCCATCAGCCAATCAGAATTTTCCTACCTTAATTCCGATTGGCTGATAGAATCCTATCAGCCAATCGGAATTCGAGGGACGCCATCTTGGATGACGTCTCTTAAAGGAACCGTCATTCGTCGGGAAGTCGTCGGAGAAGAAGGATGGATCCGCGATGGAGGTCTTCAAGATGGAGCCGGTCCTCATCGGATGAAGATAGAAGATGCCGCTTTGAAGAAGATGGTTGCCGGTCCGGATATACTCTTCTTCCCGGATAGGATGAAGACTTTGGACCCTCTTCTGGACTTCTTCAGCCATCGGATGATGGATGTCTAGCCCCCGCTTGGGCTTCGATGAAGATTTCGGAGCCTGGAACGATCGGTGATACCTGGCATGCTGAAGACAAGGTAGGAAGATCTTCAGGGGCTTAGTGTTAGGTTTATTTAAGGGGGGTTTGGGTTAGATTAGGGGTATGTGGGTGGTGGGTTGCAATGTTGGGGGGGGGTATTGTATGTTTTTTTTACAGGCAAAAGAGCTGAATTATTTGGGGCATGCCCCGCAAAGGGCCCTGTTCAGGGCTGGTAAGGTAAAAGAGCTTTGAACTTTTGTAATTTAGAATAGGGTAGGGCATTTTTTTATTTTGGGGGTCTTTGTTATTTTATTAGGGGGCTTAGAGTAGGTGTAATTAGTTTAAAATTGTTGTAATTTTTTTCTAATGTTTGTAAATATTTTTTTATTTTTTGTAACTTAGTTCTTTTTTATTTTTTGTACTTTAGTTAGTTTATTTAATTGTATTTATTTGTAGGAATTGTATTTAATTAATTTATTGATAGTGTAGTGTTAGGTTTAATTGTAGGTAATTGTAGGTATTTTATTTAATTAATTTATTGATAGTGTAGTGTTAGGTTTAATTGTAACTTAGGTTAGGATTTATTTTACAGGTAATTTTGTAATTATTTTAACTATTTTAGCTATTAAATAGTTCTTAACTATTTAATAGCTATTGTACCTGGTTAAAATAAATACAAAATTACCTGTAAAATAAATATAAATGCTAAAATAGCTACAATATAATTATAATTTATATTGTAGCTATATTAGGGTTTATTTTACAGGTAAGTATTTAGCTTTAAATAGGAATAATTTATTTAATAAGAGTTAATTTATTTTGTTAGATTTAAATTATATTTAATTTAGGGGGGTGTTAGTGTTAGGGCTAGATTTAGCTTTAGGGGTTAATCCATTTATTACAGTAGCGGCGAGATTAGGTCGGCAGATTAGGGGTTAATAATTGAAGTTAGGTGTCTGCGATGTTAGGGAGGGCAGATTAGGGGTTAATACTATTTATTATAGGGTTTTTGAGGCGGGAGTGAGGCGGATTAGGGGTTAATAACTTTATTATAGTAGCGGTGAGATCCGCTCGGCAGATTAGGGGTTAATAAGTGTAGGCAGGTGGAGGCGACGTTGAGGGGGGCAGATTAGGGGTTAATAAATATAATATAGGGGTCGGCGGTGTTAGGGGCAGCAGATTAGGGGTACATAGCTATAATGTAGGTGGCGGTGCTTTGCGGTCGGCAGATTAGGGGTTAATTATTGTAGGTAGCTGGCGGCGACGTTGTGGTGGGCAGGTTAGGGGTTAATAAATATAATATAGGGGTCGGCGGTGTTAGGGGCAGCAGATTAGGGGTACATAAGTATAACGTAGGTGGCGGTCGGCAGATTAGGGGTTAAAAAAATGTAATTGAGTGGCGGCGATGTGGGGGGACCTCGGTTTAGGGGTACATAGGTAGTTTATGGGTGTTAGTGTACTTTAGAGTACAGTAGTTAAGAGCTTTATGAACTGGCGTTAGCCCAGAATGCTCTTAACTACTGACTTTTTTCTGCGGCTGGAGTTTTGTCGTTAGATTTCTAACGCTCACTTCAGCCACGACTCTAAATACCGGAGTTAGAAAGATCCCATTGAAAAGATAGGATACGCAATTGACGTAAGGGGATCTGTGGTATGGAAAAGTCGCGGCTGAAAAGTGAGCGTTAGACCCTTTCCTGACTGACTCCAAATACCAGCGGTAGCCTAAAACCAGCGTTAGGAGCCTCTAACCCTGGTTTTCACGGCTACCGCCAAACTCTAAATCTAGGCCTTATTCTTCCCACTGACACCTTTCTACAAGCACTGTTCCCCTAACAAACATCATCATCTTCATCTGAGGGCCACAGCAAAAAGAACAGGGCTAAGGGGACAAGCAGCCTGGATGCTGTCTGTCCAAGACTGCATGGATACAGTGTGAGATGAGTTATACAGCCTCAAGACTGGAGAGAGCAGTGTGTGCAGCTGTACAGATGTTCAAATCCTCATGTGCCTGCCGCTCCAGCTTTCTGCTGCATGCGCCTACAGTTAGCCCTACCCTGAACAATCCCCACCACCAGAACAGTTACCTTGAAACAGTGGTAAACCCAGCAGGACCTTTTCTGATGCAGTGGGATTGACTGAGTTAGGGCTTAGCATTTAGTGCTGCACAGTGCACACCTAAAACAGCACATGGAACTAGCTTGGCATGTCACATGACACCGGCACCGGCTTGGCATGTCACATGACACCGGCACAAATAAATATAAGCAGAGAACTTTTGACTGTGACAGTATTAGGACTGACTGTGTGTGCCCCCCATGTCACATGACACCAGCAGTCTGGCATGAGCCAAAAGAAACATTTTTTTTAGGACTCTTGGGCCCCTCAACAAAAACTGGGTCCTGTGTTAAAGACGGCCCTGGTCCTGGACTTAAACCTGTTGGCGCCAAATGCAACTAACTCTTCCATTTATGCTTTTAAATAACACTGTGTGCTTGCAGGAGAGTGCCAAACTTTCTGTGTGTTGTGTTGATGATTTGATTTGTCAGTTTCCCTATAATCTTTGCACCCAGGCTGGACAGGGGTTAACTGCTTGTTTTGCTGGAATCTGTACAGCTACCTGTAAGTATTACATTGACATAGGGTATGTACATGGTCCAATCTGAAAGTGCAGTCCATTTCTGTGTTAAAGGTACATGAAACCCAAAAATGTTCTTTAATGGTTCAGATAGAGAATACAATTTTAAACAACTTTCTAATTTGCTTCTATTATCTAATCTATTTCATTCTCTTGGTATCATTTGTTGAAGGAGCAGCAATGCACTACTAGTTTCTAACTGAACACATGGGTGAGCCAATCACATTCAATATATATATGCAGCCACCAATCAACAGCTAGAACCTAGTTTCTCTGCTTCTCATGAACTGGCCTAGATAGACCTTTCAGCAAATGATAACAAGAGAAGGAAGCAAATTAAATAATAGAAGTACATTTGAAAGTTGTTTAATATGTATTCTCTATCTGAATCATGAAAGAAAAATTTTGGGTTTCATGTCCCTTTAAGTATGTGTCTATTGAAATTACACAGGTCTGTATCGCCCCTGCTGGCTCTCAGTTTATTTGTTTGTTTGTTTGAAAGCATCCATTTTGTGGCTACAGATAAGAGAACAGGTGGTAAGAGAACTTAATGTGGTCCTGGGCTTAGCCCCTTAATGACCACAGCACACCCTGTATGTCTCTGGTTAAGGTATTTTCTGCTTTGCAATCAGCCAATAGGATTGAGCTTGCATTCTATTGGCTGTTCCAATGTTGGGGGCAGCAGATTAGGGGTTAATAAGTGTAGGTAGGTGTCAGCGACGCTGGGGGTGGCAGATTAGGGGTTAATAAGTGTAATGTAGGTGTCGGTGATGTCAGGGGTGGCAGATTAGAGATGTTTAGACTCTTGGTTTATGTTAGGGTGTTAGGTGTAAACATAACTTTTCTTTCCCCATAGGAATCAATGGGGCTGTGTTACGGAGCTTTACGCTCCTTTATTGCAGGTGTTAGACTTTTTTTTAGCCGGCTCTCCCCATTGATGTCTATGGGGAAATCGTGCATGAGCACATAAAACCAGCTCAAAAGCAGTGCTGGTATTGGAGTGCGGTATGGAGCTCAATTTTGCTCAACGCTCACTTATTGCCTGCTAACGCCGGGTTTGTGAAAACCTGTAATAGCAGCGCTATAGGGAGGTGAGCGGTGACAATAACTTGCAAGTTACCACCTAGCCGCTCATAACGCAAAACTCATAATATAGCCGTTTGTTAATGGAAATTGTACAGCTGTCTGTAAGTATTCAAGGCTGTAGGTTTTACAGTGACTTAGGATATGTACCCAATCCAGGCTGCATGTGCAATCCATTTCCTTGATATAGAGATTTTTTTATATATATATATATATATATATATATATATATATATATATATATATATATATATATATATATATAAGCATTAAAAATTGGTAAAGCACTCCAGGTAACCTTTGGACAAATCTGTTGATGCCCAGAGTGCTCAGTAAGAGTACATCTATTTATCAAAAACAGGACGGCACTCGCTGGGTCTAAATCCACACAGATTTAATAAAGATATAAAGTTTCGGGGTCTCTCCCTTTGTCAAATAAACAAACACCCACAGTGTGTGAACTTACCCCTCCTTATGTACAGACATTAGACAGTGTGAGCGTGCGGCGCTGCCGACAGCATCTGGTAGTGTCTCCTCCCCCAACACAGTTGCGCTAAGTAACTTCCATAGCCATAGCAACATGACACTTGTTCAGCAGCATCTGCGAAAAAAAAGTGACAGATTAAGGCTTAACAACAGGGCATAATTGAAACATGTTGATGCAGGTTATTAGACTGTCTTATGTGCTATAATATAGCGCAGTATATACTGCATATCTAAACATGATGATCAATATAACCATCGTATCACTTGTAAGTGAAAATACCAGCATATAGTGAATAACACAAGCACTGACATATGTGAGATGGCAATTTAAATAGATAAAAACATTGGAAGAAATGCATTGCAAAACAGTCCTATTTATAAACAAAAAGCAATATGAAGCATTAATCTGAAAATTCATAAAAATTCATTAGCAATGATAAGCGTATGTTCAATGAGAAATTCATTAGGGAGATATAATTATGAGAATTCTCATGCAAGAATAACTCTTTAGAAAAAAATTGCTCTTTAGAAAAAGTTGCTTCTAGAAAAAATTGCTCCAAGTAAAAAATTCTATTAGAAAAAATTCTATTAGAAAAAATTTGCTCTTGGAGAAAATTCGCTCCCAGGAAAATTCTCTCCAAGATAAATTCTCTCCAAGATAGAAACTCGCTCTCAGAAAAAAAATCTTTGCCCTCAGAGAAAATTCTGTAAAGAGGTTTTATGCTCTGAAAGTAAAAAACTCATATAAGAGGAGTAATCTAATTGCTCCAACAAGTGTTCCTGCTCAGGGAAAAAGAGGTTAAGCAAAAAAATTTCAAAAACACTACATTACAGTGCTTTAAAGTGGCTTAAACCATATCCATGTTTGGTCTTATTCACTTGGGGATAGTTCACAGAGAGCAGTGCCAGTCCAAGTTAATATTACGTCCTTGGGGAGTCATTGTGCCCAAGGTATGGATCCATCTTGCTTCCCGTTGGAGAAGCAATTTGGCTCTATCTCCTCCCCGTGTTAGCGGTGGTATATGATCAATTATGATGTATTTTAGGTCTTTGATGGTATGTTTGGCCTCTGCGAAATGCCTGGCCTCCAGATGATCCGAGTCTCCTTTTTCTATGGCCTTCTTGATTGCAGACCGGTGGTTGGCCATTCTGGTCCTGAGATCATCTACAGTCTTCCCGACATAAAAAAGACCACAGATGAAGTGTAGAAGATAGATGATAAATGTAGTGGTACAGGTTACTCTGAATTTTATAGGAAATTTCTTTGTTCGGTAAGGATGGTTAAATGTGCTGCCTGTGGTCAACCCATTACAGGTTGTGCAGCCCAGACATCTAAAACAGCCTGCTTTATTCTGTAACCATGTATCTTTTGTATAACAGTTTCTCGGATCTGTTTTTATCAATCTGTCCCTTAAAGGGTGAGCTCTCCGATATCCCACTTTCGGGGGGGGGGGGGGGTCCATCTTCTGGAAGGGTAGATCTTTGTCTGACGATAAAAGTGACCAGTTCTTTCTTAATTCCTGCACGAAGTCATTTTTTCCCAGTGTAAATGTACGTGTAGTGATAAAGGTCATTTTCTCATCCTCATTGGAATATTCTTTAGTTCATAGAACATCTTGTTGGGTCAAGTGGAAAACTCTGTCTTTACATTCCTTCAATACATCTTTTTGATAACCCCTCTGTCTGAATTGTTCTTCCATTTCCACTAGTTGTTTAGTTTTCAGCAGTTAAGAAAA
The DNA here is from genome assembly GCF_027579735.1 of Bombina bombina. Taxonomy (NCBI): domain Eukaryota; kingdom Metazoa; phylum Chordata; class Amphibia; order Anura; family Bombinatoridae; genus Bombina; species Bombina bombina. The sequence goes on from NC_069499.1 coordinate 965,464,059, forward strand.
AGCAACAAGAAAGAGGCGCCAATGGTGCAGGTCAATGGAGATTTTTGGTATAACAAACATGTGCGAACACTAGGTACTCACAATATGAGAAGGCACTCAGTTGTGCCGGTGGACACAGGCTGGGTTTTAACAGCAATCCAGCTGGCTGAACTGGGAGGCAGCTCTCTATCAGCATCCAGTGGAAGGAAATCTAAAAAGTAAAAGTAGGAATAGAGGCGCCAATGGTGCAGGTAAATGGTGGTACAGGTATCACTAATAGCCCAGTGTACACAGGGTACTCACATTTATGGAAGGCACTCACTTGTACCTATAGAGACAGGCTGGATTTTAGCAGCAATCCAGCTAGCTGATCCAGGGTGAGCTGGCTGGTTCGTGGGTGTGTAGAGTGTTGGTACTCTAAAGTAGCATAGCAGGGCGGTACCATATATAACACTGAGAGTGGATTTATATAAAATAAATGAATTTATTTAAAACATATAAAAAGGTTTACCACTCAAAGAATATAATTGGTACATCAGGAATACATGCGACGCGTTTCTCAGTTAAAAACTGTTTCCTCAGGCATGTTTTTACACAGATATTTACTCCTTATATAGGGCTATGCTACTAAACAACACCCACAGCCCACCCCCAACAATTGACATGACACAGACCAATCGGTGTCCCTCATTCAAAATGTTTCCACCCCTGGGGTGATATGAGCACCTAAATACTTGGAGAGGGATGTATTTACTTGTAAAATATATAGACGCCCTTGCTGCTTCTTACATTTTGTATATATGTGTGTAAATATTTCGTAGTGGCATGGTATTTTAGTGGCCGATATTTGATGGTAACTAATGTTCGTCAATACTGTGTTCTAATTGGATGTCCCAGCCGTCAATCATCATGTATTAGTCGGACCTGTGCTACTTGCTTCTGATTCGTCTATTTAGCCGTCAATACTGTGTTCTAATTGGATGTCCCAGCCATCAATCATCCTGTATTAGTCGAACCTGTGCTACTCGCTTATGATTCGTCTATGTAGCCGTCAGTCAGAGATTCTGGTCACTTGTTGCTAATAAGTGTAGTGTCCAATGGATAGGCTAATTTCAGGCGTGCCCCCATTTTGCTGGCCTTAATAGTACACTACAGTGTGCGCCCATCGAGGGAATCTTATTGGTTACTGCGTAATGTTTGTAACCGGTGTATCCCATTGGTTCTAATGCAAGTTGTTGTATTGAACAGGGATCATTATTGGTCAGCGGGTAATGTCAACAAAGAGCCCTATTGGTCAGCGGGTAATGTCAACAAAGAGCCCTATTGGTTAGTGCCCCGGAAAATATCGGTATCTACAAAATGATATTGTTAGATCTGTGAATGGATCTGAATATATATAAATACAAATAGAGTGAATAATCTAATGATCAACGTTATTTAAGCAGTGATCGTATAAATAAATGGCGCAATAAATTTGCTAAAGTTAAGATAATTTAATAAGTGATATGTGTGTGAAAGATAAGAAGAAAAGACAAAGTAAAAATATTTTTTGGCACATTATTTGTGCATCCATAACATCGATGAATGCCGATGGCTGTAATTGAGGTATAAGTGATGCGTGAACCTCATAATCATATATGTATAGTCACCATTTAATTCATAAAACGCCTACAATCAGGTTAGAATCTATGTGATGTAAAGACCCATAGTGGTTTGTGCTAGTGTAATTAAATCTTACATAAGAAGATGCTAGTGTTCTATTAAAATTGTATAATGTGTAAGTGAAAGTGATCATTTTTGTATGAATATAGTGCACCAATAGGAGCCTATTGTTTGGTCAGTGAAACATAAACACTGTAAGTGTAAATTATATTAATATAATACATTTATCAGATCACACGTATCCAGTCTATGAGTCATGAGGTATATTAATATAATACATTTATCCAATCTAAACAGGGGCTACACCAAATATCTCAGGTGTCAAATCTGTGGGTCTGAGGGCTCTAAGTCTACCGAGATGACCCCCTATCTCGGGCGATCTCCCCTACAGCAAGGTGGAAAAACTGGTTGTTGGTACTACACTATTTCTATCTTTATTATGATAGATGTAAAATAACCCTCTACCATAATATTAAACAAATGCCATAGAATCTATAACTTCATTTAGCCCTGTGGGGAAGAGTGTTTGGAATTTAAAAATCCAGTATGTTTCCCTTTGTCTCAGACGCGTGAATCTATTATAATGATGACTGTTGGGGATACTCTCCAAAGGTGTAATGCTGAATTGGCATTTGCCTATCCTACTTTTAATGCAATAGTGCCTTGATACACTATGTTTGGGTGAACGTTTGATTATGTTCCGTTTGTGTTCCCCCCACCTTAGTCGTATCTTCCTAGAGGTGCGTCCAATGTACTGGACCCCACATGCACAAGTGAGTGCATAGATTACATACCCAGAGTTACATGTCAAATGTTCTCTGATCTGGTGTTCTTCCCCTGTTGTATGTGATATTATGGATTTTCTTCCGTGTGTGATGGACTTACACATATGGCACCGTGTGTGTCCACATCTATAAGTTCCAATATTGTTATTAGTATTCCCATTTATGTGATCGTAGCTTCTAGGCCCTTTTCTATTGCATTTAAAGTGTTTCTTTGTCATAACAACCTTACTAGGTGCTAATTTTTGTTTCAAGGTTGGCGCCCTCCTATACACTATCTTAGGTAAGGGGGCCAGCACTTTTTTTAGTACGGGGTCTCTAAGCAAAATGTGCCAATGTTTCTTTATAATTCTATTAACTGCTTTAAAGTTGGAATTATATTGTGTGACGAATAGAGATTGTCCCTGATGGCCTGTGTTTTCTGTCCCTTTTTTTGTCTTGCAGGATAATAGCAAATTTCTGTCTAGGGATCTTGCTCTGTTGTAGCCATATTCTATTAGGCCCTTAGGATAGCCTTTTTCCCTAAATCTGTCCTTCAATATAACAGACTGTTCATCATACATATTAATAGAACTACAATTACGCCTAATGCGGCAAAATTGACTGTAAGGAATATTAATTTTCCATTTATTGTAGTGGTTACTGGAATAATGAAGGAAATTATTACAGTCTACTGACTTGAAGTAAGTAGAAGTGCAAACAGTACCATTGGGCCCCCACGAAAGCAATAGATCCAAAAATTCTATTGTTTGTATCTGTATATTGGATGTGAAGTCTATACCCATAGTGTTGTTATTTAGGAAGTTTACAAATTCTTGCGCTTCTCCAATAGAGCCTTCAAAAATGAATAATAGATCATCTATGTAACGGCCATAGAACACCAGATTGCCCCTCCACTTTGTATTGTAGATGTAAGTTTCTTCGAAAATCCCCATAAAGAGATTGGCAAAGCTAGGGGCAAATCTGGTGCCCATGGCCGTTCCCTTAGTCTGTAAGTAAAACTGATCCAAAAATTGAAAGTAGTTATGTTTAAGTATAAAATCTATCAAAGTAATAAGATATTCTTTTTGTTTATCAGGCATGTATATGTCTCTATTCAAAAAAATCGAGGTCGTTTTTAACCCCCATTCATGTGAGATATTGGAATATAAGGCTCCTACATCGCAGGATAGCCATATATAATTGTTTTTATACTGTATATTTACAAGTTTTTGTAACAGATCTGTGGTGTCTTTAATGAATGAAGGAAGGTGTTGGACATATTTTTGCAAGAACGTGTCTACGTATTCGCTTAGCCTATCAGTTATGCTGTTAATGCCCGCTATAATTGGACGTCCCGGTGGTTTAAGGGCATCTTTATGCAACTTTGGGAGATGGTAGTAGTAGGGTATACTAGGGTGGTCTGGAATTAAGTATCTTTTTTCTTTCTTGCTTAGAATACCCATTTTACTACCATCCTCCAAAATTTGAACAAGTTTTTTAGAAAATATTGGTGTAGGGTCCTGGGCTAATTTCCTATAATAATTGGTATCATGAATTATACGTTCTGCTTCTCCAGTGTAATCAGAATAATTCTGGATAACCAGAGCCCCACCCTTATCGGCCTGTCGGATGACAATGTTTTTGTCACCCGTCAGACGTCTAAGGGCTTTCTCCTCATTTGGCCAGATTCTCCTTTTGCCACTGATATGTTTGGGAATAGTCTCCCAATCATCCAATACCAATTGCTGAAAAAGATCTATGTATGAAACATCTTCTTTAGGCGGATTGAATGTCGACATAGGTGCAAGTGAGGTGTGGATAACAGAGTCAAATAGTTCATCGGACAGCTGTTCAGGGTCACAATATATAATGGGAGATGAATTCCTATTGGGTAGGCTGTCTAGGAGTATAGGTGTGCCCTCTATGTTGTTTTTCCTAAGTGACTTTATGGCGAAATATCTTTGTAATGCTAGTTTCCTCGTGTATTTATTGAGGTCTACAAAGAGGTGGAACAGGTCATGTGTGTTAGGCGGGCAATAGGATAGCCCCCTACCCAAGATCCTTATCTCGTCATTGGATAGGACATGTGAGGAAAGGTTATATATTCCCTTTTTAAGTGTTTCTAATTTCTCTTTTTGTTTGGTTTTGCCTCTGCCTCTCCGTCCCCGTTTGGGAACGGTCTTTTTTTCCCGTTTTGGAGCTGTTTGGGGGGCAACTGCTGGTTCCTCCTCCATAAAGGAGCCAAGTTGGGTGCCCCTAAAAAAACCTCGTTAGAGGTGGTGGCCTGATTCTCATAGTGTGGAATTGTATTATTACCATTTTCACTCTGTCCAGGGTTATTATCAGAATTGAAGGGAGAGAATCTGTTTTGTACTGGGATCATATTTGGGTTGTCATAATGGTTCTGTGTATGGTGTTGTTTAGGGGAAGTGTAGTTACCTTGATAGGGTAGTTGTTTGTTCTGATAGCTCCTAGCATGATGATTATCACCATTCCAGCTGTTCTGTCGTCTATCCTGCTGCATGTTGGAATAATTCCTACCCTGTCCCAAGTTATGATGGTATTGAGTGTTTTGGAAGTGATAATTAGCTCCCTGATTCACATTCTGGCTGGTCGGTTTTTTCTTATTACCCTTGCCATATGAGACTGTGGTCCAATCATCCTTCTTGTTAGTGCGAGTATAAGTATGAACCTCTCCCTTACTGTAGTCTTCCTCATCCCTCTTTAATTTTTTGTTTTTAATAGCAATGATTTCCATTTGATATTCATCCACTGTTTTTATAGTTTGAATATTTAATTTAGAGTATTCGGGATGCTCTTTCAATGGTTCTAAATCTTTCTGTACAGTGTCTATTTGGATGGATACCTCTGCTACTAATTTTTCCCTGTGGGCAATAAGGAGGTCAATAAGGTGGAAGGAGCAATCATCCAGGGCTTCATACCATTTTGTTAATAGGTCCGTGTCATTTTTAAAAGAGCAATTCTTAAATAGCCTCAAACCCCTAGGTATTTGCTTCTTCTCCTTATATTTCTTAAGACAGTCAATGTCCCACCAATGTCTGTGTTCTGTTTTCAAAAGGTCTTCTAATTTCGAAAACAGGGTTTCTACATTAATAGTGGGTGTAATGGTAGGGGGAGACTCTGTGTAGTTGTTACCTTGTTGGTGACTTAATCTACGTTGATTCCTTTCAACAGATGACAGCATGGTGCCCAAGATAAATGTACCTCAATATATGGCTGTCTGTCAGAAGTATTGTGATTGGAATGAAATTCCTAAAGACTTGTAACTAGAAACCAATAATGACATATAATGACATATAACATATAACAGCAAAGAGGTATATAAGCACTGGAATAATATCACCCCAAATCCTGAGATACAGTCCACAGGTAAGAGTCCAACACCAATTGGTGAGAAAAATAAGTCCACAGATCCTTTTTATGGATGATGTTGTTGTTCAAATCTCACCAAAGCAAAGGCTGCTCTCCAACAATTCCAACCAAAAGAATCTGTTAAGAAAAAGCAACAAGAAAGAGGCGCCAATGGTGCAGGTCAATGGAGATTTTTGGTATAACAAACATGTGCGAACACTAGGTACTCACAATATGAGAAGGCACTCAGTTGTGCCGGTGGACACAGGCTGGGTTTTAACAGCAATCCAGCTGGCTGAACTGGGAGGCAGCTCTCTATCAGCATCCAGTGGAAGGAAATCTAAAAAGTAAAAGTAGGAATAGAGGCGCCAATGGTGCAGGTAAATGGTGGTACAGGTATCACTAATAGCCCAGTGTACACAGGGTACTCACATTTATGGAAGGCACTCACTTGTACCTATAGAGACAGGCTGGATTTTAGCAGCAATCCAGCTAGCTGATCCAGGGTGAGCTGGCTGGTTCGTGGGTGTGTAGAGTGTTGGTACTCTAAAGTAGCATAGCAGGGCGGTACCATATATAACACTGAGAGTGGATTTATATAAAATAAATGAATTTATTTAAAACATATAAAAAGGTTTACCACTCAAAGAATATAATTGGTACATCAGGAATACATGCGACGCGTTTCTCAGTTAAAAACTGTTTCCTCAGGCATGTTTTTACACAGATATTTACTCCTTATATAGGGCTATGCTACTAAACAACACCCACAGCCCACCCCCAACAATTGACATGACACAGACCAATCGGTGTCCCTCATTCAAAATGTTTCCACCCTTGGGGTGATATGAGCACCTAAATACTTGGAGAGGGATGTATTTACTTGTAAAATATATAGACGCCCTTGCTGCTTCTTACATTTTGTATATATGTGTGTAAATATTTCGTAGTGGCATGGTATTTTAGTGGCCGATATTTGATGGTAACTAATGTTCGTCAATACTGTGTTCTAATTGGATGTCCCAGCCGTCAATCATCATGTATTAGTCGGACCTGTGCTACTTGCTTCTGATTCGTCTATTTAGCCGTCAATACTGTGTTCTAATTGGATGTCCCAGCCATCAATCATCCTGTATTAGTCGAACCTGTGCTACTCGCTTATGATTCGTCTATGTAGCCGTCAGTCAGAGATTCTGGTCACTTGTTGCTAATAAGTGTAGTGTCCAATGGATAGGCTAATTTCAGGCGTGCCCCCATTTTGCTGGCCTTAATAGTACACTACAGTGTGCGCCCATCGAGGGAATCTTATTGGTTACTGCGTAATGTTTGTAACCGGTGTATCCCATTGGTTCTAATGCAAGTTGTTGTATTGAACAGGGATCATTATTGGTCAGCGGGTAATGTCAACAAAGAGCCCTATTGGTCAGCGGGTAATGTCAACAAAGAGCCCTATTGGTTAGTGCCCCGGAAAATATCGGTATCTACAAAATGATATTGTTAGATCTGTGAATGGATCTGAATATATATAAATACAAATAGAGTGAATAATCTAATGATCAACGTTATTTAAGCAGTGATCGTATAAATAAATGGCGCAATAAATTTGCTAAAGTTAAGATAATTTAATAAGTGATATGTGTGTGAAAGATAAGAAGAAAAGACAAAGTAAAAATATTTTTTGGCACATTATTTGTGCATCCATAACATCGATGAATGCCGATGGCTGTAATTGAGGTATAAGTGATGCGTGAACCTCATAATCATATATGTATAGTCACCATTTAATTCATAAAACGCCTACAATCAGGTTAGAATCTATGTGATGTAAAGACCCATAGTGGTTTGTGCTAGTGTAATTAATCTTACATAAGAAGATGCTAGTGTTCTATTAAAATTGTATAATGTGTAAGTGAAAGTGATCATTTTTGTATGAATATAGTGCACCAATAGGAGCCTATTGTTTGGTCAGTGAAACATAAACACTGTAAGTGTAAATTATATTAATATAATACATTTATCAGATCACACGTATCCAGTCTATGAGTCATGAGGTATATTAATATAATACATTTATCCAATCTAAACAGGGGCTACACCAAATATCTCAGGTGTCAAATCTGTGGGTCTGAGGGCTCTAAGTCTACCGAGATGACCCCCTATCTCGGGCGATCTCCCCTACAGCAAGGTGGAAAAACTGGTTGTTGGTACTACACTATTTCTATCTTTATTATGATAGATGTAAAATAACCCTCTACCATAATATTAAACAAATGCCATAGAATCTATAACTTCATTTAGCCCTGTGGGGAAGAGTGTTTGGAATTTAAAAATCCAGTATGTTTCCCTTTGTCTCAGACGCATGAATCTATTATAATGATGACTGTTGGGGATACTCTCCAAAGGTGTAATGCTGAATTGGCATTTGCCTATCCTACTTTTAATGCAATAGTGCCTTGATACACTATGTTTGGGTGAACGTTTGATTATGTTCCGTTTGTGTTCCCCCCACCTTAGTCGTATCTTCCTAGAGGTGCGTCCAATGTACTGGACCCCACATGCACAAGTGAGTGCATAGATTACATACCCAGAGTTACATGTCAAATGTTCTCTGATCTGGTGTTCTTCCCCTGTTGTATGTGATATTATGGATTTTCTTCCGTGTGTGATGGACTTACACATATGGCACCGTGTGTGTCCACATCTATAAGTTCCAATATTGTTATTAGTATTCCCATTTATGTGATCGTAGCTTCTAGGCCCTTTTCTATTGCATTTAAAGTGTTTCTTTGTCATAACAACCTTACTAGGTGCTAATTTTTGTTTCAAGGTTGGCGCCCTCCTATACACTATCTTAGGTAAGGGGGCCAGCACTTTTTTTAGTACGGGGTCTCTAAGCAAAATGTGCCAATGTTTCTTTATAATTCTATTAACTGCTTTAAAGTTGGAATTATATTGTGTGACGAATAGAGATTGTCCCTGATGGCCTGTGTTTTCTGTCCCTTTTTTTGTCTTGCAGGATAATAGCAAATTTCTGTCTAGGGATCTTGCTCTGTTGTAGCCATATTCTATTAGGCCCTTAGGATAGCCTTTTTCCCTAAATCTGTCCTTCAATATAACAGACTGTTCATCATACATATTAATAGAACTACAATTACGCCTAATGCGGCAAAATTGACTGTAAGGAATATTAATTTTCCAGTTATTGTAGTGGTTACTGGAATAATGAAGGAAATTATTACAGTCTACTGACTTGAAGTAAGTAGAAGTGCAAACAGTACCATTGGGCCCCCACGAAAGCAATAGATCCAAAAATTCTATTGTTTGTATCTGTATATTGGATGTGAAGTCTATACCCATAGTGTTGTTATTTAGGAAGTTTACAAATTCTTGCGCTTCTCCAATAGAGCCTTCAAAAATGAATAATAGATCATCTATGTAACGGCCATAGAACACCAGATTGCCCCTCCACTTTGTATTGTAGATGTAAGTTTCTTCGAAAATCCCCATAAAGAGATTGGCAAAGCTAGGGGCAAATCTGGTGCCCATGGCCGTTCCCTTAGTCTGTAAGTAAAACTGATCCAAAAATTGAAAGTAGTTATGTTTAAGTATAAAATCTATCAAAGTAATAAGATATTCTTTTTGTTTATCAGGCATGTATATGTCTCTATTCAAAAAAATCGAGGTCGTTTTTAACCCCCATTCATGTGAGATATTGGAATATAAGGCTCCTACATCGCAGGATAGCCATATATAATTGTTTTTATACTGTATATTTACAAGTTTTTGTAACAGATCTGTGGTGTCTTTAATGAATGAAGGAAGGTGTTGGACATATTTTTGCAAGAACGTGTCTACGTATTCGCTTAGCCTATCAGTTATGCTGTTAATGCCCGCTATAATTGGACGTCCCGGTGGTTTAAGGGCATCTTTATGCAACTTAAAAACACAGGCCATCAGGGACAATCTCTATTCGTCACACAATATAATTCCAACTTTAAAGCAGTTAATAGAATTATAAAGAAACATTGGCACATTTTGCTTAGAGACCCCATACTAAAAAAAGTGCTGGCCCCCTTACCTAAGATAGTGTATAGGAGGGCGCCAACCTTGAAACAAAAATTAGCACCTAGTAAGGTTGTTATGACAAAGAAACACTTTAAATGCAATAGAAAAGGGCCTAGAAGCTACGATCACATAAATGGGAATACTAATAACAATATTGGAACTTATAGATGTGGACACACACGGTGCCATATGTGTAAGTCCATCACACACGGAAGAAAATCCATAATATCACATACAACAGGGGAAGAACACCAGATCAGAGAACATTTGACATGTAACTCTGGGTATGTAATCTATGCACTCACTTGTGCATGTGGGGTCCAGTACATTGGACGCACCTCTAGGAAGATACGACTAAGGTGGGGGGAACACAAACGGAACATAATCAAACGTTCACCCAAACATAGTGTATCAAGGCACTATTGCATTAAAAGTAGGATAGGCAAATGCCAATTCAGCATTACACCTTTGGAGAGTATCCCCAACAGTCATCATTATAATAGATTCACGCGTCTGAGACAAAGGGAAACATACTGGATTTTTAAATTCCAAACACTCTTCCCCACAGGGCTAAATGAAGTTATAGATTCTATGGCATTTGTTTAATATTATGGTAGAGGGTTATTTTACATCTATCATAATAAAGATAGAAATAGTGTAGTACCAACAACCAGTTTTTCCACCTTGCTGTAGGGGAGATCGCCCGAGATAGGGGGTCATCTCGGTAGACTTAGAGCCCTCAGACCCACAGATTTGACACCTGAGATATTTGGTGTAGCCCCTGTTTAGATTGGATAAATGTATTATATTAATATACCTCATGACTCATAGACTGGATACGTGTGATCTGATAAATGTATTATATTAATATAATTTACACTTACAGTGTTTATGTTTCACTGACCAAACAATAGGCTCCTATTGGTGCACTATATTCATACAAAAATGATCACTTTCACTTACACATTATACAATTTTAATAGAACACTAGCATCTTCTTATGTAAGATTTAATTACACTAGCACAAACCACTATGGGTCTTTACATCACATAGATTCTAACCTGATTGTAGGCGTTTTATGAATTAAATGGTGACTATACATATATGATTATGAGGTTCACGCATCACTTATACCTCAATTACAGCCATCGGCATTCATCGATGTTATGGATGCACAAATAATGTGCCAAAAAATATTTTTACTTTGTCTTTTCTTCTTATCTTTCACACACATATCACTTATTAAATTATCTTAACTTTAGCAAATTTATTGCGCCATTTATTTATACGATCACTGCTTAAATAACGTTGATCATTAGATTATTCACTCTATTTGTATTTATATATATTCAGATCCATTCACAGATCTAACAATATCATTTTGTAGATACCGATATTTTCCGGGGCACTAACCAATAGGGCTCTTTGTTGACATTACCCGCTGACCAATAGGGCTCTTTGTTGACATTACCCGCTGACCAATAATGATCCCTGTTCAATACAACAACTTGCATTAGAACCAATGGGATACACCGGTTACAAACATTACGCAGTAACCAATAAGATTCCCTCGATGGGCGCACACTGTAGTGTACTATTAAGGCCAGCAAAATGGGGGCACGCCTGAAATTAGCCTATCCATTGGACACTACACTTATTAGCAACAAGTGACCAGAATCTCTGACTGACGGCTACATAGACGAATCATAAGCGAGTAGCACAGGTTCGACTAATACAGGATGATTGATGGCTGGGACATCCAATTAGAACACAGTATTGACGGCTAAATAGACGAATCAGAAGCAAGTAGCACAGGTCCGACTAATACATGATGATTGACGGCTGGGACATCCAATTAGAACACAGTATTGACGAACATTAGTTACCATTAAATATCGGCCACTAAAATACCATGCCACTACGAAATATTTACACACATATATACAAAATGTAAGAAGCAGCAAGGGCGTCTATATATTTTACAAGTAAATACATCCCTCTCCAAGTATTTAGGTGCTCATATCACCCCAGGGGTGGAAACATTTTGAATGAGGGACACCGATTGGTCTGTGTCATGTCAATTGTTGGGGGTGGGCTGTGGGTGTTGTTTAGTAGCATAGCCCTATATAAGGAGTAAATATCTGTGTAAAAACATGCCTGAGGAAACAGTTTTTAACTGAGAAACGCGTCGCATGTATTCCTGATGTACCAATTATATTCTTTGAGTGGTAAACCTTTTTATATGTTTTAAATAAATTCATTTATTTTATATAAATCCACTCTCAGTGTTATATATGGTACCGCCCTGCTATGCTACTTTAGAGTACCAACACTCTACACACCCACGAACCAGCCAGCTCACCCTGGATCAGCTAGCTGGATTGCTGCTAAAATCCAGCCTGTCTCTATAGGTACAAGTGAGTGCCTTCCATAAATGTGAGTACCCTGTGTACACTGGGCTATTAGTGATACCTGTACCACCATTTACCTGCACCATTGGCGCCTCTATTCCTACTTTTACTTTTTAGTTTTCAGCAGTGGATCTGTATTGTTTCTCATAGTTCTTTTGTATTGTGATACTGGCAGTGCTCTTTTTAAACTTGGTGGATGACAGCTGGTCGCATGAAGAATCAAATTCTTGTCAGTATCTTTAGAATAGAGTGTTGTGCAGGTTGTGCAGCCCAGACATCTGAAACAGCCTGCTTTATTCCGTAAACATGTATCTTTTGTATAACAGTTTCTCGGATTTGTTTTTATCAATCTGTCCCTTAAAGAGTGAGCTCTCCGATATCCCACTCTGGGGGGTTCCATCTTCTGGAAGGGTAGATCTTTGTTGCTATGGGTTGTAGAATTGAGTTGACCTATAGTCTCCGCCATTGACTCAATTCTACAACCCATAGCAACATATTTGGATAAGATCCTACAACCCCTGGTACGTAACACGGCATCATTCCTTCTGGACTCCACGAGTATGATACAGCTCTTACTCCAACAACCAGAAGTAGATGAAGATCTTATACTGGTGACCCTGGATGTCACATCTCTTTATACGGTGATCCCTCATGAAGAAGGGATAAGGGCGGTGAGAAACCACCTACATGAATACCCGTATATAGGACCCAGTACTAATGCCTTGACTGAGCTTCTTAAAGTCTGCCTAGAGCTTAACTACTTTCGTTTCGAAAAATACTTCTACCTACAAATTGCAGGAACAGCCATGGGGTCCAATGTGGCCCCATGTTATGCAAATTTTTTAATGGCAGAATTGGAAACGAAAAGGACAGACCTCTTTAGAGACACAAGAATAACTCTATTTCGCAGATACATAGATGATCTGGTTTTTCTATGGCATGGATCAGAGGTGGAATTGTTACATTGGACCGAGGAATTGAATAAAGTTCACCCTACAGTAAAATTTAAACTATCATACAATAAGAACACAGTGGACTTCTTGGATCTGCGGATATACAATAAAGAGGGTAAAATTTGTACAACACTCTATTCTAAAGATACTGACAAGAATTCGATTCTTCATGCGACCAGCTGTCATCCACCAAGTTTAAAAAGAGCACTGCCAGTATCGCAATACAAAAGAACTATAAGAAACAATACAGATCCACTGCTGTAAACTAAACAACTGGTGGAAATGGAAGAACAATTCAGACAGAGGGGTTATCAAAAAGATGTATTGAAGGAGTGTAAAGACAGAGTTTTCCACTTGACCCAACAAGATGTTCTAGGAACTAAAGAATACTCCAATGAGGATGAGAAAATGACCTTTATCACTACATTTACACTGGGAAAAAAGGACTTTGTGCAGGAATTAAGAGAGAACTGGTCACTTTTATCATCAGACAAAGATCTACCCTTCCAGAAGATGGACGCCGCCAAGAGTGGGATATCGGAGAGCTCACTCTTTAAGGGACAGATTGATAAAAACAGATCAAAGAAACTGTTATACAAAAGATACATGGTTACGGAATAAAGCAGGCTGTTTCCAATGTCTGGGCTGCACAACCTGTAATGGGTTGAACACAGGCAGCACATTTAACCATCCTTACAGAACAAAGAAATTTCCTATAAAATTCAGAGTAACCTGCACCACTACATTTATCATCTATCTTCTACACTGCATCTGTGGTCTTTTTTATGTCGGTAAGACGGTAGATGATCTTAGGACCAGAATGGCCAACCACCGGTCTGCAATCAAGAAGGCCATAGAAAAAGGAGACTCGGATCAGCCGGTGGCCAGGCATTTCGCACAGGCCAAACATACCATCAAAGACCTAAAATACATCATAATTGATCATATACCACCGCTAACATGGGGATAGAGCCAAATTGCTTCTCCAACGGGAAGCAAGATGGATCCATACCTTGTGCACAATGATTCCCCAAGGACTTAATATTAACATGGACTGGCACTGCTTTCTGTGAACTATACCCAAGTAAATAGGACCAAACATGGATATGGTTTAAGCCGCTTTAAAGCACTGTAATGTAGTGTTTTTGAACATTTTTTGCTTAACCTCTTTTTCCCTGAGCAGGAACACTTGTTGGGGCAATTAGATTACTCCTCTTATATGAGTTTTTTACTTCAGAGCATAAATCCTCTTTACAGAATTCTCTCTGAGGGCAAAGATTTTTTTTCTGAGAGCGAGTTTCTATCTTGGAGAGAATTTATCTTGGAGAGAATTTTCCTGGGAGCGTATTTTCTCCAAGAGCAAATATTTTATAATAGATTTTTTTCTAATAGAATTTTTTACTTGGAGCAATTTTTTCTAGAAGCAACTTTTTCTAAAGAGCAATTTTTTTCTAAAGAGTTATTCTTGCATGAGAATTCTCATAATTATATCTCCCTAATGAATTTCTCATTGAACATACTCTTGGGGAGGCCTAATTGTGCTAAATAATCTTGTATGGCATTGTCTGTTGGGGCTGTATCACTACGATTCAGGTTATATAGTGATTCATAGTACTGTCTGAACTTTTCTGCTATGCCCACAGATGTATAACAGTCCTTTCCCCTTTCATCCTTAATATGTGTAATATATCTACTAAGTGTTTTTCTCTTCAGTTGTCTGGCTAACATCCTCCCTTGCTTGTTTGCCCCCTCATAGAATTTCTTCTTTACATATAAAGCGTTTCGTTTTGCTTCCTTGCCTAGGTAGCAATTGAGCTGTTGTCTCTTATGTTCTAAACTGTCTAATAGGGAACGATCACTAGGAAAGGCCTTATGTGTTTCTTGTAATTTGTTTAAATCTGCCAACAGAGAAGAAAGGTAAATATGATTTTGTTTTATTTTGGCAGATTTCATAGCTATTAGTTCTCCACGTAAAAAGCACTTATGCGCATTCCACAAGTGTTGGGGTTTAATGCCAGGAGTGTCATTTAGCTTGAAATACTCTTCTAGTTTATTGGCCGTTTGAATTCTGATCATGGGATCTTTTAATAGGGTCTCATCTAGTCTCCAGGTTCGCTGCAAGTGGGGTTGCAGTGGGAATTTTAGTGTACAACTAATCATGGCGTGGTCCGACCACGTTATGGGGAGAATCTCTGTTTGTGTAACTTGGGCCAGGCTTGTGACATCGATCATGAGATAGTCTATCCTGGAGTAATGTTGGTGTGGGTAGGAATAGAAGGTGTAGTCTCTAACGTTAGGATGGTGCAAGTGCCAAGCATCATGGACTGCTAAGGAGGAGAAATGGGTTTTGACTAGGTGTCGGACTTTGGTAGAGGTGGAAGATGTGCCTGTGGAGCAATCTATTAATGGGTCTAGGGCTATGTTAAAATCACCACCAATCATCAAACAACCTTGGCGTGTGTCCATAATTCTTTTGCATATATGCTGAAAAAAACGAGGGGAGTCTAGGCTGGGGGCATAGCTATTAACTAATGTAATATATTTATGGTGGAAAGACCCTGTGAGAATTAAATACCTTCCCTCCCTATCTCTGGTAACTGAATTGACCTTAAAGGGGGTGTTTTTATTGATTAGTATTCCTACACCAGTATGCTTAGTGGAGTTTGAGGCAAAATATGTAGGTCCAAATTTCAAAAAGGAGGATTTGGGCTCATGACCTCTTTTGAAGTGGGTCTCTTGAATCATCACCACATCACAGTGTAGTCTTTTATAATCTTTAACTGCCACAGATCTTTTCTGCGGAATGTTGAGACCCTTTATGTTATGGGACAAGATTTTAAGATTATTCATTGCTATTGTTGACATGAATTGTTAGCATAAAACATATTTTGGATGACTTGAGATAATGGTATATCGAACCCCTGACTTTGGGATAAAAACATGTTGGAACATTCAAGACTTCAAAAACATATATATCAAAACAGTAACAAACAGAAAAAAAAAACTGTAGTAAACATTTTCAACATTTAGTGTATCTGTGAAATTATACACCATAATTGGGGGAAATGGTGTTGTATCTTTGCTCTAAACAAATATATTCAAGATATAGTATAGGATAGCGGGGGGGGGGGGCTGTCTGTGAGAGAGGTGGGTCTATTTTAAGCAAACAAAATCTGCCTGGTCTCTCACACTGATACCACAGTAAATGAGTAAAAACAAGACTTTCATTACAACATGAAATACAAATTGAATATTATATCACCAGAATAATATTAGTGTTTTGTATGTGCAACATTTCTAGCATATAGGTCAGAAAGATCCTTCTGGGTGGGCCCTATTGGTTTAACAGGTGAAGACTTAACTTAAATCATGAGGAAATTCAACATTTAAGTCCCCGAGGACATGATAAAAAGTCATATTTGCATAGTCAATGAGGACCTCATAGTAAAAAGTGGATCCCTTTCCATCTTTCTTGCTGTATGAATGTGATATGTCCCTCTCTCCACTGCAAGGGAGAGTAGTGTGATGATGGAGGGATTGAATTAGAGAGGCCCCATAAGAAGCTTAAGGTAGGGGGATGCATTCAAAACTTTTTGTGGTGTTATTTAAACTAAACCAAACATCATATCACAACAATATTTTTAACTTATGTCTTACCCAACCTTCATATTCAGGTACCTCCTTATGGAGTATTACAGAAGGGCCGTTGTTATAGCCTTAGATTGAGTCATAATGTTAGGAGGTGTTTCCAAGGGCTTGTGAAGTAAAGGAAAAAGGTCCTTGTGAAGTTGCTAGTGGGAGTCCTCTCGGGGTGGAGGGTCTGTTTTACGTCTCTTAGGTTGTGATTTGATCCATTGAGATTGTTGCTCCCTGGGAGGGTCACGATTATTGTCTTTTAATTGAGAAGATGTGTTCAGTACATTATCCTCTGGGGGATGGATAGAGATATTTAATTTCTTGGAGACATTTTCTAGGTCTTGGAAGTTCTTATATATGGCTTGAGTGCCCTGGTGAGTAGCTATTATACTGAAGGGGAAACCCCATCGATATCGGATGTCATTGTCCTGGAGAGCTTTTGTGATAAATCTCACCTCCTTCCTCCTCTGAATAGTATGTGGGCAGAGATCCTGATATATCTGCAAGGAACTGTCTCTGAACGAGATTTCTCTTCTAGCCCATGCTGCGTGCCATAGATCTTCTTTAATGGTATAGCGTAGAAACTTAATAATTACATCCCTGGGGGGTGCAGGCGGCTTTGAAGGTGGTCTAAGAGCCCTGTGTATTCGCTCAATGTCCTCGGTCTGGAGAGTAGGTGACCTTGGTAATAAAAAGGCGCATAAGTCCTTCAGATATGATTTTAACTGATCTTGCTGGACCTCTTCTGGAACACCACATATCCTAAGGTTATTGCGCCTTCCACGATTATCCAAGTCCTCTATCTTTTCCTGTAGGCTTTGGACAATTGAATCCTGTATTGATAACTGAGTTGTATTGGAGCTGACTAAATTATTAAGAGCATCTTGCCCCTCTTCCAGGTATTCAATTCGAGAGCCCATATCTGTTAATTCTTTTTTAAGGTCCCTCATTTCTTCTTTGATAAAGGACTTTAAGGAAGCCAGGTCAGACTTAGAGGGAAGGTCTGAAAGTTGTGATTGTAGCATCTTTAATGTGTGATGATGCAAAGATGAAGATTCTATTTGTAGGTCTGAAGGGGACTTGTCTTGAGAGTGAGATGTTTCAGGAGGTGATGTCTCTGTTGATTGGAAAAAAAGTAGACACTGATGGCGTAGTCGATATTGCTTTAGGTGGTTTATCTGATTTTGGGCCTTTGCGTTGTGACATTTCAGCACCACCCGCAACTCGTCAGACAAATGGTTCAGGCCTAGACAGGATCTTGATCACTCACTCCCAGTGGCTGGTATGAGGCCCGCTGATTATGGAGTGTTAGTTTATAGTTATGTAGGCCTTGGAGTTTTAAATTAGAAAATAGGCCAGATGAAATCTAGCAAATCACATAGGCCTCGCAGGGGGTGGATAGATCGCCTCCTCTTTACACACCAAACTTGCAGGTGTAATATGATTTCTCTACAGTCTAATTATTTCTGTCAGCGTGTAGTGTTTGCGGTGGGGGCCCCCACAGTCTGGGCCATAAAACTCACCCCTGCGCAGGCTGCAGATCGATACGATGCGGTAGTACACCGGGCAGCTCAGTGGTCCTACGTTTAACCCAGGTGCCAGAAACCGCTCCAGTCATGAGTGGGGGTAATGCAGGTGGCCCTTGCGTGGCTGACTGTACCAGGTAAGTATTCCGTAAATGTGGTAAGCGAGCGCCTGCAGATTTTTCTCTCCTCTATGTAATCAAAGATGGCGGCCGCAAGTTTCACCGGGTCAAACAAAAACCACACCTAAAGTCTCCCCACGGGTCTGCAGCAAGCAAATTCTTTCTCCGCTTCAGGGCTTAAGTGTTAGCTGGTTGGGATTGGCAAATTTAAGACCTCCGCTTATCATTTATGTGTCATTAGAGCTACGACAGCTACGGAGCTCAGCTAGAACGCAGCCATGTTCCAGCATGGCTTGGCTCCGCCCCCCATCATTGCTAATGAATTTTTATGAATTTTCAGATTAATGCTTCATATTGCTTTTTGTTTATAAATAGGACTGTTTTGCAATGTATTTCTTCCAATGTTTTTATCTATTTAAATTGCCATCTCACATATGTCAGTGCTTGTGTTATTCACTATATGCTGGTATTTTCACTTACAAGTGATACGATAGTTATATTGATCATCATGTTTAGATATGTAGTATATACTGAGCTATATTATAGCACATAAGACAGTCTAATAACCTGCATCAACATGTTTCAATTATGCCCTGTTGTTAAGAATTAATCTTTCACTTTTTTTCGCAGATGCTGCTGAACAAGTGTCAGGTTGCTATGGCTATGGAAGTTACGTAGCGCAAACGTGTTGGGTGAGGAGACACTTCCAGATGCTGTCGGGAGCGCCGCACGCTCACCCTGTCTAATGTCTGTACATAAGGAGGGGTAAGTTCACTCACTGTGGGTGTTTGTTTATTTGACAAAAGGGGAGACCCCGAAACGTTATATCTTTATTAAATCTGTATGGATTAAGACCCAGCGAGTGCTGTCCCGTTTTTGATAAATATATATATATATATATATATATATATATATATATATATATATATACACATACACATACATATATACATACACACTAGATATATATACACACACACATACATACATACACACACACTATATAATATAATTATATATATATATATATTATAGTGTGTGTGTATGTATGTATGTATGTGTGTGTGTGTGTGTGTATATGTATGTATGTGTGTGTGTGTGTGTGTGTGTATATGTATGTATGTGTATGTGTGTGTATATATATATATATATATATATCTGTATATATATATATACACATACACACACACAATATATATATATATATATATATATATATATGTATATATATATATATATATATATATGAGTACAAAAGAAATATAGATATGGCGCTATTAGAATAGGGGATAAAATGAGTGGACAATGTATAGTAAAATATCAGTATATAACAGATAATCTAATGATATAAGCACAATTCAATGTTAAAACAATAAAAGGAAAGGGCTATAGTGAATATCAATGTAAGGTAGTACATAGAACTGGGACCTGTATAGGGTCTATTAAAGTGCAGTCACTTATTATTTTCACAACAAAAAAAGATGTATTCTTCTTGTAATCCGGTATGTATCCCCCTAAGGGTATGCACTTACTTCAATGACCCTCAATCAAATGAGGTAAGGATGATTCAGAAATTCTGTGCAAAGGTATTGCCTCTTAGATATGCAGTCTCTGGCAGAAGAAACTTTCTTTCTGGATTGGAGCTTGTGCCTGTCTTGGTGTCCTGGTAGAAGTGAACTTCCAATAGTGATCCCCGAACCATGCAAGAAAGTCAGAGAGAATTATATAGTGTAATACAGTTTATTGATATTACATATATATGAAGACAGACAAATACAAACTCACATTTAAAAACCTCTGAAATAAGAGGTATAGTAAAAGCATATAAAAACAGATAGTCCCAAAAACAGTTCCTATTAGGATCAGTCCTAATAGTATTGGGTCGCTGTTTCAGATAAAAGTTCACAATAAAAGTGCCAGTAAGCATAAAGGGCAATCCTCGCCCTGTATAAAACCTGACGCGTTTCCAAGCGTTCAATGTATTTTCTTCCCTTCTTCATCAGAGGTTACCATATACAATATACAGGGAGTGCAGAATTATTAGGCAAATGAGTATTTTGACCACATCATCCTCTTTATGCATGTTGTCTTACTCCAAGCTGTATAGGCTCGAAAGCCTACTACCAATTAAGCATATTAGATGATGTGCATCTCTGTAATGAGAAGGGGTGTGGTCTAATGACATCAACACCCTATATCAGGTGTGCATAATTATTAGGCAACTTCCTTTCCTTTGGCAAAATGGGTCAAAAGAAGGACATGACAGGCTCAGAAAAGTCAAAAATAGTGAGATATCTTGCAGAGGGATGCAGCACTCTTAAAATTGCAAAGCTTCTGAAGCGTGATCATCGAAAAATCAAGCGTTTCATTCAAAATAGTCAACAGGGTCGCAAGAAGCGTGTGGAAAAACCAAGGTGCAAAATAACTGCCCATGAACTGAGAAAAGTCAAGCGTGCAGCTGCCAAGATGCCACTTGCCACCAGTTTGGCCATATTTCAGAGCTGCAACATCACTGGAGTGCCCAAAAGCACAAGGTGTGCAATACTCAGAGACATGGCCAAGGTAAGAAAGGCTGAAAGACGACCACCACTGAACAAGACACACAAGCTGAAACGTCAAGACTGGGCCAAGAAATATCTCAAGACTGATTTTTTCTAAGGTTTTATGGACTGATGAAATGAGAGTGAGTCTTGATGGGCCAGATGGATGGGCCCGTGGCTGGATTGGTAAAGGGCAGAGAGCTCCAGTCCGACTCAGACGCCAGCAAGGTGGAGGTAGAGTACTGGTTTGGGCTGGTATCATCAAAGATGAGCTTGTGGGGCCTTTTCGGGTTGAGGATGGAGTCAAGCTCAACTCCCAGTCCTACTGCCAGTTTCTGGAAGACACCTTCTTCAAGCAGTTCTACAGGAAGAAGTCTGCATTCTTCAAGAAAAACATGATTTTCATGCAGGATAATGCTCCATCACACGCGCCAAGTACTCCACAGCGTGGCTGGCAAGAAAGGGTATAAAAGAAGAAAATCTAATGACATGGCCTCCTTGTTCACCTGATCTGAACCCCATTGAGAACCTGTGGTCCATCATTAAATGTGAGATTTACAAGGAGGGAAAACAGTACACCTCTCTGAACAGTGTCTGGGAGGCTGTGGTTGCTGCTGCACTCAATGTTGATGGTGAACAGATCAAAACACTGACAGAATCCATGGATGGCAGGCTTTTGAGTGTCCTTGCAAAGAAAGGTGGCTATATTGGTCACTGATTTGTTTTTGTTTTGTTTTTGAATGTCAGAAATGTATATTTGTGAATGTTGAGATGTTATATTGGTTTCACTGGTAAAAATAAATAATTGAAATGGGTATATATTTGTTTTTTGTTAAGTTGCCTAATAATTATGCACAGTAATAGTCACCTGCACACACAGATATCCCCCTAAAATAGCTATAACTAAAAACAAACTAAAAACTACTTCCAAAACTATTCAGCTTTGATATTAATGAGTTTTTTGGGTTCATTGAGAACATGGTTGTTGTTCAATAACAAAATTAATCCTCAAAAATACAACTTGCCTAATAATTCTGCACTCCCTGTAATAAAAAAGGAAAACAAAATTATTTTCCCCATATTCATAAAGGCTTGATTTGTGTCATATTACAAGAGTATACATGTGCACTTATACACATATAAAAACAGGGAGTGTACTAAAACCTGAAGACTTAAAAAAAAAATATATATATGATATAAAATTCCTGTTTATATTAATCACATAAACATTTAATACAATAAACACTTTAATATACCCATAGTGTTATCTGTTTATTTCTAAAACCACTATCTCAGAGCATAATTAGAAGAGTATTTCTAAAAAAGGGAGAAGTTATGAAAGAATATGTATATAGCTACAACTAAAATCTTAAATATATTAAAATAAAATTCTGGTTATAGAGCATAATGTTTACAGCACATACCCATACCTATATATAAGCATGTGTAGTAGCCTATTTTTAAATATATGATAATGATAAAAAATATATATATCTAAAATAATAAAAATGAAGAATATGGAGCTGGAAGGGGTACTATTTAGTATTAAAAGGGAAAGTGTGTATAGACTCATCTTATATGCTCACAAAAAGGCTGCAATGTCTATATCCACATTAAGACCTGCCGGGGTTCTGGTTCCAAATGTATGGATCCAGAAGGTCTCTCTCTGCCTAAGTAAAATTTCTCTACTACCTCCTCTATTTCCCACTCTTACATGCTCCAGGATAGTACCTCTCAGGCATTCAGGATTTTTATTGTGGACCTTTCTGTAATGATCAAATAGACTGTGGGATTTTAGGCCTTCTTTAATGTTTGTTATATGTTCATACAATCTTTTCTTGTATGGCCTAGTGGTTCTCCCTATGTATTGGAGATTACGCACACATTGGATCAAATATACAACAAATGTGGTTTTACAGTTTGTTAGATGGTTGATAGTACATATTTTATCATTTGTGGTTGAGTTCACTGTTTTCGTTGGTCTGTTTCCATTGTACATATGTTCGCAGGAAGCACAATTTAGCCTGTTGCACTTATAGAAACCTAATGTGCCTTTATTGAGCCAAGTACTTTTAGTTGAGACTGCTTTTAATTGGCTTGGGGCCACTATGGTCTTGAGATTTCTATTTTTCTAAAGATGCATATGCATATAGCCTGTTGTATCTTACATTTATGGTACATGTAGTTCAAATATGCGTTATATATATGGGAAAAATAGGGCTGCAGAATAGGTCCGTTTTATGGCCAATTGCAACATAATGTTTATAAACTTTCTCCCATTAATTACCACCATTTGATGGCCACATTGATCACATAGTAACTTCATATCATTCACTATGTAGAATATCGCATCTTTCCCTAGCATAAATTGCATAGGACTCTCATACGACATACCGGAAGTGACGCTTTGCGTGTCACAGATCCGGAAGTCCCAGTGCGTTCCAAAGCAAACCGGAAGTGACATAATTGGTCACACAAGCCGGTGAGAGGAACATTATTATTAGAAGCATTGATAGATAGCGTGTGCCACATGTAAATTGGTCCGCAAATACTGGAATTAATAGGAACTACATCCGGTCAGGAAAGGAAATAGTTTTAGGATGATTTGGAAAGCCCAATGGATCTCACTATATAAGGTAGGATTATATTGTATATGGTAACCTCTGATGAAGAAGGGAAGAAAATACATTGAACCCTTGGAAACGCATCAGGTTTTATACAGGGCGAGGATTGCCCTTTATGCTTACTGGCACTTTTATTGTGAACTTTTATCTGGAACAGCGACCCAACACTATTAGGACTGATACTAATAGGAACTGTTTTTGGGACTATCTGTTTTTATATGCTTTTACTATACCTCTTATTGCAGAGGTTTTTAAATATGAGTTTGTATTTGTTTGTCTTCATATATATGTAATATCAATAAACTGTATTACACTATATATTTCTCTCTGACTTTCTTGCATGGTTGGGGATCACTATTGGAAGTTCAATTCTACCAGGACACCAAGACAGGCACAAGCTCCAATCCAGAAAGAAAGTTTCTTCTGCCAGAGACTGCATATCTAAGAGGCAATACCTTTGCACAGCATTTCTGAATCATCCTTACCTCATTTGATTGAGGGTCATTGAAGTAAGTGCATACCCTTAGGGGGATACATACCGGATTACAAGAAGAATGCATCTATTTTGTTGTGAAAATAATAAGTGACTGCACTTTAATAGACCTTATACAGGTCCCAGTTCTATGTACTACCTTTTATATCAATAACTATTTATTGTTATGGTTTTACATTGATATTCACTATAGCCCTTTCCTTTTATTGTTTTAACATTGAATTGTGCTTATATCATTAGATTATCTGTTATATACTGATATTTTACTATACATTGTCCACTCATTTTATCCACTATTCTAATAGCGCCATCTCTATATTTCTTTTGTACTCCTATCTCTTTGGGAGGTATTGGAAAATCCTCCAACATTTTTGAGATTGGCAGCTCATATGAAATAATAGGTGTATATTACGTATATAGGAGTATTTGTAATTACAATATACGTGTCTCTAACCCTTAGGAGTGCTGTAGGGTTAACTAAGAGGTTTACCCCTATTAGTTTTCTGTCTTTCACATTATTTCTACATTTTTCCTTTTCCTATAGCTTCCCTGAGGGGTATAGAGCACCTATATACCTGGTGTATATTTACACATATATTTTTAACACCCATAATAACTGGTCTTAAGAATTCTTATTTATAGAAATATTTCACCCTTAGTTCCATTAGTCACAGTCAGACTCTCTAATATGACTGATTCTGACAATTACGAATATGGAGCATACTTTGACCCTATAAACAAAGCAAAAAAACTTTCAATAGATGAAGAGAATTTCATTGTTAATGAGAATCTGTCTATAACTGATCCCAAACATCTATTTGAAAAATTAGAAAAACTTACTAAAAAACAATGATTAAATTGGCATGATTGTACAAACTTAGAACGTTATGTCAAATATAAGGTAATACTTAAGGGTCTTAAATTTGAAAAAGTGTCAATTATGGATCCAACAGAGGTTGAATTATTGACAAAATGGGACTCCAGTTTAGAAGAGATATCATTTAAATTAATAGATATCCTTATTAGATACAGACAAAAACAAATAGTCAATCTTTCAACACAGATCACAGATATTAGAAGCAGACTCAATAATTTTAAAGTGGATGTGTACTATAAAGAATTAGATCTATCCAACAAAAAGAAAATAGATATTTTTGAATGTAAAGTGGAAACTAAAAAACGCATACAATTCTTGAGAGATTACAATCTAAAAATACAAAATAATGAGGAAAATAACAGACCTATGCCTGGTATTGATAACATGGATGAAGATGATAGTGAGGGGGCTATGGGAGGAGCAAATAATATAGAAGACCGGGTTTTTCAGGATGAATGTGAGGAGGAGATAGATAACCCCGGGGAAGGAGGATCACATCAAGACTGGACTGACATATACTCACCTGATTTTAGGGAAGATGGAAGTGAATGGAGCAAAATCCAGAAAAAGAACCATCCCACTAAAGATAGAAATATCAATAGGAATTCAAATAAAAATGGAAATAGTAGATTCTCTTACAATACACAGAGAGAAAGTGAAATTAAAACACTAAGGAAAACATTGAATAGGGTTCCCAATAAACAGAGAAATCACTCCAAACAGGTGGGCAATGACCTCAGAATGCAGGGACATATAAATGCCCAAAAACAAAAGAGGCAACAGTACTTTGATAAAAATAGGAATAATGGCCCAAACAACCAGGCTTTTTTAGGGCTACCCAACAAGGAAAATCACCCACCATTACAACAAACACAACATCTATACCAACATCCTCACATGACCCCACAATGGAGGAGACAAAGTGTAAAAAGGGTACGAGAAAGAGACCAAGGGGCTGTAGAGCAGGGAGATTGGTACGAAATAAGAAACACAAAAAAGAACAGAGCAAACACCAATTGGGAATACTAAGCAGTGTTAAAATTTTCAACTTAACAGATAAGTCTTTCCCAGAAAACTCTATGAACCTATTCAGAAAGGGTTTATCCTTCGCTCCCACTAAGGGGCCTAATCCTTTCTCATTATATATTGATCTTCAAAAATTTGTTAGGAAGCTGACATTAGATCGACATTATGAGAAAATAAATAAAGAGAAAGTAGAATTTGAAAAAACTAATACAGTAGTCACACTTTCCAATGAAGACTTAGGTACCCTTAATATTTTAGAAGAATTGGGGGGGGGGGAAACACCTCCTAATGGGACCAGTGATAATATGGTTATATACAAAGAATTCACCTCACTAAAAAAGCCTTCAATCTTTTATCCTCTGGCCTCAAAGGGTAACTATATCCCTGTTTTTGAGGACCTAGTCACCCAGGATTTTAATGATTTTTGTAAAAATTACAAAATAAAAAAAGACAATCTAAGTGTTAAAGAGAAAAAAGAATTAACAGCACTAGCAAAGGATGCAAATATTGTCATCAGGGAGGCTGATAAGGGGGGTGGAGTGGTCATCCAAAACAGGAATGACTACATAAAGGAAGCCAAGAGACTTCTAGGTGATGAAAAAACATATAATAAACTCATGAAAGATCCTACAAATGGGTTTATGAGACAATATGTTGATCTGCTAGACACAGCTAAGTTTGAAGGGTTCATAAACAATGATGAATTTTTATTTTTGGATAGGAGATTGCCAAAAACGTCTCTCTTCTATCATCTGCCAAAAATCCACAAAGATGCTAAGAACCCCCCAGGGAGACCTATTATAGCTGGGATTGATTCCCTAACATCTCGCCTTTCAGAATTTGTGGACTATTTTCTCCAACCGATAGTGCCAAAAATAAAATCATATTTAAAATATACCCCTGATACTATCAATAAAATTACGAAAATCAAATGGAACGATAATTTTATTTGGGCCACAATAGATGTCACAGCACTATACACCAATATCCCACATGATTTGGGTATAGAGGCTGTGAGCTATTGGCTGAAGGATGGAACCAACATCTCAGAGAAAAAACAACAATTTCTACTAGAGGCTATAGGTTTCATCCTAAAGAAAAATTATTTCTTATTCGAAGGTGAGTTCTATGTACAGGTTGGCGGAACAGCGATGGGCACAAAATTTGCACCTAGCTACGCCAACCTGTACATGGGTTTCTGGGAAGATAGGTATATTTGGCAAAATAATCCATATCTGGAGAATATTGTAACTTGGTTCAGATTTATAGATGATATTGTTCTCATCTGGAAAGGAGATGAGGACACTCTGGGCCAATTTTACACATACTTGAACAATAATGATATGAATCTGAATTTTACTGAAAAACATAGTGACACTGAGATAGAATTTCTGGATCTAGTACTATTCCACGAGGAAGGAGTAATAAAAACAAAACTCCACACTAAGGATACAGATAGTAATGGTTACATACATGCTTCCAGTGGACACCATCCTACATGGATAAAAAATATCCCGGTAGGACAATTTGAAAGACTACGTAGGAACTGTACGAATCTAGAGGATTATAAGAAGGAGTCCGATACCCTAACCCAGAAATTTCTTGAAAAAGGCTACAAAAAAAGATAAGTAGACACAGCATTGGACAAAATTGAAATAAATTACACAAATAGAGAGGGTCAAAATACAAATTCTGATGCAGTAGAAAGCAAATTGAGAGATCAGCAAACTAGTTTTATATCCAATTACAATGAGGGCTCTATGGGTATAAAACGTATACTTAATAAGGATTGGTACATTTTGAAAAAATATCAACTCCTCCGAAATAAAATAGGACTAAAACCAAATTGCATCTTTAGGAAAAATAGAAATCTCAAGACCATAGTGGCCCCAAGCCAATTAAAAGAGGTCTCAACTAAAAGTGCTTGGCTCAATAAAGGCACATTAGGTTTCTATAAGTGCAACAGGCTAAATTGTGCTTCCTGCGAACATATGTACAATGGAAACAGACCAACGAAAACAGTGAATTCAACCACAAATGATAAAATATGTACTATCAACCATCTAACAAACTGTAAAACCACATTTGTTGTATATTTGATCCAATGTGGGCGTAATCTCCAATACATAGGGAGAACCACTAGGCCAAGAAAAGATTGTATGAACATATAACAAACATTAAAGAAGGCCTAAAATCCCACAGTCTATTTGATCATTACAGAAAGGTCCACAATAAAAATCCCGAATGCCTGAGAGGTACTATCCTGGAGCATGTAAGAGTGGGAAATAGAGGAGGTAGTAGAGAAATTTTACTTAGGCAGAGAGAGACCTTCTGGATCCATACATTTGGAACCAGAACCCCGGCAGGTCTTAATGTGGATATAGACATTGCAACCTTTTTGTGAGCATATAAGATGAGTCTATACACACTTTCCCTTTTAATACTAAATAGTACCCCTTCCAGCTCCATATTTTTCATTTTTATTATTTTAGATATATATATTTTTTATCATTATCATATATTTAAAAATAGGCTACTACACATGCTTATATATAGGTATGGGTATGTGCTGTAAACATTATACTCTATAACCAGAATTTTATTTTAATATATTTAAGATTTTAGTTGTAGCTATATACATATTCTTTCATAACTTCTCCCTTTTTTAGAAATACTCTTCTAATTATGCTCTGAGATAGTGGTTTTAGAAATAAACAGATAACACTATGGGTATATTAAAGTGTTTATTTTATTAAATGTTTATGTGATTAATATAAACCGGAATTTTATATCATATGTATATTTTTTTTAAGTCTTCAGGTTTTAGTACACTCCCTGTTTTTATATGTGTATAAGTGCACATGTATACTCTTGTAATATGACACGAATCAAGCCTTTATGAATATGGGGAAAAGAATTTTGTTTTCCTTTTTTATTATATTTGATTGCATTGTATGTATAAAATTTTCCCTTTTTTTATATATGTACTGGGATTGGACTTACTACAGGGCTCTACTTATAATTGCATATAGCCTGTTGTATCTTACATTTATGGTACATGTAGTTCAAATATGCGTTATATATATGGGAAAAATAGGGATGCAGAATAGGTCCGTTTTATGGCCAATTGCAACATAATGTTTATAAACTTTCTCACATTAATTACCACCATTTGATGGCCACATTGATCACGTAGTAACTTCATATCATTCACTATGTAGAATATCGCATCTTTCCCTAGCATAAATTGCATAGGACTCTCATACGACATACCGGAAGTGACGCTTTGCGTGTCACAGATCCGGAAGTCCCAGTGCGTTCCAAAGCAAACCGGAAGTGACATAATTGGTCACACAAGCCGATGAGAGGAACATTATTATTAGAAGCATTGATAGATAGCGTGTGCCACATGTAAATTGGTCCGCAAATACCGGAATTAATAGGAACTACTTCCGGTCAGGAAAGGAAATAGTTTTAGGATGATTTGGAAAGCCCAATGGATCTCACTATATAAGGTAGGATTATATTGTATATGGTAACCTCTGATGAAGAAGGGAAGAAAATACATTGAACCCTTGGAAACGCATCAGGTTTTATACAGGGCGAGGATTGCCCTTTATGCTTACTGGCACTTTTATTGTGAACTTTTATCTGGAACAGCATCCAATACTATTAGGACTGATCCTAATAGGAACTGTTTTTGGGACTATCTGTTTTTATATGCTTTTACTATGCCTTTTATTGCAGAGGTTTTTAAATGTGAGTTTGTATTTGTCTGTCATCATATATATGTAATATCAATAAACTGTATTACACTATATATTTCTCTCTGACTTTCTTGCATGGTTCGGGGATCACTATTGGAAGTTCACTTCTACCAGGACACCAAGACAGGCACAAGCTCCAATCCAGAAAGAAAGTTTCTTCTGCCAGAGACTGCATATCTAAGAGGCAATACCTTTGCACAGC
This sequence comes from Bombina bombina, assembly GCF_027579735.1. Classification (NCBI taxonomy): domain Eukaryota; kingdom Metazoa; phylum Chordata; class Amphibia; order Anura; family Bombinatoridae; genus Bombina; species Bombina bombina. Next base: position 965,494,076 of record NC_069499.1, read on the forward strand.
ATTTCTGAATCATCCTTACCTCATTTGATTGAGGGTCATTGAAGTAAGTGCATACCCTTAGGGGGATACATACCGGATTACAAGAAGAATACATCTATTTTGTTGTGAAAATAATAAGTGACTGCACTTTAATAGACCTTATACAGGTCCCAGTTCTATGTACTATCTTTTATATCAATAACTATTTATTGTTTTGGTTTTACATTGATATTCACTATAGCCCTTTCCTTTTATTGTTTTAACATTGAATTGTGCTTATATCATTAGATTATCTGTTATATACTGATATTTTACTATACATTGTCCACTCATTTTATCCCCTATTCTAATAGCTCCATCTCTATATTTCTTTTGTACTCCTATCTCTTTGGGAGGTATTGGAAAATCCTCCAACATTTTTGAGATTGGCAGCTCATATGAAATAATAGGTGTATATTACGTGTATAGGAGTATGTGTAATTACAATATACGTGTCTCTAACCCTTAGGAGTGCTGTAGGGTTAACTAAGAGGTTTACCCCTATTAGTTTTCTGTCTTTCACATTATATATATATATATATATATATATATATATATATATATATATATATATATATATATACATATACACACACACATACATACTACACTGTATATAGTTATACACACATATCTATCTATCTTTTTTTTCTAGAAACCATTATTCTAAACTGCTGTACAAATTGTAGATGCATCATTTTCTTCACGATGGTAAATATTTCTACATGAAATTCTGCTTTTATGTTTTGTTATCAATATGCTTCTAGCTGACTGAGCTGAAAGAATCAATTGTATTTGAGCAGCTGCCATAATTATTGCTAAACATACATGTATATAAGTGATGGACCATCAGTAACCTAATGGTAGGAATATAATCTATGTATTTTTCAGTCCTAGTTATTATTTCAACAAGACGCTTGATGAGCTACAAAATCAGAACACATGATGGTTTTTAAATGAGAATGGAAAACATACACATTAAAATGACTGTTTAATAAGCTGGAACAATAGAGGCATAATACGGAAGAAATCTATTTTCCTGAAAGGCTTTTCACCTGTGACCATATGGTATTTTTTTGTGAATGGGGTCACCCTCAAATACTAACCTAGATTCACTGAACCATGAAGTTGAAACACCATTTGTCTAGCTAATTTTAAAGCAAGGTAATCTTTGTAATATTCACTGATGAAAACAAATTTAATTTCAGTGTTGTGAATATATATTTATCTTCACCAGATTCTCACTTTTAAAATGATTTTGCATTCAGATAAAAGAAAATTGTATGTGTTCCCATGGTGGCACACTTTATTATATGTATTAAGTTTGAGACTTATGAAAGATGGGCAGAAATTATCATAAAAATTGGTAGACTTGAAACGTCATGCAACATCTAAAGCTTGAGAAACAACGGAAAACAGATTGACTCCTTTGAATTAACATTAATACTTTTATTTTTTCAATCACAATATAAATCAGTGTTGCAGACCTCTTGGTTATCAAGGGGTTAAACCAGGACAACATTCTTCCACTTATGCCAGAATAGAACACTTATAAAAACAAACACAGTAATCTTCAATAATATCTTTAGAAGTCATTAAAGAATTCTGAACAACATATTTAAAAGGGACATTAAACACTTTGAGATTGTAATATAAAATGATAAATCGTATATATACATAAAATCTGTAATATACTTTCATTATTTATTGCGTGGCCTTTTCCTGTAATTTCATTCTGAAATTGTTAGCTTTCAGAAATGGAAGTGCAGAACACTGTTATTTTCCACACAACGATTGGCTGCACACTCTAGTGACCTATTTATAACTGTCTTTAATTGGCCACAACAGAGAAGGTAACCTAAGTTACAACATGGCAGCTTCTATATATATATATATATATATATATATATATGTCTACATATGTTTTTATGTATTTATATATGTATACGTGTCTGTAAATACATATATACACATATAAATACATAAATATATCTGTACACACATATAGATTAGACATACATATACATAGACATGTATATGTGTGTATCTCAATGTTAAAACTCTTTGCACCTGAAACCTCATATCTTTAAACCCTTATATTTTTTTGTGCACTTTTTTTAAATATTTTTTATTAGATAGTGTTAATATGAGTAACTTTGTATTTTTAATGTAATTTGTTAAACGTTTTATTCAAGTGTAACAGTTATCCTGAGCTCTGGAGTTGCACTAACCTGACGTGCATTAAATTCAATTGCGCTTGAGTAAACGCATTTACTTTCAACTTGCTAAACACACACTACTTCAGACACGGGATAAACCCCTTATAACTCGCACACTACTGTTGGAAATCTTATTGAGAGAAAATCCACACAGAGTAAAAGTTTAAGAGTGTGAGAAATATCACTGTTTACTCACGGTTAGTGCTTTGTAATATTCTCTCTGTATTAGAGCTCTGTGTCCTGTGAACCTGCCTCTACCTCTCCGCTGTTTAGCAAACCTGAGAGGGAGTCCATTCAATGTATATACCCAGCAATAATCTCCACTTCCACGACCCTGTAGTGTTTGGATAATCACGTTACACAATCATAAACTTGCACTACAATAACGCTCCTCCTACAAGTTCCCATGTACCCACAATACTGCTCATGAGCATATTGCCATCTCAAAACTGACTACAACGTTTTTAGTCTGACACCGGTACATGTGTGTTTTCTATGTTGAAAATTTTTATTTTAAAGTATGCCATCAATTAAAGTTTTATGAGACTATCCAGCCAATGACATAATTCAATGTCACTGTCAGCAATATTAAATCCAAAGTAAGAGAAAGAGACTGTTCTTTCAAATGACTGGTAATATTTTTAACTTGCTAAACACTAAGTTCAGGAAGATAAAAACATATTAATCATAGAGACTTCATCATCCTTTCTAGAAAAAAAGAACAGACAGCTAAGACCTCACTTACAGCTAGATTACGAGTTTTGCGTTATGAGTTATGGCCCATAACGCTTCATTTTCCCTAACTCTGCTATTACAACTCTTGTCGGTATAAGTGTACCGCACACCTTTTAGCCAGTCACGCAACGTCAGTTTCGCACTTTTAAAAAAGTCCTTTTTCAATGGGACCGGTACTACGAGTTTGCCTAGGAGGCCAAAAAGTGAGCGGTACACTCTATAACCACAAGATCCGTACCGCCATCTAAAGTCAGCAGTTATGAGTTTTATGCTACAAAGCTGTACCATAAAACTCATAACTATGTTAAAAAGTACACTAACACCCATAAACTCCCTATTAACCTCTAAACCGAGGCCCTCCTGCATTGCAAACACTATAATAAAGTTATTAACCTCTAATCTGCTGCTTCGGTCATCGCCGCCACTATTAAAATGTATTAACCCCTATTCCGCCACTCCCCGACATCGTCACCACTATAATAAACCTATTATCCCCTAAACCGCAAGCCCCCAACAAAATATACTTAAATAAAATATTAACCCCTAAACAGAAAGCCCCCCACAACGAAATATACTTAAATAAACTATTAACCCATAAACCTAATGCCCCCTAACTTTAGATTAAAATTTCAATTTCCCTATCTTAAATTAAATTAAAACTTACCTGTCAAATTAAATAAATTAATTTTAAACAATTAAACTAAGATAATTATTAAACTACAATTAAACTAACTACCAATTGAATTAAAACTAAACTACACATTAAAAAATCCTAACAATACTAAAAACTAAAACTAAATTATAAAACCCCCACTAAATTACGAAAAATAAGAAACAAATTATCAAAAATAAAAACGAATTACACCTAATCTAATTGCCTAATCAAAATAAAAAAGCCCCCCCCCAAAATAAAAAACCCTAGCCTACAATAAACTACCAATGGCCCTTAAAAGGGCCTTTTGTGGGGCATTACCCTAAAGATATCAGCTCTCTTACCTGTAAAAAAAAATACAAACACCCCCCAACAGTAAAACCCACCACCCAACCAACCCCCCAAATAAAATAACTATCTAAAAAAACCTAAGCTCCACATTGCCCTGAAAAGGGCATTTGTATGGGCATTGCCCTTAAAAGTGCATTTAGCTCTTTTACATGCCCAGACCCTAAACTAAAAATAAAACCCACCCAAAAAACCCTTAAAAAAATCCTAACATTAACCCCCGACGATCCACTTACAGTTCTTGAAGTCTCGCTTGAAGGATCCATCCAGCCGGCGAAGTCCTCATCCATGCGGAAAGAAGTCTTCATCCTGGCGGCCTCTTCCATCTTTACCCAGCTTACGAAGTCCTCATCCAGGCGGCAAGATGGCGTCCCTTGCATTCCTATTGGCTGAAAGATTTATATCAGCCAATAGGATTAGAGCTGCTAAAATCCTATTGGCTTTTCCAATCAGCCAATAGAATTAGAGCTGCTAAAATCATATTGGCTGTTCCAATCAGCCAATAGGATTGAGCTCTCATCCTATTGGCTGATTGGAACAGCCAATAGGATTTTAGCAGCTCTAATCCTATTGGCTGATTTAAATCTTTTAGCCAATAGGAATACAAGGGACGCCATCTTGGAAGTAGCTTGATGCAACTGTTTCCGTGTGAGCCTTCAGGCTCGCCGGAAACACGAGTTAAGAAGCAGCAGTCTTAAGACCGCTGCTCCTTAACTTGTCCGGCTGCTCTGAGGCAACGGACAGCAACCTGCCAATCACATACGATCGGGTTGATTGAAACCCCCTGCTAGCGGCAGATTGGCCGTGAATCTGCTGGGGGCAGTATTGCGCAAGCAGTTCACCAGAACTGCATGTACAATGATAAATGCAGACAGCGTATGCTGTCGGCATTTATCGATGTGCGGCGGACATGATCGCTACAGCTGATCATGTCTGTCCACACTTTAATAAATCGGCCACTTAATGTGTAATGTCCCTCCCCAACAATGACCTCATAATTCATAGCTCAATACATTGTCTTCAGATGACTATTATGAATGCAACTGAATTTGCATTCGATTACATGAAACCCAAATAGCCAACAGTCAGATCTTGGGAGCAATTATATGAATACTAAGTAACAATTTCTTGTCACCATGGGAACTTGGAACCCTGTACTTCTCGACCCTGAGGGAAAATTATACTAATGCATTTTTAAAGATAAAAGTATCACAAATTAGACAATGTCATGTTTGATTGTTAAAAACCTAATACCATTGATGGACAGAACTGGTCATCTGGCTTTAGGATTTGTAATGGGCTTAGTAAATTCCTAATATCTCATCATCCCCTTTATTCTTAGTGAATTCAAGGCTTTATGATAATTTTCACAAATCATGCTTTTCATGTGGTTTCATTCAGTGCTAGGAATAAAACAAAGGCAGCTGACACTATTTCTGTTTTCATATTGCTTATCAATAGATAAGATAAAATATGCTAAACATATCTTAATTAAATTATAGTTATACAGCAATGGAAATTGTACCACTCCACAGAAACAAGATTATATTACTAGGTATACTGTCAGGTTAATAGATCAATGGATCCACAGTATGCATAACAACTTTCAGCAAGAATACAAGGGTTCTACCATGAATGCAGTATAGTAATATGTCAAAATATTAAAACATCAACATAGAATCAGAGATTCTTTATTGCTAATATTATGACTAAGATTAATTATTGTTTAAAAACTTGTATTGCACAAGCATTCTGGATTATTACTGTACACAAATAATTCAGGCAAATTGGAGAAAGGATAGTTATCAGCCTAAATAAAAATCTAGTTATGTCTAAGGGGCATATTTATCAAGCTCTGTATGTTAAAATTACTTCTATGTATTTCCAAAAAACAGATCTTTTTTTTATTTATCTTTTAGCTAAAGAAGGGCTAGGAAAAGCATGTAAAGCGTGTAGAGCACTTCACACTCTTAAATAAAAACTTAAAATTAATTTTTATTTGCTGACAGCTGTTCACTGGGTTGGGAAACCTCAAACATTTCTACAGTCAGGGAAGGCCATTTAAAAGCAGAGTAGCCCTTTTTGTGGGATACATAATTCACCCAGCATCCTGGAAGGGAGGGGTGAATGAGACTAGGGGGTCAATTTATCAAGCTCCATACGGAACTTGATGCCCCTTGTTTCCGGCGAGCCTTCAGGCTAACCGGAAACAGAAGTTATTAATCAGCGGTCTAAAGACCTCTGCTCCATAACTTGTCCGCCTGCTCTGAGATGGCAGACAGAAATCAACCTGAATGAATATTGACACGCCCTGCTAGCGGCCGATTGGCTGCAAATCTGCAGGGGGCGGCATTGCACCAGCAGTTTACAAGAACTGCAGGTGCAATGATAAATGCCGACAGCGGATGTGCAGCGGACATGATCCGGCTATCCCTCAAAAAAATACCAGTAACCCCTCTATAAGCCCTACATCAACATCTGAACCAGATCAGAACCAAGTGAACCCACAGCACTCTGTCAAACACATAACCAAATCAGACTTTAGAATTTCTGGCCCTGCAGCCTCTTCACCAGCCACATCTGTATATGACCTCAGATAAGATCCCTGGCCCTGGTGCCACATTACTTTATTATGACTTTAGAGTATATGACTGGTCCTGTATCCGTTTCCGCCACTCAATAAGATCCATTATGGATTTATAAGATTGAAAAAATGCAGTCTTGGAAGTGTTTGCTAAAGCAGCTCACTAAATATTAGATTAAAGGGACATTATACACTAGATTTTTCTGTGCATAAATGTTTTGTAGATGATCCATTTATATAGCCCATCTGGGTGTGTTTTTGTAAAAATGTATAACCAAGCCCCAAAGTTTTAGAGGTATACTGATGTATAATGAGTCTTTTCATATGCAGGAGAGGTTCTGCTATCTGCTCTTTTCAGTGGGTGTCCCAGGCCTATCTCATTAAACGCGTTAAATTGGGAGGTTTTAAAAACGTTTTACACTGAATTTTTTATATCAGTATCTGTTCATATTATTCTTTATAGTAGTGTCTATTAGATGCTGCTAAATGAAAATTAGTGTATACTGCCCCTTTAAAATGTTAGAATAAATTTTACTTTTTGAGCTGCTGTCCCTTTATTATGTTTGCTTGGCATCCACTGGTAAGGCAGTTCATACCTCCCTGGCTTTAATATATCTGAAGCCCATCCTGTGTATGAAATATAAAATCCCATTATTGGAACAATGATCAATCTTCATGAACATGTAACCACCTTATTAGAAAGAGTAGAATCTTTAAAATGAGAAATAACACGTTCAGTGAAAGCATAGTAATTATTGTACCTACTAGCAGGCCTGGACTGGTCATTGGACACATCGGTCCAATTCCTGATGGGCTGATCAGTTACCTTAGCCCACCTACCAGTCAATCTAAAGATGCAGTGTGGTGAAGCTTAGCTGTACAAATTATTTTTCAGCCCTACCTCACTGAAGTGGTGCTCTGGGGTGATGGGAGCAAGATACCAGTAACTACGCTTTGATGTGATTCTGCTGCTATGGTGCAGAATGAAGACCGCGCATCTACAGTTCACATTCTATACTCTGCACCACAATACTGACTGGAATTGTCAGTTAGGCATTGAAAAAGTGGGGAAATGGATGAGGGGAAACAATATAATTTGCCAATAGTATCATTAAATAACAACACCAGCTGCACTGAGGGATTGATGATCTCAACTTCGCCAGATCAGAGTTTTTTCTCGCCGATCCTCGCAGGGGCTGCCCTGGTGGAATAATCGTAAAAAAGGGCAGTACCTGCAAGTGTCGAGATGTCTCCAATGAAAGCAATGGAGATCAATGGATGGAATGCTTGGGGATTCAACAATAAGATTGTATGATGCAATACTTTGCCTATAGTTTGGGACAGAAACTTGTCCATTTGAGTATATATAATCACCTTTTATATCCAGGCATGCTTATTTTCAAAGCTCTTCGCCATTTATTTAAGATAATATGTAATAATGTTTTCTTTGTAGGGTATTTAAATACAAACCCATTTAAAATTGCTGGAGAAACCCATGGTAACTCTTGTGTAAGTTTTTGTCCATGATCAAAAAAACATATAAAATATGGAGAATTCTGCTTTTTTGGGAATTAACAATGATATTTGCATCCAAGTCAGTCAATAAAAAGAGACACTTGGACACATTTTTCAGATAGTTAGGACTAGATTATGAGTGAAGCGGTATTTATAACTCATGCTTGCGCACTAACTCTGCTAGAAGCTTTTTGCGTGCGTCGGATACCACGCTTTCTACAAGTTGAAAGTAAAATGTTTTCTCTTACCCAATGCACTCAAAAACCCAAACTTACAATATCACAATAGCATTAACGCATTCCCCCATAGACTTCAATGGAACGCCAAAAGTGGAAAAAAACCTAAACTCTATGCGTGCACAAACCCGATCACATTTTCTCAAGGGGCTAACCCAAAATGAAATATTAATATTTCATATTCCAATGTTCTTCACATAGAAGAATATGTTCTATTTATTTATAAATACATAATTCTACATATATGTGATGGCTTCTTGGTTAAATATATATATAATATATAATATATATATATATATATATACATACATGCATACATACATACATACACACACATACAGTATCTCACAAAAATGAGTACACCCCTCACATTTTTTAAATATCTTTTTATATCTTTTCCTGTGACAACACTAAAGAAATTACACTTTGCTACAATGAAAAGTAGTGCGTGTACAGCCTTCATAACAGTGTAAATTTGCTGCCCCCTCAAAATAAGTCACCAAATGTCTAAACTGTTGGCAACAAAAGTGAGTACACCCCTATAGGGGGAACTGACCCCTTAGGGAACACACTAGTACCAGCCCACTCTGCTGAATGCACTCCATTTACTAAGACACTCTTTAAGCCAGCATTTTACCCAGTTCACAATTTTTTAGTCTAGACCAAAGCGATACAGTTTGTGAAGTTAGATATGCTACATCAACTTTTCCAACCTGAAGTCAATTAGATTAGTCTGACATGATCTCACTGAAATAAAACCATTCTGATATTGGTCCTCTAAATTGTTTGTCTTTATGTAAGTCATTTTTTTAAGAAACTTTCCATTCATTTTCCTACTACTGAAGTTAAACTAACTGGCATGTAGTTATCAGATTCTTCCCTACTGCCCTTTTTATAAAGAGGTACTACATTAGCTATTCTCCAATCATCTGGAACAACTCCTGTGAAAAGTAACTGATTAAATAGATTAGTTAATGGAGCAGTTAGTACTGATCAAGGTTCCTTTACATCCCTTGGATTAATATTATCAGGACCCACTAACTTTTTTACATTTATTTTTGATAATGCCAACAAAACCGTATCCTCTCTAAAAAGATTAGTGTTAAGCTCATTTCCATTTTTTGTAGGATCCGTTAATGTAGACATTATACTTCACAATCTATTGTAGAAACAGAAGTATTAATTGAGACAGTCTGCAATTTGCTTATTTCCTTCTACTATTCTACCATCAACTGTTTTCAATTTTACTATTCAACCTTAGTTTTTATTATTTCACGGATATATCTAAAGAAGTTTTTTTCCCCATGTTTTACTGACTGCGCTATCTTCTCTTCCACATGAACTTTAACCTTCCTTATTAACTGCTTAGACTATTTTTGTTCGAGTCTCCATATTTCCATCATCATCTGACTGCGTGTGTCATTTCAGCATTAAAACAGCACCGCAGCCATTACAAGTCTTGTCAGTATAGCTGTACCGCAAGCCTTTTAGCCTGTAAAGCAATGTCAGTCCTGCACTCAAAAAAATTATGTTTTTTCATGGGACTTCCATAGTGCAGCCATTACGAGTTGTGCGGTGAGGCTAAAAAGCTTGCGCTACACCCTATACCGACAAGATCCGTTCCACAATCTGAGAGCAGTAGTTATGAGTTTTACGCGACAAAACTGTTACACAAAACTCATAACTAAAGTGTTACAAAGTACACTAACACCCATAAACTACCTATTAACTCCTAAACCGAGGCCCTCCCGCATTGCAAACACTCTATTAAAGTTATTACCCATTAATATGCCACTCCCGACATTGTCGCCACTAATAAAATTTATTAACCCCTATTCCACCGCTCCTCGACATCGTCACCACTATAATAAAGTTATTAACCCCTAAACCACCACCCTCCCGCATCGCAAACACTATTTAAATATTATTAACCCCTAATCTGCCGTCCGCACACATCGCCCCACTATACTAAATTTATTAAGCCCTACACCCCCGCCACTATAATAAACCTATTAACCCCTAAACCACAAGCCCCCACAATGAAATATACTAAATTAAACTATTAACCCCTAAACTGAAAGCCCCCCACATTGCAAAAAACTAATTTAAACTAGTAACCCCTGAACCTAAAGTTCCCTAACTTTCTATATAAAAAATACACACCTAGATTATGAATTTTGCATTAGAAGCTGTGCGGTGCTAACGAGCAGTTTATGCTCACCGCTCACTTGCAGACAGCGCTGGTATTACGGGTTTTTACAAACCTGGCGTTAAAAAAAAAGTGATTGTAGAGCAAAATTTAGCTCCACATCTCACCTCAATACCAGTGCTGCTTATGTTAGCGGTGAGCTGGTAAAACGTGCTTGTGCACGATTTCTCCATAGGAATCAATGGGGGAGAGCCAGCTGAAAAAAACCCTAATCTGCTGCTCCGGACACCGCCACCACGTACATTATACTTATGAACCCCTAATCTGCTGCCCCCAACATCGCCGACACCTACATTTTGTTTATTAACCCTTAATCTGCCACCCCCTATGTCACCGCAACCTACCTACACTTATTAACCCCTAATCTGCCGCCCCCAACATCACCGCCACTATAATAAAGTTATTAACCCCTAAACCTAAGTCTAACCCTAACCCTAACACCCCCTTAACTTAAATATAATTTAAATAAATCGAAATAAAATTACTACAATTCACTAAATTATTCCAATTTAAAACTAAATACTTACCTATAAAATAAACCCTAAGCTAGCTACAATATAACTAATAGTTATGTTGTAGCTAACTTAGGGATTATTTTAATTTTACAGGCAACATTATATTTATTTTAACTAGGTACAATAGTTATTAAATAGTTAACTATTTAATAACTACCTAGTTAAAATAAAGACAAATTTACCTGTAAAATAAAACCTAACCTAAGTTACAATTACACCTAACACTACATTACAATTAAATTAATTCCCTAAACTAAAAACAATTAATTACAATTTTAAAAAGTACGAAAAAACAAACATTAAATTACAGAAAATAATAAACAAATTACATGATTTTTAAACTAATTACAAATAATCTAATCCCCCTAACAAAATAAAAAGCCCCCCCAAAATAAAAAACGTTACCCTACACTAAATTGCAAATAGCCCTTAGAAGGGCCTTATGCGGGGCATTGCCCCAAAGTAATCAGCTCTTTTACCTGTAAAAAAAAATACAAATCTCCCACAACATTAAAACCCAACACCCACACACCCAACCCTACTCTAAAACCCACCAATCCCCCCTTAAAAAACTAACACTAACCCCCTGAAGATCACCCACCCGGGCAGAAGTTGTCTTCCAGACGGGCAGAAGTCTTCATCCAACCGGGCAGAAGTGGTCCTCCAGATGGGCAGAAGTCTTCATCCAGATGGCATCTTCTATCTTCATCCATCCGACGTGGAGCATCCTCTTCTAACGACGGCCGATGACTGAATGAAGGTTCCTTTAAATGATGTCATCCAAGATGGCGTCCCTTCGATTCCGATTGGCTGAACTGGCATTCTATTGGCTGATTGGAACAGTTGGGTGATTGCCCGGTTGGGTGAAGACGTCTCCCGGTAGGGTGATCTTCAGGGGGATTGGGTGGGTTTTAGAGTAGGGTTGGTTGTGTGGGTGGTGGGTTGTAATGTTGGGGGGTTGTAAAAAATTTTTTACAGGTAAAAGAGCTGATTACTTTGGGGCAATGCCCCACAAAAGACCCTTTTAAGGGCTATTTGTAATTTAGTGTAGGGTAGGGCTTTTTATTTTGGGGAGCTTTTTTATTTTGTTAGGGGGATTAGATTAGGTGTAAAAATCTTGTAATTTATTTATTATTTTCTGTAATTTAGTGGGGTTTTTTGTACTTTAGATAATTTTATTTAATTGTAATTAATTGTATTTAATTTAGGTAATTAATTTAATTGTAGTGTAGTGTTAGGTGTAATTGTAACTTATGTTAGGTTTTATTTTACAGATACATTTGTCTTTATTTTAACTAAGAAGTTATTAAATAGTTAATAACTATTTAATAACTATTGTACCTAGTTAAAATAAATACAAAGTTGCCTGTAAAATAAAAATAAACCCTAAGCTAGCTACAATGTAACTATTAGTTATATTGTAGCTAGCTTATGGTTTATTTTATAGGTAAGTATTAAGTTTTAAATAGGAATAATTTAGTGAATTGTAGTAATTTTATTTAGATTTATTTAAATTATATTTAAGTTAGTGGGTGTTAGGGTTAGACTTTAGGTTTAGGGGATAATACATATAATATAGTGGCGGCGACGTTGGGGGCGGCAGATTAGGGGTTAATAAATGTAGGTAGGTGTCGGCGATGTTAGGGCCAGCAGATTAGGGGTTAATAATATTTAAATAGTGTTTGCGATGCGGGAGTGCTGCAGTTTAGGGGTTAATATATTTTTTATAGTGGCGGCTATGTTCGGCAGATTAGGGGTTCAAATTTTTATTTTAGTGTTTGCGATGTGGGGGGGCCTCGGTTTAGTGGTTAATAGGTAGTTTATGGGTGTTAGTGTACTTTTTAGCACTTTAGTTAAGAGTTTTAGTGTAAAGCGTTGTAGTGTAAAACTCTTAACTACTGACTTTAAAATGTGGTACCAGGCTTGACAGGAGAGGGTGTACCGCTCACTTTTGGTCAGACTCATAATACCAGCACAATGCAAGTCCCATTGAAAAAAGAGGATATTCAATTGACGTAAGTGGATTTGCGGTACTTCCGAGTCTGGCCATAAAAGTGAGCGTGTACACCTGTACCTTCAAGACTCGTAATACCAGCGGGCATTAAAAAGCAGCCTTGGGACCGGCCAACGCTGCTTTTTAACCCTAACGCACAACTCGTAATTTAGCCGACAATTTCCATATCTAAAATTAAATTAAAAAACGTACCTGTCAAATTAAAAAATCTAAGTTTAAACTAAAAATTAAACTAATATCACTATTACACTAAAATTAAACTACCAATTAAACTACATTACATATTAAAAAAATCTTAACACTACTATAAAAATTACAAACTACCTAATTACAAAAAATAAAAAAGACAAAATTACAAAAAAATAGCAAACACTAAATTACGAAAAATAACAAACAAAATGATCAATAAAATAAAGAATTACACCTGATCTAATAGCCCTATAAAAATTAAAAAGCCCTCCAAAAAAAAAAAAAACCTAGCCTACCATAAACTACCAATAGCCCTTAAAAGGGCCTTTTGTATGGCATTGCCCTAAGTTAAACAGCTCTTTTACCTGTTAAAAAACACACAGAAAGACCACCCAACAGTAAAACCCACCCCTAACCAACCCCCTAAAATAATAAAAAAAAACCCTAACTCTAACAAAAACCTAAGCTACCCATTGCCCTGAAAAGGGGATTTGTATGGGCATTGCCCTGAAAAGGGCATTTGGTTATTTTACGAAAAGCCTAACCTAAAAAAAAAAAAAAAAAAACAACACCCAAAAAAAGATTAACAAATCCTAACACTGACCTCTGATGATCGATTCACAGTTGCTGAAGTCCCGCTTGAAGGATCTTCATCCTGGTGGCTCCATCTTCATCACGGCGGCTCCATCTTCATCCAGGCAATCAGCCAATAAGATTGAGCTTGCATTCTATTGGCTGATCCAATCAGCCAATAGAATGCCAGCTCAATCCTATGGATCAGCCAATAGGATTGAACTTCAATCCTATTGGCTGATTGCAGCCAATAGGATTTTTTCTACCTTAATTCCGATTGGCTGATTCTATCAGCCAATCGGGATTCAAGGGACGCCATCTTGGAAGACGTCATTTAAAGGAACCTTCATTCTTCAGTTGGACTTTGTTTGAAGAGGATGCTCCGCGTTGGATGTCTGGAAGATGGAGCCGCTCCGCGCCGGATGGATGAATATAGAAGATGCCGCCTGGATGAAGACTTCTGCCCGTCTGGAGGACCTCTTCTTCCCGGCTTCAATGAATACTTCTGCCCGTCTGGAGGACCACTTCTGCCAGCTTCGTTGACGACTTTGGCCCGGTTGGGTGAAGACTTCTCAAGGTAAGGTGATCTTCAAGGGGTTAGTGTTAGGTTTTATTAAGGGGGTATTGGGTGGATTTTAGAGTAGGGTTGGGTGTGTGGGTGGTGGGTTTTAATGTTGGGGGGTATTGCATTTTTTTTTTACAGGTAAAAGAGCTGATTACTTTGGGGCAATGCCCTGCAAAAGGCCCTTTAAAGGGCTATTTTGTAATTTAGTATTGGGTAGGGCTTTTTATTATTTTAGGGGGCTTTTTTATTTTATTAAGGGGATTAGATTAGGTTTAATTAGTTTAAAAAACTTGTAATTATTTTATTATTTTCTGTAATTTAGTTTTTTTTTCGTACTTTAGATAATTTTTTAAAATTTTATTTAATTTTATTTAGTTAAGATAATTATTTTAATTATAGTGTAGTGTTCGGTGTAATTGTAACTTAGGTAAGGATTTATTTTACAGGTAAATGTGACTTTATTTTAACTAGGTAGCTATTAAATAGTTAATAACTATTTAATAACTATTCTACCTAGTTAAAATAAATACAAAGTTGCCTGTAAAAAAAAAAAAAAACCCTAAGCTAGCTACAATGTAACTATTAGTTATATTGTAGCTATTTTAGGGTTTATTTTATAGGTAAGTATTTAGTTTTAAATAGGAATTATTTAGTTAATTGTAGTTATTTTATTTTGATTTATTTAAATTATATTTACAGTAAGTTAGAGGGTGTTAGGGTTAGACTTAGGTTTAGGGGTTAATAACTTTATTATAGTGGCAGCGATGTTGGGGGCGGCAGATTAGATTTTAATAAGTGTAGGAAGGTGGCGGCGACATTAGGGGTGGCAGATTAGGGGTTAATAAATATAATGTAGGTGTCGGCGATGTTGGGGGCAGCAGATTAGGGGTTCATAACTATAATGTAGGTGAAGGCGTTCTCCACTATGACTCTGTTTGTACATTACTTTTGGACTGTACAATAAACATTTTTTACTTCAGCAGATACTACGCCTCATTGGTGCATATTTCTTTTGACTTTATGTTTCTCTAGCGGTTGGGCTTACCGCTTTATTGCACCAGTTACTTGCTAAAGCCACTCTTGGGATACAGAACCGGCTCCTTGTCCTTACGGTTTCCACCTCCCTCCCAGGGAATACCAGTTGGTTTAGCCTTGCAACATCACGGGTGATGCACTAAGGAAACGTTTCCACGCCGGATCTCTCTGAAGCACGCCGAGAAGGGAAACACAGACTGCACCCCCTAGGAAGGGTTTCATCGACCCATTCGAGGAGAAGTACGGAAGTGTTCCCAGGCACCCCACCAACTTAGTGGAGGGTAAGAGTTGATCACAGACATAACATTGTGAACTGGCATTCCCACCCGTGACTACTAGGCTCTGGGACATACTTTGATACTTTGAATTTTGGGGATTTTACTCTCTCCATGGGACAATGGACTCTGTTCCAATCTGAGTGACTTTCCATACTGACCGGGGTCCAAAAATTGATACACTGATTATTGGGACCTGAATTCCCCATTACTGTGTGCTTCGATATACGTCTTGAGCACTTGGGGATTTTTGTTCTGAACACATTTTCGCTTTGATGATTATTTGTTAATAAATATAATGTAGGTGTCGGCGATGTTGGGGGCAGCAGATTAGGGGTTCATAACTATAATGTAGGTGGCGGCGGTGTCCGGAGCAGCAGATTAGGGGTTAATAATATAATATAGGTGTCGGCGATGTCGGGCAGCAGATTAGGGGTTAATAAGTGTAAGATTAGGGGTGTTTAGACTCGGGGTTCATGTTAGGGTGTTAGGTGTAGACATAAATTTTATTTCCCCATAGGAATCAATGGGGCTGCGTTAAGAGCTGAACACTGCTTTTTTGCAGGTGTTAGGTTTTTTTTCAGCCGGCTCTCCCCCATTGATTCCTATGGAGAAATCGTGCACGAGCATGTTTTTCCAGCTCACCGCTGGTATTGAGGTGAGATGTGGAGCTAAATTTTGCTCTCCGCTCACTTTTCTGCGGCTAATGCCGGGTTTGTAAGAACCCGTAATACCAGCGTTGTCTGTAGGTGAGCGGTGAGGGAAAACTGCTCGTTAGCACCGCACAACATTACCGACAAAACTCGTAATCTATGTGGTTTGTTATTTTTTGTAATTTTAGTGTTTTTTTTATTTTTTGTAATGGTAGGTTTTAGTGTAAGGCAGCTTAGGTTTTAATTCACAGGTAAGTGTGTATTAATTTTAAACTAGGTAGTTAGTAAATAGTTAATAACTATTTACTAACTAGTCTACCTAGTTGAAATAAAATAGGTGAAATAAAAATAAAACCTAAGCTAGCTACAATATTATAACTATTAGCTATATTGTAGCTAGCTTAGGTTTTATTTCACAGGTAAGTATGTATTTTGTTTTAAATATGTATTATTTAGTTAATAATTGTAACTATAATTTAGGTCTATTTTAATTATGTTAAAGTTAGGGGGTGTTAGGGTTAGTGTTAGGGTTACGCTACGGTTAAGTTTAGGGGTTAATATAGTTTAATTTAGGTTGTTGTGATGTGGGGGGCTGGCGGTTTAGAGATTAATAGGTTTATTTAGTAGTAGTGATGTGGGAGGTCAGAGGTTTAGGGGTTAATAATTTTATTTAGTGATGGTGATGTCGGGGAGCAGCAGAATAGGGGTTAATATATTTATTATAGTGTGGGCCATGTTGGGGTGCGGGGGAATATGGGCTAATAACTTTAGTATTGTGGAGGCGATATTGGGAGTGGCAGATTAGAGGTTAATAGCTTTATGTAGTTGCCGGAGATATTGGGAGCAGCAGATTAGGGGTGTTTGGACGTGGGGTTTATGTTAGTTTGGTTTAAACGTAATAAAAAAATCTCCATAGACATCAGATGGGGCTGCGTTATGGAGCTTTTCTTTCCGCGATCACAGGTTTTTTTCTGACCCGCTCTCCCCATTGATGTCTATGGGGAAAGCATGCACGAGCATGTCAAAACAGCGTTTGTATTTTGTGCAGAATGGAGCTCAACGCAACCATATCACACGCACAAGCCGACTGTTTCCAAACTTGTAATGGCTGCGCTATAGAGGGTTAAAAAACGCAACTTTTGTTGCATTCGTTAAATTCCCTATAGCATGCATAACTTGTAATCTACCTGTAAGTTTTGAAAAAATGCTGTTATATATTATAATGTTATATTACTTTTATTATTATTACTATAATAAAATTTTAACTTTTTATGTACTTTTTATATATTTAATCAATATGTTTTCATTTTATCTATTTGGTTTTAGAAAATTTATTTATTTTGTATATAGATAAAATATGGTACATACATTATATTATTAAGGAATATAGAATTTGGAAGGTTATTTAACCCTTTCCAAATCAGGAGTGTAGTCTAGAGAACAGACCTCAATGTTACAAAGGGAGTACCCATTTGCTCATAGATGAATAAAAGCAATTTGTTTAATGGTAACAATCTTGGAAAATCCATGTGTATACTAGCTAAGGAAATACTTAAAGGGACACTGAACCCACATTTTTCTAATTTACTCCTATTATCAATTTTTCTTCTCTCTTGCTATCTTTATTTGAAAAAGAAGGCATCTAATCTAAGGAGCCTGCCAATTTTGGTTCAGCACACTGGATAGCACTTGTTTATTGGTGGCTAAATTTATCCACCAATCAGCAAGAACAACCCAGGTTGTTCACCAAAAATGGGCCGGCATCTAAACTTACATTCTTGCTTTTCAAAAAAAGATACAAAGAGAATGAAGAAAATTTGATTCTAGGAGTAAATTAGAAAGTTGCTTAAAATTGCATGCTCTATCTGAATCACGAAAGAAAAGAAAAACATTGGGTTCAGTGTCCCTTTAATGTTGCCAATGCTCATAACTGGCATAAAGGGAATGTCTTGTTCTTATGTTCCCATATAGCTGGCACACAGCCTAAGCAGATTACATTGGTCTAATGTGGCCACATGGCAGGCAAAAACTAGTTGTAAGAATGTTGAATATTCGTCTCTGGTCAAATGAATTATGTGCTTATATAGATACACAGATATATCTTTTGTTTCCTGTGGGTTCTGTTTCTTTCAATCAATAAAAAAAAGAATTTCTCTTTCTTTTTTTCCTTCTTTCTTTCCTGCCTTCTTTTACGCTCAAATAAAAAGTTGCACAAAACAGCTCAAAATTACATTACAAAGTACAGTTCCACTCATAACACAATCTAATACAAATTCTAAAAACAATAAAAATGAACACAAAAAAGTTTTAAAGACTCAAAAATATGAGATCTCAGGTGTTAGAAAACAAAACAAAACAGTGTGTATTTATGCATTTATAGACATATATACACATAAATACATAGGTGTGTGTGTGTATAATATATATATTGGATCCCTTTGCATTCAAGTAATTCATGGTATTCATGGTAAAGCATATTTATTCAATAACTATATATTTACTGTAAATATTTCAAATGTTCTGCACAAAGCAGAATATGTTCAATGTATATTTAAATATATATATATATATATATATATATATATATATATATATATATATATATATATATATATATATATATATATATCAATATAAATACATATAGTGAAGAACATTAGACTGTGAAATATATTGAGATTTTCATGTCAGGTTAGAATGCGATTGGGGTGTTAGTTTTTCCCCCCACTTTTTCTGCTCCATTGACTTCTATGGGGAATACGTTATATTGGAAGTTTGGCTTTTTGCATGCATTTGGTTAGTGTGAGAGCGAAAAATGTTTTAGTTTCACTTTTTTACTTGTAATATGTGCGCGACCCTATGCACGTAAATAGCTTCCTTCTAGTTCATTTAGCGCATAAACCAGAGCTCTAAATTGTGCTCTACTCGTAATCTGGCCCTCTGTTTTCTCTCCTGTCCTCTCCGTTTATTTAAGCTTCTGTCACGCTGCTCTTGCTTGCGGCCACCACTTCCTTCCGTTGCCATGGCCATGGATGCAGCGGTGCTTGTAGGGAGCACAGCGGTGATGTAATTGCCACACTCTGTGTGTCTCCCTGATAATACCCGTTTGTCTTCTTTGGCGCCAACCAGAAACCTGTGTAAGTACCTTACTTAGCTTCAATCTCTGCCCATGTATAGGTTTTATTGTTCATATTCTTGGGTGCCTTTTGTTACTGAGTACTGTGCTGCTGTACTACTCAGGACTTCCTATTCATTGCCAAACTCTGCTTGCCACTGACTATTCTACTGGTTAACCCCTGAACTGCTGTGTTGCTCTGGACTGCCTATTCATTGCAGAACTCTGCTTGCCACTGACTATTCTACTGGTTAACCCCTGAACTGCTGTGTTGCTCTGGTCTGCCTACTCATTGCTGAACTCTGTTTGCCACTGACCACCCTCTCTCTGCTTAATCCATTGGTACCCTAAATTATTGGACTTCTGTGTGATGTCTTTTTCTTTAACTGCCTGAAACACTTTTCCTGTTTCTCTCATCACTACTGTGAGTATTGGATTGCATCCTCATTTATTTTTATATCTTGCCACTTGACGCTGGGATAAGAAGACTACTGGCCAGGATTGGTCTGATAGGGGAATATCCCATGAGCATTGCAGTTTTCCTTTCATTCTCTGTCATCTTTTTTCTATTGCTGCTTTTCTTTATCTTGCATGTTCTTTTGCTCTTCATGTCATTGTCTCTCTCTTGCTCTATTTAAATAAAAATATACACCTCTCCATAATTTCATGGGTCCCTACGCAAATTATCTTAATTCCTTGTTTGTTATAGTAACCTATTTGTATTGTGTTATACGTGAACATAGAAGCATTGTAGCTCTGTCACTGCCTGTAATTAATATACAAGGGATTTTTTATTTATTTTTATAAACATGTGGCTATTTTTATAAACATGTGACTATTTATTATTTTCGACAGCAAATCTTGAAAGAAAGATGCTTTAGATTTGAAGAAACTGACGTGAAATAAAATCCTTAGGTGCATTTTCTTTTCTGTCTGAAGTGTAAATTATCCCATTTGCCAGTAAGTAGGAGAGGGAGGAGGAAATAAAAAAAAGTATTGCTGGTGACATAAAATTGTAGCTCATCAAATCACCAAGAGCTGCAGGATCAGTGCGTTATCACAATAATCACCTGGAATTAACAATGAAGAGAAAATTGGAATTTGCAGTGTTATAATAATAAAAAAAAAAGATGAAGCCGAAAGAACCTGACAAATGTTAATATACAGAAAAAAAAAGGATTTCATAGCGGATGATAATATTTATGTTAGGTTGTTCTATTATTTCCTATAAAAAATCAAATGAAATGCAATATTTTAACTGCTAAAAACCAATACTAAAATGATTAGTCTATTTTGAATTTTTATTTAGTGAGGTCACAAGGGTTGCCATCTATTCTTCAGAAAAATGATTGGACAATATGTAGGTAGGAAGGTCATATTTTATATCCACCATGTATATTTTTTTACAATTGAGAAGTAATTTTATCCATTGGCTGTTGGCATCATACAAAGCAATAATTTTACCTCTTTGGTTGCCAGTCTTTTGCTCCTTGCTTCTCCTTTAACTCAGGCTCTTAGATCTGCCACTCTAAGAGGCCCATTTATCAAGCTCCATACGGAGCTTGGGGCCCCGTGTTTCTGGTGAGTTTCCAGACTCACCAGAAACACAAGTTATGGAGCAGCGGTCTAAAGACCGCTGCTCCATAACCTTGTCCGCCTGCTCTGATGAGGCAGACAGGAATTGCCACAATTCAACCCGATCGAGTACGATCGGGTTGATTGACACCTCCCTGCTGGCGGCCCATTGGCCGTGAGTCTGCAGGGGGCGGCGTTGCACCAGCAGCTCTTGTGAGCTGCTGGTGCAATGCTGAATATGGAGAGCGTATTGCTCTCCGCATTCAGCGATGTCTGTCGGACCTGATCCGCACTGTCGGATCAGGTCCGACAGACATTTGATCATTCGGCCTCATTGTCTCTTATTAGCTTGACCCAAGGCTCTGAGAAGAAGGAATAGGGTTAGCCGGAACCCTCCAGTATTATTTTGCAGGTTAACTTTTTTCACCTGTAGCAAAGGAACATTTAAATTTGTTTAACGAAAACAAATGTAAATGTTTCACAAATATTTAGTATTAATTTTGTTTAAAACTAAATGAATACGGAATAGTGCAGTAGATGAATATTCGATGAAACGGATTAACTGAATTTAATGGAGCTGCACAAGTCTAATTTATATAATCCCCTGATTACGGGTATTCCAATTGGACAGTTTTTGAGATTAAAAAGGAACTGTTCCTCAAATAAGAAATTTGAGACACATGCTCAGAGTATGAAAAAAAGGTTTAAGGCGAGGGGGTACTCCACAAGTATAACTGAAGCACATGCTAGAGCTAGAAAGACCCCTAGAGATCAATTGCTGTTTAATGAAAAAGTAAGCAATGAACAAAATACAATAAGATATATCACAAAATATAATAATCAGTGGCCAGAACTAAAAATAATTTTGGAAATAAATTGGCATCTGTTGCAGTTTGATGGACTGGTGGGGAAAACAATTGGTGAAAGACCCCTCCTCACTGCTCGTAGAGCTCCAAGTTTGAGGGACAAACTAGTTACTAACAGAATCACTAGGAGTCCATCTCAGGCCGATTGGCTCAGGAAGGATAAAGGGGTAAAAATAAATTTCCCATGTGGACATTGTTTATACTGCCCCTTTAATGATTAAATGTAAGAAATTCTCTGCAAATAGTAAGAAAATGTTTAATGTAAGATGCAGTTGGCCCTAGTTTTTTGCCTGGTTAATTTGTGCCATTTCAGAATAACGCCCTTTTTTTCAGTCATGTGACTGCTATTGAAAAGCACTGAGAAGCAGTGCATTGATTAAAATAAGGGCAGGTCAGTAGGTGGAGCTGTCCGCTTGTGTTTCAGCAAAGATATGCAAGCCAAGCAGGCTGAAATTAATCATTATAACCAGACCTGATCTATTGAGCAGCTTTCAAAGGAACAAGATCTAGCAGCTACTTCCCTTTTATCTTCCTCCCCAGCGGCTTGAAGGTCAGGGTGCTTATAAATCAGACTAGACTGGAATGCATAGAATAGCTGCAGATCCGATGGCCCAGATTACGAGTTTTGCGTTAGAGGCTGCGTGGTTCTAACGAGCAGATTTCCCTCACCGCTCACTTACCTGCAGTGCTGGTATTACGAGTTTTCAGAAACCCGTTGTTAAAAGACAAGAAGTGAGCGTTGAGCAAAATTTTGCTCATTCCCGCACTCCAATACCAGCACTGCTTAAGTCAGCGGTGAGCTGGTCATACATGCTCGTGCACAATTTCCCCATAGGAATCAACGGGGAGAGCCGGCTGAAAAAAAGTCTAACACCTGCAAAAAAGCAGCGTAAAACTCCTTAACGCAGCCCCATTGATTCCTATGGGGAAATAAAATTTATCTAACAAAGTAATTGTAAAGGATTTACAAAAATAGAAAACTCAAATCTGTATGTTAAATTATAACTGAGCCCAAAATGCAATCATACCAAAAAGAAATTGTTTTATATTAAACATTCATACATTAATTTTTATTGAATTATACCACACATACAATAGCATAGGCAGGAAAAATTAAAAACACATCACCCCCGGTTGCATTATTAATCCATTTAGGTAATAAGGATTAATATTTAAGTACTAGTCTAACCAGCAGCATATATAGTGCAAAGAATATATGGCTAAGCCCTTACAATCCGAGGACTAGTTAAAATTAGTTGTACAATTATAAATATGCTGTTGGAAATATTAAGTAAATATAACTTTCGGAGCAACGAGGGTGAGCAGTTAAAAAAGCTTAACCCTGAGGACCCCTGACGCGCGTTTCTCAAGAAAACGCTTCCTCAGAGGGGTTGCGAGCCGCTGCTAGAGCAAAATATTTATGTGTCTATAAGACCCTCCTCATGATATGATTGGACAGTCCTGTCACGAATTCTAAGCATTGTGATTGGTTGAGAGACACATCTATGGAGGAGACAGTAGCAGATAGGATGAGAATGTAGGTGTTGGTTGTGACGTAAGTATACACATCACAAGGGGGTGTATGTATTTCTGGTAATGTCAGTCACTCTATAGTTATTGGCTGATCATGTTTACCATATGTTCAACAGTGCCTAGCCTCCTACGGGTGCAATATACTATCGGAGGTCTGCATTGTGAAATATCTTACCAAATTTATACCTAAGGAATAAGTGCCAATTGTGCAGTGCAGAAAACAACTGGATATAGGCCTGCCTAACGACTAGCCTACAAAGAAGCTGCTGTCTTTTCTCCCACGTGGAAGTTCAGGAACATGGCGTCTGATTGGGAAAAGAGGGTAAAAGACTTGCTATGTGCCCACTTTCAGAGATTGGAACGTGAGCTAACCCTGGCATTTTCATCTCTGTGTGGAAGTCTGTCTTCCAAAAAATTTCATCACCCATTACCGGCACACCAGCCCTCACAAACTATATCTAAGGAGCCCCAGACCGCTGCAAGATGACCGCTGCACCCGACACAGGCACCTAGAGTTTTTGGCTGGCTCAATACAGATGCATGCAGCGGTACAAGTGATGTGAAACTCTTGCATACTATATTGGCCTGTGGCGCGGCGGCGTAAGGTGGAACACAGCAAGTATGGCCATGGTCTGATCGCATGACGGGAGGAAAGGTGCCTAAACGCTTACCAGCTGGCAGTCCATGTTCTGAGGCTCGGGTGAGCTTGCCGATGACTGGATTGAACTGAACCTCCCGGTTTTTGCCTCTACATACGCCGAATTAGTACGATCTCTCAAATGTCCCCGAGTCCTTTTATGCAGGGATACAGTCTGCGGCCTGTATAGGCGACCCTGCGGATCTCCAACTTATGTCAGCCCGGCCTGGGGCCACACAGAATAAGTGGTTAGGTGAGAGAGAAGTTTCTACTAAGCTAAATTTATACAAACTGACACTAGCTATTCTCTCACGGCGTTATAGGCTGTACACATTGACAAGTCCTAGTCGGCCTCTACAGCAAAGCAATAAGCGTGAAAGAGTATGCTGGAGTACCGGTGTGGGGTAAGATATTGGACCCCAGGTGACAGCGACCGCATACATCTATTAGAGCCCTAGCCGGACATTCACTTTCTTTACTTAAGAGACCTATTTATGAAGACCATCAGGTCTGAAGCCTTGGATAGTTGGAAATTGACAGTTGCACCCCACTTAAAGTAATCGGATCTTACAGATAATAACTCCTTCAGATACTTTAATATAGTTATTTTCTTTTAGAATATCAGCTTGGACTTAATATATCAACGATTGTAAAGGTTTCTATTAATATGAGAAGGTTGTTTCAATCAAAGGTACAGATGCAATTGTATGGGATTATACAATATAGGAGACATATGCATTGTGGGCATTTACTTTATGGTACTTTTTTTTTTTCTGCAAAATTATGCGGATCCTGTGTTGTTATTTTTGGTTTGGTTCATAGGTCTTCTACTTGGGGACATGTTATTTGACAAAATTTGCATAATAATATATAGGTTTAATATAAAAGATTTCAGTTAAACAAGGGCTATCTTAATAACCCCTATTTGCCAGTGAGATGATACTATTACACTAATTTTGTATTATTTTATTACCACCTCTTCCTTTGCAGTATTAGACAATAGTACCTATCATGCCTTGTTTATAATTGCATAAGTTTCCTTTGAAAGCTCCTAGTTATTAATGCCCCTTCTGGAGGCCATCTTTTTAGCCCGACATAGAAAGTATATCAAGGTGTCAACAAGGGTCCAACTAATCACTTTTTGATCTCATGTCTATATATATATATATATTTACTCCCTTACACAACCTATATAGTAAATAAAATTTACTATATAGGTTGTGATATCTCTGCGGCCGAGATATCTGAGCCACCTCATTCCTACATTTATAGACACGATAGGTAACGTGTTTTGATAGGGGACCAAACAGATAGTAGAGAAACACTAATACTCACCATTAGATACGTATATTTGCCCTTGCAGATAGCTCCAGATTTTTGTTTACCACCAACACCTTACAATACCATATGTATCCTCTCATCCAAGTCTCTAACATGCTTGATTATGCCTGAAGAAACAGTCTGAGACTGAGAAACGCGTCGCAATATATCATTATTTTATTAAAGTGATTTTAACTTTTACTAAAAACACTTGCTGCCTTTGAATTGGTTATTATCTGAGGATATGACTGACCTATAGACCATCAAGAGGACTATCGTATGCTGTATGCCATGATCTAAGTCTGTTGGGTGACTGAATTGATCCCAGCTTGTCTCTATAGCATCATTGGAGATGCTTCACCAAATGTGAGTTTAAAATCTTATACAATTATTTGGTGTGGAATCACTCTAGCCATACAATACTAGGCCATATAGGCTTCTTTGTGTTTTCTATCTCACACAGACCCTGTAAGAAGTCGGGAGGTCGGTCTGCTGGGTGACTGTTATAGATCCCAGACTGTGTCACTTGCACCAATTGAGGTGCTTCATCACATGTGAGTGCAATTATATAGCTAAATCTACCATTCTTTGGAACCTACAATATTGGGCCATGTGGCGCATCTGTTTCTGTTTGATATTTGTGATTCTCTAACATGCTTACTAACGCAGGCTGGACCTGCATATTCTATAGTCTCCCTCCTCACAGTGCCAGAATTGAGCTGCATAACGTTCGTCAACCTCATTCATCAAGATCTCATGGGCTTCAGCCTGTTGAGTTTTACATTGGCCCAATATGCAAGCAGCCCTTCTCCCATACCAACCCACTCCATGTCTGATTAGCCGGCATTTAATAAGCCCCCACCTTCATATAATTTCATAAACCCAAACCCAGTCTGCCCCATCAAGTTCTATCCTAAAACTTTTAATATAATTGATCTCCCCTATTTTAGCTTTATATATACACTCACATTACAGGCCATACTGGCTGGTATTAAATGTCTATATAGTTCCTGGATCTCCTTACATGCTGAGACATATCCTTATTACTATTAACTATCTTCATTATCCTAAGTCGGATATACCATTAGCTTACTCTATAACTAGCTCATCTCTATTCCGCCCTGGGTAACCAATATGTTTAAGTAACTATATATATATATATGACTATATTACCCTGGGACACTAAAACATTTCTACCTAATATCTGCTGCCTATCACACTTATTTATTTATCTCCTCCATAACCCATAATGAGCCGTTTAGCTCCTAGGCTACATATCCTACTTATAACACTTACCTTACCACCTCCCCCACCCTCTATAATAAACCTCCTATCTTAGGAGGGCTAACTAGGCGGCTTATCTTTTCTATGCCGCACCCTAGCTATACTTTTGTGTACTATACTCTCTTTTTTGCCTTCAAATAAAGGATTTTATCCTCTCAATATTAACCCTATAACATTTAACCTAACATACACACTATTCACATAAGAATGCGATAAAATTATATAAAATCAAGGTTTACTAATGAGATCCATAAGTGGTCTCCTTTGTTTGCAAATGCCTTCTTTCATCTTAATGTTTGTAATGGTCCAAGAGTGGCCTATGATGTTATTTAGAAGGCTTCTAAATGTTTGGCATCCTATGTATCCCATGTTTGCATGATATGTAAATTATTATCTTTACGTTTCCTTCATGTTTATCATATCACTCTTGTAACACTGAAACTTTACTGTATGTGACATGCAGTGCAAGAACCTATCTTTATGATCAATGTATGCCTTTAAATACACCTCAATAAAAATTATTTAAAAAAAAAATAAAAAAAAAAATCAGCCAATAGGAATGCAAGGGACGCCATATTTAAACGCGTATTCAGTGTACGGCAGCGATTGTACGAAGAGAATCCGCCACGCTCCATGGCTCTGCGGTCGCCGGTCCTGCTCCTCGCTAATCTCCACTCCGCACTGGTTTGGTCCTGGATGAAGAAGGAAGTGTTAGGTTAGGGGGCTTAGTAATTTAATTAGTTATTTGCATTGTGGGGGTTATTAGATTTAGGATTATTGCGTTCTGTGGGTTTGGCGGATTAGGGGTTAATAGTTTTATTAGGTTTAATGCGTTGTGGGTTAATAGCGGATTTGGGGTTAATAGTTTTATTAGGTTTCTTGCGATGTGGGTTAATGGCGGATTAGGGGTTAATATACTTTATTAGTTATTGCGGTGGAGGATTGTGGTTGAGAGGTAGATAGATATTGTGCATGTGTTAGGTGTTTGTTTATATTTTCAGACAGTTAAGGTGGTTAAGGTGCTCACATTTTCAGCGCAATGCTTGCTGCGCCTGCCTATGTGTGGCGAGGTGAAAATGGAGTAAAATGTCTCCATTTTTGCTGCGTTAGTCTTTGCGCTGAGTTTGAGATACGGATTTGCAACGTGGTTCTATGTTAGCTTTTGGGGGGGTAAAAATTGGTGGTGACGGGTGAAATATACGCGCCGCATTTATATGTGGCGCAGTATATGTGATATCAAAAACACGTAAAAACCAACGCATATATAATTTTACCCCATATGTTTTTCACATAGAAAAAAAATATATTTTTATTTTTAAATAAATATTTCTATGTATATCTGTATATAAAATATTTATATCAGACTTGTGCAGCCAAGACATTTTTGTGTCCCGATTATATTCTTTGGCTGCACTATTCGGTATTCATTTTGTTTAAAACTAAACAAATACTGATTTCTAGTTAAACATTTACAATCGTTTTCGTTAAAATTAATGTAAATGTTCAAAGCTACAGGTGAAAAGTTCATCTGTAGCAGTTTATACTTGCCATTCACTCGCTCTAACCTGTTCCTCTTCTTGCCAGACCCCCCGCCAGTGCTAACAGCCTTCACCCCGATCAGTGACAAGGCACTTAGCCAAGCATCAGAGCCAGCTGTTAAGCCCAAGAAGGGGTCGGCACACAGGTCAATAAGTGACATTACAACAGTAGGAATTACAAGTGGAGCGCATGGAGGGAATAGTGGTGTCTCAAAAAACGATTTTCCACCAGAGGGCGTTACAACCACCCCAGAGAGATATCCCAGCAGAAATACAACAAGAGGAAGGGGATACAATCCAAAGAAGAAATAAATATATGTGGAACGAACAACAGTGAAGATCTTAACGTAGTGAATCTGTCACATACGCCACTAAATAAGGAGGAACTAGCAGTTCTATCTAAGGGTTTAGGATTTGCACCCAGCAGGGACTTCAACCTTTTACAAACCCTTATTCACTTTAATAGATTCACTAGGAAGCTCACGTTAAAAAGACACTTTGCTTTGGCAGACAGATACAATGATCCTGATGGTGGCACTAGTTTAAAATCAAGTAGCACTCAGGATATAGTGACAAATGATACATCAACGTCAGTCATTAATAATGTTTCTGATATTGATGACTTAGATTTTGAGGACCAATGTCAGATTGTTAATTTGTTATCACTAGAGAGTGAGAGCTCACGATCCAATATTACCAGCTTGACTATTCCTAATATTAAATCTACTAGTACGGGTAAACACTTTTATCCAATACAAATGAGAGGTGACTTCATTGAAGTCTTCTAAAGTTTGGTTGAAAGGGATATTTATGCCTTGGCACAAGAGATTGATAAGTATTCCACACATGGTTATGGAAAGGGCAGCAATCTTACAGTGAAGGAAAAAAGATTACAGGGTAATAGAGATCTCATTATACAAAATTCTGATAAGGGTGGTTGTATAGTGGTACAGGATAGGGCTCAATACACACAGGAGGCATGTAGACAGCTAAGTGACAGTACTACATATAGGAAGCTAACTTTTAACCCAATAAAGAAATTTATAATTTGTTGGGCACAACTTTACATGATTTAATTGAGTTTAATAGTTTTCTTGATTATCATGTCACACAAGGGGCTATCACTACACAAAAGGCTGACATGCTTAGAGTAAATTTTCCATCCATACCAGTTTTTAAACATTTGCCCAAAATACACAAATGCATGGAGTCTCCCCCAGGGCGCCCCATTATTTCTGGGGTAGGGACCCTTGGGGAGAAACTTGGGTCTTACATTGATACAGTTTTGCAGCCCATAGTACAGGTTGCACCAACATATCTTAGGGATACTAAACACCTATTAAGATTAATGAATTCCTTACAAGTCCTAGAAGGTGATATTCTTCTTACCATCGATGTTACATCATTATACTCCTGTATTCCCCATAATCAGGGATTGGATGCTTTACCGTCCATGCTTGAATTATACACTAATTTTGATGAGAAATTTATGAGATTTGTGTGTGATGTTGTAGAGTTTCTATTGAATCACAATTGCTTCATATTTGAGGGCACACATTTTGTACAAAATCAGGGCACCGCTATGGGTGCAAAGTTTGCAGCATCATATGCAAATCTCTATTTAACTAATTTTGAATTTCAGAAGATATTTCATGAGAACAACCCGTTTAAATCATGAATAAAATTTTATAGGAGGTTTATAGATGATTTGGTGATATTATGGAGAGGGAAATATGATGCAATACGAGAATTTGTTGAGTATTTGAATTGTAACAATTCTAATCTCAGGTTTACTTTCTCAGCATCCAAGGAAAGTATCTCTTTTTTGGATATTACATTAACATTGGATGCTGATTCTCACTCCATTAAAACCTCTACATATAGAAAATCCACCTCAGGGAATACGATTCTATGAGCAGATTCACACCAAGCAATACATCTCAAAAAGGCCATACCGAAATGGCAATATATGCGGTTAAGATGAAATTGTAGTAATCTTGATACATATAAAGAACAAGCCCTATCTTTATCCAAGCGTCTTTTAGTAAGGGGCTATGATAAAAGTTCTCTTGAAAGAGTTAGTGATGAAGTGGAAAAAATGAATAGAGAGGAATTACTAAAAGATGCCCCAAGAAGGAAATCTGATTCAGAACCGCCTATAGCTTTTTCAACTAGTTATAGTAGACAATTTAACCGCATCAGTAACATCATAAGAAAGTATGTACCAGTCTTAGAAAGAGATACTCTGAAGAACCAGGGAGTTAGATTTGTTAGTAAGAAGGCAAAAACCATTGGCAATCAACTCGGTAAGGATTTCTCTACAAAAGGAATCAACACATGGTTAAAACCAGCAATGAGATTCTATAGATGTAGGAAAACCCCTTGCAAAAGTTGTGAATATGTCACTGTAGGCACTCAGTTTAAGTCCACCATTACTGCAAGAACTTTTGATATTAGATATAGATTGTCATGTAACTCAAAATTTGTGGTATATCTCATTAATTGTAATATCTGCTGTAAGCAATATGTTGGAAGGACCACTAGGTTACTCAAAGATAGAGTTAGAGAACATCTGCTCTCGATTAAGCATGACCCCCCTGCTACGCCAGTAGCCAAACATTTTGCTGCACATTTCACCTCTATGAATATTCCCATCAATGATAGTAATTTGAGCACTATGTTTAGTTTCCAGGGCATTGATTTTGCCCCTAATGACATAAAGGGAGGGGACAGAGTAGCTGTCCTTAATAGGAAAGAAGCTTTTTGGATTTTCACTTTATTAACAGGCGTTCCACAGTGAATGAATAAAATTAGATTTAAGATACTTTGTGGATTGAATGAGATATCCATTTTAGTTACAAGACCATTTCACAGATGGAGTAAGTTCCATCTTTTTATGGCTCCTTAATTTTAGTTTGTATTTGGCAATGCATTAAGTCCTAATAATAATTAGGTAAGAAAACCAATCATGTACTTGTGTAACATCAGTAGCAAATGAAATATTAAGGTCGTGTGCAAGTCTGCTATACATTAGTTT
This sequence comes from Bombina bombina, assembly GCF_027579735.1. Taxonomy (NCBI): domain Eukaryota; kingdom Metazoa; phylum Chordata; class Amphibia; order Anura; family Bombinatoridae; genus Bombina; species Bombina bombina. The sequence continues at coordinate 965,525,316 of NC_069499.1, forward strand.
TGCAACACAATCAATTTTTTCATTACCTATTTCTCATTTCATTACACCTATGGGTTTAGTTCTTTATACTCTTTATTGTTTAGTTTGGATACATTACACATAAGGGAGGACACTTTATTGAGTTTTATGTAATGGATAGCACCTCATCTTGAGTTTAGTTAACCTGATCACTGATATATAATTTTTGTTTTTTGTTTTTTGTTTGAAATAATTTTGTACTCTTTGGGTAATAAGGGGTAAATATATTATTAGTTAAATTTCTTGAAGTGAGTATATATATATATATATATATATACATACCTTTAGGGTCACACTTTGAACATTGAAGCTCATTCATATACCTACTTCACAATTTTATTATTAGCACAATATTATAAGTACACTTTATAATTCACTTAGGTTTCACCCAGCACAATAGAGTTATATTTACACTATTCAAGTCCCTCACTGTAGTCCAAACACAGGACCCTCCATATGTTTGCGAATGGTCATTTTCTGAACGGAGATATAGAGTAATGTTTATTCATTCGCTAACTACACAATTTAATTTGTTCGTTAATAAAATTGGGTCTTTTAGGGTAATATAAATAGTAGTTTTTTGTATTTGTTTTTACTTTGGATCTCAATCTTTGAATTGAATCTTTTGTTAAACATGTATAAATATATTTTATATGCCCTCCTTTCCATTCTTGTAATGTACATCCCATGAGCCCAGCACCAACGGCATTACATCACTCTATTTTACAGCATTAAGCTGGAATTAATTTAAAAATTTAATAATTTAACATTTTTCTTGTTAATCGTGTACAAATACATTATGCATGTTTTCTTTCTCAGTCTTACGGCTTACACCTTATGAGCCTAGTACCATCGGCATTAGATGATACCATCTTACAATACTATTGTGCCACACCATTAAATCCTTTGGAAATTTTTAGACAACAATAATAATAATAATAATAATGATATTATTTTAGCTTTTTATATTTGTTTGTCACTCACTTTAGCTAGTTTGTTGTCCTGCATTTTGAAGTAAATAAAATACATCGTAAGGCATACATTATTATCGTTCATTAATTTGTGTCCCGTTAAGACAATGCATCTGTGTCTCTTATGTTTATTTTACTTTGATACAAGATATATATACTGCAATTACTATATGATACATTTATATGATACATTTATTGCTTGTCTTTGAATTGTACGCATCTTACGACACTCATGCTTTGTTACTATGCATGGTATACTATTCCTTTAATGGTGTTCAGCAGGTGTTTCCATCATGACGTAGCTAGGTGTGTCTTTTTAAGCAGTGTTTGTATTATTATTTTTAGTCCCTGACGAAGTGCCTATGGGCAGGAAACGCGTTGGACGTTAGTGTTGTCTTCAGCTCACTCCTGAGCTTGCTTGTACCCTGTATTTTTATCACGACTTACAATAAAGTCTACTTTTACCTGCACTTATGCTCTGTGGATTGATTCTCATCTTGCAACAGGTTCATCTTTTTATTTCTAACAGCAGGCTAACATGCACGCCACCCAGGACCTGCACTATATTTAATGGGAAGCTTTGCAAAGGCCAGGGCTCTGGCAAGAAGAGGATTGAGTTAGGGTGCTCTCCAATGCACAACAGGTATTAACCTTTAAAAAAATAATTAAGAGAAATAAATTAATACTGATAAACTTTGTCCATATTTTTTCATTTTCTTTCAATTTCATTGGCGCACTCATTCAGCTATTCAGTTTGTCAAAACAAAACAAATATCCCTTTTTCGTTCTGAAAGTGTATTCCTAACAAAATAAATGCACATCTCTAATATATATCTATACCTATATCTATATATATTCATATAGATATATAATGTCTATTGTTACCATGCACTCACTTCCACTGTAGCCCGGCTGCAACATATTTTTCCTCTTGTATGAAGGCACTTACAGTTGTTATAAAGATTCCTTTATTATAAATCCGTTAAAAAAACATGTCCCATGGTTAACGTTTTGACTTAATATTAAGTCTTTGTGAAGACCATTACAAAAGCCATTTCTGTTCACTAACAGTGTATAAAGCACTACAAAACATGCACAGACATTTATACCAAAGAAACCCCACCCCCAAGTGTACATCTCTAAAATTCAAGTTTGGAGCAAACAAATATTACATAACTAACCCATATAACATTAGGGCCTCATTAGGTTAAAAATTGCCACCAGGTTAAATAACATTCTTTTTTTAAACACTGGGGCCTAGATTTGGAGTTCGGCGGTAGCCGTCAAAACCAGCGTTAGAGGCTCCTAACGCTGGTTTTGGCCGCCCGCTGGTATTTGGAGTCAGTGATTAAAGGGTCTAACGCTCACTTTTCAGCCGCGACTTTTCCATACCGCAGATCCCCCTACGCCATTTGCGTAGCCTATCTTTTCAATGGGATCTTTCTAACGCCGGTATTTAGAGTCGTTTCTGAAGTGAGCGTTAGAGCTCTAACGACAAGATTCCAGCCGCCTGAAAATAGCAGGAGTTAAGAGCTTTCTGGCTAACGCCGGTTCATAAAGCTCTTAACTACTGTACCCTAAAGTACACTAACACCCATAAACTACCTATGTACCCCTAAACCGAGGTCCCCCCACACCGCCGCCACTCGATTAAAATTTTTAACCCCTAATCTGCCGACCGCCACCTACGTTATATTTATGTACCCCTAATCTGCTGCCCCTAACCCCGCCGACCCCTGTATTACATTTATTAACCCCTAACTTGCCCCCCACAACGTCGCCGCCAGCTACTTAAAATAATTAACCCCTAATCTTCCGACCGCAAATCGCCGCCACCTACGTTATCCCTATGTACCCCTAATCTGCTGCTCCTAACATCGCCGACCCCTATATTATATTTATTAACCCCTAATCTGCCCCCCTCAACGTCGCCGACACCTGCCTACACTTATTAACCCCTAATCTGCCGAGCGGACCTGAGCGCTACTATAATAAATGTATTAACCCCTAATCCGCCTCACTAACCCTATCATAAATAGTATTAACCCCTAATCTGCCCTCCCTAACATCGCCGACACCTAACTTCAATTATTAACCCCTAATCTGCCGACCGGAGCTCACCGCTATTCTAATAAATGGATTAACCCCTAAAGCTAAGTCTAACCCTAACACTAACACCCCCCTAAGTTAATTATAATATTTATCTAACGAAATAAATTAACTCTTATTAAATAACTTATTTCTATTTAAAGCTAAATACTTACCTGTAAAATAAACCCTAATATAGCTACAATATAAATTATAATTATATTATAGCTATTTTAGGATTAATATTTATTTTACAGGCAACTTTGTAATTATTTTAACCAGGTACAATAGCTATTAAATAGTTAAGAACTATTTAATAGTTACCTAGTTAAAATAATAACAAATTTACCTGTAAAATAAATCCTAACCTAAGATATAATTAAACCTAACACTACCCTATCAATAAAATAATTAAATAAACTACCTACAATTACCTACAATTAACCTAACACTACACTATCAATAAATTAATTAAACACAATTCCTACAAATAAATACAATTAAATAAACTAGCTAAAGTACAAAAAATAAAAAAGAACTAAGTTACAGAAAATAAAAAAATATTTACAAACATAAGAAAAATATTACAACAATTTTAAACTAATTACACCTACTCTAAGCCCCCTAATAAAATAACAAAGCCCCCCAAAATAAAAAATTCCCTACCCTATTCTAAATTTAAAAAGTTACAAGCTCTTTTACCTTACCAGCCCTGAACAGGGCCCTTTGCGGGGCATGCCCCAAGAATTTCAGCTCTTTTGCCTGTAAAAAAAAACATACAATACCCCCCCCCCAACATTACAACCCACCACCCACATACCCCTAATCTAACCCAAACCCCCTTAAAGAAACCTAACACTAAGCCCCTGAAGATCTTCCTACCTTGTCTTCACCATACCAGGTTCACCGATCCGTCCTGGCTCCAACATCTTCATCCAACCCAAGCGGGGGTTGGCGATCCATAATCCGGTCCAGAAGAGGCTCCAAAGTCTTCCTCCTATCCGGCAAGAAGAGGACATCCGGACCGGCAAACATCTTCTCCAAGCGGCATCTTCGATCTTCTTCCATCCGGAGCGAAGCGGCAGGATCCTGAAGACATCCAGCGCGGAACATCCATCCGGACCGACGACTGAACGACGAATGACTGTTCCTTTAAGGGACGTCATCCAAGATGGCGTCCCTCGAATTCCGATTGGCTGATAGGATTCTATCAGCCAATCGGAATTAAGGTAGGAATTTTCTGATTGGCTGATGGAATCAGCCAATCAGAATCAAGTTCAATCCGATTGGCTGATCCAATCAGCCAATCAGATTGAGCTCGCATTCTATTGGCTGATCGGAACAGCCAATAGAATGCGAGCTCAATCTGATTGGCTGATTGGTTCAGCCAATCGGATTGAACTTGATTCTGATTGGCTGATTCCATCAGCCAATCAGAAAATTCCTACCTTAATTCCGATTGGCTGATAGAATCCTATCAGCCAATCGGAATTCGAGGGACGCCATCTTGGATGACGTCCCTTAAAGGAACAGTCATTCGTCGTTCAGTCGTCGGTCCGGATGGATGTTCCGCGCTGGATGTCTTCAGGATCCTGCCGCTTCGCTCCGGATGGAAGAAGATCGAAGATGCCGCTTGGAGAAGATGTTTTCCGGTCCGGATGTCCTCTTCTTGCCGGATAGGAGGAAGACTTTGGAGCCTCTTCTGGACCGGATTATGGATCGCCAACCCCCGCTTGGGTTGGATGAAGATGTTGGAGCCAGGACGGATCGGTGAACCTGGTATGTTGAAGACAAGGTAGGAAGATCTTCAGGGGCTTAGTGTTAGGTTTCTTTAAGGGGGTTTGGGTTAGATTAGGGGTATGTGGGTGGTGGGTTGTAATGTTGGGGGGGGGGTATTGTATGTTTTTTTTTACAGGCAAAAGAGCTGAAATTCTTGGGGCATGCCCCGCAAAGGGCCCTGTTCAGGGCTGGTAAGGTAAAAGAGCTTGTAACTTTTTTAATTTAGAATAGGGTAGGGAATTTTTTATTTTGGGGGGCTTTGTTATTTTATTAGGGGGCTTAGAGTAGGTGTAATTAGTTTAAAATTGTTGTAATATTTTTCTTATGTTTGTAAATATTTTTTTATTTTCTGTAACTTAGTTCTTTTTTATTTTTTGTACTTTAGCTAGTTTATTTAATTGTATTTATTTGTAGGAATTGTGTTTAATTAATTTATTGATAGTGTAGTGTTAGGTTAATTGTAGGTAATTGTAGGTAGTTTATTTAATTATTTTATTGATAGGGTAGTGTTAGGTTTAATTATATCTTAGGTTAGGATTTATTTTACAGGTAAATTTGTTATTATTTTAACTAGGTAACTATTAAATAGTTCTTAACTATTTAATAGCTATTGTACCTGGTTAAAATAATTACAAAGTTGCCTGTAAAATAAATATTAATCCTAAAATAGCTATAATATAATTATAATTTATATTGTAGCTATATTAGGGTTTATTTTACAGGTAAGTATTTAGCTTTAAATAGAAATAAGTTATTTAATAAGAGTTAATTTATTTCGTTAGATAAATATTATATTTAACTTAGGGGGGGTGTTAGTGTTAGGGTTAGACTTAGCTTTAGGGGTTAATCCATTTATTAGAATAGCGGTGAGCTCCGATCGGAAGGATTAGGGGTTAATAATTGAAGTTAGGTGTCGGCGATGTTAGGGAGGGCAGATTAGGGGTTAATACTATTTATGATAGGGTTAGTGAGGCGGATTAGGGGTTAATAACTTTATTATAGTAGCGCTCAGGTCCGCTCGGCAGATTAGGGGGTTAATAAGTGTAGGCAGGTGTCGGCGACGTTGTGGGGGGCAGGTTAGGGGTTAATAAATATAATATAGGGGTCGGCAGTGTTAGGGTAGCAGATTAGGGGTACATAGGGATAACGTAGGTGGCGGCGGTTTACGGAGCGGCAGATTAGGGGTTTAAAAAAATATGCAGGGGTCAGCGATAGCGGGGGCGGCAGATTAGGGGTTAATAAGTGTAAGGTTAGGGGTGTTTAGACTCGGGGTACATGTTAGAGTGTTAGGTGCAGACGTAGGAAGTGTTTCCCCATAGGAAACAATGGGGCTGCGTTAGGAGCTGAACGCTGCTTTTTTGCAGGTGTTAGGTTTTTTTTCAGCTCAAACAGCCCCATTGTTTCCTATGGGGGAATCGTGCACGAGCACGTTTTTGAGGCCGGCCGCGTCCGTAAGCAACTCTGGTATCGAGAGTTGCATTTGCGGTAAAAATGCTCTACGCTCCTTTTTTTGGAGCCTAACGCAGCATTTGTTTGAACTCTCGATACCAGAGTTAATTTTATGGTGCGGCCAGAAAAAAGCCCGCGGAGCGTTAACAGCCCTTTTACCGCCGAACTCCAAATCTAGGCCACAGACTCTTACTAATACTTTATCGTTACTTACATTAACTATAGGTCCACAAACAAAATCCACAGCACCATATAAATATTGCAGTTTATTAAAACATCTTCTCACAAGCAGATACGAGATACACAAGCGACATTTTGGGAAGTTATCCATTAATCATGCTAAGCATGCTAACCTGCTTGTGAGAAGATGTTTTAATAACCTGCAATATTTATATGGTGCTGTGGATTTCGTTTGTGGATCTGTAGAGGGATTGCAGTCACCCTGTTTCCACGTGCATCAGATTAACCCTTGGTGCTGAACACTTTACTTTGGATATTCTATGCATTGACTATATCAGGAATGTTGTTAAGTTAGCCACGCCCCCAGGTTGTTAACTACCACAGGTGCTTTACATCCCCGAGTCGTCAGCTTTGTTTTAGTAGTACAGTGTTACTACAATCTATACACTGTTTAGCTAATACCATCCTCTTGTATGCGTCATCACACACATCACAGCAATTTTCAAGCTCACACCTACAGCAATATCTCTGAAAATTTCCCTGCAATTTTCAAGGTAAATCAGACTGATATCTCCAATCAAGACATTGAGTGTTTTTGTTTTTTCCTTATATCTGTTGGGCTAATATGGAATTGGTTTTAACCTTTATTATTGTACATTCCAATCTTCCCTCCCCCCCTACTCTTTTCCAAGACACACCTCCCCCTATTCCTTCACTTTATCAAATGGAAGTTTTACCTTACCACTCTCTTTGTTACAGCTCACACCTACAGCAATATCTCTGAAAATTTCCCTGCAATTTTCAAGCTCACACCTACAGCAATATCTCTGAAAATGTCCCTGTAATTTTCTAGCTCTCACCTAGAGCAATATCTCTGAAAATTGCCCTGCAATTTTCAAGCTCACACCTACAGCAATATCTCTGAAAATTTGCACGCACTAGCCCCCAAGTTTCCCTCCACCTCCCACCCTGGTGTTTACCTTAATATATAAACTCCTCATAATAGCAATTAGGTGCAGCTGTCACTAACAAACCAGGTTAAAGACAATAATTCACACTCACAGCCTCTACTGACACTTTACCATATTCTGTTACACTCTCCCAACCCTCATTTTCTTGCCACACACTTCACCCACTCTCAGTTTACCCTGCCTTATATCAGACTTATTTTCCTTACCTTTCGTGTCCATTCCCTCTCCCTTAGATTGTAAGCTTGAGAGCCTTTCTATCTGCAGGACACTTTCGCCTAGATTTAGAGTTCTGCATTAGCCGTCCAAACAAGCGTTAGGGGGTCCTAACGCTGGTTTTTACTGCCCGCTGGTATTTAGAGTCAATCAGGAAAGGGTCTAACGCTCACTTTCCAGCCACGACTTTTCCATACCACAGATCGCCCTACGCCAGTTGCGCATACTATCTTTTCAATGGGATCTTTCTAACGCTGGTATTTAGAGTCTTGGCTGAAGTGAGCGTTAGAAATCTAACGACAAGACTCCAGCCGCAGAGAAAAGCCAGGAGTTAAGAGCTTTCTGGGCTAACGCCGGTTCATAAAGCTCTTAACTACTGTGCTCTAAAGTACGCTAACACCCATAAACTACCTATGTACCCCTAAACCGAAGCCCCCCCACATCGCCGCAACTCTATTAATTGTTTTAACCCCTAATCTGCCGACCGCACACCGCCGCCACCTACATTATCCTATGTACCCCTAATCTGCTGCCCCTAACATCGCCGACCCCTACATAATATTTATTAACCCCTAATCTGCCCCCCCAACTTTGCCGCTACCTACCTACAATTATTAACCCCTAATCTGCCGACCGGACCTCACTGCTACTCTAATAAATGTATTAACCCCTAAAGCTAAGTCTAACCCTAACCCTAACACCCCCGTAAATTAAATATAATTTAAATCTAACTAAATAAAATAAATCTTATTAAATAAATTATTCCTATTTAAAGCTAAATACTTACCTGTAAAATAAACCCTAATATAGCTACAATAAAAATAATAATTATATTTTAGCTATTTTAGGATTAATATTTATTTTACAGGCAACTTTGTATTTATTTTAACCAGGTACAATAGCTATTAAATAGTTAATAACTATTTAATAGTTTCCTAGTTAAAATAATTACAAAATTACCTGTAAAATAAACCCTAACCTAAGTTACAATTAAACCTAACACTACACTATCAATAAATAAATTTAATATACTATCTACAATTATCTACAATTATATCAACTAAACTAAATTACAAAAAAAAACCCCACTAAATTACAAAAAAACAAACACTAAATTACAAAAAAAAAAGATTACAAGAATTTTAAACTAATTACACCTACTCTAAGCCCCCTAAAAAACATAACAAAGCCCCCCAAAATAAAAAAAATGCCCTACCCTATTCTAAAATAAAAATTGTAAAGCTCTTTTACCTTACCAGCCCTTAAAAGGGCCATTTGCGGGGCATGCCCCAAAGAATTCTGCTCTTTTGCCTGTAAAAAAAACACAATACCCTCCTCCCAACATTACAACCCACCACCCACATACCCCTAATCCAGGGGTGTCCAAACTTTGCTCTCCAGAGGTTTTGGAACTACATTTCCCTTGATGCTCAGCTAGATAAAATGCTGGCTGAGCATCATCGGAAATGTAGTTCCAAAACCTCTGGAGAGCAAAGTTTGGACACCCCTGCCCTAATTTAACCCAAACCCCCCTTAAATAAACCTAACACTAAGCCCCTGAAGATCTCCCTACCTTGTCTTCACCACGCCGGGTATCACCGATCCATCCAGAAGAGGGTCCGAAGTCTTCATCCTATCCCTCAAGAAGAGCTCCTCCAGAAGGTCCAAAGTCTTCATCCTATCCGGGCAGAAGAGGACATCCAGACCGCAGACATCTTCATCCAGGCGGCATCTTCTATCTTCTTCCATCCGGCGCGGAGCGGGACCATCTTCAAGCAGCCGACGCAGAGCCATCCTTCTTCACCGACAGACTAACGACGAATGAAGGTTCCTTTAAGGGACGTCATCCAAGATGGCGTCCCTCGAATTCCGATTGGCTGATAGGATTCTATCAGCCAATCGGAATTAAGGTAGGAAAAATCTGATTGGCTGATTGAATCAGCCAATCAGATTCAAGTTCAATCCGATTGGCTGATTGGATCAGCAAATCAGATTGAGCTCACATTCTATTGGCTGATCAGAACAGCCAATAGAATGCGAGCTCAATCTGATTGGCTGATAGGATCAGCCAAATGGATTGAACTTGAATCTGATTGATATAACTGTAGATAATTGTAGATAGTTTATTACATTTATTTATTGATAGTGTAGTGTTGAGTTTAATTGTAACTTGGTTAGGATTTATTTTACAGGTAATTTTGTAATTATTTTAACTAGGTAACTATTAAATAGTTATTAACTATTTAATAGCTATTGTACCTGGTTAAAATAAATACAAAGTTGCCTGTAAAATAAATATTAATCCTAAAATAGCTAAAATATAATTATTATTTATATTGTAGCTATATTAGGGTTTATTTTACAGGTAAGTATTTAGCTTTAAATAGGAATAATTTATTTAATAAGATTTATTTTATTTAGTTAGATTTAAATTATATTTAATTTAGGGGGGTGTTAGGGTTAGGGTTAGACTTAGCTTTAGGGGTTAATACATTTATTAGAGTAGCAGTGAGGTCCGGTCGGCAGAATAGGGGTTAATAATTGTAGGTAGGTAGCGGCGACGTTGGGGGGGGCAGATTAGGGGTTAATAAATATTATGTAGGGGTCGGCGATGTTAGGGGCAGCAGATTAGGGGTACATAGGGATAATGTAGGTTGTGGCGGAGTACGGAGCGACAGATTAGGGGTTAATAATAATAATATGCAGGGGTCAGCGATAGCGGGGGCGGAAGATTAGGGGTTAATAAGTGTAAGGTTAGGGGTGTTTAGACTCGGGGTTCATGTTAGGGTGTTAGGTGCAGACTTAGGAAGTGTTTCCCCATAGGAAACAATGGGGCTTTTTTACAGCTCAAACTGCCCCAATGTTTCCTACGGGGAAATCGTGCACAAGCACGTTTTTGAAGCTGGCCACGTCCGTAAGCACCGCTGGTATTTAGAGTTGAAGTGGCGGTAAATTATGCTATACGCTCCCTTTTTGGAGCCTAACGCAGCCCTTCAAAGAACTCTAAATACCAGCGGTATTTAAAAGGTGCGGGGGAAAAAATACACGCGTAGCTAACGCACCCCTTTGGCGGCAGAAGTCTAAATCTAGGCGTTTGTATTTAAAGTGAACTACTACTGATTGTGCTCAAGGGCAGGGCATTCCTCTCCTTTTGTATAACTCATTATTGCACCTATAACTGTAATGTACCCCAATACTGTACTTGTTTGTTTGTGTTTGTAATGCATCCTAGTAATGTTTTATTATTACTTGTATAGCGCTGCGTAATCTGTTGGCGCTTTATAAATACCTGATAATAATAATAATAATAATAACATCACTACAACCTTGCCTGGTTGGTTAGCTACTTCCTAATGGAACGGTATCTAAATATTAGCAAAAGAACAATCCCACTATGCAATATATTTGTATACTGTGCAGGTTTATTTAAGCTCTCGCTATACCATACCACAACTCTTATTATTATATGACACATAGTTATCCTACCAGAAGCATATAGCTCCTAGAAGTTAAATAAACATGTCATGTTAAAGCAAGTTGACGTAATGTGATCATATAGGCACCAGAGACTGTTACTGTGCTCTAAATTCAGCAACCCCTCAGTGTGAATAGTGTTCATACTACTTTTATCTTTTCCTTTAGTTAATGGGCAATTTCATGAAATGTTCATGTCAAACCGCAAACCCATAAAAGTAAAAGAACAAATAAATGTCCACCTCCTGATCAATGCCCATTCTATATACAAAAAGATGTGGGGATCCTTTTTTCAAGCTTTAATTTCATTGAAAGGGATATCCTATTTGGCCTCTTCCCTTCTACTAAAATATTTCCCAAATAGGTGTAATTATAGTTCCCCATAATTTAAAGGGATTGGTGTGGCTAATAAAAATGTTCCAGCATTTCTTTGATCACATGGTGCCTATATTTAAACCAAGCAGGCACAAACATCCAATCACAAATCAGCTATGTGAGATCCAAGATATAGTCACTAACGGCTAGATTTAGAGTTTTGTCGGTAACGACCCGCGTAGCTAACGCTGGCTTTTTTCTGGCCGCACCTTTTAAATAACTCTGGTAGTGAGAGTTCACAGAATGGCTGCGTTAGGCTCGATACCAGAGTTGCTTACGGACGCGGCCAGCTTCAAAAACGTGCTCGTGCACGATTCCCCCATAGAAAACAATGGGGCTGTTTGAGCTGAAAAAAACCTAACACCTGCAAAAAAGCTGCGTTCAGCTCCTAACGCAGCCCCATTGTTTCCTATGGGGAAACACTTCCTACGTCTGCACCTAACACTCTAACATGTACCCTGAGTCTAAACACCCCTAACCTTACACTTATTAACCCCTATTCTGCCGCCCCCGCTATCGCTGACCCCTGCATATTATTATTAACCCCTAATCTGCCGCTCCGTAAACCGCCGCTACTTACATTATCCCTATGTACCCCTAATCTGATGCCCCTAACACCGCCGACCCCTATATTATATTTATTAACCCCTAATCTGCTCTCCACAACGTCGCCTCCACCTGCCTACACTTATTAACCCCTAATCTGCCGAGCGGACCGCACCGCTATTATAATAAAGTTATTAACCCTAATCCACCTCACTAACCCTATAATAAATAGTATTAACCCCTAATCTGCCCTCCCTAACATCGCCAACACCTAACTTCAAACATTAACCCCTAATCTGCCGACTGGAGCTCACCGCTATTCTAATAAATGTATTAACCCCTAAAGCTAAGTCTAACCCTAACACTAACACCCCCCTAAGTTAAATATAATTTAAATCTAACAAATTAATTAACTCTTATTAAATAAATTATTCCTATTTAAAGCTAAATACTTACCTGTAAAATAAATCCTAATATAGCTACAATATAAATTATATTTATATTATAGCTATTTTAGGATTTATATTTATTTTACAGGTATCTTTGTATTTATTTTAACCAGGTACAATAGCTATTAAATAGTTAAGAACTATTTAATAGCTAAAATAGTTAAAATAATTACAAAATTACCTGTAAAATAAATCCTAACCTAAGTTACAATTAAACCTAACACTACACTATCAATAAATTAATTAAATAAAATACCTACAATTACCTACAATTAAACCTAACACTACACTATCAATAAATTAATTAAATACAATATCTACAAATAAATACAATGAAATAAACTAACTAAAGTACAAAAAATAAAAAAATATTTACAAACATCAGAAAAATATTACAACAATTTTAAACTAATTACACCTACTCTAAGCCCCCTAATAAAATAACAAAGCCCCCCAAAATAAAAAAAATGCCCTACCCTATTCTAAATTACTAAAGTTCAAAGCTCTTTTACCTTACCAGCCCTGAACAGGGCCCTTTGCGGGGCATGCCCCAAAGAATTCAGCTCTTTTGCCAGTAAAAAAAACACATACAATACCCACCCCCCAACATTATAACCCACCACCCACATACCCCTATTCTAACCCAAACCCCCCTTAAATAAACTTAACACTAAGCCCCTGAAGATCTTCCTACCTTATCTTCACCATACCAGGTTCACCGATCGATCCAGAAGAGCTCCTCCGATGTTTTGATCCAAGCGGGGTGCTGAAGATGTTCATGATCTGGCTGAAGTCTTCATCCAAGCGGGAGCTGAAGAGGTCCATGATCCGGCTGAAGTCTTCTATCAACGGCATCTTCAATCTTCTTTCTTCCGGATCCATCTTGCAGACCTGCAACGCGGAACATCCTGCTGGCCTGACGGACTACCGACGAATGAAGGCTCCTTTAAGGGACGTCATCCAAGATGGCATCCCTCGAATTCCGATTGGCTGATAGGATTCATCAGCCAATCAGAATATTCCTACCTTAATTCCGATTGGATGATAGAATCCTATCAGCCAATCGGAATTCGAGGGATGCCATCTTGGATGACGTCCCTTAAAGGAGCCTTCATTCGTCGGTAGTCCGTCGGGCCAGCAGGATGTTCCGCGTCGGAGGTCTGCAAGATGGATCCGGAAGAAAGAAGATTGAAGATGCCGTTGATAGAAGACTTCAGCCGGATCATGGACCTCTTCAGCTCCCGCTTGGATGAAGACTTCAGCCGGATCATGGACATCTTCAGCCCCCCGCTTGGGCTTGGATTAAGACATCGGAGGAGCTCTTCTGGATCGATCGGTGAACCTGGTATGGTGAAGATAAGGTAGGAAGATCTTCAGGGGCTTAGTGTTAGGTTTATTTAAGGGGGGTTTGGGTTAGATTAGGGGTATGTGGGTGGTGGGTTGTAATGTTGGGGGGGTATTGTATGTGTTTTTTTTACAGGCAAAAGAGCTGATTTCTTAGGGGCATGCCCCGCAAAGGGCACTGTTCAGGGCTGGTAAGGTAAAAGAGCTTTGAACTTTAGTAATTTAGAATAGGGTAGGGCATTTTTTTATTTTGGGGGGCTTTGTTATTTTATTAGGGGGCTTAGAGTAGGTGTAATTAGTTTAAAATTGTTGTAATATTTTTCTGATGTTTGTAAATATTTTTTTATTTTTTGTAACTTAGTTCTTTTTTATTTTTTGTACTTTAGTTAGTTTATTTCATTGTATTTATTTGTAGGAATTGTATTTAATTTATTTATTGATAGTGTAGTGTAAGGTTTAATTGTAGTTAATTGTAGGTATTTTATTTAATTTATTTATTGATAGTGTAGTGTTAGGTTTAATTGTAACTTAGGTTAGGATTTATTTTACAGGTAATTTTGTAATTAATTTAACTATTTTAGCTATTAAATAGTTCTTAACTATTTAATAGCTATTGTACCTGGTTAAAATAAATACAAAGTTGCATGTAAAATAAATATAAATCCTAAAATAGCTATGATATAATTATAATTTATATTGTAGCTATATTAGGGTTTATTTTACAGGTAAGTATTTAGCTTTAAATAGGAATAATTTATTTAATAAGAGTTAATTTATTTTGTTAGATTTAAATTATATTTAACTTAGGGGGGTGTTAGTGTTAGGGTTAGACTTAGCTTTAGGGGTTAATACATTTATTAGAATAGCGGTGAGCTTGAGTCGGCAGATTAGGGGTTAATGTTTGAAGTTAGGTGTTGGCGATGTTAGGGAGGGCAGATTAGGGGTTAATACTATTTATTATAGGGTTTTTGAGGCGGGAGTGAGGCGGATTAGGGGTTAATAACTTTATTATAGTAGCGGTGTGATCCGCTCGGCAGATTAGGGGTTAATAAGTGTAGGCAGGTGGAGGCGACGTTGAGGGGGGCAGATTAGGGGTTAATAAATATAATATAGGGGTCGGCGGTGTTAGGGGCAGCAGATTAGGGGTACATAGCTATAATGTAGGTGGCGGCGCTTTGCGGTCGGCAGATTAGGGGTTAATTATTGTAGGTAGCTGGCGGCGACGTTGTGGGGGGCAGGTTAGGGGTTAATAAATATAATATCGGGGTCGGCGGTGTTAGGGGCAGCAGATTAGGGGTAGATAAGTATAACGTAGGTGGCGGTCGGCAGATTAGGGGTTAAAAAAATGTAATTGAGTGGCGGCAATGTGGGGGGACCTCGGTTTAGGGGTACATAGGTAGTTTATGGGTGTTAGTGTACTTTAGAGTACAGTAGTTAAGAGCTTTATGAACCGGCGTTAGCCCAGAAAGCTCTTAACTACTGACTTTTTTCTGCGGCTGGAGTTTTGTCGTTAGAATTCTAACGCTCACTTCAGCCACGACTCTAAATACCAGCGTTAGAAAGATCCCATTGAAAAGATAGGATACGCAATTGACGTAAGGGGATCTGCGGTATGGAAAAGTCGCGGCTGAAAAGTGAGCGTTAGACCCTTTAATGACTGATTCCAAATACCGGCGGTAGCCTAAAACCAGCGTTAGGAGCCTCTAATGCTGGTTTTCACGGCTACCGCCAAACTCTAAATCTAGGCCTAAATATGCCTGGCCAGACAGAATATACCCCAGTGTGTCCCCTATATAGGGTAACCATGTGTCCGTATGTTGGAGTACACCAAGACACATCAGATGATGTAATGTCAACACACCACCCTATTAATAGAACAACGCATAATCCTGATATGTGTTATGTCTCCTTGGGATAAGGGTTTCTAGCAGATGGATCCATTTAGCTACCTTTTAGACAATTCAGTATTCTTGCCTCCTGGTTGGATTTAATATAGGCACTATTTGGTCAAAAAAATATTGTTCCCTTAAAACTTAATGATTTTTAGAGGTGTACACTTGGGGTTGGGGTTGTTATACATGTTTGTGTTTTTTTTTGTAGTGGTTTATACACTGTTAGTGAGAAAATGTAATGGTCTTAACAAAGGCTTAATATTATGCAGAAACCTTGACTATGTAATCGTTTTTTTAAAGGATTTATAATAAAATAATATCTTCATAAGACCTGTGAGTGCCTTCCTACAAGAGGAAATCTATATATATATATATAGGTATAGAAATATATTTTACAAAACAAAAATCAGATATTATAGAAATATCTATTTAAAGATAAAAAGATTTTCTTTTATGTGAAAACATAGGAATGTAAAGTATTCCTAACACCATTGAATCTAAAGCTGTGTCGGGCTAGCGTACAGGGAATGACTAACAGATTTTCATTAGAACCGCCACTGATTCCATGCTAAAGAATCATATTTATAACACTTTATGGCTGTTTTAATATAAAATTCCTAATATTCTACTAAATATTGTTTGAGAAGTATTTTCTGATAGATTTGTGTTGAATGGTGTCCTACTCATTATATAATATTGAGGGATTAAAATGTACATTCTAATGCAAAAATGACATGCTATAATTAGTTAAAGGGACAGTCTAGTCAAAATTAAACTTTCATGATTCAGATAGGGCATGCAATTTTAAACAACTTTCCAATTTACTTCTATTATCTAATTTGCTAAATTCTTTAAATATCCTTTGTTGAAGAAATAGCAATGCACATGTGTTAACCAATCACACAAGACCTCTATGTGCAGCAACCAATCAGCAGCTACTGAGGATATCTAGATATGCTTTTCAGCAAGTGATATCAAGAAAATGAAGCAAATTAAATAATAGAAGTAAATTAGAAAGTTGTTTAAAATGACATGCTCTTTCTAAATCATGAAAGAAAAAAATTGGGTTTCATGTCCCTTTAACCATATAATTTTTGCATTAGTGATCCTAGATAACTGAGTTACACGCATGTAATCCTAGATAACTGCATCTTACACTTCAGCTACAGAGCAGGACACAGCCAGCGACTGGAGGGCTGGCCTGCTACCTCTTCTGATTGGCTGACTGACAGTATCCTGCTCACAAGCTCCTGCTCACAAGCTGCAAATTAATAGCTGGCTTAGACAATTTGCAGCTTTAAAAAAAAAAAGGCTACAAATATACTTTTTAGTCTCTCTAGGAAGTGTGGGCTAAGCACACTGATTTTAAAAACAGCAAGGTATGTTTAATGTTCCTTTAAAGAACAACTACAGTAGCAGGGTTACTACTCACCATATTAATGCATATCTTACTGCACATATAACTCTCTTTAAAGTTGTTCTCTTATGTTAAGTCATTATATAATCCAGCTACTAAAGATCTGCATTTTATATTGAGTGCCACCATCTTGTAGCTTGCATATTATTGTATTCTGTGACAGGAGCAACACACTTTCACAGATCTGTTTTTTTCCACAGCTTAAAAGTTACATAACAAGCATAAATTCCAAGATGGTGGCACCCAGTGTGAAGATGCAGAACTTCACTAACTGATACTTGTAAGGGGTTAAAATAAAAGAAAAACTTTGAAGACAGCTGCAGGCACAGGAGGAAAAACAATAGCATGGTGTATAGTAGCCATTTTATTGTAGTTGTACTCAGCAGTTTACTGTCCCTTTAATACACTTCAAAACTGAGCATATGTTCAGCAAATTTAAATGCATCTACTCATATCTGTATTAACCTTTAGCTTTGAAAATATACAGGTTTCTGTATTCCTTCAACTTTAAATAGAACATTATGAGACTAGAAATGGAGTGAATTGACCATTTCTGACTGTGAGCACTTGTATTTGTATAGCAGCCAATATGTTGATGTTTTCTCTAGAAAGAGAACAGCAATTCTTTTGAATTCACAGCTTCTCTTTATCCTGTAAGATTCATCACATTCTACAGCCTTTGAGTCTAAGGGGAAATAAAGCACCAGCTTTAATAAAGAGGATTTGGAGAAGACCTTGCACGACCTAATCCCCTTTGATTTCTGCAGTGCTATATCAATAGAAAGAAGAGGAGTTTGTTACCTTGTATATGATATTCCTTTGTGCATTGAGAAGATAACTAAGACTTGACTTTCCTGTGTTATGTTACGTTAAGGGAATCTCATACTGTATATTAGAGTAGCATCTATACTGTTATTATACAGTCTCTATGTAGTTTCAATACCCTTAATTCAGATTTGTAAAGTCTTTTTTTAATACATACATATATATATATATATATATATATATATATATATATATATATATATATATATATATATATATAAATAAATATAATTTATACTATATATATATATATATATATATATATATATATATATATATATATATATATATATATATATATATATATATATATATATATATATATATATATACACACATGATATATATATATATATAATTATTATTATTATTATTATTTGATTTTACTCTATGACAAGCTTTTTCTGTTTGTCTTTGTATATATTTAAAGGGGACTGGTACCTCCAAACTACCTGACTTTATTTACAAGTTTCTATGGATTTGCAGATATTAACAAAGATGAAAAAAATTCAAGCCTCAAGACTGATAATTGTCTCTCAATCAACAATGTCATAGAGTACTGGGAAGTAAAAAGATAGGGTTGAAGGGACTCAAAATTATTATTTTTTTTTATAAAACCTTCACGTACCTCCACTTGCACCTGTAATTTACCTTTTCTTAGTTTCCCCCAAAGATACTAGTGAGGATCCTGCCCATGGTAATTTTAGATCATAATATTTGGGGGTGTAAAATGTTTACCACAAAACTGAATATCAAAGATGCAGTGTGTGCAGTTGATGGGTATACACTTATGTTATCTGTTATTTTTTCATTATTTTATTGTATTTTTTTTTAATATTGCCTCTTCTTTTCTTTATCTGTCTCATGGTTATGTATAGAAGAATGAACGTGTTAAAAAAAGCAGCACCTTGCAAATTCAGGTCAGCTAGTACCACTGAGGGGGTGGGTTGTGTTGTAACAATTAAGAGCATCTGACAACATTTCCCTAGAACTGCCATTGTATCCTGAATTCTTGACACTGCTATATGCTACATAGTGATAGTTGATCAGTGCAGGAGCTCATTTATATATTTCCCTAACTGACCAAAACTGCCGAGTTTTGTAACCTGCAATAATTTACGCTCCCCATATTTTCTATGCTCGTATTACAAGTTAAAAAAGTAAATGCGATCAAAGTAACAATATCGCATTTAACGCTCAAACTTTTTATGTGAAAGTTTGCATAAAGAGTTTGGCCAGAGGAAACAGCTGCACTAAACTATTCTATTAACCCTAAAAATGTCACATAGCCCACTATAAAGTACCCCACTACACTATCAACCCCTAAACTGCCACAACCCTATTGCAAAATACCCCTCTATACTATTAACCCCTAAATCCACACAACCCCCATCGCAAAATACCCACTAACATCTAAACCCCCTAACCAGCTAACCCCCTAACACCACTAACCCAACACCCCCTATGTTACCACAAAAACAAAACTAGAATTAACTGGGGAAAAAACAACCTAACTTTACCTGAAAAATAAAAAAATTACATGAAAAAAAACTACCATTGAAGAAAAAAAAAAACTACCATTACAGAAAAAGACAACCAAATGTTATGCCAATTCTAAATCTAATGCCCCATTTAAAAAAAATAAAAAAATCCCTATACTAACACTAATATAAAATACTAGCACATATTACAATACAAGTAACCCCCACCCCAAAAAAGGCTATCTAAAAATTACTCTAAAAATGTCCCTTTTAATTTGGTTAGTCATTGCCTTAGAAAGGCATTTAGCTCTTTTGATACAACCCCCCCCTAAAAAAACACAAAAAGCCTATCACTAAACCCCAAGGATAGTAGTCACCAAACTAAATCTGGCTCTTACATGATCACCAACTAAGGTGCTCCTCTTCTATCCCAGTGATGGCAGTCCATCTTCATTACAGCGGCGGTGATCCATCTTCATCCCGGCAGTGATCCATCTTAATCCCGGCAGCAGTGGGTTGTGATTTTTTAGAATCTGGGCCTAAATCACAAGACAAGATACTTCACAGGGGGAATTGAGTATTTATGAATTATCCACTCTTGAAGTTTAGTGGAAAAACCTTGGCCCACAGCAAAAAACAGCTTTTGATCAGTAGTATTTTGAAGAAATCCCAAGTTACAGAATTAGTTTTTTGCTCTCTGAAATGGACGGGGTTTTCCCCTTATGTAAGCCTTTTGGAGGAATCAAGATTTTTGAAGCAAGTGTATTTGAGGGCTAAGATTTTTAAAGTTAGGGAGTAAAAGTGGCAACTTTACAGAATCTAAATGAAAAGAGAAGCAAACGTGCCGCCAATGCCCCCCTTTATTTTATTTTTATTGCTTTGCGGAGTGCTTGCTCTTAAAGGGCCAATAAACCCACAAAATAATGTTATATTATTCTGCACATAGTGCAGAATTATATAACATCAGCTTAGCACCAGCTTTCTACCTGAAAGGATTTCAGAGATACAGTATTTCCCTACGAAAATGACTTTTACAGAACGCCGCTCCTGGCTCTACTGAGCGGGCCTGTTTGTTTTCCTAAGCGCATCGGGAACTTTGTCTAGTCACAGCTGGTCCGATCGCGCCATTTAATTCAATGTAGCTCGCTCCTGCTACTAGACCAGAGTGGGAGCGAGCTACATTTAGTCCAATAGTGTGACCGGGCATGCTGTGACTAGCCAGCAAGCATGCAAAGCGCTTTGGATGTCTAAAAATCTGGAAATACTTTTAATTTTTAAAGTTACCACTCAAATAATGTAATAATTATTCTGAACGTTTACTGTCCCTTTAAGTGGAGGACCATTTTCTTATGTATTGTGGGTGTCTCCTGTTAGTTTTTGATTTTCTGAAATGGGTGCATGACTTTTTTGTGATTGAGAACATGTTTGTGGTAAGTGGGGAAAGCACTGTAGATTATTTCATAGTAATGTTATTACATGTTTGTATGTTGTTTTGTTATGTATCAATGAATAAAGATGCAGCATTTATTTCATTATACTTTTGTATTTGTGTATTATTTGGTACCATATTAAACTGCCAAATGTAGCTGGGTCACAATCTTTATATAAAAGCAAGATGTAATTAATGTCTCTTTAACTGATTAGTGGGTGGCTTTATTTACCTGCTAGGTACTTTTGTTTCAGGAGGTCAAAGGAATAGAATAAGACTTCTGTTTAATTTTCCAGGCAGCATAATTGTGGAAATATTTAAAGGGAGAGTAAGTAGAAGAATGGTTTCTTCTTCTCCTACGCTTACAGCACCCAGGAGACTAACGCCCGCTTTTCTGGCCATGGACGGACTGCAGGAGCTGCTGAAAGTGGCAACATCCTTGTCGCAGGCCAAAGGGGCTGGCTGGGTACTTCAGCAGCTCAAGTATGCAGTCGGGTGGGCAGAGGAGCCCAGCAGAAGCAGCGGAGGAGCAGGCATAGCTGAAGGAGGACGATGGACAAGGACATCAGGGCAGTCGAAGCCGCTGGAGCGGTTAAGCCTGGAAAGAGCGGTGAAACAACGGCCGAAAGGAGGATCGTCTTCGGTAGGCATTAGAGGCCGAACGGCAGTGGTGGTGCAAGCAGAGGTCGTCGAGAGGGGGAGCAGCGCCAAGCAGATGCCTTCCAGAAGGCCAGGAACAAGAGCGGGAGCCGCAGCAGCTGGCGGCCATGCGTACAGATGGCGCAGCATGTGAAGGAGGCGGTAAGTAGTGCTGACCCACCAATGAGCAGGCACCTTAATTGGGGTCCAGCAAGCCGGGATACGGCTGGTGTGGGCTAATTTAGGGGATGGGGAAGGGGAATACACATGGGCTGAGGGGCAAAGGGGATGATTTGCACTGGCCTGAAGCGGGGCCCGGGGATATGGAGGCCTTGTGTGGGCTTAGATTTGTAAGTCAGGTAGGCAAGAAGTGATGGAAAAATAAAAAAAATAAAAATAAAAAATAAGCATGATTAAAGAGCAGCCGAGATAGGCGCTTGTGAAGGATAGATGGGGGGAGGGGTGGCCAGGTCGTAGTATGAGGCCTGGCCAGAAAGGGTAGGCTGGAAGCCTAGATTTAAAAAAAAAAAGAGCAGGGTGCAAAGAGAGAGGTTTTAGATTACAGGTGGTAGTTGTAGGAAGGAGAGCTGCCTAAATGTTTATGTGTATTAGGGGGTATTTAGTTTTATTGTTTGGGTAATGGGTGGGTTCACTTATGTATAAGCATCCCTAGATTAGGCATGCAGATTTTAAGGATGTAATAATAATAGAAGGAGTTCCTTAAGTGGGGTTTTTCGGCGGCATCATTAGGGTGTGAGGGGGGGATAATTCACGGTGTCTTTTCATGTTGCAGTGGGCTCTGGCGGGCCAGCGACTACTCAGGACCTGAATATGGAGCTGCTGGAAGTGGAGGGGGACTCCCTACACATACTGGACCACTACAGTGACTTTGAGGAGGAGGACGGGGAAGTGAGATCGGCAGCAGGATCAGTTGATATGGGCAGGGTGAGTGATTCTTTGGCCTTGGCTCAGCTATTGCAGGCATTCTCATCAGGAACAGATGGCAGAGCGGGGAGCTCTGGCCTGGGGAGGAGGAGACTCGAGGAGGGGGAGCAGGGAAGGAGAGGCAGGGAAGTGTTTAAGGAGAAGGGAAGGAGTGATGGAACCACCAGGTTTCTCTCCTCTACTTTGCGGGACTCACGACCCAGCCTGGGATAGTAGAAGAGAGATGCAGGGCACAGGAGGGGGCACTCACGTTCCCCGCTACCTTATAGATACAGAGACCAAGACCAGTTCTCTCCATCCTGGGCTAGACTGGAGCATCAGGAAAGGGGCAGGAATACGACATGGTGCACCCGCTCTCGGTCACGATGGCGGTCAGCGTCTAGGAGGCCAAAGGAAGGAAGCAGCGCCTTCGACTACAGCGGTAGGGCTGGCAGTAGCAGGATCGGGACCTTCAGCGGCACCCACTGCAACAGGAGAGGTGTCTCAAAATGTTACTATTACTGGAGTGAGTGGAGGAATGGATGCGGGACAGATGACAATCCTAGAGGGTCTCAGGGAATTAATAGCGCAAGTGGAGAAGCAAGGGTCTACATTGGGAACAGGGGGAGCCTCCACGGCAAGGGCTTGGTCTGGTGAGGCAAATGGAGTGGGAGTGACCGGGGGAACCCCGGCTGTAGGATCCAGTGTAACACCAGGGGTTTGAAGGTGCAAGTGGAGAAGCAAGGGTCTACATTGGGAACAGGGGGAGCCTCCGCGGCAAGGGCTTGGTCTGGTGAGGCAAATGGAGCGGGAGTGACCGGGGGAACCCCGGCTGTAGGATCCAGTGTAACACCAGGGGTTTGAAGGTATCTGAAGAAGCCTTTAGGGGTCCATGCCTTTGCACCATAGAACCGTTGGGCCTTCATTTGATAACGGAGACAAAGGAAATGCTTTGGAAGAGGGAATATTTGGAAAATTTTTCACTTTTGCTGCTGGACCAATTTGTGGAGATCAAGGAAGACTCTAAAGCTGAGCCGGGTAAAAAAAAAGAGGAGGAGAGGAAGAAAAGGTACAGAAAATTACCGAAAACATTTGTGAATTGGTACAGGGCTTTTTGCATTTTAGCCAGTATTACGGCGGAAAAGTTTCCGGAGCAAGGGTCGGCCTTGTTTTGTTACTATGATGAGATTGCTTCGGCATATAGAACCTATGGAGGGATGGCATGGGGGCATTATGATGAACAATTTTGTGAGCGAACTGCAGTTGGACCGGACATGCGGTGGGACGACCAAGACATGGGGATCTGGCTGACGCCTTTACGAGGAAGCCAGTCCTTTCGAGGAGCAAGTGGAGGATATGGGGGAGGTGAGGCCAACGGGTCGGCGGTGGCAATTAGAAAAGGGCTATGTTTCAGTTCAACGATGGGTCCTGCAGATTCGGTAATACCTGTAAGTATAAACACGAATGCTCCAATTGCGGGGGGCAACACCCCCAAAGCCAGTGTTTCCGTAAGGGTAAAGTCGGGGGGCAATCTAGTGAGGTGGCCATTTCGGTCATGGACCCCGGTGAGGGTAGAAAGGATGGTCCCTTGGCTAAAAATGAACACTGAGATGGGCCGGGAGGTGGACGCCGAGCTGCTATTATCGGTATTTTGCTCTGGGTTTTTAATTCCTTTTGTAGAGAATCCAGAAACGCAAGTCGTTAGAAACTTGAAGTCGGCCAGGGATTTTCCGCAAATAGTGAGGAGCAAACTTCAGAAAGAACTGCAGCTGGGGCATATGGCTGGTCTGTTTGCCGAGCGGCCCCTGGCCAACTTACGGGTATCACTATTGGGGGTTGTGCCTAAGAAAACAGCTGGCCAATTTCGGATGATACATCATCTGTCTTTTCCTAAGGGGAAATTGGTTAACAACGGGATTTATCCAGAGTTGACGGCAGTCAGGTACACATCCTTTGATAAAGCAGCCAAATTGGTTTGCAAGGCCGGGAGGCGGGCACTATTGGCAAAGGTGGATGTGGAGGCTGCCTTTCGGCTGTTCCCGGTATACCTGAGTTGTCATCATCTGTTAGGTTGTTTTTTCGAAGGTACATATTTTGTAGAATTAACGTTGCCGATGGGCTGTTCTATTTCTTGTTCCTATTTTGAAAAATTCAGTTCCTTTATTGAGTGGGTGGTGTCCCGGCGGGCGCAATGCCGGTCGTTAGTACACTGGATGATTTTTTATTTGTTGGGCACCCGGCCGGCTGGTGACTAGTGTCAGAGAATGTTGGATGTTTATGGGCAGGTATCGGGGGACTTTTGGATTCCAGTGGCGGAGGAGAAAACAGAAGGACCTTGCACATCCCTGAGTTTTTTGGGAATTTACATTGATTCCGTCAGGATGGAGTGCAGTCTACCGCAGGACGAGCTTGATGACCTGAAGGCAACCTTGGCCTCATTGATGGCTAGGCAGAAGGCAACATTGAGAGAACTACAATCGCTGCTGGGTAAGATTAATTTTGCTTGCTATGTAAATAGTCTTCCTGCGCTAAAGGCCAGATTATGTGGACCTAAAGCTAAAACATTTGAGGTGACACTGAATAGATGGAAATGATCACTCAGGACATAAAATATGTTAAATATGAGCTAATATTTATTATTAATAAAAGAGATGATTAAAATATTTTCTTTGAAAATTTATTAGTAAAATAATTTTTTAAATTTTTTTTAAAAAAATTGATTAAAAATAGAATTTAATTGAATTTTGTATTAAAAAGCTGATATAATAATGTTTTTCAGCAAAAATAACAGAGGCAAAAAAGATGAAAAGAAAAGATATAAGTGAGGTGAGTGTACTGAGCAGAGGATATAGTTAGTATACACAGCACATTTAGTTAGTATGTTAGTATAGTTAGTGAGGTTATTCAAACAACAGATGCGGTTAATATACAGCAAGTGTAATGAGTGCAGTGGATTTGATTGAGGTTAAAGTGTAAACTAAAAATGGGTCAGCTAAAGGTGTATAAGCTCAAGTGGTGTGTGCTAAAAGTGGTGTGTGCTAAAAATGTATTATAAATTAAAATTATGTCAACTAAACAGCTATAAAATAAATATACCTAAATTCATCAAGTGGACAGTTGTGCAAAAAAGCAATGTAAATGAAACTTAGCTAAAAAATAAAGTTAAATATTAAAGTTAAATAGAGCTAGGTTAATAAGGCAAAGTTAGTACAACTAAAACAGCGTAACTAAAATTTGGTATTAAAAATTGCCATTTCAAACACAATTGTGATAGAACTGTAAAATGAAAGTTCTTTTCTGTGCACAGATAAAGAGTGTTGGCATATGCAAAATGTTGGGCAAGTGAAATTTTCAGTGCCGTCTCCTTTTTATGTTAAAAGTACCTTGTAAGATCAGACTCACAGTCTTTTTTGTAATTCAATCCTATGGTAAAATCAAATGAAGTAATCCAAAGTTCAGGTAATACCAGGTTACCTTAAGCTGCTTTTATTCAAGGAAGCATCTGTCAGGTTGTTAATATAGTACCTTGTTTCTTTCCTTGTCCTTTGTGGTAAAGCCAGGTTACCACTATGAATTTCAAGCCGCATACAGGGCTGGTGTGACGTTAATGTGGTGCTTCCGCGTCTGGAAGCAGAGTAGTTCTCGTCTGGTCTTTTTCTTGATGATGGTAGTCTGACGTCACAGACTACGGTGGCTCAAATTGGCCAAAAAGAAGTAACGCGTTTCGGTCGTGGACCTTTCTCAAACTTCTGATTTGCTCTGTGTTCGTCTTGGTCTTTATATAGCAGAGCTTGTAACTTGACGTATGTAAGCACCTCCTTATTTGTTGTCAAAGGGCTAACATCAGATATGGGATGCCAGGAATCAGGTGATCACCAGTTGGGTAGAGTATCAGTGGAGAAATTGTCTAGTCCTGGAATCTGAGTCACAGTGACTCAGATTCCAGGACTAGACAATTTCTCCACTGATACTCTACCCAACTGGTGATCACCTGATTCCTGGCATCCCATATCTGATGTTAGCCCTTTGACAACAAATAAGGAGGTGCTTACATACGTCAAGTTACAAGCTCTGCTATATAAAGACCAAGACGAACACAGAGCAAATCAGAAGTTTGAGAAAGGTCCACGACCGAAACGCGTTACTTCTTTTTGGCCAATTTGAGCCACCGTAGTCTGTGACGTCAGACTACCATCATCAAGAAAAAGACCAGACGAGAACTTACTGCTTCCAGACGCGGAAGCACCACATTAACGTCACACCAGCCCTGTATGCGGCTTGAAATTCATAGTGGTAACCTGGCTTTACCACAAAGGACAAGGAAAGAAACAAGGTACTATATTAACAACCTGACAGATGCTTCCTTGAATAAAAGCAGCTTAAGGTAACCTGGTATTACCTGAACTTTGGATTACTTCATTTGATTTTACCATAGGATTGAATTACAAAAAAGACTGTGAGTCTGATCTTACAAGGTACTTTTAACATAAAAAGGAGACGGCACTGAAAATTTCACTTGCCCAACATTTTGCATATGCCAACACTCTTTATCTGTGCACAGAAAAGAACTTTCATTTTACAGTTCTATCACAATTGTGTTTGAAATGGCAATTTTTAATACCAAATTTTAGTTACGCTGTTTTAGTTGTACTAACTTTGCCTTATTAACCTAGCTCTATTTAACTTTAATATTTAACTTTATTTTTTAGCTAAGTTTCATTTACATTGCTTTTTTGCACAACTGTCCACTTGATGAATTTAGGTATATTTATTTTATAGCTGTTTAGTTGACATAATTTTAATTTATAATACATTTTTAGCACACACCACTTTTAGCACACACCACTTGAGCTTATACACCTTTAGCTGACCCATTTTTAGTTTACACTTTAACCTCAATCAAATCCACTGCACTCATTACACTTGCTGTATATTAACCGCATCTGTTGTTTGAATAACCTCACTAACTATACTAACATACTAACTAAATGTGCTGTGTATACTAACTATATCCTCTGCTCAGTACACTCACCTCACTTATATCTTTTCTTTTCATCTTTTTTGCCTCTGTTATTTTTGCTGAAAAACATTATTATATCAGCTTTTTAATACAAAATTCAATTAAATTCTATTTTTAATCAATTTTTTTAAAAAATTTTTAAAAAATTATTTTACTAATAAATTTTCAAAGAAAATATTTTAATCATCTCTTTTATTAATAATAAATATTAGCGGACACCAAAAATTTGTCGGTGGAGACTTCCGGTGAGGGAGGTGCTGTGCAGACTACCTGCGCACAGGTGTTGTGAGAGAACGCCGTTCTATCGCTCCCCGCTCCTAGCCACCTGTCCTGGAGTGCTTACCAGGTGTTTTCTGTGGCGCTCTGCGAGGCTTCGGCCCGCCCGAGTTAAGGAGTCTCTGACTAGCTGGAGCAGCAAGCGACCTGGTCGCGAAGGAATCTTTTTTTTATTTCAAGGGACCCTCCCTATAAGCGGCCCCTGGAGGGAAAAAGGCTACACTGGTACATTGAAGCTGCTACCGGTAAAGCGGATCTGAACGGCTGAACAGGGTAAATAGCGGCGGCGGTGTAGATCCTGGTCATCTACTGCAGCAAGCTCCCCGCTGACGCCCTGAGGAGGAACAAGGGGGAATAGAGGAGGCGGTACCAGCCCCTGTCTACCTGTTACAGAAGACCCGCTGTAGATAGACGCTCGAAGCACACGGACACAGACAGTGATTAACAGGGCACTAGCTTACCTGTGTGGCTGCACCAAGGAGAGGAGGTGTGCAGCTGAGAATAAACTGCAGGTGCCCCCCAGTGCCCTATGAAGATCGGAGAAGCGAGAACTGGGGTAAGACAGACTTGCGCTGAGAGCGTATATTGAGTGTGGAAATACATGCCATGACAAGACACAGTGTTAAAAGCATAAGATAATCGATTACTATATCGCAGAACTCAGCTTTCCTCTGTTCCCTTGCTGTATTTGACTTACCTAGATTGTATTTTGCTTTGCCGGTGATCCTCTGGCCTACCCAGAAAAGGCTGGGAAAGAAAGTAACAATCCTACATCCTGTAAGGATAAGCTGGATAAAGTAGAGCTCTAAGTTTATTACGGGACCTGCTGCTACAATTATCCCTCTAAATATCCCTTTAAGTCATACTGAAAAGACCGGCCACTGAAATACGCTAATACTGGATATAAATGCTCCTATTTACGGCTGGCCCCTACATACCATGACTGCAACATACTGCTACTAACCATCATCTATAATAGTGCAACTGATGTTCTTTAAGACATTTATTACTGGCCTTTAAAATTGACTGCCTGATACTCCACATCCTTTGGATTAATATATGGGACACTATTTAAAATATTATTCAGTGCTGTTATAGGCTTTTTTTTGTCTTGAAAAAGAGGAAAAATGGGCTTAAGCCCTAAAATATAGGCATGTCTTGCTAGCATATTCTACTGATCTGGAAATATAATCGCTAGTTACAGCTGGTTACCTTTGCAATAATCTTTTCTGTTACAGGAATTTATGAAATTTTGTACTCTCGCTAGCATAAAAATCTTTTTGATTAAGGTTGTGCTGCTATAGGTATTTAAGTGTTTGCTGGTCTAAACTATCTACTTAAGATGTTGCTTATGTAAAGTATTGTAAACCACATAATTAAGTTAAAACTATCCTCTAGTATTGTTATACAACTTAATTATATGGTATCTTGAACTAGCTAGTGTGTACCATTCAGATAAGACTCTGATACTTGTAGCAATTAATACCCGCCCGCAGAGTTGAAATTTAATTAAGGGATAAGGTTAAAGAGGAGTAAAGGGGTAAGGATTAGGAAGATATAGGAAAGGGGAACTAGTATCGCTATAAGTGAGACTTAGCATTGTTGACAATTGAATGCAGGCTTGATAAAACACTCAAAAACACACATACACGAGCACTATAGTCTAATCCCCTTCAGGGATAGTAGTTCTTCACTATTCCCCACATCAAGGGGGAACACAACCTATTTTCTTTTTTTTTTTTTTTTTTTTTTTTTTTTTTTTTCCTCTCGCCCATATACCGGTGCCTCCTGATCACTTGCTTTTCTCGCCATCCTGTATAGCACATCTACACATTGTTTATCTTTTTTTTTTATGCACATAATTAAATGGAAAAATTTGTCACTCAGGTAAAATATCACTCTCCCACTATGCCTGCTAAAACTAAAGAAAAAAAAGCTAAGGTCACTGACACTAGTTCTGATTGCATTGAAACACCTCTACCCCCTTTTGATATGCAAACCCTAGTAATGCAGTTAAGTAATCTCTTCTCCCCACAATTTGACATGATCAAAAAGGAGTTATCAGGTATATCTTCTGAACTAACTGCATTAAATACTGAGGTAAAACAGTTTGCCACTAGGATAACGGAAGTGGAGAATAGAGTCTCCGACTTAGAGGACCTAGTGGGGTCACATGAATCAGCCCTAACTGTACAAACAACTAAGATTCAAAATATGCAAGCCCGTCTGGAGGATCTGGAGGATCGCTCCAGACGCAATAATATAAGAATAATTGGTTTACCTGAAACCCAAGAATATACGGATTTAATGGAATTCACCAGTAAGACCCTCCCCCAAGCACTAGGATTTCCTGCGCATTGTCTCCCCCTTCCCATTGAAAGAGCACACAGAACAGGTATGAGTAGACACACAGAAAATAACCTAAGACCTAGAATGTGCATCTTTAAACTATTAAGATACCAAGACAAATTAGAACTCTTAAGACTGTTCAGGAAAATGGATACACTTATAATAGGGGGGAAAAAGATCTTACTATTCCAAGATTTTTCTGTAGAGACATCTCAGAAAAGAAAGAATATGGCCCCTATTTGCTCGTTAATGATTGAAAAAGGCTTAAAAGCCCGAATGATATACCCAGCCAAAATCATAGTGGAAGAGAATGGTAGTAGACACACATTCAGTGACACTAATGAGGCTAAAGAATTTTTAAGATCTAGATAGCTGCTTATTAGGATACAGAGTACTTACAAAAGGGTATAAATGTAGTAGAACCTGATGTTTAATAAGCTCTATTTTATTTACATATTTTTCGGCAATGTTATTATAAAATATATATTCTTTTTGTTTCTTTTCCCCCGGGGGGAGGGGGGGTTCCGACTCTGTTCATTGTCTGTGGTTTTTTTTTTTTTTTTTTCCTGTTTTTTTTTTTTTTTTTTTTTTTTTTTCTCTTTCTTTTCTCTCCCCTGTCTCCCAGTTAAAAAAGAGAAACTAGGAGATGATGTTTGATGGCTTGAATGTGCTTTCATGGAACGTAGGGGGCATCACCTCACCAATCAAACGTAAACTTATAATTAAAGAACTAGGCAAACATAATCCAAGTATTGTCCTTTTACAGGAAACGCATTTAAAGGAGACTGAAATCTCTAAATTAAAAACTAAATGGGTTGGTGAGGTGTTGGCCACTCCTTGTGTTAATAGAAAGCTAGGTGTTGCTATATTGTTAAATAAAAACTTAACCTATGAAATCAGTAGGATTGAACTAGATAAAGAGGCAAGATATATGATTATACAGATTCAGGTTGACACAGTTAAATTTGTACTTTGCAATATTTATGCTCCAAACAAATTCTCAGAAGAATTCTGGGAAAAAATTAAGGTTAAATTATTCCCATTCACATCCGCCAACCTAATTGTTGGCGGTGATTTTAACATGTCCTTATTTCCAGAAGCAGAAAGATTCACTAAAAAAAATATGAAAATTCACAATAAACATGCCAAATACTTTAAGAGCCTTTGCTCCAAACTCAAGCTCCTCGATATATGGCGTATTAAAAATCCTAGTTTACATACTTTCACATGTGAATCCAAATCATATAAATCTTTCTCGAGAATCGATTTTTTATTGGTTTCTGAATCTCTTTCTTTAATGAGGATTGAACCCCTGATAAATGATATCCTGATATCGGACCATGCGATCATCTCATTGTCTTTCCAGTTAGGAAATAGGCTTAAACCTGATATTCAAAATATTCCTTTTCCACGTCATCTATATAATAACACGAGATTTGCCTACTGGTTAAAACAGAAATGGAGAGATTATTGTACACATAACATTTCATACCTCAATAAAGTTCAAATTTTTTGGGAAGCATCTAAAGCCGTGTTAAGGGGAGAAATTAAGGCGTACGTGAATACCAGGAAAAAGAAAGCACTAGCCCGGGAAAGGCAGCTTTCTAATCAGGTTAAAAATGCGTATAAGAAATTATATAATAATCCATCAGATATAAATTGGGGGAATTATAATAAGGCGAGACAGGAAAGGGATATCGTCCTAAGACAAAAATCCCAGGAAGAAGAGCAAAAGATTAGCACCAAGTTTAAAGGATTTCATGGATGCTCGGCTAAGTATCTAGCTAGCATAATTAAAAATAGAAAGAAGAAAAATATTATTCCAGTCATTAAAGATGCTGACCAGAGGTACACAGACTCTAGAGATATTAGCCAGGTATTTTTCAATTACTATCAGAAGTTATATACAAATACTAACGGGAATGAGATTAACCAAGAAAATTTCTGGTCACAAGTCACAATACCTCGAATTAACGAGGAACAGCTTACAGCCTTAAACTTACTGATCACTGTACAAGAGATAACTAAGGCAATCAATGAAGCTAATTTAAATAAAGCGGCAGGCCCAGACTGCCTGCCAGTTGAATATTTGAAAATTTTGGTAGAAGAGGTTAGCCCAATATTAGAAAAACTTTTTAATAGCTACTTTATTTATAACAACCCAATATCAGCCTATTTTTCAGCGGCAAACATTACATTAATATTAAAAAAAGGTAAAAACAGCGAAGATCTATCATCATATAGGCCGATATCGGTCTTAAATGCAGACTATAAAATTTTAACATCAATTGTGGCTGATAGATTAATGAATTGTCTCGATGGAATCATTCATTCGGATCAAACGGGCTTCATGGCATCTAGAAAATCTTCAAAAAATATCTGTAAAGTGATAACCTTTATAGATTATATATGGAACATTAAAAATTCTAAAGGGAAACATTCAAAATATGATACAGCTTTGTTAACCCTCGATGCCGAGAAGGCCTTTGACTCGATTGAGTGGGACTATCTCTTTAAAGCATTGGAAAAGTTTGGATTCAAAAATCATTTTGTTCATTTTATACATAACTTATATAGGAATCCAATATCCTTTCTTCTGATTAATGGGACATTAACTAAGGCAATTTCATTAAAAAAAGGTACAAGGCAGGGCTGCCCACTTTCC
This sequence comes from Bombina bombina, assembly GCF_027579735.1. NCBI lineage: Eukaryota > Metazoa > Chordata > Amphibia > Anura > Bombinatoridae > Bombina > Bombina bombina. The sequence goes on from NC_069499.1 coordinate 965,558,090, forward strand.
CCTCTTCTGTTTAACATCGCCCTCGAACCCCTGGCCATCCGGTTAAGACAGGCATGCATAGGGACCCCTCTAGTTACACCAACACTAAAAATTCTCCTGTATGCCGATGACATTATAATTTTTCTTTATAACACTTCTCAGGTAATACCCATAATTCTAACATACTTAAACCTCTTCAGCTCGTTTTCAGGGTATAAAATAAACTATACTAAAAGTGAACTGATGTGGCTCCAGAAAACTAAATTTAGTACACGGGAACTTCCATTTAAAGTTGTCGACACGCTTACATATCTAGGTTTACATCTGCATAAAAATCCCCAAAACTGGTATAACTTAAATTACCAAAAGCTTATTCAAAAAATCAAGGTAAATCTAGAAATATGGACAGCGTTTCCCTTATCTATAACAGCTAGAGTCAGTTTACTAAAAACAATTATCTTTCCACAACTGTTATACCCTCTCCAGAATCTGCCGTTACTTCTAAAGAAATCAGATATTAATGAAATAAATGCCATGTTTAACAAGTTCATATGGCATGGTAAGAAAGCGCGTTTGTCTCTCAACAAATTGACTCAAAAACGTGGCACTGCGGGCCTTGCACTACCAAATATTAGTCTTTATAATCTGGCCGCTTTGGTCAAAATTGCATTCGACTGGCTAGCAGAAACCAATTTGTTTTCTGCAATTGATCTTGAGAGCTATATGATCTATCCTTATTCACTTAAAGCTATTTTACATAATTCTCCGGATGAAATCCCTCTGAGTATACGTTACCTAATATCTTTTAATAATATATTGATAGCTTGGCGTAAATTCTGTCATACAATCGGAGCAAACTATTTGTTCTCTGAATATCTCCCAATAAGAGGCAATGCAGGATTTTTACCTGGAAATTCCCAGGTAATATTTAAAACCTGGGAAGAAAAAGGTTTGAAATATGTCTACCAATTATTACTAGACTCTGGGCAGGTAACCTCATTTGAATCCCTGGTAACGCAATTTGGTCTTCCTAGAAATAGTTTCTTTGCTTATCTACAAGCAAGGCACTTTATTGGTAGTAAAGATTGGTCGCTAGATAGAGATGGTGCATGGTCCGATATTAGAATACATATACAAAAATCCTCAGGTGGAACATCGTCAATATCATTAATATATAACATAATGCTGGCTAAGCAAAGTCAAATTCTTTTAGATAAAATATCCGATACGTGGATACCCTATTTCCCGGATATAAACCATGAAAAAATAAAGTTAAGTTTTCTAGCCCTGAGTAAATGTAAGATTTCAATGAATTGGAAAGAATCACACATGAAATTGCTAAATAACTATTACTACACTCCATCTAGATTAAGTAGAATGTTTACATCACGAACATTCCTTTGCCCACGTTGTAGATATATAGAAGCAGATATCCTACATATGTTTGGGCTTTGCCCTAAGATTAATCACTTTTGGAAAAAGATTATTTTTTGGCTTAACAAAACTTTTAGAGTTGAGATCACTATTGGGTTAGAAGAGATTATATTTCTTAAAAATCATACAAATAACCAAGCTCTTCATGAAAATGTACTTAATACAATAATACTACTAGCCAGACATCTAATACTGAAAACATGGAAAGGAAAAACAGCCCCTAGCTTCCCACTCTTTATTAAAGAAATACAAAATCAAATCATATTCGAATCTTTTCATACGCAATTAGCAGGTGAAAAAAAAATTAAAACATTTCTCATAAGATGGCTGCCCATAATTAAAACATATCCCTCCCAAGTCCAAAAGGGTATATTGAATCCCTTTCTGAGTTCGGATAGCCTTGCAGAACTAGTACTACATGGTGAATTTCCAGCATCTTGGATCTCGCTTTACAGAGAAGTTTATTAAGGGTCATCTAAGATCTGGAAGATCTTTGTTCTTGATACAGGTCGTATGGACCTGGGATTTGGTCTATGGGAGACAGGGGGGAACCTGTGAGTTTATTCTTTTTTTCTTCTCTTTTTTTTTTTTTTTTTTTTTTTCTTCTTTTCTTTTATCTCTCTCTCCATTTTCTTGTTTTTTTCTTTCTTCAATTATTTTAGATACAAAAAAAGGCTGGTAATCCAAAAGATCATAGTTAAATAAGAAGACATATTTTGAATCTCTGAGGTTAAAGAGTTCATAAACAAAATATACAGATGTGTCTACTGTGTATCCTTTATTGGTTTTTTTTCCTGTTATTTTGTTGTTATTATGTCTTACATTGTACCTGTTTATTGGATTGCAACTAATAAAAAAGAATTAAAAAAAAAAAAAAATAATAAATATTAGCTCATATTTAACATATTTTATGTCCTGAGTGATCATTTCCATCTATTCAGTGTCACCTCAAATGTTTTAGCTTTAGGTCCACATAATCTGGCCTTTAGCGCAGGAAGACTATTTACATAGATTTCAATCATCAATTTTATCTGGGGATTTTTTGATATCAACCTGTATACTTTGAGGTGAATTGTTTCAGCGCTCTCTCTCTCCCTAGATTAATTTTGCTTGCTGCATCATTCCGGTGGGGAGAGTGTTCTCAAGGAGATTATACCTGGCCTTGGCGGGAGTGAAAGAGCCACATCATCATGTGTGTTTGACCAGACACCATAAGGAGGATTTGAAGGTGTGGATGGCATTCCTTGATGGTTTTAATGGGAGAGCTTTGATACCGCAGCCGAGGGTGCTGGCATCTGATTTGGAACTGTTTACCGATGCGGCTGGTGGTATTGGTTTGGGGGCTTATCTGGGTGGATGCTGGTGGGAGAAGTGGGTGGAGCTGGGGTTTGCGAAGAATGTAACCTTCCTAGAGTTAGTTCCATTATGGGTAGCATTGAGGGTGTGGCCGTATAGGCTATCAGATAAGAGGGTAACTTTTAGATCGGATAATATGGGGGTTGTTATGGCGGTTAAAAGGTTAACGGCTACTTCTCCTCCGGTGATCTATTTGTTGAGGATGTTTGTTCTGGAATGCTTGAGGAACAATGTGTGCTTTAGAACTGTTCATGTGGCAGGTGAAAAGAATGGGATTGCTGATGCTCTTTCCCGTTTGCAGTGGGACCATTTTCGAGCTTTAGCCCCAACCGCAGAGGAGGTGGGAGATCCGTGTCCGAAGAGCCTGTGGTCCATGGTGTTTCCGGTTTAGCATGTCTGGTGAGGGGAGCATTAGCTCAAAAAACCTGGAAGGCCTACTGGCAGGCATGGAAGCAGTGGTGGGTTTTCCAGAGCAAGAATGGAGAGGGGGATAAGATTTCAAACAGACTGGAGCTCTTGCTAAAGTGGATGAGGGAATGGCAAGTTGAGGAAGCCTCTAGGGCTATGATCCAGCAGAGATTGTTCACTTTGGCTTTTCTGTTTCAATTTTTAGGTTGGGAGGATATAACGAAGGCCTTTGTTGTCCAGTTGGCAGCCAGAGGTTGGGCAATAAGCGAGGTGTTGGGGGACAATAGAAGGCCCATAGTTATTTCTGCTCTCAAATCTGTGGTTAGAGTTTTGCAGGGCATATGTAAATCTTATTTTGAATTTTTACTTTTTAAGACAGCATTCGTTTTGGCCTTTTTTGGGGCTTTTAGGCTCTTGGAATTAGTGATTGTGAGTAAAAGTGCATCTGGGGGGATCCAGTTTGACGATGTATGGGTGGAAGGGTCCATATGTGGTTACGTAGATCTAAGACTTATCAGCAAGGAAAATGGACATTGGTTAACTTAGGGGTGGTGGGGAATGTTGCCCAGTTTCATCTGTGGAAGTTTTTATGGTTGTCCGCAGGAAAGGAAGTGGGCCTCTGTTGGTGCACAGGGATGGGTCGTTTTTATCATGTTTTCAATTTGTGGCTGTTTTCAGAAAGGCTTTGGCCGGGGCGGGATTTGCAGCATTTGAATTTGGGTCCCATTCATTTAGGATAGGGGCAGCTACGGAGGCTAGTGCTCTGTGGTTGGGGGATCACATAGTGAAAAGGATTGGCAGGTGGGAATCAGGGAGATTTAAGTCAAATGTTCGCCCTGCTTTGGTGTTATAGTTGATTAATGTGTTTTTCTGGTTTATGTTGCAGGTCCCATTTCATGTTGGATAATTGGTCACTCATATATAGCGAGAGCCAGAATGGCAGCTATGACTAAGGAAAAGGGGAGCCAGTTGGGGATTGACCTGAATATGGCTGTATTAAGATGGTTCGGTTTTGGAGGCATGAAATGGGATCAGATCCTCATAAAGGTAGTTGAGTATGCTCGCTTGTTTAACCCGCCAGGTATGTTGTTTTTCCATATAGGGGGTAATGATTTAGGCTATCATCCTCAAAAGACTCTAATTGATAGGATTTGGAAGGACATGGAGAGATTGTTGGAGTTATTCCTGGGGTTAACATTGGTTTGGTTAGAGATAGAACCTAGGTGTTCATGGAGGGCGGCTTGGGACGAGGCGAAGTTAGATGCATCAAGACGCAAAGTTAATAGGACAATAAGTGGCTTTGTGGCCAAGGTGGGTGGGACATCTTTCAGACATGTGGAGTTTAAAGGGGAATCGGGAAGATGTTTTTTCTCAAAAGACAGTGCACTTGAATGAGGTGGGTGTTCATCTGTTCAATTTTAATTTACGTGAAGGGGTTTTAAAGGCCTTGCAGCTGGGTGGTGGGCGGAAGCAGTGATTGCCTCGCTGGTGGCGGGGGGTGTTTGCTGGGTGGATTAAGTGAATGGTTTAATAAGGTGTACCCACTGGGGGTTAAGGGGAGGCAAGCTGGATGGAATGTGGACTAAAGTCTGGTGACTTAGATGAGGCAAGCACCTCCTGAGGTTTACTGGTTATTTGGTTAAATATGGGGTTAAATATGTATGGGTATGTTTATGTTTATATTTATTTGTAATAAAGTGGAGCTGCGGTCTGTGTTTATTTATTATCCTTGCATAGTAATACCTATGAGGGTCAAGGGAGACTGGAGAGAAGGCACTAGAAGGGGAGGGCTTTTGATCCTCAGGCAAATATGTGCAAGGGGTGGGATCCGGAGAAGGGGGTGGGGAATTTGCTTCTTAGGAGAGGGCCAACGGCCTCTTTTCTGAAACAATGTAGGAGAAGCGGTTTCTCTCTCCCTATTTTACTGATGACGCAAATAAATATTTATGGTTATGTTTATGTTTATATTTATTTGTAATAAAGTTGAGCTGCTGCCTTTACAACCCATTCTTGGTCTGGGTTTGTTTATTATCCTTGCATATTAATACCTATGAGGGTCATGTGTTTTAGAATGGTTAACTTCTTATTAAGGGGGGACTTTGGGTATAGTTAAAGGGACACTCAAGTCAAAATAATACTTTCATTATTCAGATAGAGCATGCAATTTTAAATAACTTTCCAATTTACTTCCATTAAAAAAAGTGCTTTTAATATTTAAACTTTTTGAGTCACCAGCTCCTACTCAGCATGTGCAAGAATTCACAGAATACGCGTATATGCATTTGTGATTGGCTGATGGCTTTTCACATGGTACGTGTATGCATTTGTGACTGGCTGATGGCTGTCACATGGTACAGGGGGAGTGGAAATAGACATAACTTTTAAAATTGTCATACCATTCAAACTATTTATTTGAAGTTCAGACTAAGTGCTATTGAATTGTCTTGTTATCTTGCATTTGTTGATTATGCAAATCTACTGTGTTGACTGGTCCTTTAACTTTGATGTGCACTTAGGGGCCCCCATGAGCCTCTACTCAAATAAATGCACATTTATTCACTCCAGGTGATCACTATTACTGTAGTGATCACCTTGCTATTAAAACCGATAGATGTGCTTTATTTTAAAGAGGGTCTTTTAGTCTTTAAAATAAGAAGTTTTGGGGGGTCTCTGGGCCTTTTTATGGGCTGTTAAATATCCATAGAAACCCCATTATTAACAAAATGTGTGCATTATAAACAATTCAAAGAGCAGGTGATTGCTTTTCAGATTGTGGGTCTGGGAATTTTCTGAGGCTAAAGGGAGCTGAGATCGAGACGTTTGAATATTTATCCCCCATTTAGCTTCCTTAAAGGGACAGTCAACACCAGGGGCGCGATCCGATATACAGCGCAGGTTTCGGAGCAAGCGTGGAAACCTGCGCCGCCCGTAGTTTCAGCTCACAACTCGAGCTATCACATATATGGCGCCGTCAGATGCTAAAGTGCCGTAAGTCTGACAAACTAGCAATGTCCAGAAATCTGCGTAAGTACAAATGTCTGGAGTCGCCAGTGACTTACGGTACTTTAGAAACTGCCACCACATAAAAAAACTGACTAGGTTATAAAATCACCCATTACTGTCTAACACGCCTCCCAAACATAGCCCGACAGATATACCCCTCTATCAATCCCCCCTCTCACTCCTAATAATAAATATATTAACCCATAAACCGCCGCTCCCGGACCACCGCCACCAGCTACATATGTCTTACCCCCTATTCTGACCCCCCTACACCACCGCAAGCTACATTAAATGTTTTACCCCTAATGTGAGCCCCCTACCTTGCCGCCACTTACATTAACTATATTACCCCCTAATATTATCCCCCTACACTGCCGCCACCTATTTAAACTATATTACCCCCTAATATGATCCCCCTACACCGCCGCCACCTATTTAAACTATATTACCCCCTAATATGATCCCCCTACACCGCCGCCACCTATTTAAACTATATTAACCCCTAATATGATCCCCCTACACCGCCGCCACCTATTTAAACTATATTAACCCCTAATGTGAGCCCCCTACACCTCCACCACCTATATTATATGTACTACCCCCTAATCTGACCCCCTTACACCGCCGCCATCTATATTAAATTTATCAACCCCTAATCTAATCCCCCTATTCCGCCCCCACCTATATTAAATTTATTAACCCCTAAAATACTAAAATTTCCCTACCACTAAACCTGTCTAACCCTACAAATAGCCCTGAAAAGGGCCTTTTGCGTGGCATTGCCCCAAAGTAACCAGCTCTATTACCAGCCCTTAAAAGGGCCTTTTGTGGGGCATTGCCCCAAAGTAACCAGCTCTATTACCAGCCCTTAAAAGGGCCTTTTGTGGGGCATTGTCACAAAGTAATCAGCTCTTTTACCTGTAATCTAATCCCCCTACACCGCCGCCACCTATGTTAAATATATTAACCCCTAATCTATTCCCCCTACACCGCCGCCACCTATATTAAATATATTAAACCCTAATCTGACCCCCCTACACCGCCGCCACCTATATTAACTCTATTAACCCTAATTATATTAGGGTTAATATAGTTAATATAGTTATTATATTATATATTAACTATCTTAACCCTATCTAACTCTAACACCCTTAACTTAATTATTATTAAAATAAATCTAAATAATATTAATAATATTAACTAAATTATTCCTATTTAAATCTAAATACTTACCTATAAAATAAACCCTAAGATATCTACAATATAATTAATAATTACATTGTCGCTATTTTAGGGTTTATATTTATTTTACAGGTAACTTGGAATTTATTTTAACTAGGTACAATAGCTATTAAATAGTTAATAACTATTTAATAGCTACCTAGATAAAATAATTACCAAATTACCTGTAAAATAATTCCTAACCTAAGTGACAAATACACCTACACTATCAATAAATTAAATAAACTACAAATATCTAAACTAAAATACAATTAAATACACTAAACTAAATTACAAAAAAAACCCCACTAAAATACAAAAAATAAAAAAAGAACTTTAAGCTAATTACACCTAATCTAAGCCCCCTAATAAAATAACAAATCCCCCCAAAATAAAAAAAATTCCCTAGTCCTACCCTAATCTTAATTACAAAAAGTAATCAGCTCTATTACCAGCCCTTAAAAGGGCCTTTTGTGGGGCATTGCCCCAAAGTAATCAGCTCTTTTACCTGTAAAAAAAAGAACAACCCCCCATTACAACCCACCATCCACATACCCCTACTCTAACCCACCCAATCCCCCCTTAAAAAAACCTAAGTCTAACCCCCAAGTGCCCCTTACCTGTCCTGAAGACCGGCGGAGAAGGTCCTGTTTCAGGCGGAGAAGTCTTCTTCCAGGCGGCGACCTCTTCTTCTTCCAGGATCCAGCTGGCGCGGAGCGGAAGAGTTGAAGACCGATGACCGTGGAGCTGAAGACCATCCATCTGGAACTGAAGACCGGCGATGCTGGAACTGAAGATCAGCGACGCTGGAACTGAATACCGGAGCCGGAGCGTGGAGGATCCTCTTCATACGATCGCCGCTGTACACTGAATAAGAATTCAAGGTACGTGATTAAAAATGGTGTCCCTTGAATTCCTATTGGCTGATTTGAACCTTCAAATTCAAATCAGCCAATCGGATGCGAGCTACTTTAATTCTATGGGCAGATTTGAAAAGACAATAGAATAAGAGCTACTGTAATTCTATTGTCTTCAGGACAGGTTAGGATCACTTGGGGGTTAGACTTAGGTTTTTTTAAGGAGGGATTGGGTGAGTTAGAGTAGGGGTATGTGGGTGGTGGGTTGTAATGGGGGGGTTGTTCTTTTTTTTTACAGGTAAAAGAGCTGATTACTTTGGGGCAATGCCCCACAAAAGGCCCTTTTAAGGGCTGGTAATAGAGCTGATTACTTTTTGTAATTTAGATTAGGGTAGGGAATTTTTTTTTATTTTGGGGGGCTTTGTTATTTTATTAGGGGTCTTAGATTAGGTGTAATTAGCTTAAAATTCTTGTAATTTTTTTTATTTTTTGTAATTTAGTGTTTGTTTTTTTTGTAATTTAGTTTAGTGTATTTAATTGTATTTTAGTTTAGATATTTGTAGTTTATTTAATTTATTGATAGTGTAGGTGTATTTGTAACTTAGGTTAGGATTTATTTTACAGGTGGCGGCGGTGTAAGGGGATTAGATTAGGGGTTAATACATTTAATATAGGTGGCGGCGGTGTAGGGGGATTAGATTAGGGGTTAAAACATTTAATATAGGTGGCGGCGGTGTAGGGGGATTAGATTAGGGGGTAATATAGTTAAAATAGGTGGCTGCAGTGTAGGGGGCTCACATTAGGGGGTTAGACATTTAATGTAGATGGCGGCGGCATCCAGGAGTGGCGGTTTAGGGGTTAAACACTTTATTAGGGACACGGCAGGGGGTCGGGGTTGACAGGTAGATAGACATTGCGCATGCGTTAGGTGTTAGGTTTTATTTTGCAGCCAGTTTAGGGAGTTATGGGGCTCCAATACACAGCGTAAGGCTTACTACGCCTGCATTTTGTAGTGAGATGAAAATGGAGTAAGATTTCTCCATTTTCGCCACGTAAGTCCTTATGCTGTATTTTGGATACCAAACTGTGCTGGTTTGGTATACCTGTCTATGGGGCAAAAAACTACGGCCGAAGGCAGAAATATACGAGCGTAACTTCTAGGTTATGCCGTATATAGGATACCAAACCAGCGCAATATTTGGCGTCGCCGGCTTTTGCGGGCGACGTTGCATATCGGATCGGGCCCCAGAATTCTTGTTGTTTAAAAAGATAGATAATCCCTTTATTACCCATTCCCCAGTTTTGCAAAACCAACACTGTTATATTAATACACTTTTTACTTCTGTGACTAACTTGTATCTAAGCATCTTCTAACCTCCCCTAAACACATGACTTTTAGTTATTAACTATTGACTTGCATTTTAGCCAATTAGTGCAGTGTCTGCCACTAGCCACGGGCGTGATCACAATGCTATCTATATGGCCTACATAAGCTTGCTCTCCCCTGTTGTGAAAAGTAAATAAAATAGAGGCGGCCTTCAAGGGCTTAGAAATGATCATATGAGCCTTCCTAGGTTTGCTTTCAACTAGAATACCAAGAGAACAAAGCAAAATTGTTGATAAAAGTAAATTGGAAAGTTGTTTAAAATTACATGCCCTATTTGAAAAATGGGAAGTTTTTTTTTTGGACTTGACTGTCCCTTTATGCTCTTCTAATCACTTCCAGGTTTCCAGGCTCATGATGTCACCAGCATAGTTGGATAGCAGAAGCAATGCAGAAATGTGGCCACCTCGTAAGGCCTTAAACTGCGGAGGAGGAGGGACCCCGAAATGCCCCCCACCCAGATGACATGTTTTGTCATTCACAGTTAAGCCATTAAGTGTAGTTAAAGGGTAAAAGAGTAGTCTTAGGTGAGCTTAGAAGCGTTCAAATATTTTTAGCCATCTGGCAGCAGTGTTTGCAACATTGTTTATAGCAATGTTATACATAGTAGCAAACACTGCTGCCATAGACTGCTTAAAGGGACACTCAATCAAAATTAAACTTTCATTATTCAGATAGAGCATGCCATTTTAAACAACTTTCCAATTTACTTCCATTAACTAAATGTGCACAGTCTTTTTATATCTAAAATGTTTGAGTTACCAGCTCCTACTGAGCATGTGCAAGAATAAGTGTGTATGCATTTGTGAATGGCTGATTGCTGTCACATGGTACGTGTATGCATTTGTGATTGGCTGATGGCTGTCACATGGTACAGGGGGAGTGGAAAAAGACATAACTTTTAAAATTGTCAGAAAAAAAATCTACTACTCATTTGAAGTTCAGACTAAGTGCTATTGCATTGTCTTGTTATCTTGCATTTGTTGATTATGCAAATCTACTGTGTTGACTGGTCCGTTAAGTCATGCACGCTCCTGAACTTCTATCAGTCTACCTAGATTTATTTTTTCAACAAAGGATACCAAGAGAACAAAGCAAATATAATAATTGAAGTCAATATGAAAGTTGTTTAAAATTGAATATTCTATCTGAATTGTGAACATTTAATTTTGGCTTTACTGTCCCTTTAAATTATGCTATTTTAAATGATTGATTAAAATATAAATAATAATTATTTTTAATCTGCTGATAGAAATGTGGCTCTGGAAATGCAACCTGCCTCTTTGCACAATACGAGAAGCTTTCTTCTTTTGAGTATATTTGTATTTAAGGAACTAGAATAGCCTATTTTCAGGGTTTTTTTTTTTATTTCTGGTCCATATAAACATATCTAACTGCAGTATGTGATGAGTAATGTGAAGCTTGCAATTCAGCAAATAATTAGGTTAGAGAATGAATGAAAATATCAAGAAATGTAGAAAAGGTAAAGTGATTTACAACATCTTCAGAGTCTGTATTAAAAGTGTTCAGGTAATGTTTAAATAGGCAGCTCCTTATTACCTGGATACAAAAGGCTTTGTATTCACAGGGGAAGCATGGACTCGGCATGTGATCTATCACCTATTGTCCATGAAAGGCATGTCCTTAATTCATTTAAAAAGTGGCATTTTCAAAGTGATTCACCTCACAGTATGAACTAAACCCAATCATACTACATTTATTCATTTTTACTCATTCTATCTGATCAAATAGCTTCTTTTATATTTATAGTAGTGGTATTTTCATTAAAATAATCTCTCACCAGGTTTCAAAATATTTGGTATAAGATGAATACACTAGACACAACTAGACGATGACTGAAATTCTTATTAATTCAAGTGTGTTGCTGCTTATCCTCACAAACTGTTTTATAATCATGAAAGTATGGGCCCCTAAAAGACTGCATTAAAATAAAAGATTATGGGATCTATTTCAATCTTTCTGATTTTCTCTCTCAATATCACAAAAATGGAATTGTCCATTAAAAAATAAAACATCAATCACAATCCGGCCAAGTCAAACAAAGTTAATATTTCCAAAGATATTTGGGGTCAATTTATCAAGCTCCGTATGGAGCTTGATGCCGCTTGTTTCTGGCGAGCCTTCAGACCGTTGCTCCATAACTTGTCTGCCTGCTCTGAGGCGGCGGACAGAAATCAACCCGATCGAATACGATTGGGTTGATTAACACCCCCTGCTAGCGGCCGCGAATCTGCAGGGGGCGGCATTGCACCAGCATTTCACAAGAACTGCTGGTGCAATGATAAATGCCAACAGCATATGCTGTTGGCATTTATTGATGTGCAGCAGACATGATACTCTACATCGTATCATGTCCACTCGCACTTACATAAATATACCCCTTGATTTCCATTTCCCCATCCACAAATGCACCCTTAAAGAGACAGTCAAGTAAAAAAAAAACTTTCATGATTCAAATAGGGCATATAATTTTAAACAACTTTCCAATTTACTTTTCTCACCAATTGTCCTTTGTTCTCTTGGTATTCTTAGTTGAAAGCTAAACCTAGGAAGTTCATATGCTAATTTCTAAGACATTGAAGGCTGCCTCTAATCTGAATCCATTTTGACAGTTTTTCACCACTTGAGGGCATTAGTTCATGTGTTTCATATAGATAACACTGAGCTTATGCACGTGAAGTTACCTAGGAGTGATCACTGATTGGCTAAAATGCAAGTCTGTCAAAAGAACTGAAATAAGGGGGCTGGTTGCAAAGGCTTAGATACAAGTGTGTTGCAACTGTATAGAGTGGTGTTAATTTTTTATTAAAATTATTTTTCAATGTTATTTACTGATTAGTATACATTGGTATTGATATCTATATTGATTTTGTAATTGGCGATATAGATACGTTTATTCATGTTTTTACTTTTAAATATTGATAATGATGATGTATTCAGTTATTATTTATTTATATAAAAAAAAATATCAACCCGTAAAACACAAACAAATAATTTAAACAGGATATCCTTGAAAAAGCCAAGAGACTATTTGGTGAAACGTACGTCGGAACTGAGCGTGTGATGTCATTTTGTGGGCGATGATCAACCTTCTGAACTACAAACCGTAATCATAGACATTGTATCAAAAGACAGTCTGTGTACAAACGGATGTTCTAGCTGTGGTTGTTCTCTGTAAACCCCTGTGATTTCAACACTTGTTTTAGTAAATTATTTTATATTCTATTGCTTCACATTCATCTGAAGTTCACTTCAATCTGCTCCTGTTGGAGTCTCCCTATGCATTCAAATCTAGAGCTTGATGAGAAACTCTAGAACATGTGAGTATATTGCTTACAAACACATTAATCCTGCAGTCTTACAGGACTTCACCATTGGCAGCACTGTTCTGTTTTATTTTGAGGCTTAACCCTTGGAATCCGGTTGCAGTAGAAACCTGTTTCCTTTGAGGAATAAACCCCTGGGATCATCTATTTACATTTGAAATTGGGACATAGGGGCCCATTTATCAAGCTCCGAATGTTGCTTGAGGGCCCGTGTTTCTGAAGACCACTGCCTCATAACCCTGTCCATCTGCTCTGATGAGGCGGACAGAGATCAACACAATTCAACCCGATCGAGTACGATCAGGTTGATTGACACCCCCTGCTTGCGGCTGCAAATCTGCAGGGGGCGGCATTACACCAGCAGCTCACAAGAGCTGCTGGTGCAATGCTGAATACGGAGAGCGTATTGCTCTCCGCATTCAGCGAGGTCTGTCGGACCTGATCCGCTCTGTCGGATCAGGTCCGACAGACCTTTGTTAAATAGGCCTCTAAGTCTCTTTCTTTTTTTCAAATAATTGAACATATCCTTTTATGCACTAACACACAGTTTTTTTGTATTATTTATTATTTGGTGCAAATCTATCATCATCAAAAATGGTTGTTTCCATTGGTTCCATCTTGTATTTCTGGTCAGAGCATGCGCAAATTGTTGGCCTATGTGGGTTATAGTTAAATCTGTGTGTGATCAGCATTTATCAAGTGCTTTTGGCTGTCAAACTCAATTGGTCCATTTTATGGTTGAAATTTGTTCAATGACGTGTTTTTGGGCGGATTATGATCACCACATTTGATGCTGTCCATGTATTCTATGGGTTAGTTTTCTAATATCTGCTCAGATCTAATATGCTCTTTTTCAGATGTGGAAATGGTGCTATTGTTTGTGTTGCGATCACTCTGATGCTGAAAAAAAGTATATCAGGAGCTGTAAAATGGCTGAAAAACATATTTAGAAAGATTGGAATTGATCCCTTTATGTGGATTCAGAAGCAAAATGATGAGTTATTGTTATTTTTCAGTGGCATGACTTCACCCTAAGAGCACGCAGCAAATCAGTTGCAAAAACACCACGCACGTTATGGCTTTTTCGCATTTGGGGTTGCGCAGCTATTACAAGTTGCAAAATAACTTAATGGTGTGCGTGTTCACCTATTCCCCATAGAAGTCAATGGAGAAGACAAATAGAAAAGAAAAAAAAAACACACAAAAACTCTTATATGTTGCACAAAGCCCATGACATTTTCTCCTTGAAAAGTGTACATAAAAAAGCGAATATTTCATATTGCAAACTTGAATATGTTCCTTTTATTTATAAATAAATATTTGTCTATATATTTGATGATATTTGGACTGATATATCGATTTATTGCAAAATATATTTATGAATATATATATATGTCTAGATATCTCGAGATCTATATGCAAATATCGCATTAAAAATACAATTGAGATATTGTTTAATGTCCATAAGATGTAATGTAAAATATTTTCATTATCTCCATAGTTCCATGTTTCTCTATGTATGTGTATGTATGTCAATGTAAAATCCCTGCGCCAGCTTTTTTTTTCTAACACTTGAGATCTCGTCTTTTCAAGACTTGTAATACCAGCGCAATCACCTAGATTACGAGTTTTGAGTGCTATAGGGAAAGTAAATAACGCAACAAAAGTTGCATTATTTAACCCCCTTAAGCGCTGAAATTACAAGTTTGAAAAACACTGCTCCATACCGCACACAAACAAGCACTGTGTTTGACATGCTCGTGCACACTTTCCCCATAGACATCAATGGGGAGAGCCGGCAAAAAAAAGTTTAACACTTGCAATCGCGGAAACAAAAGCTCTGTAACGCAGCCCCATTGATGTCTATGGGGAAAAAGAAAAGACATTTTAAACCTAACACCCTAACATAAACCCCGAGTCTAAACACCCCTAATCTGCTGCCCCCGACATATGTAACCCTAAACCTAACCCTCATCCTAAAACCCTCTAACTTTAACATAATGAAATTAGCTCTAAATTAAAATTACAATTATTAACTAAATAATACCTATTTAAAACTAAATACAAACTTACCTGTGAAATAAAACCTAAGCTAGCTACAATATAACTAATAGTTATATTGTATCTATCTTAGGTTTTATTTTTATTTCACAGGTAAGTTTGTATTTATTTTAACTAGGTAAATTATTTAGTAAATAGTTATTAACTATTTACTAACTACCTAATTAAAATAAATACAAACGTACCTGTGAAATAAAACCTAAGCTGCCTTACACTAAAACTTAACATTACATAAAATAAAAAAACACTAAAATCACAAAAAATAAAAAAATATACCATTACAAAAAAAAAAAATTATCCAAAAAATAAAGGCCTAGATTACGAGTTGTGCGTTTGGGTTAAAAAGCAGCGTTAAGAGGTCCTAACGCTGCTTTTTAACGCCCGCTGGTATTACGAGTCTTGAAGGTACAGGTGTACCGCTCACTTTTTTGGCCAGACTCGGAAATACCGCAAATCCACTTATGTTAATTGCGTAACCTATATTTTCAATGGGACTTGCATAGCGCCAGTATTATGAGTCTGACCAAAAGTGAGCGGTAGACCCTCTCCTGTTAAGCCTGGTACCGCATTTTAAAGTCAGTAGTTAAGAGTTTTACACTACAACGCATAAAACTCTTAACTAAAGTGCTAAAAAGTACACTAACACCCATAAACTACCTATTAACCCCTAAACCGAGGCACCCCCCATCACAAACACTAAAATACAATTTTTAACCACTAATCTGCCGAACCGGACATCGCCAAAACCTACCTACATTTATTAACCCCTAATCTGCCGCCCCCAACGTCGCCGCCACTATTTTAAATGTATTAACCCCTAAACCTAAATCTAACGCTAACCCTAACCCCACCTAACCCTAGCTTAGGGTTTATTTTTATTTTACAGGCAACTTTGTATTTATTTTAACTAGGTACAATAGTTATTAAATAGTTATTAACTATTTAATAACTACCTAGTTAAAATAAAGACAAATTTACCTGTAAAATAAAACCTAACCTAAGTTACAATTACACCTAACACTACACTATAATTAAATTAATTACCTAAATTAAATACAATTAATTACAATTAAATAAAATTATCTAAAGTACGGAAAAAAAACACTAAATTACAGAAAATAATAAAGAAATTACAAGATTTTTAAACTAATTACATCTACTCTAATCCCCTTAACAAAATAAAAAAGCCCCCCAAAATAAAAAAAAGCCCTACCCTACACTAAATTACAAATAGCCCTTAAAAGGGCCTTTTGCATGGCATTGCCCCAAAGTAATCAGCTCTTTTACCTGTAAAAAAAAAGTATAAATACCCCCCCAACATTAAAACCCACCACCCACACAACCAACCCTACTCTAAAACCCACCCAATCCCCCCTTAAAAAAACCTAACACTAACCCCTTGAAGATCACCCTACCGTGAGAAGTCTTCACCCAACCGGGCAGAAGTGCTCCTCCAGACGGGCAGAAGTCTTCATCCAACCGGGCAGAAGTGGTCCTCTAGACGGGCAGAAGTCTTCATCCAGACGGCATCTTCTATCTTCATCCATCCGGCGTGGAGCGGGTCCATCTTCAAGACATCCAACACAGAGTATCCTCTTCTGTCCACGGCCGACGACTGAATGAAGGTTCCTTTAAATGACATCATCCAAGATGGCGTCCCTTCAATTCCGATTGGCTGATAGAATTCTATCAGCCAATCGGAATTAAGGTAGAAAAAATTATTTTGGCTGATGCAATCAGCCAATAGGATTGAACTTCAATCCTATTGGCTGATCCAATCAGCCAATAGGATTGAGCTGGCATTCTATTGGCTGTTCCAATCAGCCAATAGAATGCAAGTTCAAATCTATTGGCTGATTGCATCAGCCAATAGGATTTTTTATACCTTAATTCCGATTGGCTAATAGAATTCTATCAGCCAATCGGAATTGTAGGAACGCCATCTTGGATGACGTCATTTAAAGGAACCTTCATTCAGTCGTCGGCCATAGACAGAAGAGGATGCTCTGCGTCGGATGTCTTGAAGATGGACCCGCTCCGCGCCGGATGGATGAAGACTTCTGCCCGTCTGGAGGACCACTTCTGCCCGGTTGGGTGAAGACTTCTCACGGTAGGGTGATCTTCAAGGGGTTAGTGTTAGTTTTTTTTAAGGGGGGATTGGGTGGGTTTTATAGTAGGATTGGCTGTATGGGTGGTGGGTTTTAATGTTGGGGGTATTTGTACTTTTTTTTTAAAGGTAAAAGAGCTGATTACTTTGCCCCGCAAAAGGCCCTTTTAAGGGCTATTTGTAATTTAGTGTAGGGTGGGGCTTTGTTTTTATTTTGGGGGGCTTTTTTATTTTGTTAGGGGGATTAGAGTAGGTGTAATTAGTTTAACAATCTTGTAATTTCTTTATTATTTTCTGTAATTTAGTGGGGGGGGTTGTACTTTAGATAATTTTATTTAATTGTAATTCATTGTATTTAATTTAGTTAATTAATTTAATTATAGTGTAGTGCTAGGTGTAATTGTAACTTAGGTTAGGTTTTATTTTACAGGTAAATTTGTCTTTATTTTAACTAGGTAGTTATTAAATAGTTAATAACTATTTAAAAACTATTGTACCTAGTTAAAATAAATACAAACTTGCCTGTAAAATAAAAATAAACCCTAAGATAGCTACAATGTAACTATTAGTTGTATTGTAGCTATCTTAGGGTTTATTTTATAGGTAAGTATTTCGTTTTAAATAGGAATTATTTAGTTAATTGTAGTAATTTTATTTATATTTTTTTTTAATTATATTTAAGTTAGGGGGTGTTAGGGTTAGGGTTAGACTTAGGTTTAGGGGTTAATAACTTTATTATAGTGGCAGCGACGTTGGGGGCAGCAGATTAGGGTTTAATAAATGTAGGTAGGTTGCGGCAACATAGGGGTTAGGGGTTAATAAATAAAATGTAGGTGTCGGCGATGTTGGGGGTGGCAGATTAGGGGTTCATAAGTATAATGTAGGTGGCAGCGGTGTCCGGAGCGGCAGATTAGGGGTTAATAATATAATGCAGGTGTCGGCGATGTTGGGGACGGCAGATTATGGGTTAAAAAGTGTAATATTAGGGGTGTTTAGACTCTGGGTTCATGTTAGGGTGTTAGGTGTAGACATAAAATGTGTTTCCCCATAGGAATCAATGGGGCTGCGTTAGGAGCTTTACGCTGCTTTTTTGCAGGTGTTAGGTTTTTTTTTCAGCCGGCTCTCCCCCATTGATTCCTATGGGGAATTTGTGCACAAGCACCTTCAGCCAGCTCACCGCTAATGTAAGCAGCGCTGGTATTGTGGTGAGATTTTTAGCTAAATTTTTCTCTACACTCACTTTTTTTGCGGCTAACGCCGGGTTTGTAAAAACCAGTAATACCAACGCTGTCTGCAAGTGAGCGGTGAGCATGAACTGCTTGTTAGCACCTCACAGCCTCTAACGCAAAACTCGTAATCTAGGCGAAAGATTATTCTTATTCTAATACCCTTTTAAAAAAACAAACACCCCAAAATAAAAAAGCCCAATCTAGAATAAACTACCAAGGGCCCTTAAAAGGGCCTTTTGGGGGCCCTTAAAGGGCCTTTTGTAGGGCATTGCCCTACGTTAAACAGCTCTTTTGCTACAAAAAACACCCCCTAAAAATATACATTACACAAAATATCAAACAAATTATCGAAAATAAAAAAAAAAATCCTATTCTAATACCCATAAAAAACAAACTAAAAAAACCTTATCTAAAATAAACTACCAATGGCCCTTAAAAGGGCCTTTTGTAGGGCATTGCCCTAAAGATATCAGCTCTTTTTCCAAAAAAAAAAAAAAAATACAAATACCCACTAACATTACAAACCCCACCCCCCCAAACCCACAAAATAAAAAAACTATCTAAAAAACCCTAAAAAAAACCTAAGCTATCCATTGCCCTGAAAAGGGCATTTGTATGGGCATTGCCCTTAAAAGGGCATTTAGCTCTTTTACTACCCAGACCCTAAACTAAAAAATAAAACCCACCCAATAAACCCTTAAAAAAGCCTTACACTAACCCCTAATGATCCACTTACACTTGTTGAAGTCCCACTTGAACGATCTTCATCCCGGAGTTGAAGTCCTAATCCAGGAGGCGAGAAGACTTCATCCAGACGGCCTCTTCAATCTTCATCCAGGCGGCATCTTCTATCTTGATCCCGAAGGCGCGGAGCGGGTCCATCCTGAAGACATCCGGCGTGGAGCATCTTCTTCATACGGTCGCTGCCGTACACAGAATCTTCAATGCAAGGGACGTGATTCAAGATGGCGTCCCTTGCATTAGGTTTTTTATTTTGGGGGGTTGGTTGGGTGGTGGGTTTTACTGTTGGGGGGTCTTTGTATTTTATTTTACAGGTAAAAGAGCTGATATCTTTGGGGCAATGCCCCACAAAAGACCCCTTTATTGGCCTTTGGTAGTTTATTGTAGGCTAGGGTTTTTTATTATTTTGTATGGGCTTTTTTATTTTGATAGGGCTATTAGATTAGGTGTAATTCTTTTTTATTTTGAATAATTTTGTTTGTTATTTTCCGTAATTTAGTGTTTGTTATTTTTTTTTGTAAGTTAGTATTTTTTTTTTGGTAAATAGATAGTTTGTAATTTTTAGAGTAGTGTTAGGATTTTTTTAATTTCATTGTGGGGGGCTTTTGGTTTAGGGGTTAATAGGTTTATTATAGTGGCCTGCGGTTTAGGGCTTCATAACATTAGTATACCGGGGGCTATGTGGGCGGATGGCAGATTAGGGGTTAATTATATTTATATAGTGTTTTCGATGTGCAAGGGCGGTGGTTTAAGGGTTAATAACTTTAGTATAGTGGTGATGATGTCGGGAGCGGCGAAATAGGGGTTAATAAAAAATTTTTAGTGGCGGCGATTTTGGGAGCGGCAGATTAGGGGTTAATAAATTTATTGTAGTGTTTGCAATGCGGGAGGGCCTCGGTTTAGGGGTTAATAGGTTATGAGTTTTATGTTACAGCTTTGTATTGTAACACTCATAACTACTGACTTTAGATGGCATTACGGATCTTGTCATTTTAGGCTGTAACGCTGTTTTTTTAGCCAGAATGCAAAACTTGTAATACCGGCGCTATGAGAATACCATGAAAAAACTTAATTTTTAAGCGTGCGGTACAGACGTTGCGTTACAGGCTCAAAGGCTTGCGGTACACCTATACCAACAAGACTTGTAATGGCTGCATTAGAGAAAATGATGCGTTAGGGGTCACAACGCTGCTATTTGACTCATAACGCAAAACTTGTAATCTAGGTGAAGGAAAATTGTTTGGGAAAAGACTATATCGCGCGCAGGAAATAGATACTGTGCGACTTGTAATCTTGCTGTAAATGTCATGCTCTGGAATTGTGTTGGAAAACAAGTTTCCTGGCTTGTCTGGTTATATAATAAACAACAAAATGTATGCTTGTGGCCCAGTATCTCTGAAATAATAGTAACTAATTTGGGGTCAATCACAATCTTTTAGAAAAGCACCAACTAATTTATCTATAAAACTATCCTTAGACTTTAATGGTATTTTTCTGTTAATAATCTTTAGATATGTTTTTTTCTAAACGATTGTGACCAACCCCTTGGTCTGTAATGAAGGATTAGTTTCAGCAATATCCTGAACAGTGATTCGCTAATATAATCAATTAATTCATTTTTGAGGAAAGAAGAACAAAACAGAATGATCCTAATAGGACATTCCATCTCTGCACTTAACATATCAAATTGTTTACTTTGCCCTTGTGCTTTTATGGATTGGTCTGGTCTTCAGGTGAGAAGAAGTTGAATACATGACTCTGGGTGCACATCTCTATTTTTTAACAATAAAGTGGTTCCTATGGCCTTAGTGTTCTCACCCTCTTTCTGTCCTCCAGATGTCTGCAACTTGTCGAACCAATGGATTGCTGAAAATGCACCAATCAGGAAACAGCCAACTTGTAATGAATACAACTCTGTGCTACACTACACAGCCATCCTACATAATAGTTAGTGATAAAGAGAGGGGCCATAGTAGTCATTGTTTGTAAATAAAAATAATTCACTTATCAGGCAAATAGTTTAAAATTTGGACTTGTTGCAAAATCTAACAAGGAGAGGCCATCAAGCCTCCTCCCATTATGGACCAGATTACAAGTGGAGCTTTACTTAACGTTCCTGTTCAAGTGTTATCTCCTCTAGAAGTAAGCTTTTTGCATGAGTGAGGTAGCGCTCGTATTCCAAGATGGAAGCAAACTGTTTAACCTGATCTGCGTAAAAAGACGAACTTAGGATGTCGCTTGCGTGATAACCTATTCCCCCACAGAAGTCAATGAAGCATAAAAGTGGAAAAAACCCTAAAGCCCTAACACCCTATTTGCACACAAATATTATCAAGTGCGCTAACTCGACATGAAAATATAAATATTTCACATTCCAATGTTCTTCACATATAAAAGTATGTTCTTTTCATAACTACACATTTCTACATATATCTGATTTTTTTTATCTCATGATTATATATAGGAATAGATATACAGCTATATATAGGACTATCTATTTAAAAATTCATAGAACATATTTCCTTATGTGCAGAACATTGGAATGTGAAATATTTACAGTAAACACACAGTATAACACTATTAAAAATTAATTTTGCATAAACATGGTTTTACATGTTTTCATCCACTTAACTGCAAAGGACTCAAGTTAGGGATGGGCGAATGTTTTGCAACATTTGAAAAATTATAGGAATTTTAATACATTCGTTTTGAATTTTGAATGTTTGTACAACATTTGTTTAATATAATAGTATTTCTAATGCTTTCTTTAAATATAATATTCTATTCAAATGTTTCTAATAATTCTATAGAATTATGCAATATTCGAAATAGAAACATTTGAATTGATATATTTGTATCTATTATGTATCACTTTACTAAATTCCCTACCACATGAAATATTGAACTTCTGAATAGAATTTGTTAAATTGAATGAACATTCGAAAATGAAAGTAACATTTGAAAACCGGAAATAACATTTGATTATCGAATTTTAATGGTTTTGAATTCTTATCAACATTCGAATGTCTAAAACGAATGTCCACAGGATTATTCGTTCTACCAAATGATTACACTTTCAGCACATTTGCCATCTCTAGCTCCAATACATATGCGTACATGCATTTATGTGTTTATATGTGTATATATGTCTGTAAATACCATGGGGCCGAATTATCTTGATGCCCCTGTTTCCGCGCGAGCCTTCAGGCTCACTGGAAACAGCAGTGAAGAAGCAGCGGTTTTAAGACTGCTGCTCCATAACTGGTATTCCTGCTCTGATGCTGCGGATATCAAACCACCCGATCCTATACGATCAGGCTGATTGACACCCCCTGCTAGCGGACGATTGGCCGTGAATCTGCATTGGGGTGCAATAATAAATGCAGACAACTGTCTAATATTTTTCCAGCAACGCAAACAAGCCAAAACAATTTTATTAGTAATTTTAGAGTATACTAGAATATGATTTGGAATCCATATCAGATAAGCCAACCTGAACTGCAGATGGAAGTGAGACCTGTTCATCATGTCCCCATCAGAAGAGATCTTTCTCAAATACCCAAACCACTATATGAGAGAGCATGGCAGCCTTATAATAGTAGTGGACATTTGGGACTGATAACCCACACATCCTTAGTGGCATTTGAAGAATCTTCAAAGAAACACTTGGTGGTTTATATGCCCAAATATATGCTGTATAGATAGTTTGAAATTGATCAAGATAGAGTGTTGGGATAATAAATGTCAGGCAGCGGAATAGATAAGTGAGTTTAGGCAGTAGCATCATTTTGACTCTCATAACTCTGCCATACCAAGAGATTTCAGAGAAGTTCCACTTAGATGTTAAACTCCCAAAATTCCCACATCAAAATTATTTGCACAGGTTACTCCAAAATATTGTGATAGAAAAACTCCCAAATTCTTCAGACTAACCGCAGTCCAATTAAAGGAGAAAAGTTGAGATAACTCACTAAATTCTGATGCGGAAAGACGTAGCAAAATCCTCCATTTTGGAGTAATTGATGTTATAAAATGGGAGATCTCCAAATTCTTTTAAGGTTTAAAGCAGTATCGGTAAAGAATGTTAATGTTTAGTAAGGAACACTGTCAAATCATCTGTAAATAGAGCTATTTATGGGGAATGTCACAAAGCATCAATCCTTGGATACCTTTATGTTGTTGTATTCAGCCAGGGGTTCAATAGTTAGCATGAATAATAATGGGAAGAGGGGACAACCCTGTTGCGTGCCATTCCATATATGCAGAGCTGTAAATAAAGCTGTCTGGTAAACCAAAAGGCTCTCAGCACCTCCGACGCGTAATACCACCTCACCCTGTCAAAGGCCTCCTCTGCATCCAATGACAGGGTGACAAGTGGGATTTCCAACTCTGCTGACTACGAAAAGATGTTTAATAGCTGCCTGGTATTATCAAAAGCCCTGTCTCTTAGGTGTAAAGCCCACCTGGTCCCAGTGAAACCCTTACTTATCTTTGACCTGTAACTAAATTGTGATCTCAACAACTATTAATGAGGGCCAGATTTACTTTTCAGGTGCCTGTAGGCACAGAAATTTGAAGCGCCCCGCTTTCCCCCCAAAAACAAACAAACACGTGTATCACTCAAAGTATCCGGATGAAATTTCCAGCAATAGAGCAATTCATATAGGGTACATATGGCCCAAGATTTTTTGTTTATTACTTCCTCCCCTCCTAAAAAATCTAGTACCCCTATCAGCAAGAAATGCGCTGAATGTCACGTGACGAGCCCCGCGCCAATCAAATAGTATTTTTTTTAAATAAGATTCATATAGTTCAATATCAACAAGTAAAGCAATAAATGTGCTAATATAGATGCATTTTGTAGTTGTGAACAAATGTAGAGAAATTTATGCTATGAGATCAGGGTCAAAAATTATGTATTAAGGTTGTCGGTGAGAGCTTTATTAGATGTAAAACTCAGGGGTAAGTTCTTGGGAAAAGACGAGAAGCAGAGAACATGCAGCACAACTTAATAAAAGTGATTAGTAGGGCCGTTAAAGTTGTATATCAGCTTATTCAGAAGTACAATATTGAAGATTAGCTGGCTGAAAAAAGGCACTGAATTTTGTCATAAAAGGTTTCCTAAAAACTTTATGATGTGGTGTAAAGTTACTTTACTATAAACATTTTACAGACACACTGCTGTTTCCAGGTCAAAAACATGAATTTTAATCATAAAACCAATTTTACTCCATTACATCCTCCAAATCATTCAGGGCCAGGCAGATGTGCTTTGCAGGTGTTTTCAGTTGGTTAGTTTTATAAAGTCCAGTTGCTTTTCCACAGTTGGGCTCCTCCAGCCCTTGGAATGTCACAGCCCCTATGGCCAAGTAGAAGATGATAACAGATGTGAGGAGTGGCCCGTCCCCTGGAGCAGCAGCTCTTTCAGCACCTGGTGAAGTTGCCCGGTGTGGGGGTTTATTACCAGAGTAGCTGTTTCCCAGTTACCATCTGTTTGAATTGGGTGTCCTGTTAGCTGGACAGTGCTAGTTACAGATCTCTCCACCCTTAGCGTTCTGCAGTTGGTTATCAGCAGTCACTCCCTATTGGATTAAACAATTGGAGAAGTGTTCCATGTGCGGAACTACCTCAGTGACAACGACATTAACCCATAGTTGCAAGAGAAAACCTAATTAATATTGATAAGAGCTCACCTTGACTATGGAGTATAGTTTTGAAGACCAATTACTAAAAAGAACAATGGAGATCTAGAAGGAGTTCAAGTAAGAGCAACAAAATGGATAAAGGGATTTAGGCTGAGATTTAATAAGGGCCAGACAGACAAGGTTAGCTCCCAAAAACCTGTCTGCAGAGCATCGCAGTAAAGGGGCATCGTTAAACTGCCCACATTTAACATTGCACAAGCTGCTTGTCAGGAAATCACCTTTACTATACTCCACCCACTTTTCCTATAAAGCCTGTCAGTTTAGTGCAGACAGGTGCTTAATATTTTGTGTGCAGATCTGCATGTCTCACCTCCCTGCAGTTCCTGTCTGTTTCCTCATTTCATTACAAGCTAAACCGCCAAACCAAATTTCCAATTTATCCTGATGCTAAGGATTTAACAACGGATATCCATCTACTTTCTACTCACTGATACTGAAAATCACTTCACTTGGATTCTGCCTTTTATCTACTACTGCAAAGTGCTACAACGTCACAACTTGTAACTCAGCTCATCAACTGAAACATTGTGGCAAACGCTATACTTTCCACAATCAATTGAGTGACTCCTTCGCACCAACCTCCATTCCTCATACGGATTTAAGCTTCAAACAAACATCCTTACCGGATTCTACTTTTGCTCACCGTTACACGGCACTTCAACACGCCCACCTGTGACGTAACAGGTAACGGCTCACTGATTCAGTAACGAACCGCTGCTACTGTATGCGCTGTCTCCGCTATCCCTGCTACACAGTATTCACTCCTATTAGAGTGCAGAGACTCTTGTGATCAGTGCAACTTTTACTTTAGTTATATACCTTCTCCTGTGAAGAAACAGGTATCCGTTCCTATTTACATTTAGCTGTCAGTTTTATGTTAGACTACATTAGGGTTATACTTAGGATAGTTATTCCTTATGTTTACTTTGCTGCTGCTATATTTTTCCCAATTGTGCTAAAAATAACATTTGGGAATAGTAGCAATTTAATATATTAATATCACAACATATTCCTTGCTGTTACCTTCCCGTATGTTACAGCCTGAATACACTGTGATACACTTCAGTACCAGTTCCGCAGCTGAGAATCCAATCCATATTACAAGTGCAGCTGAGAAAGGTAATCAGCACCCTGACATAATACTAAGCCCCAAAATGGATCCAGCGGAACTCCCTCAGATTGTCTACAATTTATCACAGAGAGTCGACCAGTTAAGTCATGGCTTACGCGAACTACAGATGGAGAATCAGACTTTACGAGGAATAATAAAGGACTCTATGTCCAAATCACCAGTGCCTGACTCCACACCTGAACCGCAGGTCTCACTACCAGATCTTTTCTCAGGCAACCGAAAACAGTATCGGCAATTCAAAAATGCTTGTAATTTACTATTCAACCTCAAACCCAAAACCTACAATAATGACCGCATTAAGGTTCTCACAATCATCTCTTTCCTGAGAGGTGAACCCAGGGTTTGGGCCGATACCTGCTATGAGAGCAATGATCCCATCCTATCTTCTCTGGATGATTTCTACACCACTATGGACGAGTTGTATCAAGATACTGACGTACAGCTCACCGCTGAAACAAAGATGAGGTGCCTATAACAAGGCCGTAGGGCCGTGGAAGAGTATAAAACTGAGTTCAAGCAGTTTGCAACTGATTCCCAGTGGAATACTGTGGCTCTCAGAAACCAGTTCCGGCTTGGTCTCTCGGATCAGTTGAAAGACGAACTGGCTCGAATTGACCTTCCCTCAACACTTGAAGCCCTCATGAAACTCGCCATACAAATAGATAGAAGGCTCAGAGAAAGAAGACAGGAAAGAGCTCAGTCTGACCCTTTTCCATCTACTACACACAGAGTCTCAAACACCACGCCACCCAAACAACAAACTGAACCAATGGAGATTGGTGTGATTCGTGGTCCACTTTCACCTACCGAAAGAGCTAGACGTAGAAACCTACAACTGTGTATGTACTGTGCTAACCCTGCTCATACCATACAGGACTGTGATATTCTGCTCAAGTCTAAGAAAAGTAAGTTCCATTTCTTCTCTTCTCATGTCACTGGAATTCAACCTACTTACTGTAATCTTTCTTTACTTTTACAGTGGGGAGTAGACAAAACCTGCAACATTGAAGCCATCATCGACTCTGGTGCATATTGCAACTATATAGATAAGGAGTTGGTTAAAAGAAATAAAATTCCACTGATTAGCAAACTTAACCCTGTCTCCATTCGAGTTATTGATGGCTCTACCATCTCTTCTGGTCCTATTACACATCAAACACTCCCCATACATGTCGCTACTACCGATGGACACTCTGAATGTTTATCATTTGACGTCCTTCCTTCTCCTCTATTCCCAGTTGTTCTCGGCTTACAGTGGCTCCAAAGACACCAGCCCCAGATTAATTGGGGTAGCTTACAACTTACCTTCTCTTCCCCTTATTGCAAGCAACATTGCCACCTTCAGACAAATTGCTGTTTACAACTCTCAGAAGCTCCACCAACTCTTCCTCAACAATACTCAGATTTCTCTGATGTGTTCAGTAAAAAACAGGCAGAGACTTTACCACCACACCGTGAGTACGACTGTCCTATTGAATTGCAACCGGGTGCTACAATACCATATGGACACCTTTACCCTCTCAGCCAACCTGAGTTAGAACATCTGAAGGCTTACATCGATGAGAACTTACGGAAGGGTTTCATTCGTCCCTCAACCTCTCCCGCTGGGGCCGGAATATTCTTCGTCAAAAATAAGGATTCCAGCCTCAGACCAATAATAGATTACTGTGAATTGAACAAGAGAACCATAAAAAACCGTTACCCATTACCCCTCATCCCTGAACTTATCGAAAGGCTCTATCAGGCAAAGATCTTCACAAAACTTGATTTACGCGGGGCATACAACCTTGTCCGAATCAGAAAGGGGGACGAGTGGCTAACAGCTTTCCGCTCAAGATACGGGCATTTTGAGTATCTCGTTATGCCTTTTGGGCTTTGCAATGCCCCTGCTACTTTTCAGCACTTCGTCAATGACGTTTTCAGAGATCTTCTAGACACATGTCTTGTAATTTATCTTGATGATATTCTTGTTTTTTCCAACTCAGAACAAGAGCATGTTTTACACGTCAGGAAGGTTCTTGAGAGATTGAGAGAACACCATCTATTTGCAAAATTGGAGAAATGTACCTTCCATACCACAGAGCTCTCATATCTCGGGTACCACATTAGTCCTGATGGAATAAAGATGGAAGACACTAAGGTTCAAACTGTTAGGGACTGGATCAGGCCTAAAACTAGAAAAGGGGTACAACGCTTCCTAGGGTTCGCAAATTATTACAGGAAGTTCATAAAAAATTTCTCACAAATTGCCAAACCTCTGTCACGTCTCACTGCTACTAATACTCCTTTTCAATGGACACCTCAGGCTACTGAAGCTTTCAATAACTTAAAGCACCGTTTCACCACTGCCCCAATCCTAGCCTTTCCTGATCCGTCCTTACCATACATCCTCGAGGTTGACTCCTCAGATTTCGCTATAGGCGCCGTCATCTCCCAGAGACCCACTTCCTCCGGACCCATTCATCCAGTTGCGTATTATTCAAAGCTCATGTTACCTGCCGAACGCAATTACCCAATAGGAGAGAAGGAGCTTCTTGCTATCAAACGCGCATTAGAACATTGGAGGCATCTCCTAGAAGGCACTGAGAAACCAATAACCATATTTACTGATCATAAAAACCTTGAATTCTTACAAACGAATAAAACCCTATCCTCTCGACAAATCCGGTGGTATTTGTATTTCACACGCTTTAATTTCAACATAGTCTACAAACCAGCAAACAAAAACCATAAAGCTGATGCTCTCTCAAGGATGGTGGACACTCCTCCTTCTCCTACTTCCATAAAGCAGATCATACCCACTGAACATTTCATTAGATTTTCTGATCCGCTTCCAAACCAGTTACGTGATTCCTTGTTGTCTGACATCCAATTACCACTCCACAAGCTCACTAAAGGTTCAGATGGTCTCTACTATCATGACAAAAGACTGTATATACCACCTTCTCTCAGACAAACCATCATCCAACGCCACCACATCCCCCCTACTTCAGGTCATCAAGGCATTACCAGAACTGCAGAAAAGATTTCAAGATGTTATTGGTGGCCCGACTTAACCCAGTCTGTCTCTGAATACATAAAAAATTGTGTGGTCTGTATAACAACAAAATCAGAAAATAAACCACCATATGGTTTCCTTATGCCCATAAAAGTCCAAGACAAACCGTGGCAACATGTAGGCTTGGATTCCATCGTCGATCTTCCACTCTCATCTAAACAAAATACCATATTGGTTGCTATAGACTTGTTCACCAAGATGGCACACTTTATCCCCTTCCATAAGGTACCTTCATCTTCGGAAACGGCAGACTTATTCCTACAGAACGTAGTCCGCTTACATGGTGTTCCTCGTATCCTGACATCTGATCGCGGAACACAATTTACTTCAAAATTTTGGAAACAACTCTCTTTTCTTCTCCAAATAGATCATCGGTACAGCACTTCTTTCCACCCTCAAACCAACGGCCAAACGGAGCGTGCAAACCAGTGGCTTGAACAGTTTTTACGAGCATACTGTTCGCAACATCAAGACAACTGGTTCCATTTCCTACCTATGGCCAAATTCGCATTCAATGACTCTCTCAATTCAACTACGAAGATGACACCTTTCTTCGCCAATTACGGGTACCATCCCACTATCCATATTTCACCTGGGTCTGTTCCCAATTCACCCAAAGTTGATGATCTATCCAACTCCCTGCTGGAAACTTTCCGGACCGTTCGGGAGAACATCCTCCAAGCCCAAAAGTCTCAGAAGCATCATTACGATCTAAGGCGCCGTACTCCCCCATCTTATGCTGTGGGAGACCTTGTCTGGCAATCTACGAAAAATCTCAAGCTTCGTGTTCCTACCAAGAAACTGTGTAAATTATACATTGGTCCTTTTCCTGTCACTAGGGTTATAAACCCCAATGTAGTAACACTGGACTTACCTGCTACTTTGCGTATACACCCCAGTTTTCATGTCTCCCTACTGAAGCCAGCTTCACGAGGTAGTGGTACCCATCTTGTCATGCCTCCATCCTCCCAATTTCCTGACTCAGAGGAGTATGAGGTGAAATCGATTCTTGATTCCCGTCACCGAGGTGGCGTTCTCGAATATGTTATCCGTTGGAAGGGTTATTCTTCAGATGAAGATTCCTGGGAGCCCTCTACCCATCTTCATGCTCCGGCTCTTGTCTCTCTATTTCACCGTAGACATCTGGATAGACCAAGACCTCAAGCTCTGGGAGCGCTTCTTTGAGGAGGGGGTGATGTCAGGAAATCACCTTTACTATACTCCACCCACTTTTCCTATAAAGACTGTCAGTTTAGTGCAGACAGGTGCTTAGTATTTTGTGTGCAGACCTGCATGTCTCACCTCCCTGCAGTTCCTGTCTGTTTCCTCATTTCATTACAAGCTAAACCGCCAAACCAAATTTCCAATTTATCCTGATGCTAAGGATTTAACAACGGATATCCATCTACTTTCTACTCACTGATACTGAAAATCACTTCACTTGGATTCTGCCTTTTATCTACTACTGCAAAGTGCTACAACGTCACAACTTGTAACTCAGCTCATCAACTGAAACATTGTGGCAAACGCTATACTTTCCACAATCAATTGAGTGACTCCTTCGCACCAACCTCCATTCCTCATACGGATTTAAGCTTCAAACAAACATCCTTACCGGATTCTACTTTTGCTCGCCGTTACACGGCACTTCAACACGCCCACCTGTGACGTAACAGGTAACGGCTCACTGATTCAGTAACGAACCGCTGCTACTGTATGCGCTGTCTCCGCTATCCCTGCTACACAGTATTCACTCCTATTAGAGTGCAGAGACTCTTGTGATCAGTGCAACTTTTACTTTAGTTATATACCTTCTCCTGTGAAGAAACAGGTATCCGTTCCTATTTACATTTAGCTGTCAGTTTTATGTTAGACTACATTAGGGTTATACTTAGGATAGTTATTCCTTATGTTTATTTTGCTGCTGCTATATTTTTCCCAATTGTGCTAAAAATAACATTTGGGAATAGTAGCATTTTAATATATTAATATCACAACATATTCCTTGCTGTTACCTTCCCGTATGTTACAGCCTGAATACACTGTGATACACTTCAGTACCAGTTCCGCAGCTGAGAATCCAACCCATATTACAAGTGCAGCTGAGAAAGGTAATCAGCACCCTGACACTGCTGCTTGTGCAATGCCACCCCCTGTTTGCATGCTGCCAATCATGCCTGAGCTAGGGCTGTCAATCAACCCGGTCTGATTGTCGGAGTGATTGAAAACCACCAACTCAGAAGTGGCAAATAGATTAAGAAGCTGTATCTTAAATGTTGACTGCATCATGCAGCTTCATAAATCTTGGCAATTATCTTACAGGAGGAGTAAGCCAAGTCTGTTTAAAAAGAGTTATATAAGAGGTGAAAGTTAGGATGAGCACTTTATATTCTAGGAAAACTGTTTTTCACAAAACTTCAAACTTTATGGATAGAGGAAAAAACATTCAAACTACAGCAATGAAAAACAGTATTTACTGTACGTAAAATCAAACTGTGGAACATTTTGTCTGAGGACGTAATTATTGCCAGTACAAAATCAGTATCCATGCTTATGATTGGTTGTATTAAATGGGTAGGCATTTTTAAAGTCATTACTGTCAGATCACTTGACAGAATGTTTTATAAAAAAAAGATGGGTTAAAGAGTGCCTGTAAAGGTTAAACAAAATGTACTTCTTGACGTCTTTCACCCTCATCTGTTTGTTAATATGTATTTGAAGACAGATCATTTACTGAGAAAACAATTAACGGAAAAAACTTCAGATATTGTGGTCATAATACTATGCTGTTTTGTGCCACCAAGGGACCTGAAAAGAGCTTCTTTATAATGTCAAACTAAACTGCTGCATCATTTCAGCAACACCTGCAGCCAAGATAAATGGGATTTTATAAATGCAGGTTGCTTTCCCTGGTAGCAGGGAAAATGTTAAGATGGGTTTGACAATAGAAGTAACATTTGTATTGTCAGGAAGCTGAGTACCACACACTTTGAGGCTTCAGCAGGATTATGTATTGAGTAGCAATTAGCAAGTCACCAGGAATCCTTTGCAAGATTCCCCAGGTCAAAGTAGCTTATTAACCTTAAGCACACAGTCTCTGAATGGTGTAATCAGTAATCAGAGCATATCCTGTAAAAATGACATAAATGAGGATACCATGCACTTATCAGATGAGGAAAGAAGCATACAATGCACTTATATTCTTTGTTAATTAACACAAGAAGAACATGTTTTACCTGTTTACTGATAGCATCATTGTTATTAGTACTTGCATGGAATAGACCTTTAGATAAAGTGATAGAATTACTGTATGCAGTTGAGACAATGGTTATTTGTGAGTAAGTTTACTTTAGCATTTATGGAGATAATAATCAGAAAACATTATACAAAGGCAGAGGCAATGTCATCCCTACATTTTAGGCACATTAAAACATGTTTTTGTCTTATGTTAACTGCAAAATAAAGTAAAAAAAAAATGAAAATGAAAAGTGTTGTGAGTAAACAAAAGTCTGCCAATATTATAAATGATTTTAATATGTGGATATTGGTTATCCATCAGCCCGCTACATCTTGAAGAGAACTATGTATATAACTGATGTTTGTATTGAAGGAATAGTCAGTTGCCACATGAAATGTCTGCACTAGTGTGCTTGAAACCAAAAATCTCACACTAGTTCTTCTAGCCCTTGGCCTAAAAGGGCTCTGCAATGGGGATCCATTGGGGATTTCGATGTGCATCCCCAACTTGCAATCTAACCTGTTCCAAAAACTGCACATCTACCCTTTCCCCACTACAGAGCTGACCCTCTGGGGACACACTACAGGCTTATGAAGGTTGGTTGTCAGCAGTCACTGGCACAGCCCAGCCCACTGTTCCACAGTGTGCCTGCTGCAACATTTGAAACCTTTTTATTTTTTAAAAAAGGTAAGAGGTGAATGCAGGTTCTGTTTCATAAAAGGAAAGGAAATGTACACGTATTTCTTTCAGTATAATATGATACAGTTTGAGGCTTAATTATTGTCAGAAAGTATACAAGGTGACCTCCATGCATATACTCAAGTGCTTTTTAGAGGTTACCGTTATTATAAGATCTACTAAAATGACTACTGAGGCATGCAAGTCACTTATATTGAGGGATTTACTGCAAAATTACCATACTCACTTCTCCAAACATAGAAGAAAAAATTATCTGTTTAATTTACTAGATATTTGGAAGTTCAGAGTCAATTTCTCTCTCAGTGTATATGCAATTTCTTTCTGGTATATTAGACATATACAGACAAGCTGTATATGTTGTATCTAAGGAGGTTTTCTAGCTCAAATAAATTATTTGGTTCACTTCAACCTAGCAAAATGTTTTCCTGATTTTATCAGTACACTCACTGTACTAGCATTTTGTAATACTCTTTGTGCTGAAACATGATATAGAATCCTATACATCTTCTCATAATTAATTTTAATCCTAATATACATAATTTATATAAAGCCACACTTAAATCAGTTTGGGGTGGGTACATTTAAGTTGATGACACTGCATGGTTCTGTATGTATGAATCCAACCCATGTCATGTTGGTTGGACTATTTGCTGTGCTAAATAGCTTAGTAGCAGCACCAACTTAACATTTAATTTGTTCTTAGATTTCTTTTTTAAGAATACTTGTTTGTGTAACATAGACTTTTTATTTTATGCCCATATTATGGAAGATCTCCAGATAATCAAAGCAAAATTAAAAATGTTCCTCAATATATAAACACCAAAGCTTTAAACCTACAAAAAAAATATTACACTGAAGGAAATTGGTAATACATAATTGATACACTTAGAAGATACTAACGGCTAGATTTAGAGTTTTGTCGGTAACGACCCGCGTAGCTAACGCATGCTTTTTTTTCCCTGCACCTTTTAAATACCGCTGGTATTTAGAGTTCACAGAATGGCTGCGTTTTCAGTGCGTTAGGCTCCAAAAAAGGAGCGTAGAGCATAATTTACCGCCACTGCAACTCTCGATACCAGCGGTGCTTACGGACGCGGCCAGCTTCAAAAACGTGCTCGTGCACGATTCCCCCATAGGAAACAATGGGGCAGTTTGAGCTGAAAAAAAACCTAACACCTGCAAAAAAGCAGCGTTAAGATCCTAACGCAGCCCCATTGTTTCCTATGGGGAAACACTTCCTAAGTCTGCACCTTACACCCTAACATGTACCCCGAGTCTAAACACCTCCGCCGCAACCTACATTATCCCTATGTACCCCTAATGTGCTGCCCATAACACCGCCGACCCCTATATTATATTTATTAACCCCTAATCTGCCCCCCACAACGTCGCCTCCACCTACCTACAATTATTAACCCCTAATCTGCCGACCGGACCTCACCACTACTATAATAAATTTATTAACCCCTAATCCGCCTTACTCCCGCCTCAATAACCCTATAATAAATAGTATTAACCCCTAATCTGCCCTCCCTAACATCGCCGACACCTAACTTCAAGTATTAACCCCTAATCTGCCGACCGGACCTCACCGCTACTCTAATAAATTTTTTAACCCCTAAAGCTAAGTCTAACCCTAACCCTAACACCCCCCTAAGTTAAATAGAATTTAAATCTAACGAAATAAATTAACTCTTATTAAATAAATTATTCCTATTTAAAGCTAAATACTTACCTGTAAAATAAACCCTAATATAGCTACAATTAAACCTAACACTACACTAGCAATAAATTAATTAAATAAAATACCTACAATTATCTACAATTAAACCTAACACTACACTATCAATAAATAAATTAAATAAAATACCCACAAATAAATACAATTAAATAAACTAACTAAAGTACAAAAAATAAAAAAGTTAAGTTACAAAAAATAAAAAAATTAATTACAAACATAATAAAAATATTACAACAATTTTAAGCTAATCACACCTACTCTAAGCCCCCTAATAAAATAACAAAGCCCCCCAAAATAAAAAAATGCCCTACCCTAGTCTAAAATTAAAATAGAAAAGCTCTTTTACCTTACCAGCCCTTAAAAGGGCCTTTTGCGGGGCATACCCCAAATAATTCAGCTCCTTTGCCTGTAAAAAAAAACATACAATACCCCCCCAACATTACAACCCACCACCCACATACCCCTAATCTAACCCAAACCCCCCTTAAATAAACCTAACACTAAGCCCCTGAAGATCTTCCTACCTTGTCTTCACCATGCCAGGTATCACTGATCGCTCCAGGCTCCGAAATCTTCATCCAAGCCCAAGCAGGGGCTGGAGATCCATCATCCGGCTGAAGTTTTCTATCAAGCGACGGCTGAAGAGGTCCAGAAGAGGCTCCAAAGTCTTCATGCTATCCGGGCAGAAGAGTAGATCTGGACCGGCAACCATCTTCTTCCAAGCGGTGACAAGCGGCTCCATGTCGAAGACCTCCGGCGCGGATCCATCCTCTTCTTGCGACGTCCTAAGTCCGAATGAAGGTTCCTTTAAATGACATCATCCAAGATGGCGTCCCTCGAATTCCGATTGGCTGATAGGATTCTATCAGTCAATCGGAATTAAGGTAGGAAAAATCTGATTGGCTGATGGAATCAGCCAATCAGATTCAAGTTCAAGATCGGAACAGCCAATAGGATGCGAGCAATAGGATGCGAGCTCAATCTGATTGGCTGATTCAATCAGCCAATCAGATTTTCCCTACCTTAATTCCGATTGGCTGATAGAATCCTAGGAGAATTGCCTGGTATTTCGGGGCTGGACTGACCTTAATTGGCAGGATCAGACTGATATACTTCAGGAAAGTTTTCTTCTGTGAAAAGCACACTGGTCTAAAAGAGGCTGCTTCCGGGTGGTAAATCGCCATAGAACAAGCCACTGAGCTGTTGTTCGTTCCTGGTAGAGCGCTTCTCTCTTTGTATGCAAATTATTATGACCCTGGGGAAGTCTCCCTATGGGTGATGGGGGAAACCAGACGTGGACTCCTTGCCCAGTGTGCTTAGAGGAATGTGGCTGCACCTCACTGACGAGGCCCATAGGAGGCCGAAACGATCGTCTGGGGTTGTCATGTTCCTTGTTCAGAGGAGAATTGCCTGGTATTTCGGGGCTGGACTGACCTTAATTGGCAGGATCAGACTGATATACTTCAGGAAAGTTTTCTTCTGTGAAAAGCACACTGGTCTAAAAGAGGCTGCTTCCGGGTGGTAAATCGCCATAGAACAAGCCACTGAGCTGTTGTTCGTTCCTGGTAGAGCGCTTCTCTCTTTGTATGCAAATTATTATGACCCTGGGGAAGTCTCCCTATGGGTGATGGGGGAAACCAGACGTGGACTCCTTGCCCAGTGTGCTTAGAGGAATGTGGCTGCACCTCACTGACGAGGCCCATAGGAGGCCGAAACGATCGTCTGGGGTTGTCATGTTCCTTGTTCAGAGGAGAATTGCCTGGTATTTCGGGGCTGGACTGACCTTAATTGGCAGGATCAGACTGATATACTTCAGGAAAGTTTTCTTCTGTGAAAAGCACACTGGTCTAAAAGAGGCTGCTTCCGGGTGGTAAATCGCCATAGAACAAGCCACTGAGCTGTTGTTCGTTCCTGGTAGAGCGCTTCTCTCTTTGTATGCAAATTATTATGACCCTGGGGAAGTCTCCCTATGGGTGATGGGGGAAACCAGACGTGGACTCCTTGCCCAGTGTGCTTAGAGGAATGTGGCTGCACCTCACTGACGAGGCCCATAGGAGGCCGAAACGATCGTCTGGGGTTGTCATGTTCCTTGTTCAGAGGAGAATTGCCTGGTATTTCGGGGCTGGACTGACCTTAATTGGCAGGATCAGACTGATATACTTCAGGAAAGTTTTCTTCTGTGAAAAGCACACTGGTCTAAAAGAGGCTGCTTCCTGGCGGTAAATCGCCATAGAACAAGCCACTGAGCTGTTGTTCGTTCCTGGTAGAGCGCTTCTCTCTTTGTATGCAAATTATTATGACCCTGGGGAAGTCTCCCTATGGGTGATGGGGGAAACCAGACGTGGACTCCTTGCCCAGTGTGCTTAGAGGAATGTGGCTGCACCTCACTGACGAGGCCCATAGGAGGCCGAAACGATCGTCTGGGGTTGTCATGTTCCTTGTTCAGAGGAGAATTGCCTGGTATTTCGGGGCTGGACTGACCTTAATTGGCAGGATCAGACTGATATACTTCAGGAAAGTTTTCTTCTGTGAAAAGCACACTGGTCTAAAAGAGGCTGCTTCCGGGTGGTAAATCGCCATAGAACAAGCCACTGAGCTGTTGTTCGTTCCTGGTAGAGCGCTTCTCTCTTTGTATGCAAATTATTATGACCCTGGGGAAGTCTCCCTATGGGTGATGGGGGAAACCAGACGTGGACTCCTTGCCCAGTGTGCTTAGAGGAATGTGGCTGCACCTCACTGACGAGGCCCATAGGAGGCCGAAACGATCGTCTGGGGTTGTCATGTTCCTTGTTCAGAGGAGAATTGCCTGGTATTTCGGGGCTGGACTGACCTTAATTGGCAGGATCAGACTGATATACTTCAGGAAAGTTTTCTTCTGTGAAAAGCACACTGGTCTAAAAGAGGCTGCTTCCGGGTGGTAAATCGCCATAGAACAAGCCACTGAGCTGTTGTTCGTTCCTGGTAGAGCGCTTCTCTCTTTGTATGCAAATTATTATGACCCTGGGGAAGTCTCCCTATGGGTGATGGGGGAAACCAGACGTGGACTCCTTGCCCAGTGTACTTAGAGGAATGTGGCTGCACCTCACTGACGAGGCCCATAGGAGGCCGAAACGATCGTCTGGGGTTGTCATGTTCCTTGTTCAGAGGAGAATTGCCTGGTATTTCGGGGCTGGACTGACCTTAATTGGCAGGATCAGACTGATATACTTCAGGAAAGTTTTCTTCTGTGAAAAGCACACTGGTCTAAAAGAGGCTGCTTCCTGGCGGTAAATCGCCATAGAACAAGCCACTGAGCTGTTGTTCGTTCCTGGTAGAGCGCTTCTCTCTTTGTATGCAAATTATTATGACCCTGGGGAAGTCTCCCTATGGGTGATGGGGGAAACCAGACGTGGACTCCTTGCCCAGTGTGCTTAGAGGAATGTGGCTGCACCTCACTGACGAGGCCCATAGGAGGCCGAAACGATCGTCTGGGGTTGTCATGTTCCTTGTTCAGAGGAGAATTGCCTGGTATTTCGGGGCTGGACTGACCTTAATTGGCAGGATCAGACTGATATACTTCAGGAAAGTTTTCTTCTGTGAAAAGCACACTGGTCTAAAAGAGGCTGCTTCCGGGTGGTAAATCGCCATAGAACAAGCCACTGAGCTGTTGTTCGTTCCTGGTAGAGCGCTTCTCTCTTTGTATGCAAATTATTATGACCCTGGGGAAGTCTCCCTATGGGTGATGGGGGAAACCAGACGTGGACTCCTTGCCCAGTGTGCTTAGAGGAATGTGGCTGCACCTCACTGACGAGGCCCATAGGAGGCCGAAACGATCGTCTGGGGTTGTCATGTTCCTTGTTCAGAGGAGAATTGCCTGGTATTTCGGGGCTGGACTGACCTTAATTGGCAGGATCAGACTGATATACTTCAGGAAAGTTTTCTTCTGTGAAAAGCACACTGGTCTAAAAGAGGCTGCTTCCGGGTGGTAAATCGCCATAGAACAAGCCACTGAGCTGTTGTTCGTTCCTGGTAGAGCGCTTCTCTCTTTGTATGCAAATTATTATGACCCTGGGGAAGTCTCCCTATGGGTGATGGGGGAAACCAGACGTGGACTCCTTGCCCAGTGTGCTTAGAGGAATGTGGCTGCACCTCACTGACGAGGCCCATAGGAGGCCGAAACGATCGTCTGGGGTTGTCATGTTCCTTGTTCAGAGGAGAATTGCCTGGTATTTCGGGGCTGGACTGACCTTAATTGGCAGGATCAGACTGATATACTTCAGGAAAGTTTTCTTCTGTGAAAAGCACACTGGTCTAAAAGAGGCTGCTTCCGGGTGGTAAATCGCCATAGAACAAGCCACTGAGCTGTTGTTCGTTCCTGGTAGAGCGCTTCTCTCTTTGTATGCAAATTATTATGACCCTGGGGAAGTCTCCCTATGGGTGATGGGGGAAACCAGACGTGGACTCCTTGCCCAGTGTGCTTAGAGGAATGTGGCTGCACCTCACTGACGAGGCCCATAGGAGGCCGAAACGATCGTCTGGGGTTGTCATGTTCCTTGTTCAGAGGAGAATTGCCTGGTATTTCGGGGCTGGACTGACCTTAATTGGCAGGATCAGACTGATATACTTCAGGAAAGTTTTCTTCTGTGAAAAGCACACTGGTCTAAAAGAGGCTGCTTCCGGGTGGTAAATCGCCATAGAACAAGCCACTGAGCTGTTGTTCGTTCCTGGTAGAGCGCTTCTCTCTTTGTATGCAAAATATTTTTATTATGTTTGTAATTATTTTTTTTATTTTTTGTAATTTAGCTTTTTTTATTTTTTGTACTTTAGTTAGTTTATTTAATTGTATTTATTTGTAGGTATTTTATGTAATTAATTTATTGATAGTGTAGTGTTAGTTTTAATTGTAACTTAGGTTAGGATTTATTTTACAGGTAATTTTGCAATTATTTTAACTAGGTAGCTATTAAATAGTTATTAACTATTTAATAGCTATTGTACCTGGTTAAAACAAATACAAAGTTGCCTGTAAAATAAATATAAACCCTAAAATAGCTACAATATAATTATAATTTATATTGTAGCTATATTGGGGTTTATTTTACAGGTAAGTATTTAGCTTTAAATAGGAATAATTTATTTAATAAGAGTTAATTTATTTTGTTAGATTTAAATTATATTTAA
The DNA here is from genome assembly GCF_027579735.1 of Bombina bombina. Classification (NCBI taxonomy): domain Eukaryota; kingdom Metazoa; phylum Chordata; class Amphibia; order Anura; family Bombinatoridae; genus Bombina; species Bombina bombina. Next base: position 965,597,950 of record NC_069499.1, read on the forward strand.
CTTAGGGGGGTGTTAGGGTTAGACTTAGCTTTAGGGGTTAATAAATTTATTAGAGTAGCGGTGAGGTCCGGTCGGCAGATTAGGGGTCAATACTTGAAGTTAGGTGTCGGCGAGGTTAGGGAGGGCAGATTAGGGGTTAATACTATTTATTATAGGGTTATTGAGGCGGGAGTGAGGCGGATTAGGGGTTAATACATTTATTATAGTGGCAGCGAGGTCCGGTCGGCAGATTAGGGGTTAATAATTGTAGGTAGGTGGAGGCGACGTTGGGGGCGGCAGATTAGGGGTTAATAAATATAATATAGGGGTCGGCGGTGTTAGGGGCAGCAGATTAGGGGTACATAGGGATAACGTAGGTGGCGGCAGTGTGCGGTCGGCAGATTAGGGGTTAAAAAATTTTAATAGAGTGGCGGCGATGTGGGGGGACCTCGGTTTAGGGGTACATAGGTAGTTTATGGGTGTTAGTGTACTTTAGAGCACAGTAGTTAAGAGCTTTATGAACCGGCGTTAGCCCAGAAAGCTCTTAACTCCTGACTTTTTGCTGCGGCTGGAGTTTTGTCGTTAGATTTCTAACGCTCACTTCAGCCACGACTCTAAATACCGGCATTAGGAAGATCCCATTGAAAAGATAGGATACGCAATTGACGTAAGGGGATCTGCGGTATGGAAAAGTTGCGGCTGGAAAGTGAGCGTTAGACCCTTTCCTGACTGACTCTAAATACCAGCGGGCGGTAAAAACCAGCGTTAGGAGCCTCTAACGCTGGTTTTGACGGCTGCTGCCAAACTCTAAATCTAGGCGTAAGAATGGTGCAAAGGCCTTAAAGGGAATATTACTCTAAATTATATCACCTACAATTCACACTAGATCACAACACTCACTCTTGTTCCAATGTAAATTGATCATTACTAAACCAAAAAACTGCTAGATTTTCTGTTGAATGTAGACATAAAATCCTCAAATGCTTTCAAACTACCTCAATTTAGCATTACTGGTTAATTCCCATTGATTATGTGGGAATTTTGTGCCAGGGAGGGAGGCCAAAGATAAAGTATCACAAATAATTCCAAATATGAAATATGAAATGAAGATAATCTCCTAAGAATTCTAATATGATTTTTGCATATCAAAGAGGCATAATTTAGCCTTTGTGATATTTTCATTAAAACATATTTTTCTCACTACTAAAATCCTGTTTAGAGTTTATGCTTTTTTTTTTTTGCCCTTTGCCTATTAGAAATGGCACATGTCCGAGTTATCCTCTATCACCTTTGCTCTTTGTCTGGTTATGAATATATTGGCTTCCGGAACTAGACATATTGACCATGTCAATATTAAATAAAAAAACCAGTGCGCCAAATACCTGTGTATAAAAAGAGAAGATGTCAACATATAGTGCAATACTATAATAAAGTGCAATACTATAATAAAATACCCCTATATATAAATACGGGAGTGAACATTACAAAATATATATACAAAGTGATAAAAAGTCCCAATCAAACCAATCTGGTAGATGGTGGAAATGTGAAATTTGGACAGTTCGTCTAGTCCATAATCCAGATTCAAATGTCTGGAACAGATGGCAGGCTGCTTCTTCGAAATTCTTGTTGGTGTCCCAAGATGTTATGATCTGTAGATGTGAAAGATAAAAAAAGAAGGCGCCACCATGGTGCACAATCAGATGATTCAAACACGCCAAATGTACAAGTAAGACCGTACTTACAAGCTGTATGACACTTGAGAAGTGTCACAAATGCCTTCTGGACTGTTGGGAGTCGTCCAGCTAACTCACACTGATGGATGTCAGAGCAGCTCTGGAGCAAGGGAGCAGCGACAGGCAAACAGCCTGCAGTGACCAGCCACAAGCTTAGCACCAAGCCGGATCGTCCACTTGTATTAATGGATACACCAGTGAAAGTAGATACACTATTGGATACAATGTATCAAAATGAATCCAAATGTTGAATAAAGTTGTAAAGTATATAATTGAATAAAGATGATGATTCGTGGCAAAAGTCTAGTAAAAACAAACAGACTTTATTTAGAGTATAGCAGCACAACGTTTCTCGGTCTTTCCTGACCGTTTCCTCAGGTGCAATATACCAAATGATTAAAACCACGAACTTTTATTGCCGAGTTTTCGGCGTCTTCTAAAGTGAACAGCGCATGCGTGGAGGTGTGACCACTACAAGAGTTACCATTGGTTATCATTATCCAATGTTAGAGGAAATAATGTTCAAGCCTCTATGCGAAGTGTACAGCATGAGTAAAAAAACTGCCACTCGTGTCATATATGCAAAAATCGTGCAGGATTATATTAAACAAGCACATTTATAAGTGGTATTTAAAATACACATAGATGAAATAAGTATATGTCCATATATGTAATATAAATACGAGTATGAAAATAAATAGTGATATATACAATGGGAGGCTCTTAGTAGTGACACCAATCGCGCACACAAAAAGCAAACATAAAACAGATAAAACTAGAATATCTATCAATCTGGATACAAATAATATAATATTTGCAGGATAATACATCAAAATGTTTTATACATTAGCCTCATATAAGAGACCTAAAGTTATAGATATCTATAGCATAAAACGTAAATAAATAAATACGAAGGTATACACATAAATAAATTGTGAGACTAAATGAATAAATGAATGGTGCGGATAAAACCTACTAATAAAACATATTTATAAATGGCCATCTGTACATGTATATACGCACCTATGCACGTTACATATCTCATGAGTATGGCCGAAACCACAACCCATAAGGCATCCCACATGAAATAAGATATATATATCCCTCGTCATTCATGTCATATTTATATTAGTTATCACATAAAGTGCAGATAAAACCTACTTGTAAAAACTATTTATAAAAAATATATGCAAATAAAATATCTAGCTATACATGCATATATGCACCAATACACGTCTCATATCCCATGAATATGGCTGAAACCACCACCCATAAGGCATCAAACATGGAATACGATATATCTATCCATCGCCAGTAGTGTTGTATCTATGCTTATTTCCACATAAGGCAATGGTAGTAGAAGTCACCATAAAGATACCATCAACAAAATATATATTAAAATATATTAAAAAACTAGTTAAAAGCTGCCATATCGATATTGGCATTGAGACCACCAGGGGACAGACTTTTGAGTTTCCAAATCCAAAAGGTCTCCCTTTGTCTCAAATGTAAAAACCTGTTCCTGCCCCACTTGGGTAGGATCTGTTCTAATGGGAATATAGAGAAACAATCAGTAGGTGAAGAGTGGCAAAGACTGGCATGTTTGGGAATACTATGGTTTTTGATATTGTTTTCTATGTTTCTTTTGTGTTCCCCCCACCTCTTTTTTAGGGGCCTGGAGGTCCTCCCCACGTATTGGAGCCCACATACACATTCTAAGAGGTAGACAACAAATGGTGAATCACACGTGAAATGTGAATTAATGTTAAATTTTTCTTTTGTGATAAATGAACTAAATTCAATTCTATTTGGATTTGTGAAAACACATAGGCCACAGTGTGCACGATTACATTTATAGAAACCTGGTTTTCCTAGTAGTGTAGAGTCCCTATTTTTAGGGGTATAACCATTTGTTTTATTTGTAGGCTGATGTACTTTCATGACTACCTTGCTGGGTGCCAGCTTATTTTTTAAGGTGGGAGCTCTTCTGTAAGTACATATTGGTTGCTTACTCAAAGTGTTGGTAAGAAATGGATCATTCTCTAGGATGTACCAATATTTTTCTAGAATGCCTTTGATCTTTTTGTGGTTGTTATTAAATTGTGTTACAAATCTAAGCCCAGTATTATTAAACTCCCTGGGATTTTTGAATTTATCTTCTTTATCGGTCACATGGTTGTCCCTTGTGTATTTAAAGAAAAAATCTTCTCTACATTTCCTTCTGGCCTCAAGGAAGCTGGTCTCAATTAGACTACTCGGAAAATTCTTTTCCAAAAACCTTTCTTTTAAAAGGTCAGCCTGTATATCAAAAGTTTTCAAATCAGTGCAGTTTCTGCGCAACCTACAGAACTGATTGTATGGTATATTCTTTTTCCACGGTAAGTGGTGGTTGCTTTTAAAATTAAGGTAGCTGTTTGCATCCACTGGTTTGAAAAAAGTTTTAGTAGTAATGTTGCCCAAATTGTCCCATTCTAATATCAAATCCAAAAAATCTATACTTGTTTCATCCATTTTGGATGAAAACTGCAGCCCCATATCGTTATCATTTAATTTGTCAACAAAATTTTGGGCTTCTATAGTGCTGCCTTCCCAAATAAACAGGAGGTCATCAATGAAACGGCCATAGAAGACCAGATTCGCCACCGAGTCGGAGGAATAGATGTATCTGTCCTCAAACATGCCCATAAATAAATTGGCAAAACTCGGGGCGAATCTGGTCCCCATGGCCGTTCCCTTGATCTGCAAAAAGAATTTTTCTTGATAGACAAAATAATTGTTCTTAAGGACAAATAGGATACATTCCAAAAGAAATTTCCTTTGTTTCTCTGGCATATACATGTCTTGTTTTAAGTAGTATTCAATGGCATTTATGCCTAAATCATGGGCTATATTTGAATACAAAGCCGAGACATCACAAGTAAGCCATAAAAGTTTCCTGTTTTCCTTCTTAATTTTAGATATCTTATAAATGAGATCCGGAGTGTCTTGAATATATGAAGTTAGAGTGACTACTGATTTTTTTAGGAATTGATCCACATATTCGGATAGACTACATGTGAGATTACCAATACCCGAAATGATAGGCCTCCCAGGAGGATCCACCAAATTTTTGTGGATCTTCGGGAGATGGTAATAATAGGCCAAATTCGGATTAGTAGGGATTAAAAAATCCCTTTCTTTTTTAGTTAGAATGCCTTCTAACCAGCCTCGGTCAACCATTTTGACCAGACTGGCCAGAAATTTGTTCGTAGGATTGAAAGTAAGGATTTTGTAATACTGTTTATCATACAGGATCCTATCGGCTTCTCTTATGTAGTCTACACGATTCTGTATGATAATTCCTCCACCCTTATCCGCTTCTCTAATTATTATGTTATTATTAGAAGCTAGTCTGGATAGGGCCTTAACTTCATAAATGTTCAAATTGAAATCTTTGGTTCTAGCTCTTGGTAGTTTTCCAAAATCTTCTAATACTAGTTTTTGAAATAGTTCAATATTTAAACCTGCATTGGGTGGGTTAAAATTAGATTTAGGCGTTAGATTTGAATGTATACAATCTTCAAAAAGATCAGCATAAAGAGTATCTGGATCAAAATATATAATGTCAGTAGAAGGACGTTCACTCATGTCATTAGTTAAAATTGGTCTATGGCCTGAATCTTTTAGTTTCTTTTCACAGAAGTAACGCTGCAAAGATAGTTTGCGAACAAACTTGTTCAAATCAACAAACAAGTCAAATAAATTGTGTTGGTTTGATGGACAAAACGATAAGCCCCTATTTAAAACACAAATTTCTTCGTTGGAAAGAACATGATTGGATAGATTATATATATTTTTACTCATGCGTTTAAGTTTCTCTTTTTTGGAAGTCTTACCTCTCCCTCTGCTGCCACGTTGGCGTAAGATCTTTTTCTTGGTGTAATGGTAGCCATTTTTTCCCCCTCTTGGGCCCTTTCTAATTGTTTTAATCTGATTGGTGCATGTCTGAGGTGTGGCGGGGTGTACATCTGTTTTTGTTCGTACTGAAAAACCTGAGATTTATTAATCTGTCTGTTTTCATCTCTTCGATAGCTATTATTGTAATTAGTTTCATTTGGTTGGACTCTAGAGTTGTTCCCATGGTGCCCGTTTTGAAACCCACGGTTATTGTATTCTATCTCTTCTTCCCTGTAGTGTTGTTGATTGTTATTTTGATACTGGTTATATCTATATGTGTGTGGACTGTTGTTAAAATCCTCTCTTTCCCAGTTAGAGGTAGAGGGTTGACCATATTCTCTATGGTTGGAATTAAATGGGGTATTATTTGGGTTTCTAAAACTCAAATTTTTCTTTTTATCTCTGGGTTTCTTATAATTAACTTTCACCCATGGTTTCTCTTGGGGTGTATCAGTTTCCAGTGAGCCACTATTGTGTTCACTTTCTAAAGTTCCCTTTTGAAAATCATATACTTTGCCTTCCAGATAATCTTTCTCATCTCTAGCTAGTTTTTTGATTTTGGTGTGTATAATTTTCTTTTGGAATGTATCTGATTTTTCTTGTACTTCTTTTATGTGTTTATTATAATCAGTATTAGATTCATGTTTGATTAAAATATTCTGAATCTCCTCAATATCAGACTCTGTTTTGTTCAAAAGAGTTGTTCTAAACTCAATTAGTAAATCTATGAGTTTTAGTGAACAGTCTGTCAGAGTAGCCTGCCATTTTTCAGTCAACTCTACATCTTGTTTGAAGGAACATAATTTTAAAATTCTGAGACCTCTAGGGATCTGACCTCTCTCTTTATACTTTTTAAGTGTATCTATATCCCACCAATGTCTGTGTTCATTTTTTAAGGCATCCTCTAATTTGTGGAATAATTGTACCATGGAGAGATCATCTATGATTTCATCTGACATATCTTGTATATTCTCATGGTTACTCAGGGCTTCCCTATGTTTAAGTCTCTGGTCTCTGTTTTGCATAGTGAATGTGTTAAAAAATGGCAATTTCTAGAGGAAATATGTTGAAATCAATAAATCACAATAATCTGGTAACCCAGTAATATGATTGTAGTGTATAAAAGTGATAATGTGAAACAATAATAATAAAATAATATTAGATAAAATCACATGTGGTATATGGTGTATATATATATTCTGTAAGTGTAACAGTGCAGTAGTTGCAAACGGGATATATGAACCACTGTTCCGATTAGTGTGAAGGTGTGCAAGTGTGCACACAAAAAAATATAATAAATAATTAAAATATTATATGTGTACAAAATGGTGCAGTATCGAAAGGTTAAACTACCGTATAACCAAATATATAGTGGCCGGTATAGTGATATATTATAAGTAGTCGCTAACTGGTCATACCCAAAGAACAAAAAGAATATTAAATAAAAAAACCAGTGCGCCAAATACCTGTGTATAAAAAGAGAAGATGTCAACATATAGTGCAATACTATAATAAAGTGCAATACTATAATAAAATACCCCTATATATAAATACGGGAGTGAACATTACAAAATATATATACAAAGTGATAAAAAGTCCCAATCAAACCAATCTGGTAGATGGTGGAAATGTGAAATTTGGACAGTTCGTCTAGTCCATAATCCAGATTCAAATGTCTGGAACAGATGGCAGGCTGCTTCTTCGAAATTCTTGTTGGTGTCCCAAGATGTTATGATCTGTAGATGTGAAAGATAAAAAAAGAAGGCGCCACCATGGTGCACAATCAGATGATTCAAACACGCCAAATGTACAAGTAAGACCGTACTTACAAGCTGTATGACACTTGAGAAGTGTCACAAATGCCTTCTGGACTGTTGGGAGTCGTCCAGCTAACTCACACTGATGGATGTCAGAGCAGCTCTGGAGCAAGGGAGCAGCGACAGGCAAACAGCCTGCAGTGACCAGCCACAAGCTTAGCACCAAGCCGGATCGTCCACTTGTATTAATGGATACACCAGTGAAAGTAGATACACTATTGGATACAATGTATCAAAATGAATCCAAATGTTGAATAAAGTTGTAAAGTATATAATTGAATAAAGATGATGATTCGTGGCAAAAGTCTAGTAAAAACAAACAGACTTTATTTAGAGTATAGCAGCACAACGTTTCTCGGTCTTTCCTGACCGTTTCCTCAGGTGCAATATACCAAATGATTAAAACCACGAACTTTTATTGCCGAGTTTTCGGCGTCTTCTAAAGTGAACAGCGCATGCGTGGAGGTGTGACCACTACAAGAGTTACCATTGGTTATCATTATCCAATGTTAGAGGAAATAATGTTCAAGCCTCTATGCGAAGTGTACAGCATGAGTAAAAAAACTGCCACTCGTGTCATATATGCAAAAATCGTGCAGGATTATATTAAACAAGCACATTTATAAGTGGTATTTAAAATACACATAGATGAAATAAGTATATGTCCATATATGTAATATAAATACGAGTATGAAAATAAATAGTGATATATACAATGGGAGGCTCTTAGTAGTGACACCAATCGCGCACACAAAAAGCAAACATAAAACAGATAAAACTAGAATATCTATCAATCTGGATACAAATAATATAATATTTGCAGGATAATACATCAAAATGTTTTATACATTAGCCTCATATAAGAGACCTAAAGTTATAGATATCTATAGCATAAAACGTAAATAAATAAATACGAAGGTATACACATAAATAAATTGTGAGACTAAATGAATAAATGAATGGTGCGGATAAAACCTACTAATAAAACATATTTATAAATGGCCATTTGTACATGTATATACGCACCTATGCACGTTACATATCTCATGAGTATGGCCGAAACCACAACCCATAAGGCATCCCACATGAAATAAGATATATATATCCCTCGTCATTCATGTCATATTTATATTAGTTATCACATAAAGTGCAGATAAAACCTACTTGTAAAAACTATTTATAAAAAATATATGCAAATAAAATATCTAGCTATACATGCATATATGCACCAATACACGTCTCATATCCCATGGCTTTGTATTCAAATATAGCCCATGATTTAGGCATAAATGCCATTGAATACTACTTAAAACAAGAAATGTATATGCCAGAGAAACAAAGGAAATTTCTTTTGGAATGTATCCTATTTGTCCTTAAGAACAATTATTTTGTCTATCAAGAAAAATTCTTTTTGCAGATCAAGGGAACGGCCATGGGGACCAGATTCGCCCCGAGTTTTGCCAATTTATTTATGGGCATGTTTGAGGACAGATACATCTATTCCTCCGACTCGGTGGCGAATCTGGTCTTCTATGGCCGTTTCATTGATGACCTCCTGTTTATTTGGGAAGGCAGCACTATAGAAGCCCAAAATTTTGTTGACAAATTAAATGATAACGATATGGGGCTGCAGTTTTCATCCAAAATGGATGAAACAAGTATAGATTTTTTGGATTTGATATTAGAATGGGACAATTTGGGCAACATTACTACTAAAACTTTTTTCAAACCAGTGGATGCAAACAGCTACCTTAATTTTAAAAGCAACCACCACTTACCGTGGAAAAAGAATATACCATACAATCAGTTCTGTAGGTTGCGCAGAAACTGCACTGATTTGAAAACTTTTGATATACAGGCTGACCTTTTAAAAGAAAGGTTTTTGGAAAAGAATTTTCCGAGTAGTCTAATTGAGACCAGCTTCCTTGAGGCCAGAAGGAAATGTAGAGAAGATTTTTTTCTTTAAATACACAAGGGACAACCATGTGACCGATAAAGAAGATAAATTCAAAAATCCCAGGGAGTTTAATAATACTGGGGTTAGATTTGTAACACAATTTAATAACAACCACAAAAAGATCAAAGGCATTCTAGAAAAATATTGGTACATCCTAGAGAATGATCCATTTCTTACCAACACTTTGAGTAAGCAACCAATATGTACTTACAGAAGAGCTCCCACCTTAAAAAATAAGCTGGCACCCAGCAAGGTAGTCATGAAAGTACATCAGCCTACAAATAAAACAAATGGTTATACCCCTAAAAATAGGGACTCTACACTACTAGGAAAACCAGGTTTCTATAAATGTAATCGTGCACACTGTGGCCTATGTGTTTTCACAAATCCAAATAGAATTGAATTTAGTTCATTTATCACAAAAGAAAAATTTAACATTAATTCACATTTCACGTGTGATTCACCATTTGTTGTCTACCTCTTAGAATGTGTATGTGGGCTCCAATACGTGGGGAGGACCTCCAGGCCCCTAAAAAAGAGGTGGGGGGAACACAAAAGAAACATAGAAAACAATATCAAAAACCATAGTATTCCCAAACATGCCAGTCTTTGCCACTCTTCACCTACTGATTGTTTCTCTATATTCCCATTAGAACAGATCCTACCCAAGTGGGGCAGGAACAGGTTTTTACATTTGAGACAAAGGGAGACCTTTTGGATTTGGAAACTCAAAAGTCTGTCCCCTGGTGGTCTCAATGCCAATATCGATATGGCAGCTTTTAACTAGTTTTTTAATATATTTTAATATATATTTTGTTGATGGTATCTTTATGGTGACTTCTACTACCATTGCCTTATGTGGAAATAAGCATAGATACAACACTACTGGCGATGGATAGATATATCGTATTCCATGTTTGATGCCTTATGGGTGGTGGTTTCAGCCATATTCATGGGATATGAGACGTGTATTGGTGCATATATGCATGTATAGCTAGATATTTTATTTGCATATATTTTTTATAAATAGTTTTTACAAGTAGGTTTTATCTGCACTTTATGTGATAACTAATATAAATATGACATGAATGACGAGGGATATATATATCTTATTTCATGTGGGATGCCTTATGGGTTGTGGTTTCGGCCATACTCATGAGATATGTAACGTGCATAGGTGCGTATATACATGTACAGATGGCCATTTATAAATATGTTTTATTAGTAGGTTTTATCCGCACCATTCATTTATTCATTTAGTCTCACAATTTATTTATGTGTATACCTTCGTATTTATTTATTTACGTTTTATGCTATAGATATCTATAACTTTAGGTCTCTTATATGAGGCTAATGTATAAAACATTTTGATGTATTATCCTGCAAATATTATATTATTTGTATCCAGATTGATAGATATTCTAGTTTTATCTGTTTTATGTTTGCTTTTTGTGTGCGCGATTGGTGTCACTACTAAGAGCCTCCCATTGTATATATCACTATTTATTTTCATACTCGTATTTATATTACATATATGGACATATACTTATTTCATCTATGTGTATTTTAAATACCACTTATAAATGTGCTTGTTTAATATAATCCTGCACGATTTTTGCATATATGACACGAGTGGCAGTTTTTTTACTCATGCTGTACACTTCGCATAGAGGCTTGAACATTATTTCCTCTAACATTGGATAATGATAACCAATGGTAACTCTTGTAGTGGTCACACCTCCACGCATGCGCTGTTCACTTTAGAAGACGCCGAAAACTCGGCAATAAAAGTTCGTGGTTTTAATCATTTGGTATATTGCACCTGAGGAAACGGTCAGGAAAGACCGAGAAACGTTGTGCTGCTATACTCTAAATAAAGTCTGTTTGTTTTTACTAGACTTTTGCCACGAATCATCATCTTTATTCAATTATATACTTTACAACTTTATTCAACATTTGGATTCATTTTGATACATTGTATCCAATAGTGTATCTACTTTCACTGGTGTATCCATTAATACAAGTGGACGATCCGGCTTGGTGCTAAGCTTGTGGCTGGTCACTGCAGGCTGTTTGCCTGTCGCTGCTCCCTTGCTCCAGAGCTGCTCTGACATCCATCAGTGTGAGTTAGCTGGACGACTCCCAACAGTCCAGAAGGCATTTGTGACACTTCTCAAGTGTCATACAGCTTGTAAGTACGGTCTTACTTGTACATTTGGCGTGTTTGAATCATCTGATTGTGCACCATGGTGGCGCCTTCTTTTTTTATCTTTCACATATTGACCATGTCCATTGTATACACCATAATAGTTTTAAGATAGCTTACCGTTCCTAACAATTCAGGATATGACTAACTAACAATCTCTTCATAGTCAAATCAGAAAGTTTCCAATATCTAAAGGTTGTAATGTCCCCAAATTATAATAGATCTTTTGAAGCTAATTTTAGTGAATTTTTATCCACAATTAAATTTGATATTGCACCCTGGTAGAATTAATTTGGTAAAAATTACTGTCTTTAATAGACCTAGAAAAATTCCCAAAACTCCCCTCTTAATGCCACCCTCTCCAAACTTTCTCTGCTCCCACCACCTTAGTATCATTATAAGGGAAATTCAAAAGAAATATGAGACTAATAGATTAAAACTCCTAAAATACAATTTGTCAAAAATCAATCTGAGCACAATATTGTTATCAATAATCTCTTTCCTAATATGTTTGGATCCATTTACCATGCTGCAATAGCAGCTTCTGAGCCCCAGCTTTTCAGGCTCGTTCAGAGCGAGCCTGAAATGCTAGTAAAAGGGAAATTCTACACTAGATTTTTCTTTGCATAAATGTTTTGTAGATGATCCATTTATATAGCCCATTTGAGAGTGTTTTTGTAACAATGTATAGCTTTGCCAATTTTAAAAAAACATTGTGCTAATTTTCAGACTCCTAACCAAGCCCCAAAATATCAGATGTAGACCCAGGTCTACAGAGTACTGTTACTCTTGTTTGTGTAATCTGTCTTTTCATATGCAGGGGAGGGCAGAGGGAGGGAGTGTCTGCTCTGCCTGATTTCCCAGCCCCTTTCACTGGGTATAAAAGCCTAACCTTATCAACAGTGCTAAACTTTTACATCAATATCTGTGCATGTTCTTCTTTGTAGTAGTGTCTATGACCTGCAGTTTTATGAAAATAGGTGTATATTATCTCTTTAAGCAGCAGTGGTCATATTGGAACAGCCAATAGAATGCGATCAGCCAATAGGATTGAACTTCAATTCTATTGGCTGATTGCATCAGCCAATAGGATTTTTCCTACCTTAATTCCGATTGGCTGATAGAATTCTATCAGCCAATCGGAATTGAAGGGACGCCATGTTGGATGAAGTCATTTAAAGGAACCTTCATTCTTTGTTAGGATGTCGATGGAAGAAGATACTCCACGTCGGCTGGATTGAAGATGGACCCGCTCCGCGCCGGAAGGATGAAGATAGAAGATGCAGTCTGGATGAAGACTTCTGCCCTCTGGAGGACCTCTTCTGCCCGGATCGGATGAAGACTTCTGCCGTCTGGAGGACCACTTCTGCACGGCTTCTTGGAGGACTTCGGCCCGGCTGGGTGAAGACGTCTCAAGGTAGGGTGATCTTCAAGGGGTTAGTGTTAGGTTTTTTTAAGGGGGGTTTGGGTGGGTTTTAGAGTAGGGTTGGGTGTGTGGGTGGTGGGTTTTAATGTTTAGGGGGTATTGTATTTTTTTTACAGGTAAAAGAGCTGATTACTTTGGGGCAATGCCCCGCAAAAGGCCCTTTTAAGGGCTATTTGTAATTTAGTATAGGGTAGGGAATTTTTTTATTTTGGGGGGGCTTTTTATTTTATTAGGGGGATTAGATTAGGTGTAATTATTTTAAAAATTTGTCATTTCTTTTTTATTTTCTGTAATTTAGTGTTTTTTTTTTCGTAATTTAGTTTCTTTAATTTAATTGTAATTAATTGTAGTTAGTTTAGGTAATTCATTTAATTATAGTGTAGTGTTAGGTGTAATTGTAACTTAGGTTAGGGTTTATTTTACAGGCAAATTTGTATTTATTTTAGCTAGGTAGTTATTAAATAGTTAATAACTATTTAATAATTATTGTAACTAGTTAAAATAAATACAAAGTTGCCTGTAAAATAAAAATAAAACCTAAGCTAGCTACAATGTAACTATTAGTTATATTGCAGCTATCTTAGGGTTTATTTTATAGTAAGTATTTAGTTTTAAATAGGAATAATTTAGTTAATACTAGTAAATTTATTTAGATGTATTTAAATTATATTTAAGTTAGGGGGGGTGTTAAGGTTAGGGTTAGACTTAGGTTTAGGGGTTAATAACTTTATTATAGTGGCGGCGATGTTGGCGGCGGCAGATTAGGGGTTAATAAATTTAATATAGTTGCGGCGACGTTGGGGGCGGCAGATTAGGGTTAATAAATATAATGTAGGTGTCGGCGATGTTGGGGGCAGCAGATTAGGGGTTCATAAGTATAATGTAGGTGGTGGCGGTGTCCGGAGAGGCAGATTAGGGGCTAATAATATAATGTAGTTGTCGGCGATGTCTGGGGCGGCAGATTAGCAATGCACAGCTTTACCGACAAAACTCGTAATCTAGCCGATAGTTCCCACAGACTGCAATGTAAAGGCACTTTCAGTGCTGTTTTTTTTTTTTAACACCCCACATCCGCCAACTTTAGCCTCAAAAAACTGCCTGGTGCAGTTATTTTATTAAAAAATAAAAATGCTACATTTTTTATTTATTAATAAAATACACACCACTGTGTTTTGGGGGCATTTGGGGCACATTTATAAAATTAACCGGAAATCCTATCTCTGGTTAATTTTATAAGGGCTAATTGCTACCACAAGCTCGCAGTAGCAATAACCAGCCCGTTTGCAGGCGAGCAATAAATTAGTGCTCCACTTGTAATCTGGCCCTATATGAGGTTTATGTAAAGAAAATGTTGTCCATATGTAATGGTATTAAACATTTGAAGCATTTGTATTGTTAGAATCATGTGTGTGTGTGTCTAGATAAATAGATAGATAGAGAGAGAGAGAGATAGATAGATAGATAGATAGATAGATAGATAGATAGATAGACACTTTAATGACAGGATATACTAATAATGCTCAGTGTGATTAGACACTATTTTTTGAATTTTTATTATTGTTATTATAGTTTTAATTTATTGGGGTTTCTTGAGTAGAAATTAATATTTGTGTATTATGAAATAGATATAACTGATGCTATGAAATATCAAACATACGGATAAACCTCCTATATTCCCCCTGCTACATCTACATTAGTGTGCACTTAATTCTTGAAGAGCAGTGTTAATAATACCAGACCAAAGTACCAGAAAATTCCTCCCTAGCTTAGACACACAGAGTATTCAGTCTGGTGAATTTTAGGGTCAGTTAAAATGTATGTCAGGGCCTCAAAGATTGGACAAGCCTACTTACAATCATATAAAAACATACAAACAGCAAAACAGTTCAATTATTTAGTAAAGAGTTAAACCAACAATAAAATTGAGTTTTAATTTCTAGCTTATTTAATATTTTTGTATTTCCTAAGACTATTGTTACACAGAGGTCATTGGGACAGTTGATCCAATAGGAAATATTTATTCAACCTATTTAAGACTCCTGAAGCCTAGTGCTATACGTGCTTGCTTTTTCAAAGTGTCAAAATGTCTCTCTGTCATCCATTCATTATAAAACGACAGAAAATTTGGAGCACCAAGGTCAGCAAGTAATGAACCTTCAGCATTTAAACTGTCCTGACCATACTCAGTAGGTAGTGAGACTTCTAATCACGATATAGCTTTGTTCAGAATGAAAGTTCCAGTCAATACATTTTTGGTATTTTTATTCTCACCTAGAGAAGGGATTAAAATATCAACATTTTAGAAAAAGTGTATGATTTTTTTTTTTTTTTGAAGGAAAGATTAAATAAAAAAAAAACATTAGGACATGTCATATGGAGAACAGCTTATGTTGTATCTTTGCAGATGATTGGAAAGGTTAGGCCAGCAAGCTTTTAGAGATATAGTACGTTTTATCACAATCTGATAGAGATCAAAAGGAAGAATGATAAAAACGCTCATGCTCTTTATTTCTATAGTCACTGCAACTCAGATTTCAAAGTCATTTTTGAAAGCCTTAAATGTAGCAGGTGGTAGAAATGTAATGGCAGTGCCTGAGAATTTGATTCATTTGGCATAATGTCTTTATGATCAATCCTGAGACATAATGTGTCTGGTTGTGTTATACTTAACATCATTAGGGAGATCCCACCTTCTGTTCAGCACTATCTAGAAATACTTGCAAGAGCAAGATACTTGGTTCAATCTGAGCAACACAGTTCTTTGTTTAGCAAAGTTTCTGACTTAACATAGCCTGTGAATTATTACCTGTGTTGTAAAACAAGCATCAGTGTTTAAATCTTCACTAAACTGATTGTTATTGTGTATAATCATACCTTTTAACGTTTATATGTATTATTTAATACTGGAAAGCTAGAGGAGAGTATTGGTGGGCGGCCCATGGAAAGGGGTGAGTGACCTGCAGGCAGAATTATAGTGTGCCATGGATTGAGTTATAAAAAAGTAAATATATAGCTTAAACAGTTTTAATCTATGAAACATGTACGGAAATTAACTATGTACACTTGTGACTGCAAAACTGGCGGCTAGATTACGAGTTGTGCGTTATGCGTGAAAAAGCCTCCTAACGCTGCTTTTTCCCTACCACTGGAATTATGAGTTTACGTAATGCCACAAAAAATCCATCTCCGCTCAAATCATTAATGTAAGCTCAGACCCAGTAGTTAACCATATACCGCTAATGAAAACATCCACGAATCACTCCAAAAACATTACACAAACTACACTTACACTCATACAAACAATACACAATATTTTTTTGTCAGATTTTACATTTTCATGTCAAAATAGAACGGATCAAAGTTACGGGATCTTGGGTGTTTGAAAAAAAAGCCACACAAATCCATTTTACATTGACTTACATAGACAGACGGGAACAGAAGATCGTGGCGAAGATCGTTATAGCCTGCAGCGTCCTGCATAACATTGCACAGCGGGCTGGGATGCTGCAGGCCATCCAGGCACCCCGATGCCTCCTCCAAGATGTGGAGGACGAGCCTGTTCAAGAGGGGCCATTCCGGGACGAGGGGCTCAATGTCAGAGCAAACATCATCAACCGCCACTTCAGACAGTAAATACTAGAAGTTATATAGGAGCATTGCGAATATGTGTGAATTTTATGGAAATGAGAAGTAGAGAATTGTGCAAACATGTTAGGATTGTTCATAAAATGATTATAAAAACAGGAATTTATTATTATTATTATTATTATTATAGGTAATCAGCTGATAAGTATAAACAAAGTATGGACTGTGGCTGGAGGGAATTTTGCACAATCAGCCATCATATGGCATACATTTTAAAAAGTAGTATTTAGTTTACACATTAATAGATTTTTGGATACTCAGAAAGGGATCCTCTAGCAAGACTATATGCTTCAAAGTCATATTCAAAATCATACATTAGAGGTTAGGTCTGCACAATGTATGACTCATCTTCACACTTGGTTGATAGAACATAACACAAGATTCTACACATGCATAGTAAGCTAGTGATATAAATAGTTTCAGAAATGGGGGGGGTGCACAACTAAGTCACACACTTCTGTTAATTATTTGATTTACACTTTTTCTGCCATTAGGGAGATAACTTCATCTAAAGACTGAAAGTGAAGAATTCAAGACTGAAAGTGAAGAATCCCAGACTGAAAGTGATGAATCCCAGACTGAAAGTGATGAATCCCAGACTGAAAGTGATGAATCTAAGACTGAAAGTGATGAATACCAATGTGATCATGTCTGGCATTGTCTTTCAAATGTGCTGACCTTGAAAACCATACAAAGACACGTTCACATGGTAAGTGGCAACAATTTTATGAACAAGACTGTGAATGCATCCTATTGGAGACACTTAGATTTATTTTATTTTTTTAGATGGTATTTCACAATCATCTATATTTAAAATGATGAATAAGACACCTAATGAAGATAAACTGTTATTTTGAAGATAATTGCCTTTCAAGTACCATACATCCAGGTTAGTTTGCACAATGCATGCTATTTAAGAATCACAGGAGGAAGAATGTTAAAATAATTAGGAATATATACATGTCCTATATTAGAATATGTTTATTTTAGATACATTACCCCTACTTTGTGCTAGAGAGGACTCAGATTCTGACCAATCAGACAAAGGGACACATTTTATAGTTGATATAGAGGTATATTATTTAAAGGGACATGAAATATTACATTCAATTATGTTCCTCATACAATCCAATATAAAAATATTTTTAAAATGTGATATGCATTATTTTGTCTAATTTTAAATGCTAATGTTTAATTCTAATATTGATTAGACAATATAATGGTATTAATTTAAAATTATGGATATAGATTTCAAGTATGAATCTGTTTTTAATATCAAGACAAAAAATACATGTTAGAGCATTGACACAAGATGATTTAACAATTATTAGATTTAAGGAATATGTTAAGACATGTGTTCATTAAATAACATAAATGACTAATGTTTTTAATATTTATTTTCTTTCTTTTTCAGAGTTTCATCTTTTTTTTTTGTCAATAAATTTATTTTCATACTATATATTTTTCGATTTAATTTTGTAAAATACATATTCTTTGAGACAAATCTCTATCACAGTAAGATAAGAAGAAATATATCCATCTAATATTCTGACATGTAAACAAAATATTAGTCCCATGACTGTTAAAGTCATCTATTTTACAAGCACATGCCTGATATAAAGTATAATAATTTTGATTAATGTATTGAATGTAAATTATCAATACAGCGTATTCAGATAATGTTAAAGTCAAGTATCTTCCAAATTTTAATTTGGAGTTAAATACATCTATCTATGCTTCTATTGTGTGATTCATAAATGTTAAAATCATAAAATGTTTATGACGAGGATATGTAGTCTAAATTATACAGAACAATTTTGTTCATTTCACTTTTAAGAAATGAAAGTGTTTAACTTACATTAAAGTGACAGTGTAGTTGAATGTTAGATTTACATTCTAATCTCTAATCTTTCTTAGGTATCCAAAAACATTCTTTCACTAAATATAGGTTATTCGGTTTAAAATATTTTTTAGTTAATATGTTAGAAATTATCTTTAAATAAAAAATAAGTTAATTTCACATTTATAACAAGCTAGTTATTGTATGCCATATTGATTACTTTTCAGCTCTAGTAGAGTCATTTGAAGGGTCAGTTAACTATAGATATATATAAAGATAATTTCTAGCAATTATACTCCTTACCTGTTGGATAGATATCACATATCTATATGTATTTTCATTCCCCTTTAGTTTATTTCTACAATGTTAACTCCACATATTCCTAATGGTTTTGTCCTTAAAGGGACATTCCAACAAAATTTAATTTAGTGATTCAGAGAGATAATACATATCTTTTAAAACAACATTTAAATTTACTTCTATTATCTAATTAGATTCAGTCTTTAGATATCCTTTGTTAAAGAAATAGCAATGCACATGGGTTGGACAATGACATAAGGAATCTATGTGCAACCACCAATCAGCAGCAACAGAGCCTATCTCAATATGATTTTCAGGCAAGAATATCAAGCGGTAAAAGCTAATGAGATAATCGAACTAAATATGAAGTTGTTTTAACATTGTATTATCCATCTAAATCAGTAAAGAACATATAGCTTAATGTCCCTTTAAGGTAAAGCTGTATAAATACAGCCGTTGGAAGATATTTCATTCACAGTGGTTCAAACAATACAGAAGTAATACAAATATGGTTTATTCTCATGTTATCCTAAGTTTGAGAAATGCAGATGCATAGGTTTATGATCAGCAAAGCATTACTGGGAAATATCTACTTATTTGTGGCTGGCCAACAATGCATATTTACAATGTTTAGACGGATGTATTTAGATCAAGTTCAAGATTGCATATTAGCTCATTAAAGGGACGGTAAATCGATTTTAATTCATTCTTTTGATATTATTTCCTTTACAACCATATCTAGATATCCTCAGTAGCTGAAGATTGGTGGATGCACAGAGATGCCTTGTGTGATTGGCTCAACTATGTGCATTTCAATTTCTTCTGTTAAGGATATCTAAAGAATATTCTAAATTGATAGTTACATTTTAAATTATAAAAATGTATTCTCTCTCCGGATAATTTGAAGAAAATATTTGTGTGTAATATCCCTTTAAAAATAAAGACGCCATTGCACAATAACATATGTGTGCAGATCATACAAATACAAGCTCGAGGTTTATTTACTAATAATGAACAAACGTGTATTTTTAAATTTATAAACATATTATCCAAGTTCCGGCCATTATAACTAGAAATTACGCATTTCAGAAATATAGCATGGGAAACGTATCTTGCAACATGAGATTCGCATATTTAAAAATTCTAGTCTAATGCCACGCAATAGCACACCATCGATGTGCATTATAAATACATTTAATAGATCAATGTCAATACCTCACAATAAGTCACAAAATGTATTTATTAAACAATAAATACATACAATGTTTAATTTTTAGTAAAAAAAAATATTGGTATTAAAGAACCTTATCGATATTAAACATCAAAATGTGTAAAACATTTACTAATGTGACTGGATTATATTTGCACAAAAACAAATGTCGACTTAATATATTAATATTTAATGGATCACGTATTTTACATCTGCGTCACACATATCCGCATAACAGTCCCATGAATTACAAATAAGTCTACATGACAAATGTAGTAACAATACCCCCAGGAGGTATGTGTATGGAAGGAACGGCCAATCAGAGTTCATCACACAAACATAACTTGAGTCAGTATGGTCTCACAGACATGATAACAAAATTTCAATATTTTATCCAATCAGATGTACAGATACCATGTTCCATGGTGAATATCATGTTGTCAGTTCTCTAATGCCTGTTAGTATACGTATATATACAGTATATATACAGGGAGTGCTGAATTATTAGGCAAGTTGTATTTTTGAGGATTCATTTTATTATTGAACAACAACCATGTTCTCAATGAACCCAAAAAACTCATTAATATCAAAGCTGAATAGTTTTGGAAGTAGTTTTTAGTTTGTTTTTAGTTATAGCTATTTTAGGAGGATATCTGTGTGTGCAGGTGACTATTACTGTGCATAATTATTAGGCAACTTAACAAAAAACAAATATATACCCATTTCAATTATTTATTTTTACCAGTGAAACCAATATAACATTTCAACATTCACAAATATACATTTCTGACATTCAAAAACAAAACAAAAACAAATCAGTGACCAATATAGCCACCTTTCTTTGCAAGGACACTCAAAAGCCTGCCATCCATGGATTCTGTCAGTGTTTTGATCTGTTCACCATCAACATTGCGTGCAGCAGCAACCACAGCCTCCCAGACACTGTTCAGAGAGGTGTACTGTTTTCCCTCCTTGTAAATCTCACATTTGATGATGGATCACAGGTTCTCAATGGGGTTCAGATCAGGTGAACAAGGAGGCCATGTCATTAGATTTTCTTCTTTTATACCCTTTCTTGCCAGCCACGCTGTGGAGTACTTGGACGCGTGTGATGGAGCATTGTCCTGCATGGAAATCATGTTTTTCTTGAAGGATGCAGACTTCTTCCTGTACCACTGCTTGAAGAAGGTGTCTTCCAGAAACTGGCAGTAGGACTGGGAGTTGAGCTTGACTCCATCCTCAACCCGAAAAGGCCCCACAAGCTCATCTTTGATGATACCAGCCCAAACCAGTACTCCACCTCCACCTTGCTGGCGTCTGAGTCGGACTGGAGCTCTCTGCCCTTTACCAATCCAGCCACGGGCCCATCCATCTGGCCCATCAAGACTCACTCTCATTTCATCAGTCCATAAAACCTTAGAAAAATCAGTCTTGAGATATTTCTTGGCCCAGTCTTGACGTTTCAGCTTGTGTGTCTTGTTCAGTGGTGGTCGTCTTTCAGCCTTTCTTACCTTGGCCATGTCTCTGAGTATTGCACACCTTGTGCTTTTGGGCACTCCAGTGATGTTGCAGCTCTGAAATATGGCCAAACTGGTGGCAAGTGGCATCTTGGCAGCTGCACGCTTGACTTTTCTCAGTTCATGGGCAGTTATTTTGTGCCTTGGTTTTTCCACACGCTTCTTGCGACCCTGTTGACTATTTTGAATGAAACGCTTGATAGTTCGATGATCACGCTTCAGAAGCTTTGCAATTTTAAGAGTGCTGCATCCCTCTGCAAGATATCTCACTATTTTTTACTTTTCTGAGCCTGTCAAGTCCTTCTTTTGACCCATTTCGCCAAAGGAAAGGAAGTTGCCTAATAATTATGCACACCTGATATAGGGTGTTGATGTCATTAGACCACACCCCTTCTCATTACAGAGATGCACATCACCTAATATGCTTAATTGGTAGTAGGCTTTCGAGCCTATACAGCTTGGAGTAAGACAACATGCATAAAGAGGATGATGTGGTCAAAATACTCATTTGCCTAATAATTCTGCACTCCCTGTATATTTATTATAAAAACTAGCATGCATGATGTCTCCCAGGTTCACCAAGCCGGAGAGTGCAGCACTGGTCAATGCCGTCAAGGACTTCTATCCGCAGCTGTTTGGGAACAAGAAGAGGTCGACGAAGCAGAGCATTAAGAAGGCCCTCTGGGTGTCTATCACCAATGATGTTAATTTGGTGTGTGGCATCTAGAGGACCACAGATCAAATCATGCGGAGGTTCGGGGATATGAGGTTGCGTCTAAGTAAGAAAGTCGACCTCATAAGGGAGTGGGTAACAGCCCGTTGGAGGGATGGAAGGAAAGTTACACCCCCACGGAAACTGTACCTGCTAATTTATGAGGCGACTTTATGCGACCTCCTCAATCTCCAGGTCCCCCGCAGATTTAGATCCTCTCGCTCCTTCTTCTTCTTCCCTCCCAGCTGCTGGATATGAAAGTCCTGACCCGGAGGCCAGTGCAGCTGCTTCACCGTCTGGTGGCCTGGGAGATGAAAGTCGAGAGGCTGAACCAGGTAACTATCAGACTTCATATTATATATTAATATTTGAGTAGATATTTAAGCAATGTGTATATAGTCATATATTCAACCTATATAGATCTCACAACACACGTTACATATGTTTAGATATCTGAATTTAGATTTGTCACACATGAAATAGGAATGATGTTTCTTGCGCTCTCCAGAATATGCGTCACAGAGCGAAAATGGTATTGCGCATCCGTGAAATCCCTATCATCCGCCATTTCAGACATTGACTATTGAATCATACTACAGTTCTAAATATTAATTGTTATCATTCAATATTAACAAATATTCGATTGGAATCTCGTAATACACCCAATTGGAAATATATTTGAAGTCTTTAGAAATGATACCCATCCCACTACTATATCCAAATCAATTCTGAATCACATATGCGCAATTCTGCTTTGAATCATTGCGCAATGATCACGAAAGACAGAATTGCACACACACGTGAACATGTGTTTGCTGTAACAGTGGCATAACTTTAGACATGTTGGTCAAATGTATACGTTAATTAGTATATATGTGAAGAATACAGTATCCTTATTTAAAATATTCTACATTATAAAAACTATACTAGCAAGATCAAATAAAAATTGAACAATCTCTATCAATTGATGACAATGCAAGAAGACACAAAATGACTTAAAGCGACAGTCAACAACATAAAAGATAGAAAATAAGAATGCATGATCTCTTTATCCATTAATTTAGTAAACAATTAACTCACGTGAATACAAATATAATTTTTGTTTGTCAATAAGAATATCAAAATCTGATTGTTCATGTCCATGGCCTGATTTGTATTAATGATATCCAATCCTGATTGAATATTTTACAGATATGGATATTGTTTCTGGAACCTCGAGCCCGTGTTCGTCACAGCATGGTATGTCTCATTTTAATTTACCTTTCTCTTACATACTTGGATATATCATTACATAATACATTCACATTGATCTATATTTATAGGGATACTCTAATTCTATTTTCTTGTTATTTTCAAAGAAGAATCACGAATCAGAGTTGTGATCCCATTGTAATCCAAATCTCAGTTTATAAGTATTAGAAGCTATTCCTTCGATTCTTGATATCTTCATTTTAATGTAATCTTAGTGTTATGCCCATTTAATATTCTTCCCCTTGGTAGTGTTTTACATTTTTTTGTCTACATTTAGACAACATAAACACATTTTTACATGTGCAGATTACAGAAATATATTTCTCGTATGCTTTGATAATGTATGTTTATCATTAAAGGGACATGAAAAACAACATTTAACTTTAATGATTTAGACACAACATGTGATTTTAAAAAAAAACATTATAATTTTCTTTGATTATCTACCTTGCTTCAGTCTATTGTTATCCTTAGTTGAAAATCATATCTAGGTAGGGTCAGGATCAGCAATGAAAAGAAAAAGGGGGGGTGGGATAAGCGCTCCGGAAAGAGCAAACCTAAGGTGAAATAGTGATTCTAATATAATAAATAACAAAATTAGTCAAAGATGTTGAATATATATGTGTGAACAAAAATGCCAAAAAGTGACAGAAAATTGTCAATTTAATAAAAGATAACCAATATAAACAGATAATTACATTACATATAATAAAATCGGATAAAGGAACTCATATAAGTCTAAGATTCCGGCATCACAGGATTACAATAATAACAAATAAGAAATTCCTAACATATAAAATTGGCGATCGCTATATTAAAAATTACAGTATACAGAAACTTGATGTGGCAATAATTCTGCTGACCAGTAGCAAAACAATCTTATGTTCAATTAAGGAGAGGTGACTCTGTTCTGGATGACAACAAACAACTATTATGTCCGTTATAAGCTATGGAACATGTGATCCGTGGGTGATGACGTCACGTCATGTGACTAGTATTACTGATCCAATGTTATCCAATAGTATCCAATGATTAGTGTGTAGCGTTATATTTGAAAAATATATATACCGGTATATGAAAAAGAAAAAGAAACAAAAATGTAAATTATTTTCCGTAACAATAAAAAGGATACTTGCAAGTAGTAGTTCGCTATCCTCCAATTTCCCCAGTGGAAGGGAAGTAATGCAGCTGAAAGGAACAACAATGTAGATGAAAATAAAGGTGAGTGTCCGTCTTTTTCTTTCCAAACTCCAAATGGATCGATTTTCTTTATAAGGTGCTCTTTATTCAGCAATCCTTTAGGTGGATAAGGTGCTCTTTATTCAGCAGTCCTTTAAGTGGATAATGTTATGGTAACTGAAACCCAAGGTCTCTTGCAAGCACACAGGAATTATTCATATATCTAGCTCATGTGAAGTGTGTGAGCTAGAAATGAACCTGTTGTTTGTGCCGCCGTAGAAACAGGTGAGTTAAAATGGAGCTCTATGGCTATAAAATTGTGAACACCGCACACAGGAATTATTCATATATCTTGCTCAACTGGAAATGAAGAGCTTGAAATGAACCTGTAATGTGCTGAGTGGGGAAGTAAATAAGATTC
This sequence comes from Bombina bombina, assembly GCF_027579735.1. NCBI lineage: Eukaryota > Metazoa > Chordata > Amphibia > Anura > Bombinatoridae > Bombina > Bombina bombina. The sequence goes on from NC_069499.1 coordinate 965,623,082, forward strand.
TGTAAGCCAATCTACGCGTTTCGGCAGAGTTACCTGCCTTTATCAAGATGCTTACAGATAGAAAAAAGAAGCCTAATATAGGGAGTATATGGGTGTGTCAATTAGAATGTGGGCGTGATGATAATTAACCCTATGTTGAATGGGTCATAGATGAAATATTCAGCTTGTGTATATGCACATAGATAAAAAATGTAAATAGGTCTATGAGTGGATATGTTGCATAGTAAGTAACAATTTTATCAATTATGATTTATAAAAATACATATTATATATAAAAAATAAACAATAAAAAATGAAAGAAATATAAAAGAAAAAACACAATATATAAAGGACCATTATATCTCATTAGAAATACCTAAGTATACATTTTAATTGACTGGAAAATGTACACTATTAATTTGAAATGGCTCAGGATCAGCAATGCATTAGTGGGAGTAACCTGCTGATTGTTTGATGCACAAACTTGCCTATTTTCATTTGTTCAACACATCTTCAGATAACAGTAGGGCATAGTTGCTCCTTAATAAAACTTTCAAATCAAAAAGTATATTTGAATGTTTTTAAAATCACATGCTGGATTTGAATCATGCAAATTAATACAATTACACATTTGTAGTTTCATGTCCCTTTAAGAGCAAATGATAATTAAAGAATCCTGATGATATCCTTAAATTACATATTTGATTGTAATTGCATGCTCCATCCCATTCATTACATCAACATATGGACTAGACAATTCATTAACAGCGACATTGTCAAATAAAGATATTTTTATATTTAATATTAAAGGGACACTGAAAACTAAATTTCTCTTTTGTGATTCAGATAGAGCATTCAATATTAATAAACTTCATCATTTACTCCTGTAATCACATTTTATTCATTCTCTTGTTATTTTTATTTGAAATGCAAGAATGTAAGTTTAGATGCTGGTCCATTTTTGGGAAACAACCTGGGTTGTTCTTGCTGATTGGTGGATACATTCACCGACCAATAAACAAGTGCTTTTTGTGGTTCTGAAACCAAATGCATGCTCTATCTGAATCACAAAATTAAAGAATTGGGTTGAGTGTCCCTTTAAAAATAAATATATTCATTAATCATTACACTGTTTGGATGAAACAATATTGATATGTATATTACGTATTCACTCTTGGACTTCCTTTATATATATAAGCATACTCTAACAGCACCATGATGACATATTTTTACATATATCTTCTGTTTTGCATTGTGATCAATATGTGTTGTGTCCTAAAACAGATTACTGTACATTGCACAAATGGATCGATGTGCCACATGGCTTAGGTTCCATTTGTCACCAGTTGTTATTCCAAGTGTTGTGTGTGTATTATTTTAAAAACATGGATCAATACTTTTATTTATATATGCCATAGAATAATATGAGAAGAATTGGCTGTCTAATATATTAAGAAATCAAACATATGTGAAAGACATAATTTGTTTTACAATCACCTTGATTAACTCATAAATTTATGGTTCATATTAGTGCTCTATTCTTCACATTTCTAAGTATATTATTTGTTAGATTCTAGACCAATGTGATTTAGTGATGTCTAAACTGTGTTCACTAATATATTTTAATATCATTAATAGATGTAGTTTATGTGGCGAGCATAGAGGGATCCAGCAGCAATGGTGAACAGCCTTTGCAGGCTTCTGGTAAGTCCATTGACTCATTCATATGTCATTGAAGGTGTATTTTTAAAAAAATATTATGATCATGATTCTGATGAAGCATTCCATTTTAATAAAAAATATAATTTACTCCTCTGATTATATATATGTTATTTTATTTATTAAGATTAAGATCTCAAAGCTTCTCAGTCTACACCTGTTTGTGCTTTAAAACATGGCTAGCATATGTTTTTTTGAAAAATTAATTTAGACAACAATCATCAAGTCATACACATATGAGAACTTGAGAACTCTTAAATGTTCCATGTACTCAGCTTTTAACAATATTGTAAAAATACAGAGACTAAAATGTAATTATTACTCATCAATAATTACAAATCTAATTTCATTTGTATGCTCCATCAAAATGATGAAATTCCTGACTTTGGATCAGTATCTCTTTAATGCAACATTGATGTGTGTCCTTGAGCAACAGTAACATATGTTAAAATATAGGATTTTAACATGTACACAACATGTTATGTTTTACAGAGATTGATGTAACATGTGAGATGGAGGAGGAAGTGGCTCCCTTGGAGTCTGATGGTATGTCAAATATATGTTACATGTATCGAACATGTATTATTGTTTAAAAATCATGCTCTTGAAGAAAAACAAAGTCTACAGCTTTGTCCCTTTAAAATTTAGGATTCCATTATTTTTAAAATACACTACTGCCCCGCTTTCTATATCATGCAGCATGAACATATGTTTGTATTTTTCTTAAATTTATGTATGATTTGTCATTAATGACATCATGATGTCACATGCATATTCCATGCAAAACCACAATAATCAGCTTCTGATTGTCCAGAAAGTCATTGCTATTCATCTGAGTGCCTAGATGCAGACCATATCCTTATGGCATCATTGTTTATAAATTCCAAACCACTTCTAAGTATACATAAAACATAATCATGTTTAAATTCCTTGTTTTAATTTCATGATGTATGAGATGTAAATATATTTAAAATATGTTTATGTGTAGACTGTCTATTTCAATTAAACAAATATTAATATTCCACAAAATTAAAGCATGCATTGATGAATGTGTCTATTAATATTGGGAAGACATACATTTAATACTAATGTAAAAGAGAGATTCACAACATTAATCTGAAATTTGAATCAGATAGAGCCGATTATATTATTAATCGATAAGATGAATGGTAGTATCTACTGTGTATATATTCAGAAGAGTAATTGATTGAAGCATCAAGCTTAAAATTAGAACATTAAAAGATTATAAAGGCAATCACCCAAATATATATGTAAATCAGTGTTTACCTGGTTTAAAACGCTAGGTGGAGTGGCCATTACAATATCATAATATTACACACTCCCATATTATTCAATTGTTGAATATTCTAAAATCAATCCACGGGCATGTGTCTAAAATAACTCAATTAAATTTCAATCTCAAATGCATACATGCATACCAACATATTCTACAAAATATAAATATATTATAAATTCATAAATATTAGCACATAATGTTGCCTTTGATAAATATGATTTGTAATCTATTTATCAAATGTTACGTTAAAAATAACAGAGTTTAAAGGATCTATTAAATCTTATTGATTGATTACAGTCAATCAATAACTTAAAACATAGTCCTTATTGTGACTTAGTATCAAAGTATCAATATTTTATGAGAACAAGAATCCAGACATTAACTAATGTAGAATCTTTATTTCTTTCAAGATAATAATATTTAATGATATATGTCTATTTTGATATATTTCAGATGGACCTTCCACTTCTGGGCATCAGCCTTCTGCCCCTCCCCAGTCAGAAGCCCCTCCCCAGTCAGAAGCCCCTCCCCAGCCCCAAACCACTCCCGGCCCTTCCCATTCCTCCTGTCCTGTCCCTCCCAAAAAACGCCCCTTTGCCCCCCCTCGCCGCTCTCCCCGTATTGCCGCCCGTACAGCTTCCCAACCTGCCCAGCCCCCAACTCACCAGGCCCCTGACTCCCCAGCTATATGGGCTATCCCTGAGCGGCAGCCCAATCCCATCCGCCCCCTTCCCTCTCCCTCCAGACTTTTCCCCCAGTCCCCACCTTCATTGTCCTGGGTGTTGGATTGTCCTTCCCGGCCACAGATGTAAGTATCATTACAAATCCACATTATAACATACTTTCTTAAAGGGACATTATAGTGAAATAGTTATACATAAATTTATATTTTAAATAAAAAATGTTTTGAAAAAGCTTTTTTTTATTTGATTAATCTAAATGTTTTCGATATTCAGTTTTGTGAAATCAACATCCACATTTTCGAATATATAAATGATATTGCTTAGATGTTGTATATCTATTCTGTTTATATGACAATATTTTGTATTTGTTATCACTGCCCTTTTCACAGTGTGTCATAAACCAAAGAAATATATTTTTCAGGATTGAGCGGGTTTTGATTTTTGTTAAGATCTTAAATGGACATACTATAAACTAGAAATATAAACTATATACTATAAAATAGTTTTTCCCTTAATGTGTTTACAATTAGTTTTTGTACCACATGAAGAGTCTAAAATGTATGCAATTTGCTTGTTATTGCTTCTTTGTGTAAATGAATTAGCTGATTTTGTGTTTTGAAGCCACAACCTAATAAAATGGTTTGAACTTGTAGGTATTATCAGATCTCATTACTATCTCCCATTTATAAAATATACATGCTTCTTTGTCTCATATAACTCCATATACCAATCACCAAGACTTGGATAGAACAATTGAGAATTAACTTTTTCTTACCTTATCTCTTCTATAACCCACTGGGAGTGTAATTTCTTCTGCTTGCTGTGTTTACACAGCTTTGCCTCAAGGCCAAAAGTTTTAAGGATAGGTGTGGATACCACAGGCTAAATAAATTATTTCAGATGCCAATGTAAGGACAATGTAAATACTTATAAACTATTTAATACACTCCAGCAGGTAAAAAGGATAATTGTGAAACAATTAAAGGGGAGAACATTTTTTGATTAAACTGTCCCTTTAATGGTTTATCTATGAAGAACATATTTAATGTGTAAATCTTGTATATAGTTTCATTATAATAATGATTTGTCTTTTTATTATTACAATGTCTCTTTGCTCTCTTTTTATTGTGTGCTTGAATTAACAATAATTTTTATACTTTATTTTCGTTTAGGTTGTTACTCAGCATGGTTAGTGCTAGAGGCTCTAGCACGTATAGAGCAGACCATGCGGAGGAACAGTCTGTTGCTGGGAAGGATGCACAACACCATGCATGGCCAGCTGCGGGTGCAGCGCTTGACTCTAGAGCGCCTTCTGCGTCTAGAGTCAATGCATCTCTCTCCTCTGCTTTCAGGTACGTGAATAGAGACCCTGTCATTCTGCAACTATTCACTGCTCTCTGGTGTTTTTACCTCTCCTGTAACTCTCTTCTGGTACGTGAATAGAGACCCTGTCATTCTGCAACTATTCACTGCTCTCTGGTGTTTTTTACTCTCCTGTAACTCTCTTCTGGTACGTGAATAGAGACCCTGTCATTCTGCAACTATTCACTGCTCTCTGGTGTTTTTTACTCTCCTGTAACTCTCTTCTGGTACGTGAATAGAGACCCTGTCATTCTGCAACTATTCACTGCTCTCTGGTGTTTTTTACTCTCCTGTAACTCTCTTCTGGTACGTGAATAGAGACCCTGTCATTCTGCAACTATTCACTGCTCTCTGGTGTTTTTTACTCTCCTGTAACTCTCTTCTGGTACGTGAATAGAGACCCTGTCATTCTGCAACTATTCACTGCTCTCTGGTGTTTTTTACTCTCCTGTAACTCTCTTCTGGTACGTGAATAGAGACCCTGTCATTCTGCAACTATTCACTGCTCTCTGGTGTTTTTTTTACTCTCCTGTAACTCTCTTCTGGTACGTGAATAGAGACCCTGTCATTCTGCAACTATTCACTGCTCTCTGGTGTTTTTACCTCTCCTGTAACTCTCTTCTGGTACGTGAATAGAGACCCTGTCATTCTGCAACTATTCACTGCTCTCTGGTGTTTTTTACTCTCCTGTAACTCTCTTCTGGTACGTGAATAGAGACCCTGTCATTCTGCAACTATTCACTGCTCTCTGGTGTTTTTTACTCTCCTGTAACTCTTCTGGTACATGAATATTTACATAGAGCAAATGATTTTAGTTTGTTAATTTAGTCCTACATCTGTTGTACTGTTATCCAATGTGTTATGTTTGATATACCTTACTGTTTTCAAATGCAATTGCTAATGTAATACTGTGTCTTATGTGTTTAACTGGTTCCCTCTTTTGTAAAAATGCCTAATATCTTCATATTCCTTTTTGCTGCCTTTTGTCTCTATAACAAACTACATTACTCATTTACTCCTTCTCCCTCTCCACCTGCACTGTTTATTAGCCCATCTCTCTTAAACTCACATTACTTTTGTACTCATGAACTTTACCAATTCCTAAACACTCTCTCTCCCCCCTGCACCTTGTCTCAAAAGCAGTCTCACTACTGCAAATCTGTATCTCATCTTATGTCACTCTCCCTCTTGCTTCTACTAACTGCTGGCGACATCTCCCCTAATCCTGGTCCCCAACAACTGCCTAGCCGTGCACATCCATGTGTACATTCCCACAGACTCAAAAAACAAAACTCTGACAACCTTACTCACATTCATCTTGCATCAAAAGCCACTTCCCCTTTCCCTTGTGCACTTTGGAATTCTCGCTCTGTTTGCAACAAACTCACTTCTTTACATGACCTCTTTATCTCCCGCTCCCTCAACCTTCTGGCCCTAACAGAAACCTGGCTCTCTCCCCTAGACACAGCATCCACTGCTGCTCTGTCACATGGGGGTCTCCACTTCAGCCACACTCCTAGGTCTGGTAATAGACAAGGAGGTGGTGTTGGTATTTTACTTTCCTCTCATTGCACCTTTCAACAAATACACCCCATCTCTTCCCTCACATTTTCTTCATTCGAAACCCACATGATTTGCTTATTCTCTCCTCTTTCTATACGTGTCGCAGTCATATACCGTCCTCCTGGCTCCTCAACTCAATTTCTAGATCACTTGGCTGCATGGCTACCTTATTTCCTTTCCTCAGACACCCCTTCCCTCATTCTTGGTGACTTCAACATCCCTCTTGACAATCCCACTGCCTCCTCTGCAAAACAACTTCTGCAACTCACTTCCTCTTTTGGTTTGTCACAATGGACTGATTCTCCCACTCACAAAGATGGTCACTCCCTTGACCTGATCTTTAGCTATCGATGCACCCTCTCAAACTTCAGAAACTCCCCCTTTCCTCTTTCTGACCACCATCTCCTTACTTGAAACATATCATCCCTCCCTACAACTCTCCCTCCTTCTGCTCCTCACACCAAACTTCACAGAAGCATTACGTCATTAGATCAACAACAGCTTTCTAATTCCATCAAACCTCTCCTCTCATCCTTCTCCTCCTTTTCATGCCCTGACCAATCTATCTGCCACTATAATTCCACCCTTACATCCGTCCTTGACAATCTCGCCCCTCTTACAATAGCTCGGAAATCAAACACTCATCCTCAGCCCTGGCATACTCCACTGACACGATACCTACGCAGAAGTTCCCGTACTGCTGAGCGGCACTGGAGAAAATCTAGGAGTTCAGCTGATTTTCAACACTACAAATTTATCTTGAACTCCTACTACTCTGCCCTTAATTTCCATAAGCAACACTACTTCTCTACTCTTATCTCTAATCTTTCTTCAAACCCAAAACGTTTGTTCTCCACTTTCAATACTCTTCTCCGCCCTCCCCCACCTCCTAATACAACTTCTCTGTCAGCTCAAGACTTTGCCAACCACTTCAATAACAAAATCAACTCCATCAGAAATGAAATCAGCTCTCAACATAATTCCATTCCCTCACCCCCTCAAATGCTCTCAATCAACCACAACCCACATAACCTTAAACTTAGCTCATTCTCCCCTGTTACTGAGGAAGAAGTTTCGGCACTTATACTGCGCTCTCACCTCACTACCTGTCCCCTTGACCCTATCCCCTCACAGCTACTCCCCTCCCTCTCTGCCACCCTTACCCCTATACTCACACACACTTTCAACCTCTCCTTCAGCACCGGTATATTTCCCTCATCGCTGAAACATGCACTGGTCACACCTATCCTCAAAAAACCTTCCCTTGATCCTACCTCCCCATCCAACTACCGCCCTATTTCCCTCCTCCCTCTTGTATCAAAGCTTCTCGAAAAACTAGCTTATGCACGCCTTTCCCATTTCCTTACAATAAACTCCCTTCTTGGCCCATTGCAATCTGGATTTCGTCCCCATCACTCCACAGAAACAGCAATTGTTAAGGTTACCAATGACCTACTTACAGCAAAATCAAAAGGCCACTTCTCTCTGCTTATTCTCCTTGATCTGTCCGCAGCCTTTGACACTGTTGACCACCCTCTCTTGCTCCAAACCCTCCAATCCTTCGGCATATGTGACACAGCCCTCTCGTGGCTCCCTTCCTACCTGTCAAACCGTACCTTTAGTGTAGCCTTCTCTGGGGCCTCCTCTGCCCCGTCACCACTTTCTGTCGGAGTACCGCAAGGCTCTGTTCTCGGTCCCCTTCTCTTCTCAATCTACACGTCATCACTAGGTTCCCTAATAAAGTCCCATGGTTTACAATATCATTTGTATGCCGACGACACCCAAATCTACTTCTCTGCACCAGAACTTTCTCCTTCCTTGCTAACCCGTGTCACTAACTGTCTTTCTCACATCTCCAACTGGATGTCCTCTCACTACCTCAAGCTAAATCTCTCCAAAACTGAGCTCCTTATTTTCCCCCCTTCTTCAAAACTCTCCACCCCCAATCTCTCTATAACTGTTGACAACTCCATCATTACCCCTACCCCGCATGCCCGATGTCTCGGGGTCACTTTTGACTCAGATCTTTCTTTCACTCCTCACATTCAGACTTTGGCTAAAGCCTGCCGCTTCCACCTTAAAAACATCTCTAAAATTAGACACTTCCTTACACAAGACACAACTAAGATTTTAATCCACTCTCTCATCCTCTCCCGCCTCGATTACTGCAACTCTGTCCTCTCTGGTCTCCCCACCTACCGCCTAGCTCCTTTACAATCCCTAATGAATGCCTCTGCCAGACTCATCTTCCTTACAAGTCGCTCTTCATCTGCTGCACCTCTCTGCCAATCTCTTCACTGGCTTCCTCTTGCCTCTAGGATCAAACACAAAATTCGCACTCTGACATACAAAGCCCTCAACTGCACTGCTCCCCCCTATATCTCTGATCTTGTCTCCAGATACTCTCCTTCCCGTCCCCTTCGCTCTGCTCAAGACCTCCTACTCTCCTCCTCTCTTGTCACCTCATCACACTCCCGTTTACAGGACTTCTCCAGACTGGCTCCCATCTTGTGGAACTCTCTGCCTCGCTCCACAAGACTCTCTTCTAGTTTTAAAAGCTTCAAGTGCTCCCTAAAGACTCTACTGTTCAGGGATGCATACAACCTACGCTAACCTTACTTTATACCAGTTCCTCTCCTCCATTGCTATCCCGTGATCCCCCCTAGCATGTAAGCTTAAGAGTCCAGCTGTTTGTTGATCACCTTCTCAAGAGCTGACTACAACAGTGCAACTCTTGGCAGGGCCCTCTACCCATTTGATCCCTATAACTGTTTTTTTTTTTTTTTTTTGTACTCCGCCTTTGTTAATAGCGCTGCGGAATCTGTTGGCGCTCTACAAATAACCGATAATAATAATAATAATAAAATAATAATAATAATGCATGGATCCGCAGCTGGTAATGCACAGGACGATGACAGTGATGCTGATGCCCAATAAGTGGAGGAACCGGAGATGCTCCGAGGGCGCAGATACGAATCTTCCGTCCATGTTACTTTGTGTGTTTGTTTGTTTTTATTGTTGCCATTTGGCCTTTTTGTTTTTTGTTGTTGTGTCTGTTGCACTCTTTCACCTTGTCAAATGGCTCCAATGGAGCTGTGTTGGCCCTTGTCAACTCCCTCCAAGGACTGTGATGCACTATTGCAACTTGTCAAATGGCTCCATTGGGGCTGTGTTGGCCCTTGTCAACTCCCTCCAAGGACTGTGATGCACTATGGCACCTCGTCAAATGGCTTCAATGGGGCTGTGTTGGACCTTGTCAACTCCCTCCAAGGACTATGACGCACTATGGCACCTTGTCAAATGGCTCCAATGGGACTGTGTAGGCCCTTGTCAACTCCCTCCAAGGACTGTAATGCACTCTTTCACCTTGTCAGATAGCTCCAATTGGGCTGTGTTGGCCCTTGTCAACTCCCTCCAAGGACTGTGATGCACTCTTTCACCTTGTCAGATGGTTCCAATGGGGGCTGTGTTGGCCTTTGTCAACTCCCTCCAAGGACTGTGATGCACTATTTCACCTTGTCAAATGGCTCCAATGGGGCTGTGTTGGACATTGTCAATTCCCTCCAAGGACTGTGATGCACTATGGCACCTTGTCAAATGGCTCCAATGGGACTGTGTTGGCCCTTGTCAACTCCCTCCAAGGACTGTGATGCACTCTTTCACCTTTTCAAATGGCTCCAATGGGGCTGTGTTAGCCCTTGTTAACTCCCTCCAAGGACTGTGATGCACTCTTTCACCATGTCAGATGGCTCCAATGGGGCTGTGTTAGCCCTTGTCAACTCCCTCCAAGGACTGTGATGCACTCTTTCATGTTGTCAGATGGTTCCAATGGGGCTGTGTTGGCCCTTGTCAACTCCCTCCAAGGACTGTGATGCACTCTTTCACCTTGTCAAATGGCTCCAAGGGGGATGTGTTGGCCCTTGTCAACTCCCTCCAAGGACTGTGATGCACTCTTTCACCTTGTCAGATGGCTCCAATGGGGCTGTGTTAGCCCTTGTCAACACCTTCCAAGGACTGTGATGCACTCTTTCACCTTGTCAGATGGCTCCAATGGGGCTGTGTTGGCCCTTGTCAACTCCCTCCAAGGACTGTGATGCACTATGGCACCTTGTCAAATGGCTCCAATGGGGCTGTGTTGGCCCTTGTCAACTCCCTCCAAGGACTGTGATGCATTCTTTCACCTTGCCAGATGGCTCCAATGGGGCTGTGTTGGTCCTTGTCAACTGCCTCCAAGGACTGTGATGCACTCTTTCACCTTGTCAAATGGCTCCAAGGGGGCTGTGTTGGCCCTTGTCAACTCCCTCCCAGGACTGTGATGCACTCTTTCACCTTGTCAGATGGCTCCAATGGGGCTGTGTTAGCCCTTGTCAACACCTTCCAAGGACTGTGATGCACTCTTTCACCTTGTCAGATGGCTCCAATGGGGCTGTGTTGGCCCTTGTCAACTCCCTCCAAGGACTGTGATGCACTATGGCACCTTGTCAAATGGCTCCAATGGGGCTGTGTTGGCCCTTGTCAACTCCCTCCAAGGACTGTGATGCATTCTGTCACCTTGCCAGATGGCTCCAATGGGGCTGTGTTGGCCCTTGTCAACTGCCTCCAAGTACTATGATGCACTCTTTCACCTTGTCAGATGGCTCCAATGGCGCTGTGTTGGCCTTTGTCAACTCCCTCCATGGACTGTGATGTCCTCTTTCACCTTGTCAGATGGCTCCAATGGGGCTGGGTTGGCCCTTGTCAACTCCCTCTAAGGACTGTGATGCACTCCTTTACCTTGTCAAATGGCTCCAATGGGGCTGTTCTGCCCTTTGTTGGCCCTTGTCAACTCCCTCCAAGGACTGTGATGCACACTTTCACCTTGTCAGATGGCTCCAATGGGGCTGTGTTGGCCCTTGTCAACTCCCTCCAAGGACTGTGATGCCCTCTTTCACCTTGTCAGAGTGCTCCAATGGGGCTGGGTTGGCCCTTGTCAACTCCCTCCAAGGACTGTGATGCACTCTTTTACCTTGTCAAATGGCTCCAATGGGGCTGTGCTGCCCTTTGTTGGCCCTTGTCAACTCCCTCCAATTACTGTGATGCACTCTTTCACCTTGTCAGATGGCTCCAATGGGGCTGTCTTGGCCCTTATCAACTCCCTCCAAGACTGTGATGCACTCTTTCACCTTGTCAAAAGGCTCCAATGGGGCTGTGTTGGCCCTTGTCAACTCCCCCCATGGACTGTGATGCCCTCTTTCCCCTTGTCAGATGGCTCCAATGGTAGCTGTGTTGGCCTTTGTCAACTCCTCCAAGAAATTTGATGCACTATGGAACCTTGTCAAATAGCTCCAATGGAGCTATTTTGGCCCTTGTCAACTCCCTCCAAGGACTGTGATGCACTCTTGTGAAATGGCTCCAATGGGGCTGTGTTGGCCCTTGTCAACTCCCTCCAAGGACTGTGATGCATTCTTTCACCTTGCCAGATGGCTCCAATGGGGCTGTGTTGGCACTTGTCAACTGCCTCCAAGGACTGTGATGCACTCTTTCACCTTGTCAGATGGCTCCAATGGCGCTGTGTTGGCCTTTGTCAACTCCCTCCAAGGACTGTGATGTCCTCTTTCACCTTGTCAGATGGCTCCAATGGGGCTGGGTTGGCCCTTGTCAACTCCCTCCAAGGACTGTGATGCACTCCTTTACCTTGTCAAATGGCTCCAATGGGGCTGTGCTGCCCTTTGTTGGCCCTTGTCAACTCCCTCCAAGGACTGTGATGCACACTTTCACCTTGTCAGATGGCTCCAATGGGGCTGTGTTGGCCCTTGTCAACTCCCTCCAAGGACTGTGATGCCCTCTTTCACCTTGTCAGATGGCTCCAATGGGGCTGGGTTGGCCCTTGTCAACTCCCTCCAAGGACTGTGATGCACTCTTTTACCTTGTCAAATGGCTCCAATGGGGCTGTGCTGCCCTTTGTTGGCCCTTGTCAACTCCCTCCAAGGACTGTGATGCACACTTTCACCTTGTCAGATGGCTCCAATGGGGCTGTGTTGGCCCTTGTCAACTCCCTCCAAGGACTGTGATGCCCTCTTTCACCTTGTCAGATGGCTCCAATGGGGCTGGGTTGGCCCTTGTCAACTCCCTCCAAGGACTGTGATGCACTCTTTTACCTTGTCAAATGGCTCCAATGGGGCTGTGCTGCCCTTTGTTGGCCCTTGTCAACTCCCTCCAATTACTGTGATGCACTCTTTCACCTTGTCAGATGGCTCCAATGGGGCTGTCTTGGCCCTTATCAACTCCCTCCAAGACTGTGATGCACTCTTTCACCTTGTCAAAAGGCTCCAATGGGGCTGTGTTGGCCCTTGTCAACTCCCTCCAAGGACTGTGATGCACTCTTTTGCCTTGTCAGATGGCTCCAATGGGGCTGTGTTGGCCCTTGTCAACTCCCCCCATGGAATGTGATGCCCTCTTTCACCTTGTCAGATGGCTCCAATGGGGGCTGTGTTGGCCTTTGTCAACTCCTCCAAGAAATTTGATGCACTATGGAACCTTGTCAAATAGCTCCAATGGGGCTATTTTGGCCCTTGTCAACTCCCTCCAAGGACTGTGATGCACTCTTGTGAAATGGCTCCAATGGGGCTGTGTTGGCCCTTGTCAACTCCCTCCAAGGACTGTGATGCACTATTGCACATTTTCAAATGGCTGCAATGGGGCTGTTTTTTTTGCCCTTGTCAACTCCCTCCAAGGACTGTGATGCACTCTTTCACCTTGTCAAATGGCTCCAATGGGGGCTGTGTTGGCCCTTGTCACCTCCCTCCAAGGACTGTGATGCATTCTTTCACCTTGTCAGAGGGCTCCAATGGGGCTGTGTTGGCCCTTGTCAACTCCCTCCAAGGACTGTGATGCCCTCTTTCACCTTGTCAGATGGCTCCAATGGGGCTGTGTTGGCCCTTGTCAACTCCCTCCAAGGACTGTGATGCCCTCTTTCACCCTGTCAAATGGCTCCAATGGGGCTGTGTTGGCCCTTGTTAACTCCCTCCAAGGACTGTGATGCACTCTTTCACCTTGTCAGATGGCTCCAATGGGGCTGTGTTAGCCCTTGTCAACTCCCTCCATGGACTGTGATGTACTCTTTCACCTTCTCAGATGTTCCAATTGGGCTGTGTTGGCCCTTGTCAACTCCCTCCAAGGACTGTGATGTAGTCTTTTACCTTGTCAAATGGCTCCAATAGGGCTGTGTTGGCACTTGTCAACTCCCTCCAAGGACTGTGATGCACTCTTTCACCTTGCCAGATGGATCCAATGGGGCTGTGTTGGCCCTTGTCAACTCCCTCCAAGGACTGTGATGCACTATGGCACCTTGTCAAATGGCTCCAATGGGGCTGTGTTGGCCATTGTCAACTCCCTCCAAGAACTGTGATGCATTCTTTCACCTTGCCAGGTGGCTTCAATGGGGCTGTGTTGGCCCTTGTCAACTCCCTCCAAGGACTGTGATGCACTCTTTCACCTTGTCAGATGGCTCCAAAGGGGCTGTGTTGGCCCTTGTCAACTCCCTCCAAGGACTGTGATGCACTCTTTCACCTTGTCAAATGGCTCCAATGGGGCTGTGTTAGCCCTTGTCAACTCCCTCCAAGGAATGTGATGCACTCTTTCACCTTGTCAGGTGGCTCCAATGGGGCTGTGTTAGCCCTTGTTAACTCCCTCCAAGGACTGTGATGCCCTCTTTCACCTTGTCAGATGGCTCCAATGGGGCTGTGTTAGCCCTTGTGAACTCCCTCCAAGGACTGTAATGCACTCCTTCACCTTGTCAGATGGTTTCAATTGGGCTGTGTTGGCCCTTGTCAACTCCCTCCAAGGACTGTGATGCACTCTTTCACCTTGTCAAATGGCTCCAATGGGGCTGTGTTGGCCCTTGTCAACTCCATCCAAGGACTGTGATGTACTCTTTTACCTTGTCAGATGGCTCCAATGGGGCTGTGTTTGCCCTTTTCAACTCCCTCCAAGGACTGTGATGCACTATGGCACCTTGTCAAATGGCTCCAATGGGGCTGTGTTGGCCCCTTCTCAACTCCCTCCAAGGACTGTGATGCATTCTTTTACCTTTCCAGATGGCTCCAATGGGGCTGTGTTGGCCCTTGTCAACTCCCTCCAAGGACTGTGATGCAATCTTTCACCTTGTCAAATGGCTCCAATGGGGCTGTGTTGGCCCTTGTCAATTCCCTCTAAGGACTGTGATGCACTCTTTCACCTTGTCAAATGTCTCCAATGGGGGCTGTGTTGGCCCTTGTCAACTCCCTCCAAGGACTGTGATGCACTCTTTCACCTTGTCAGATGTCTCCAATGGGGCTGTGTTGGCCCTTGTCAACTCCCTCCAAGGACTGTGATGCCCTCTTTCACCTTGTCAGAGTGTTCCAATGGGGCTGTGTTGGCACTTGTCAACTCCCTCCAAGGATTGTGATGCACTCTTTCACCTTTTCAGATGGCTCCAATGGGGCTGTGTTGGCCCTTGTCAACTCCCTCCAAGGACTGTGATGCCCCTTGTCAGATGGCGCCAATGGGGCTGTGTTGGCCCTTGTCAACTCCCTCCAAGAAATGTGATGCACTATGGCACCTTGTCAAATAACTCCAATGGGGCTGTGTTGGCCCTTGTCAACTCCCTCCAAGGACTGTGATGCACTCTTGTCAAATGGCTCCAATGGGGCTGTGTTTGCCCTTGTCAATTCCCTCCAAGGACTGTGATGCACTCTTTCACCTTGTCAGATGGTTCCAATGGGGGCTGTGTTGGCCTTTGTCAACTCCCTCCAAGGACTGTGATGCACTCTTTCACCTTGTCAAATGGCTCCAATGGGACTGTGTTGGCCCTTGTCAACTCCCTCCAAGGACTGTGATGCACTCTTTCACCTTGTCAAATGGCTCCAATGGGGCTGTGTTAGCCCTTGTTAACTCCCTCCAAGGACTGTGTGGCACTCTTTCACCTTGTCAGATGGCTCCAATGGGGCTGTGTTAGCCCTTGTCAACTCCCTCCAAGGACTGTGATGCACTCTTTCACGTTGTCAGATGGTTCCAATTGGGCTGTGTTGGCCCTTGTCAACTCCCTCCAAGGACTGTGATGCACTCTTTCACCTTGTCAAATGGCTCCAATGGGGCTGTGTTGGCCCTTGTCAACTCCCTCCAAGGACTGTGATGCACTCTTTCACCTTGTCAGATGGCTTCAATGGGGCTGTGTTAGCCCTTGTCAACACCTTCCAAGGATTGTGATGCACTCTTTCACCTTGTCAAATGGCTCCAATGGGGCTGTGTTAGCCCTTGTCAACACCTTCCAAGGATTGTGATGCACTCTTTCACCTTGTCAAATGGCTCCAATGGGGCTGTGTTGGCCCTTGTCAACTCCCTCCAAGGACTGTAATGCACTCCTTCACCTTGTCAGATGGTTTCAATTGGGCTGTGTTGGCCCTTGTCAACTCCCTCCAAGGACTGTGATGCACTCTTTCACCTTGTCAAATGGCTCCAATGGGGCTGTGTTGGCCCTTGTCAACTCCCTCCAAGGACTGTGATGTACTCTTTTACCTTGTCAGATGGCTCCAATGGGGCTGTGTTTGCCCTTTTCAACTCCCTCCAAGGACTGTGATGCACTATGGCACCTTGTCAAATGGCTCCAATGGGGCTGTGTTGGCCCCTTCTCAACTCCCTCCAAGGACTGTGATGCATTCTTTTACCTTTCCAGATGGCTCCAATGGGGCTGTGTTGGCCCTTGTCAACTCCCTCCAAGGACTGTGATGCAATCTTTCACCTTGTCAAATGGCTCCAATGGGGCTGTGTTGGCCCTTGTCAATTCCCTCTAAGGACTGTGATGCACTCTTTCACCTTGTCAAATGTCTCCAATGGGGGCTGTGTTGGCCCTTGTCAACTCCCTCCAAGGACTGTGATGCACTCTTTCACCTTGTCAGATGTCTCCAATGGGGCTGTGTTGGCCCTTGTCAACTCCCTCCAAGGACTGTGATGCCCTCTTTCACCTTGTCAGAGTGTTCCAATGGGGCTGTGTTGGCACTTGTCAACTCCCTCCAAGGATTGTGATGCACTCTTTCACCTTTTCAGATGGCTCCAATGGGGCTGTGTTGGCCCTTGTCAACTCCCTCCAAGGACTGTGATGCCCCTTGTCAGATGGCGCCAATGGGGCTGTGTTGGCCCTTGTCAACTCCCTCCAAGAAATGTGATGCACTATGGCACCTTGTCAAATAACTCCAATGGGGCTGTGTTGGCCCTTGTCAACTCCCTCCAAGGACTGTGATGCACTCTTGTCAAATGGCTCCAATGGGGCTGTGTTTGCCCTTGTCAATTCCCTCCAAGGACTGTGATGCACTCTTTCACCTTGTCAGATGGTTCCAATGGGGGCTGTGTTGGCCTTTGTCAACTCCCTCCAAGGACTGTGATGCACTCTTTCACCTTGTCAAATGGCTCCAATGGGACTGTGTTGGCCCTTGTCAACTCCCTCCAAGGACTGTGATGCACTCTTTCACCTTGTCAAATGGCTCCAATGGGGCTGTGTTAGCCCTTGTTAACTCCCTCCAAGGACTGTGTTGCACTCTTTCACCTTGTCAGGTGGCTCCAATGGGGCTGTGTTAGCCCTTGTCAACTCCCTCCAAGGACTGTGATGCACTCTTTCACGTTGTCAGATGGTTCCAATTGGGCTGTGTTGGCCCTTGTCAACTCCCTCCAAGGACTGTGATGCACTCTTTCAACTTGTCAAATGGCTCCAATGGGGCTGTGTTGGCCCTTGTCAACTCCCTCCAAGGACTGTGATGCACTCTTTCACCTTGTCAGATGGCTTCAATGGGGCTGTGTTAGCCCTTGTCAACACCTTCCAAGGATTGTGATGCACTCTTTCACCTTGTCAAATGGCTCCAATGGGGCTGTGTTGGCCCTTGTCAACTCCCTCCAAGGACTGTGATGCACTCTTTCACCTTGTCAGATGGCTTCAATGGGGCTGTGTTAGCCCTTGTCAACACCTTCCAAGGATTGTGATGCACTCTTTCACCTTGTCAAATGGCTCCAATGGGGCTGTGTTGGCCCTTGTCAACTCCCTCCAAGGACTGTGATGCATTCTTTCACCTTGCCAGATGGCTCCAATGGGGCTGTGTTGGCCCTTGTCAACTCCCTCCAAGGACTGTGATGCACTCTTTCACCTTGTCAGATGGCTCCCATGGCGCTGTGTTGGCCCTTGTCAACTCCCTCCAAGGACTGTGATGTCCTCTTTCACCTTGTCAGATGGCTCCAATAGGGCTGGGTTGGCCCTTGTCAACTCCCTCCAAGGACTGTGATGCACTCTTTTACCTTGTCAAATGGCTCCAATGGGGCTGTGCTGCCCTTTGTTGGTCCTTGTCAACTCCCTCCAAGGACTGTGATGCACACTTTCACCTTGTCAGATGGCTCCAATGGGGCTGTGTTGGCCCTTGTCAACTCCCTCCAAGGACTGTGATGCCCTCTTTCACCTTGTCAGATGGCTCCAATGGGGCTGGGTTGGCCCTTGTCAACTCACTCCAAGGACTGTGATGCACTCTTTTACCTTGTCAAATGGCTCCAATGGGGCTGTGCTGCCCTTTGTTGGCCCTTGTCAACTCCCTCCAATTACTGTGATGCACTCTTTCACCTTGTCAAATGGCTCCAATGGGTCTGTGTTGGCCCTTGTCAACTCCCTCCAAGGACTGTGATGCACTCTTTCACCTTTTCAGATGGCTCCAATGGGGCTGTGTTGGCCCTTGTCAACTCCCCCCATGGACTGTGATGCCCTCTTTCACCTTGTCAGATGGCTCCAACGGGGCTGTGTTGGCTTTTGTCAACTCCTCCAAGAAATTTGATGCACTATGGAACCTTGTCAAATAGCTCCAATGGGGCTATGTTGGCCCTTGTCAACTCCCTCCCAGGACTGTGATGCACTCTTGTGAAATGGCTCCAATGGGGCTGTGTTGGCCCTTGTCAACTCCCTCCAAGGACTGTGATGCACTATTGCACATTCTCAAATGGCTCCAATGGGGCTGTTTTTTTGCCCTTGTCAACTCCCTCCAAGGACTGTGATGCACTCTTTCACCTTGTCAAATGGCTCCAATGGGGGCTGTGTTGGCCCTTGTCAACTCCCTCCAAGGACTGTGATGCACTCTTTCACCTTGTCAGATGGCTCCAATGGGGCTGTGTTGGCCCTTGTCAACTCCCTCCAAGGACTGTGATGCCCTCTTTCACCTTGTCAGATGGCTCCAATGGGGCTGTGTTGGCCCTTGTCAACTCCCTCCAAGGACTGTGATGCACTCTTGTGAAATGGCTCCAATGGGGCTGTGTTGGCCCTTGTCAACTCCCTCCAAGGACTATGATGCACTATTGCACATTCTCAAATGGCTCCAATGGGGCTGTTTTTTTGCCCTTGTCAACTCCCTCCAAGGACTGTGATGCACTCTTTCACCTTGTCAAATGGCTCCAATGGGGGCTGTGTTTTCCCTTGTCAACTCCCTCCAAGGACTGTGATGCTCTCTTTCACCTTGTCAGATGGCTCCAATGGGGCTGTGTTGGCCCTTGTCAACTCCCTCCAAGGACTGTGATGCCCTCTTTCACCTTGTCAGATGGCTCCAATGGGGCTGTGTTGGCCCTTGTCAACTCCCTCCAAGGACTGTGATGCACTCTTTCACCCTGTCAAATGGCTCCAATGGGGCTGTGTTGGCCCTTGTTAACTCCCTCCAAGGACTGTGATGCACTCTTTCACCTTGTCAGGTGGCACCAATAGGGCTGTGTTAGCCCTTGTCAACTCCCTCCAAGGACTGTGATGTACTCTTTCACCTTCTCAGATGTTCCAATTTGGCTGTGTTGGCCCTTGTCAACTCCCTCCAAGGACTGTGATGCACTATTGCACATTCTCAAATGGCTCCAATGGGGCTGTTTTTTTGCCCTTGTCAACTCCCTCCAAGGACTGTGATGCACTCTTTCACCTTGTCAAATGGCTCCAATGGGGGCTGTGTTGGCCCTTGTCAACTCCCTCCAAGGACTGTGATGCACTCTTTCACCTTGTCAGATGGCTCCAATGGGGCTGTGTTGGCCCTTGTCAACTCCCTCCAAGGACTGTGATGCCCTCTTTCACCTTGTCAGATGGCTCCAATGGGGCTGTGTTGGCCCTTGTCAACTCCCTCCAAGGACTGTGATGCACTCTTTCACCCTGTCAAATGGCTCCAATGGGGCTGTGTTGGCCCTTGTCAACTGCCTCCAAGGACTGTGATGCACTCTTTCACCTTGTCAAATGGCTCCAATGGGGCTGTGTTGGCCCTTGTCAACTCCCTCCAAGGACTGTGATGCACTCTTTCACCTTGTCAGATGGCTTCAATGGGGCTGTGTTAGCCCTTGTCAACACCTTCCAAGGATTGTGATGCACTCTTTCACCTTGTCAGATGGCTCCAATAGGGTTGTGTTGGCCCTTGTCAACTCCTTCCAAGGATTGTGATGCACTATGGCACCTTGTCAAATGGCTCCAATGGGGCTGTGTTGGCCCTTGTCAACTCCCTCCAAGGACTGTGATGCATTCTTTCACCTTGCCAGATGGCTCCAATGGGGCTGTGTTGGCCCTTCTCAACTCCCTCCAAGGACTGTGATGCACTCTTTCACCTTGTCAGATGGCTCCCATGGCGCTGTGTTGGCCCTTGTCAACTCCCTCCAAGGACTGTGATGTCCTCTTTCACCTTGTCAGATGGCTCCAATGGGGCTGGGTTGGCCCTTGTCAACTCCCTCCAAGGACTGTGATGCACTCTTTTACCTTGTCAAATGGCTCCAATGGGGCTGTGCTGCCCTTTGTTGGTCCTTGTCAACTCCCTCCAAGGACTGTGATGCACACTTTCACCTTGTCAGATGGCTCCAATGGGGCTGTGTTGGCCCTTGTCAACTCCCTCCAAGGACTGTGATGCCCTCTTTCACCTTGTCAGATGGCTCCAATGGGGCTGGGTTGGCCCTTGTCAACTCCCTCCAAGTACTGTGATGCACTCTTTTACCTTGTCAAATGGCTCCAATGGGGCTGTGCTGCCCTTTGTTGGCCCTTGTCAACTCCCTCCAATTACTGTGATGCACTCTTTCACCTTGTCAATTGGCTCCAATGGGTCTGTGTTGGCCCTTGTCAACTCCCTCCAAGGACTGTGATGCACTCTTTCACCTTGTCAGATGTCTCCAATGGGGCTGTGTTGGCCCTTGTCAACTCCCTCCAAGGATTGTGATGCACTCTTTCACCTTTTCAGATGGCTCCAATGGGGCTGTGTTGGCCCTTGTCAACTCCCCCCATGGACTGTGATGCCCTCTTTCACCTTGTCAGATGGCTCCAATGGGGCTATGTTGGCCTTTGTCAACTCCTCCAAGAAATTTGATGCACTATGGAACCTTGTCAAATAGCTCCAATGGGGCTATGTTGGCCCTTGTCAACTCCCTCCAAGGACTGTGATGCACTCTTGTGAAATGGCTCCAATGGGGCTGTGTTGGCCCTTGTCAACTCCCTCCAAGGACTGTGATGCACTATTGCACATTCTCAAATGGCTCCAATGGCGCTGTTTTTTGCCCTTGTCAACTCCCTCCAAGGACTGTGATGCACTCTTTCACCTTGTCAAATGGCTCCAATGGGGGCTGTGTTGGCCCTTGTCAACTCCCTCCAAGGACTGTGATGCTCTCTTTCACCTTGTCAGATGGCTCCAATGGGGCTGTGTTGGCCCTTGTCAACTCCCTCCAAGGACTGTGATGCCCTCTTTCACCTTGTCAGATAGCTCCAATGGGGCTGTGTTGGCCCTTGTCAACTCCCTCCAAGGACTGTGATGCACTCTTTCACCCTGTCAAATGGCTCCAATGGGGCTGTGTTGGCCCTTGTTAACTCCCTCCAAGGACTGTGATGCACTCTTTCACCTTGTCAGGTGGCTCCAATAGGGCTGTGTTAGCCCTTGTCAACTCCCTCCAAGGACTGTGATGTACTCTTTCACCTTCTCAGATGTTCCAATTGGGCTGTGTTGGCCCTTGTCAACTCCCTCCAAGGACTGTGATGCACTATTGCACATTCTCAAATGGCTCCAATGGGGCTGTTTTTTTGCCCTTGTCAACTCCCTCCAAGGACTGTGATGCACTCTTTCACCTTGTCAAATGGCTCCAATGGGGGCTGTGTTGGCCCTTGTCAACTCCCTCCAAGGACTGTGATGCACTCTTTCACCTTGTCAGATGGCTCCAATGGGGCTGTGTTGGCCCTTGTCATTTCCCTCCAAGGACTGTGATGCCCTCTTTCACCTTGTCAGATGGCTCCAATGGGGCTGTGTTGGCCCTTGTCAACTCCCTCCAAGGACTGTAATGCACTCTTTCACCCTGTCAAATGGCTCCAATGGGGCTGTGTTGGCCCTTGTTAACTCCCTCCAAGGACTGTGATGCACTCTTTCACCTTGTCAGGTGGCTCCAATGGGGCTGTGTTAGCCCTTGTCAACTCCCTCCAAGGACTGTGATGTACTCTTTCACCTTCTCAGATGTTCCAATCGGGCTGTGTTGGCCCTTGTCAACTCCCTCCAAGGACTGTGATGCAGTCTTTTACCTTGTCAAATGGCTCCAATAGGGCTGTATTGGCACTTGTCAACTCCCTCCAAGGACTGTGATGCACTCTTTCACCTTGTCAGATGGCTCCAATGGGGCTGTGTTGGCCCTTGTCAACTCCCTCCAAGGAATGTGATGCACTCTTTCACCTTTTAAAATGGCTCCAATGGGGGCTGTGTTGGCCCTTGTCAACTCCCTCCAAGGACTGTGATGCACTCTTTCACCTTGTCAGGTGGCTCCAATGGGGCTGTGTTGGCCCTTGTCAACTCCCTCCAAGGACTGTGATGCCCTCTTTCACCTTGTCAGATGGCTCCAATGGGGCTGTGTTGGCCCTTGTCAACTCCCTCCAAGGACTGTGATGCACTCTTTCACCTTGTCAAATGGCTCCAATGGGGCTGTGTTGGCCCTTGTCAACTCCCTTCAAGGAATGTGATGCACTCTTTCACCTTGTCAGATGGCTCCAATAGGGCTGTGTTGGCCCTTGTTAACTCCCTCCAAGGACTGTGATGCCCTCTTTCACCTTGTCAAATGGCTCCAATAGGGCTGTATTGGCACTTGTCAACTCCCTCCAAGGACTGTGATGCACTCTTTCACCTTGTCAGATGGCTCCAATGGGGCTGTGTTGGCCCTTGTCAACTCCCTCCAAGGAATGTGATGCACTCTTTCACCTTTTAAAATGGCTCCAATGAGGGCTGTGTTGGCCCTTGTCAACTCCCTCCAAGGACTGTGATGCACTCTTTCACCTTGTCAGATGGCTCCAATAGGGTTGTGTTGGCCCTTGTCAACTCCTTCCAAGGACTGTGATGCACTATGGCACCTTGTCAAATGGCTCCAATGGGGCTGTGTTGGCCCTTGTCAACTCCCTCCAAGGACTGTGATGCATTCTTTCACCTTGCCAGATGGCTCCAATGGGGCTGTGTTGGCCCTTGTCAACTCCCTCCAAGGACTGTGATGCACTCTTTCACCTTGTCAGATGGCTCCCATGGCGCTGCGTTGGCCCTTGTCAACTCCCTCCAAGGACTGTGATGTCCTCATTCACCTTGTCAGATGGCTCCAATGGGGCTGGGTTGGCCCTTGTCAACTCCCTCCAAGGACTGTGATGCACTCTTTTACCTTGTCAAATGGCTCCAATGGGGCTGTGCTGCCCTTTGTTGGCCCTTGTCAACTCCCTCCAATTACTGTGATGCACTCTTTCACCTTGTCAAATGGCTCCAATGGGTCTGTGTTGGCCCTTGTCAACTCCCTACAAGGACTGTGATGCACTCTTTCACCTTTTCAGATGGCTCCAATGGGGCTGTGTTGGCCCTTGTCAACTCCCCCCATGGACTGTGATGCCCTCTTTCACCTTGTCAGATGGCTCCAATGGGGCTGTGTTGGCCTTTGTCAACTCCTCCAAGAAATTTGATGCACTATGGAACCTTGTCAAATAGCTCCAATGGGGCTATGTTGGCCCTTGTCAGCTCCCTCCAAGGACTGTGATGCACTCTTGTGAAATGGCTCCAATGGGGCTGTGTTGGCCCTTGTCAACTCCCTCCAAGGACTGTGATGCACTATTGCACATTCTCAAATGGCTCCAATGGGGCTGTTTTTTTGCCCTTGTCAACTCCCTCCAAGGACTGTGATGCACTCTTTCACCTTGTCAAATTGCTCCAATGGGGCTGTGTTGGCCCTTGTCAACTCCCTCCAAGGACTGTGATGCCCTCTTTCACCTTGTCAGATGGCTCCAATGGGGCTGTGTTGGCCCTTGTCAACTCCCTCCAAGGACTGTGATGCACTCTTTCACCCTGTCAAATGGCTCCAATGGGGCTGTGTTGGCCCTTGTTAACTCCCACCAAGGACTGTGATGCACTCTTTCACCTTGTCAGGTGGCTCCAATAGGGCTGTGTTAGCCCTTGTCAACT
Source organism: Bombina bombina (assembly GCF_027579735.1). Classification (NCBI taxonomy): domain Eukaryota; kingdom Metazoa; phylum Chordata; class Amphibia; order Anura; family Bombinatoridae; genus Bombina; species Bombina bombina. The sequence goes on from NC_069499.1 coordinate 965,647,129, forward strand.
CCCTCCAAGGACTGTGATGTACTCTTTCACCTTCTCAGATGTTCCAATTGGGCTGTGTTGGCCCTTGTCAACTCCCTCCAAGGACTGTGATGCACTATTGCACATTCTCAAATGGCTCCAATGGGGCTGTTTTTTTGCCCTTGTCAACTCCCTCCAAGGACTGTGATGCACTCTTTCACCTTGTCAAATGGCTCCAATGGGGGCTGTGTTGGCCCTTGTCAACTCCCTCCAAGGACTGTGATGCACTCTTTCACCTTGTCAGATGGCTTCAATGGGGCTGTGTTGGCCCTTGTCAACTCCCTCCAAGGACTGTGATGCCCTCTTTCACCTTGTCAGATGGCTCCAATGGGGCTGTGTTGGCCCTTGTCAACTCCCTCCAAGGACTGTAATGCACTCTTTCACCCTGTCAAATGGCTCCAATGGGGCTGTGTTGGCCCTTGTTAACTCCCTCCAAGGACTGTGATGCACTCTTTCACCTTGTCAGGTGGCTCCAATGGGGCTGTGTTAGCCCTTGTCAACTCCCTCCAAGGACTGTGATGTACTCTTTCACCTTCTCAGATGTTCCAATCGGGCTGTGTTGGCCCTTGTCAACTCCCTCCAAGGACTGTGATGCAGTCTTTTACCTTGTCAAATGGCTCCAATAGGGCTGTATTGGCACTTGTCAACTCCCTCCAAGGACTGTGATGCACTCTTTCACCTTGTCAGATGGCTCCAATGGGGCTGTGTTGGCCCTTGTCAACTCCCTCCAAGGACTGTGATGCACTCTTTCACCTTGTCAGATGGCTCCAACGGGGCTGTGTTGGCCCTTGTCAACTCCCTCCAAGGACTGTGATGTACTCTTTCACCTTCTCAGATGTTCCAATCGGGCTGTGTTGGCCCTTGTCAACTCCCTCCAAGGACTGTGATGCAGTCTTTTACCTTGTCAAATGGCTCCAATAGGGCTGTATTGGCACTTGTCAACTCCCTCCAAGGACTGTGATGCACTCTTTCACCTTGTCAGATGGCTCCAATGGGGCTGTGTTGGCCCTTGTCAACTCCCTCCAAGGACTGTGATGCACTCTTTCACCTTGTCAGGTGGCTCCAATGGGGCTGTGTTGGCCCTTGTCAACTCCCTCCAAGGACTGTGATGCCCTCTTTCACCTTGTCAGATGGCTCCAATGGGGCTGTGTTGGCCCTTGTCAACTCCCTCCAAGGACTGTGATGCACTCTTTCACCTTGTCAAATGGCTCCAATGGGGCTGTGTTGGCCCTTGTCAACTCCCTTCAAGGAATGTGATGCACTCTTTCACCTTGTCAGATGGCTCCAATAGGGCTGTGTTGGCCCTTGTTAACTCCCTCCAAGGACTGTGATGCCCTCTTTCACCTTGTCAAATGGCTCCAATAGGGCTGTATTGGCACTTGTCAACTCCCTCCAAGGACTGTGATGCACTCTTTCATCTTGTCAGATGGCTCCAATGGGGCTGTGTTGGCCCTTGTCAACTCCCTCCAAGGAATGTGATGCACTCTTTCACCTTTTAAAATGGCTCCAATGGGGGCTGTGTTGGCCCTTGTCAACTCCCTCCAAGGACTGTGATGCACTCTTTCACCTTGTCAGGTGGCTCCAATGGGGCTGTGTTGGCCCTTGTCAACTCCCTCCAAGGACTGTGATGCCCTCTTTCACCTTGTCAGATGGCTCCAATGGGGCTGTGTTGGCCCTTGTCAACTCCCTCCAAGGACTGTGATGCACTCTTTCACCTTGTCAAATGGCTCCAATGGGGCTGTGTTGGCCCTTGTCAACTCCCTTCAAGGAATGTGATGCACTCTTTCACCTTGTCAGATGGCTCCAATGGGGCTGTGTTGGCCCTTGTTAACTCCCTCCAAGGACTGTGATGCCCTCTTTCACCTTGTCAGATGGCTCCAATAGGGCTGTGTTAGCCCTTGTCAACTCCCTCCAAGGACTGTAATGCACTCTTTCACCTTGTCAGATGGTTCCAATTGGGCTGTGTTGGCCCTTGTCAACTCCCTCCAAGGACTGTGATGCACTCTTTCACCTTGTCAAATGGCTCCAATGGGGCTGTGTTGGCCCTTGTCAACTCCCTCCAAGGACTGTGATGTACTCTTTTACCTTGTCAGATGGCTCCAATGGGGCTGTGTTGGCCCTTGTCAACTCCCTCCAAGGACTGTGATGCCCTATGGCACCTTGTCAAATGGCTCCAATGGGGCTGTGTTGGCACCTTGTCAACTCCCCCCAAGGACTGTGATGCATTCTTTTACCTTGCCAGATGGCTCCAATGGGGCTGTGTTGGCCCTTGTCAACTCCCTCCAAGGACTGTGATGCAATCTTTCACCTTGTCAAATGGCTCCAATGGGGCTGTGTTGGCCCTTGTCAACTCCCTCTAAGGACTGTGATGCACTCTTTCACCTTGTCAAATGTTTCCAATGGGGGCTGTGTTGGCCCTTGTCAACTCCCTCCAAGGACTGTCATGCACTCTTTCACCTTGTCAGATATCTCCAATGGGGCTGTGTTGGCCCTTGTCAACTCCCTCCAAGGACTGTGATGCCCTCTTTCACCTTGTCAGAGTGCTCCAATGGGGCTGTGTTGGCACTTGTCAACTCGCTCCAAGGATTGTGATGCACTCTTTCACCTTGTCAAATGGCTCCAATGGGGCTGTGTTGGCCCTTGTCAACTCCCTCCAAGGACTGTGATGTAGTCTTTTACCTTGTCAAATGGCTCCAATAGGGCTGTGTTGGCACTTGTCAACTCCCTCCAAGGACTGTGATGCACTCTTTCACCTTGCCAGATGGATCCAATGGGGCTGTGTTGGCCCTTGTCAACTCCCTCCAAGGACTGTGATGCTCTATGGCACCTTGTCAAATGGCTCCAATGGGCTGTGTTGGCCATTGTCAACTCCCTCCAAGAACTGTGATGCATTCTTTCACCTTGCCAGATGGCTTCAATGGGGCTGTGTTGGCCCTTGTCAACTCCCTCCAAGGACTGTGATGCACTCTTTCACCTTGTCAGATGGCTCCAAAGGGGCTGTGTTGGCCCTTGTCAACTCCCTCCAAGGACTGTGATGCACTCTTTCACCTTGTCAAATGGCTCCAATGGGGCTGTGTTGGCCCTTGTCAACTCCCTCCAAGGACTGTGATGCACTCTTTCACCTTGTCAGATGGCTCCAAAGGGGCTGTGTTGGCCCTTGTCAACTCCCTCCAAGGACTGTGATGCACTCTTTCACCTTGTCAGATGGGTCCAATGGGGCTGTGTTAGCCCTTGTCAACTCCCTCCAAGGACTGTAATGCTCTCCTTCACCTTGTCAGATGGTTTCAATTGGGCTGTGTTGGCCCTTGTCAACTCCCTCCAAGGACTGTGATGCACTCTTTCACCTTGTCAAATGGCTCCAATGGGGCTGTGTTGGCCCTTTTCAACTCCCTCCAAGGACTGTGATGCACTATGGCACCTTGTCAAATGGCTCCAATGGGGCTGTGTTGGCCCCTTGTCAACTCCCTCCAAGGACTGTGATGCATTCTTTTACCTTTCCAGATGGCTCCAATGGGGCTGTGTTGGCCCTTGTCAACTCCCTCCAAGGACTGTGATGCAATCTTTCACCTTGTCAAATGGCTCCAATGGGGCTGTGTTGGCCCTTGTCAATTCCCTCTAAGGACTGTGATGCACTCTTTCACCTTGTCAAATGTCTCCAATGGGGGCTGTGTTGGCCCTTGTCAACTCCCTCCAAGGACTGTGATGCACTCTTTCACCTTGTCAGATGTCTCCAATGGGGCTGTGTTGGCCCTTGTCAACTCCCTCCAAGGACTGTGATGCCCTCTTTCACCTTGTCAGAGTGTTCCAATGGGGCTGTGTTGGCCCTTGTCAATTCCCTCTAAGGACTGTGATGCACTCTTTCACCTTGTCAAATGTCTCCAATGGGGGCTGTGTTGGCCCTTGTCAACTCCCTCCAAGGACTGTGATGCACTCTTTCACCTTGTCAGATGTCTCCAATGGGGCTGTGTTGGCACTTGTCAACTCCCTCCAAGGATTGTGATGCACTCTTTCACCTTGTCAGATGGCTCCAATGGGGCTGTGTTGGCCCTTGTCAACTCCCTCCAAGGACTGTGATGCCCCTTGTCAGATGGCGCCAATGGGGCTGTGTTGGCCCTTGTCAACTCCCTCCAAGAAATGTGATGCACTATGGCACCTTGTCAAATAACTCCAATGGGGCTGTGTTGGCCCTTGTCAACTCCCTCCAAGGACTGTGATGCACTCTTGTCAAATGGCTCCAATGGGGCTGTGTTTGCCCTTGTCAATTCCCTCCAAGGACTGTGATGCACTCTTTCACCTTGTCAGATGGTTCCAATGGGGGCTGTGTTGGCCTTTGTCAACTCCCTCCAAGGACTGTGGTGCACTCTTTCACCTTGTCAAATGGCTCCAATGGGACTGTGTTGGCCCTTGTCAACTCCCTCCAAGGACTGTGATGCACTCTTTCACCTTGTCAAATGGCTCCAATGGGGCTGTGTTAGCCCTTGTTAACTCCCTCCAAGGACTGTGTTGCACTCTTTCACCTTGTCAGATGGCTCCAATGGGGCTGTGTTAGCCCTTGTCAACTCCCTCCAAGGACTGTGATGCACTCTTTCACGTTGTCAGATGGTTCCAATTGGGCTGTGTTGGCCCTTGTCAACTCCCTCCAAGGACTGTGATGCACTCTTTCACCTTGTCAAATGGCTCCAATGAGGCTGTGTTGGCCCTTGTCAACTCCCTCCAAGGACTGTGATGCACTCTTTCACCTTGTCAGATGGCTTCAATGGGGTTGTGTTGGCCCTTGTCAACTCCTTCCAAGGACTGTGATGCACTATGGCACCTTGTCAAATGGCTCCAATGGGGCTGTGTTGGCCCTTGTCAACTCCCTCCAAGGACTGTGATGCATTCTTTCACCTTGCCAGATGGCTCCAATGGGGCTGTGTTGGCCCTTGTCAACTCCCTCCAAGGACTGTGATGCACTCTTTCACTTTGTCAGATGGCTCCCATGGCGCTGTGTTGGCCCTTGTCAACTCCCTCCAAGGACTGTGATGTCCTCTTTCACCTTGTCAGATGGCTCCAATGGGGCTGGGTTGGCCCTTGTCAACTCCCTCCAAGGACTGTGATGCACTCTTTTACCTTGTCAAATGGCTCCAATGGGGCTGTGCTGCCCTTTGTTGGTCCTTGTCAACTCCCTCCAAGGACTGTGATGCACACTTTCACCTTGTCAGATGGCTCCAATGGGGCTGTGTTGGCCCTTGTCAACTCCCTCCAAGGACTGTGATGCCCTCTTTCACCTTGTCAGATGGCTCCAATGGGGCTGGGTTGGCCCTTGTCAACTCCCTCCAAGGACTGTGATGCACTCTTTTACCTTGTCAAATGGCTCCAATGGGGCTGTGCTGCCCTTTGTTGGCCCTTGTCAACTCCCTCCAATTACTGTGATGCACTCTTTCACCTTGTCAAATGGCTCCAATGGGTCTGTGTTGGCCCTTGTCAACTCCCTCCAAGGACTGTGATGCACTCTTTCACCTTTTCAGATGGCTCCAATGGGGCTGTGTTGGCCCTTGTCAACTCCCCCCATGGACTGTGATGCCCTCTTTCACCTTGTCAGATGGCTCCAATGGGGCTGTGTTGGCCTTTGTCAACTCCTCCAAGAAATTTGATGCACTATGGAACCTTGTCAAATAGCTCCAATGGGGCTATGTTGGCCCTTGTCAACTCCCTCCAAGGACTGTGATGCACTCTTGTGAAATGGCTCCAATGGGGCTGTGTTGGCCCTTGTCAACTCCCTCCAAGGACTGTGATGCACTATTGCACATTCTCAAATGGCTCCAATGGGGCTGTTTTTTTGCCCTTGTCAACTCCCTCCAAGGACTGTGATGCACTCTTTCACCTTGTCAAATGGCTCCAATGGGGGCTGTGTTGGCCCTTGTCAACTCCCTCCAAGGACTGTGATGCACTCTTTCACCTTGTCAGATGGCTCCAATGGGGCTGTGTTGGCCCTTGTCAACTCCCTCCAAGGACTGTGATGCCCTCTTTCACCTTGTCAGATGGCTCCAATGGGGCTGTGTTGGCCCTTGTCAACTCCCTCCAAGGACTGTGATGCACTCTTTCACCCTGTCAAATGGCTCCAATGGGGCTGTGTTGGCCCTTGTTAACTCCCTCCAAGGACTGTGATGCACTCTTTCACCTTGTCAGGTGGCTCCAATGGGGCTGTGTTAGCCCTTGTCAACTCCCTCCAAGGACTGTGATGTACTCTTTCACCTTCTCAGATGTTCCAATTGGGCTGTGTTGGCCCTTGTCAACTCCCTCCAAGGACTGTGATGCACTATTGCACATTCTCAAATGCCTCCAATGGGGCTGTTTTTTTGCCCTTGTCAACTCCCTCCAAGGACTGTGATGCACTCTTTCACCTTGTCAAATGGCTCCAATGGGGGCTGTGTTGGCCCTTGTCAACTCCCTCCAAGGACTGTGATGCACTCTTTCACCTTGTCAGATGGCTCCAATGGGGCTGTGTTGGCCCTTGTCAACTCCCTCCAAGGACTGTGATGCACTCTTTCACCTTGTCAGATGGCTCCAATGGGGCTGTGTTGGCCCTTGTCAACTCCCTCCAAGGACTGTGATGCACTCTTTCACCCTGTCAAATGGCTCCAATGGGGCTGTGTTGGCCCTTGTTAACTCCCTCCAAGGACTGTGATGCACTCTTTCACCTTGTCAGGTGGCTCCAATGGGGCTGTGTTAGCCCTTGTCAACTCCCTCCAAGGACTGTGATGTACTCTTTCACCTTCTCAGATGTTCCAATTGGGCTGTGTTGGCCCTTGTCAACTCCCTCCAAGGACTGTGATGCAGTCTTTTACCTTGTCAAATGGCTCCAATAGGGCTGTATTGGCACTTGTCAACTCCCTCCAAGAACTGTGATGCACTCTTTCACCTTGTCAGATGGCTCCAATGGGGCTGTGTTGGCCCTTGTCAACTCCCTCCAAGGAATGTGATGCACTCTTTCACCTTTTAAAATTGCTCCAATGGGGGCTGTGTTGGCCCTTGTCAACTCCCTCCAAGGACTGTGATGCCCTCTTTCACCTTGTCAGATGGCTCCAATGGGGCTGTGTTGGCCCTTGTCAACTCCCTCCAAGGACTGTGATGCACTCTTTCACCCTGTCAAATGGCTCCAATGGGGCTGTGTTGGCCCTTGTTAACTCCCTCCAAGGACTGTGATGCACTCTTTCACCTTGTCAGGTGGCTCCAATGGGGCTGTGTTAGCCCTTGTCAACTCCCTCCAAGGACTGTGATGTACTCTTTCACCTTCTCAGATGTTCCAATTGGGCTGTGTTGGCCCTTGTCAACTCCCTCCAAGGACTGTGATGCACTATTGCACATTCTCAAATGCCTCCAATGGGGCTGTTTTTTTGCCCTTGTCAACTCCCTCCAAGGACTGTGATGCACTCTTTCACCTTGTCAAATGGCTCCAATGGGGGCTGTGTTGGCCCTTGTCAACTCCCTCCAAGGACTGTGATGCACTCTTTTACCTTGTCAAATGGCTCCAATGGGGCTGTGCTGCCCTTTGTTGGCCCTTGTCAACTCCCTCCAATTACTGTGATGCACTCTTTCACCTTGTCAAATGGCTCCAATGGGTCTGTGTTGGCCCTTGTCAACTCCCTACAAGGACTGTGATGCACTCTTTCACCTTTTCAGATGGCTCCAATGGGGCTGTGTTGGCCCTTGTCAACTCCCCCCATGGACTGTGATGCCCTCTTTCACCTTGTCAGATGGCTCCAATGGGGCTGTGTTGGCCTTTGTCAACTCCTCCAAGAAATTTGATGCACTATGGAACCTTGTCAAATAGCTCCAATGGGGCTATGTTGGCCCTTGTCAACTCCCTCCAAGGACTGTGATGCACTCTTGTGAAATGGCTCCAATGGGGCTGTGTTAGCCCTTGTCAACTCCCTCCAAGGACTGTGATGCACTATTGCACATTCTCAAATGGCTCCAATGGGGCTGTTTTTTTGCCCTTGTCAACTCCCTCCAAGGACTGTGATGCACTCTTTCACCTTGTCAAATGGCTCCAATGGGGGCTGTGTTGGCCCTTGTCAACTCCCTCCAAGGACTGTGATGCACTCTTTCACCTTGTCAGATGGCTCCAATGGGGCTGTGTTGGCCCTTGTCAACTCCCTCCAAGGACTGTGATGCCCTCTTTCACCTTGTCAGATGGCTCCAATGGGGCTGTGTTGGCCCTTGTCAACTCCCTCCAAGGACTGTGATGCACTCTTTCACCCTGTCAAATGGCTCCAATGGGGCTGTGTTGGCCCTTGTTAACTCCCTCCAAGGACTGTGATGCACTCTTTCACCTTGTCAGGTGGCTCCAATGGGGCTGTGTTAGCCCTTGTCAACTCCCTCCAAGGACTGTGATGTACTCTTTCAACTTCTCAGATGTTCCAATTGGGCTGTGTTGGCCCTTGTCAACTCCCTCCAAGGACTGTGATGCAGTCTTTTACCTTGTCAAATGGCTCCAATAGGGCTGTATTGGCACTTGTCAACTCCCTCCAAGGACTGTGATACACTCTTTCACCTTGTCAGATGGCTCCAATGGGGCTGTGTTGGCCCTTGTCAACTCCCTCCAAGGAATGTGATGCACTCTTTCACCTTTTAAAATGGCTCCAATGGGGGCTGTGTTGGCCCTTGTCATCTCCCTCCAAGGACTGTGATGCACTCTTTCACCTTGTCAGGTGGCTCCAATGGCGCTGTGTTGGCCCTTGTCAACTCCCTCCAAGGACTGTGATGCCCTCTTTCACCTTGTCAGATGGCTCCAATGGGGCTGTGTTGGCCCTTGTCAACTCCCTCCAAGGACTGTGATGCACTCTTTCACCTTGTCAAATGGCTCCAATGGGGCTGTGTTGGCCCTTGTCAACTCCCTTCAAGGAATGTGATGCACTCTTTCACCTTGTCAGATGGCTCCAATGGGGCTGTGTTGGCCCTTGTTAACTCCCTCCAAGGACTGTGATGCCCTCTTTCACCTTGTCAGATGGCTCCAAAAGGGCTGTGTTAGCCCTTGTCAACTCCCTCCAAGGACTGTAATGCACTCTTTCACCTTGTCAGATGGTTCCAATTGGGCTGTGTTGGCCCTTGTCAACTCCCTCCAAGGACTGTGATGCACTCTTTCACCTTGTCAAATGGCTCCAATGGGGCTGCGTTGGCCCTTGTCAACTCCCTCCAAGGACTGTGATGTACTCTTTTACCTTGTCAGATGGCTCCAATGGGGCTGTGTTGGCCCTTGTCAACTCCCTCCAAGGACTGTGATGCCCTATTTCACCTTGTCAAATGGCTCCAATGGGGCTGTGTTGGCACCTTGTCAACTCCCTCCAAGGACTGTGATGCATTCTTTGACCTTGCCAGATGGCTCCAATGGGGCTGTGTTGGCCCTTGTCAACTCCCTCTAAGGACTGTGATGCACTCTTTCACCTTGTCAAATGTTTCCAATGGGGGCTGTGTTGGCCCTTGTCAACTCCCTCCAAGGACTGTGATGCACTCTTTCACCTTGTCAGATGTCTCCAATGGGGCTGTGTTGGCCCTTGTCAACTCCCTCCAAGGACTGTGATGCCCTCTTTCACCTTGTCAGAGTGCTCCAATGGGGCTGTGTTGGCACTTGTCAACTCCCTCCAAGGATTGTGATGCACTCTTTCACCTTGTCAAATGGCTCCAATGGGGCTGTGTTGGCCCTTGTCAACTCCCTCCAAGGACTGTGATGTAGTCTTTTACCTTGTCAAATGGCTCCAATAGGGCTGTGTTGGCACTTGTCAACTCCCTCCAAGGACTGTGATGCACTCTTTCACCTTGCCAGATGGATCCAATGGGGCTGTGTTGGCCCTTGTCAACTCCCTCCAAGGACTGTGATGCACTATGGCACCTTGTCAAATGGCTCCAATGGGGCTGTGTTGGCCATTGTCAACTCCCTACAAGAACTGTTATGCATTCTTTCACCTTGCCAGATGGCTTCAATGGGGCTGTGTTGGCCCTTGTCAACTCCCTCCAAGGACTGTGATGCACTCTTTCACCTTGTCAGATGGCTCCAAATGGGCTGTGTTGGCCCTTGTCAACTCCCTCCAAGGACTGTGATGCACTCTTTCACCTTGTCAAATGGCTCCAATGGGGCTGTGTTAGCCCTTGTCAACTCCCTCAAGGAATGTGATGCACTCTTTCACCTTGTCAGATGGCTCCAATGGGGCTGTGTTAGCCCTTGTCAACTCCCTCCAAGGACTGTAATGCACTCCTTCACCTTGTCAGATGGTTTCAATTGAGCTGTGTTGGCCCTTGTCAACTCCCTCCAAGGACTGTGATGCACTCTTTCACCTTGTCAAATGGCTCCAATGGGGCTGTGTTGGCCCTTGTCAACTCCCTCCAAGGACTGTAATGCACTCTTTTACCTTGTCAGATGGCTCCAATGGGGCTGTGTTGGCCCTTGTCAACTCCCTCCAAGGACTGTGATGCACTCTTTCACCCTGTCAAATGGCTCCAATGGGGCAGTGTTGGCCCTTGTTAACTCCCTCCAAGGACTGTGATGCACTCTTTCACCTTGTCAGGTGGCTCCAATAGGGCTGTGTTAGCCCTTGTCAACTCCCTCCAAGGACTGTGATGTACTCTTTCACCTTCTCAGATGTTCCAATTGGGCTGTGTTGGCCCTTGTCAACTCCCTCCAAGGACTGTGATGCACTATTGCACATTCTCAAATGGCTCCAATGGGGCTGTTTTTTTGCCCTTGTCAACTCCCTCCAAGGACTGTGATGCACTCTTTCACCTTGTCAAATGGCTCCAATGGGGGCTGTGTTGGCCCTTGTCAACTCCCTCCAAGGACTGTGATGCACTCTTTCACCTTGTCAGATGGCTCCAATGGGGCTGTGTTGGCCCTTGTCAACTCCCTCCAAGGACTGTGATGCCCTCTTTCACCTTGTCAGATGGCTCCAATGGGGCTGTGTTGGCCCTTGTCAACTCCCTCCAAGGACTGTGATGCACTCTTTCACCCTGTCAAATGGCTCCAATGGGGCTGTGTTGGCCCTTGTTAACTCCCTCCAAGGACTGTGATGCACTCTTTCACCTTGTCAGGTGGCTCCAATGGGGCTGTGTTAGCCCTTGTCAACTCCCTCCAAGGACTGTGATGTACTCTTTCACCTTCTCAGATGTTCCAATTGGGCTGTGTTGGCCCTAGTCAACTCCCTCCAAGGACTGTGATGCAGTCTTTTACCTTGTCAAATGGCTCCAATAGGGCTGTATTGGCACTTGTCAACTCCCTCCAAGGACTGTGATGCACTCTTTCACCTTGCCAGATGGCTCCAATGGGGCTGTGTTGGCCCTTGTCAACTCCCTCCAAGGAATGTGATGCACTCTTTCACCTTTTAAAATTGCTCCAATGGGGGCTGTGTTGGCCCTTGTCAACTCCCTCCAAGGACTGTGATGCACTCTTTCACCTTGTCAGGTGGCTCCAATGGGGCTGTGTTGGCCCTTGTCAACTCCCTCCAAGGACTGTGATGCCCTCTTTCACCTTGTCAGATGGCTCCAATGGGGCTGTGTTGGCCCTTGTCAACTCCCTCCAAGGACTGTGATGCACTCTTTCACCTTGTCAAATGGCTCCAATGGGGCTGTGTTGGCCCTTGTCAACTCCCTTCAAGGAATGTGATGCACTCTTTCACCTTGTCAGATGGCTCCAATAGGGCTGTGTTGGCCATTGTTAACTCCCTCCAAGGACTGTGATGCCCTCTTTCACCTTGTCAGATGGCTCCAATGGGGCTGTGTTAGCCCTTGTCAACTCCCTCCAAGGACTGTAATGCACTCTTTCACCTTGTCAGATGGTTCCAATTGGGCTGTGTTGGCCCTTGTCAACTCCCTCCAAGGACTGTGATGCACTCTTTCACCTTGTCAAATGGCTCCAATGGGGCTGTGTTGGCCCTTGTCAACTCCCTCCAAGGACTGTGATGTACTCTTTTACCTTGTCAGATGGCTCCAATGGGGCTGTGTTGGCCCTTGTCAACTCCCTCCAAGGACTGTGATGCCCTATGGCACCTTGTCAAATGGCTCCAATGGGGCTGTGTTGGCACCTTGTCAACTCCCTCCAAGGACTGTGATGCATTCTTTTACCTTGCCAGATGGCTCCAATGGGGCTGTGTTGGCCCTTGTCAACTCCCTCCAAGGACTGTGATGCACTCTTTCACCTTGTCAGATGTCTCCAATGGGGCTGTGTTGGCCCTTGTCAACTCCCTCCAAGGACTGTGATGCCCTCTTTCACCTTGTCAGAGTGCTCCAATGGGGCTGTGTTGGCACTTGTCAACTCCCTCCAAGGATTGTGATGCACTCTTTCACCTTGTCAAATGGCTCCAATGGGGCTGTGTTGGCCCTTGTCAACTCCCTCCAAGGACTGTGATGTAGTCTTTTACCTTGTCAAATGGCTCCAATAGGGCTGTGTTGGCACTTGTCAACTCCCTCCAAGGACTGTGATGCACTCTTTCACCTTGCCAGATGGATCCAATGGGGCTGTGTTGGCCCTTGTCAACTCCCTCCAAGGACTGTGATGCACTCTTTCACCTTGTCAAATGGCTCCAATGGGGCTGTGTTGGCCCTTGTCAACTCCCTTCAAGGAATGTGATGCACTCTTTCACCTTGTCAGATGGCTCCAATGGGGCTGTGTTGGCCCTTGTTAACTCCCTCCAAGGACTGTGATGCCCTCTTTCACCTTGTCAGATGGCTCCAAAAGGGCTGTGTTAGCCCTTGTCAACTCCCTCCAAGGACTGTAATGCACTCTTTCACCTTGTCAGATGGTTCCAATTGGGCTGTGTTGGCCCTTGTCAACTCCCTCCAAGGACTGTGATGCACTCTTTCACCTTGTCAAATGGCTCCAATGGGGCTGCGTTGGCCCTTGTCAACTCCCTCCAAGGACTGTGATGTACTCTTTTACCTTGTCAGATGGCTCCAATGGGGCTGTGTTGGCCCTTGTCAACTCCCTCCAAGGACTGTGATGCCCTATGGCACCTTGTCAAATGGCTCCAATGGGGCTGTGTTGGCACCTTGTCAACTCCCTCCAAGGACTGTGATGCATTCTTTGACCTTGCCAGATGGCTCCAATGGGGCTGTGTTGGCCCTTGTCAACTCCCTCTAAGGACTGTGATGCACTCTTTCACCTTGTCAAATGTTTCCAATGGGGGCTGTGTTGGCCCTTGTCAACTCCCTCCAAGGACTGTGATGCACTCTTTCACCTTGTCAGATGTCTCCAATGGGGCTGTGTTGGCCCTTGTCAACTCCCTCCAAGGACTGTGATGCCCTATGGCACCTTGTCAAATGGCTCCAATGGGGCTGTGTTGGCACCTTGTCAACTCCCTCCAAGGACTGTGATGCACTCTTTCACCTTGTCAAATGTTTCCAATGGGGGCTGTGTTGGCCCTTGTCAACTCCCTCCAAGGACTATGATGCACTCTTTCACCTTGTCAGATGTCTCCAATGGGGCTGTGTTGGCCCTTGTCAACTCCCTCCAAGGACTGTGATGCCCTCTTTCACCTTGTCAGAGTGCTCCAATGGGGCTGTGTTGGCACTTGTCAACTCCCTCCAAGGATTGTGATGCACTCTTTCACCTTGTCAAATGGCTCCAATGGGGCTGTGTTGGCCCTTGTCAACTCCCTCCAAGGACTGTGATGTAGTCTTTTACCTTGTCAAATGGCTCCAATAGGGCTGTGTTGGCACTTGTCAACTCCCTCCAAGGACTGTGATGCACTCTTTCACCTTGCCAGATGGATCCAATGGGGCTGTGTTGGCCCTTGTCAACTCCCTCCAAGGACTGTGATGCACTATGGCACATGTCAAATGGCTCCAATGGGGCTGTGTTGGCCATTGTCAACTCCCTCCAAGAACTGTTATGCATTCTTTCACCTTGCCAGATGGCTTCAATGGGGCTGTGTTGGCCCTTGTCAACTCCCTCCAAGGACTGTGATGCACTCTTTCACCTTGTCAGATGGCTCCAAATGGGCTGTGTTGGCCCTTGTCAACTCCCTCCAAGGACTGTGATGCACTCTTTCACCTTGTCAAATGGCTCCAATGGGGCTGTGTTAGCCCTTGTCAACTCCCTCAAGGAATGTGATGCACTCTTTCACCTTGTCAGATGGCTCCAATGGGGCTGTGTTAGCCCTTGTCAACTCCCTCCAAGGACTGTAATGCACTCCTTCACCTTGTCAGATGGTTTCAATTGAGCTGTGTTGGCCCTTGTCAACTCCCTCCAAGGACTGTGATGCACTCTTTCACCTTGTCAAATGGCTCCAATGGGGCTGTGTTGGCCCTTGTCAACTCCCTCCAAGGACTGTAATGCACTCTTTTACCTTGTCAGATGGCTCCAATGGGGCTGTGTTGGCCCTTGTCAACTCCCTCCAAGGACTGTGATGCACTCTTTCACCCTGTCAAATGGCTCCAATGGGGCAGTGTTGGCCCTTGTTAACTCCCTCCAAGGACTGTGATGCACTCTTTCACCTTGTCAGGTGGCTCCAATAGGGCTGTGTTAGCCCTTGTCAACTCCCTCCAAGGACTGTGATGTACTCTTTCACCTTCTCAGATGTTCCAATTGGGCTGTGTTGGCCCTTGTCAACTCCCTCCAAGGACTGTGATGCACTATTGCACATTCTCACATGGCTCCAATGGGGCTGTTTTTTTGCCCTTGTCAACTCCCTCCAAGGACTGTGATGCACTCTTTCACCTTGTCAAATGGCTCCAATGGGGGCTGTGTTGGCCCTTGTCAACTCCCTCCAAGGACTGTGATGCACTCTTTCACCTTGTCAGATGGCTCCAATGGGGCTGTGTTGGCCCTTGTCAACTCCCTCCAAGGACTGTGATGCCCTCTTTCACCTTGTCAGATGGCTCCAATGGGGCTGTGTTGGCCCTTGTCAACTCCCTCCAAGGACTGTGATGCACTCTTTCACCCTGTCAAATGGCTCCAATGGGGCTGTGTTGGCCCTTGTTAACTCCCTCCAAGGACTGTGATGCACTCTTTCACCTTGTCAGGTGGCTCCAATGGGGCTGTGTTAGCCCTTGTCAACTCCCTCCAAGGACTGTGATGTACTCTTTCACCTTCTCAGATGTTCCAATTGGGCTGTGTTGGCCCTAGTCAACTCCCTCCAAGGACTGTGATGCAGTCTTTTACCTTGTCAAATGGCTCCAATAGGGCTGTATTGGCACTTGTCAACTCCCTCCAAGGACTGTGATGCACTCTTTCACCTTGCCAGATGGCTCCAATGGGGCTGTGTTGGCCCTTGTCAACTCCCTCCAAGGAATGTGATGCACTCTTTCACCTTTTAAAATTGCTCCAATGGGGGCTGTGTTGGCCCTTGTCAACTCCCTCCAAGGACTGTGATGCACTCTTTCACCTTGTCAGGTGGCTCCAATGGGGCTGTGTTGGCCCTTGTCAACTCCCTCCAAGGACTGTGATGCCCTCTTTCACCTTGTCAGATGGCTCCAATGGGGCTGTGTTGGCCCTTGTCAACTCCCTCCAAGGACTGTGATGCACTCTTTCACCTTGTCAAATGGCTCCAATGGGGCTGTGTTGGCCCTTGTCAACTCCCTTCAAGGAATGTGATGCACTCTTTCACCTTGTCAGATGGCTCCAATAGGGCTGTGTTGGCCATTGTTAACTCCCTCCAAGGACTGTGATGCCCTCTTTCACCTTGTCAGATGGCTCCAATGGGGCTGTGTTAGCCCTTGTCAACTCCCTCCAAGGACTGTAATGCACTCTTTCACCTTGTCAGATGGTTCCAATTGGGCTGTGTTGGCCCTTGTCAACTCCCTCCAAGGACTGTGATGCACTCTTTCACCTTGTCAAATGGCTCCAATGGGGCTGTGTTGGCCCTTGTCAACTCCCTCCAAGGACTGTGATGTACTCTTTTACCTTGTCAGATGGCTCCAATGGGGCTGTGTTGGCCCTTGTCAACTCCCTCCAAGGACTGTGATGCCCTATGGCACCTTGTCAAATGGCTCCAATGGGGCTGTGTTGGCACCTTGTCAACTCCCTCCAAGGACTGTGATGCATTCTTTTACCTTGCCAGATGGCTCCAATGGGGCTGTGTTGGCCCTTGTCAACTCCCTCCAAGGACTGTGATGCAATCTTTCACCTTGTCAAATGGCTCCAATGGGGCTGTGTTGGCCCTTGTCAACTCCCTCTAAGGACTGTGATGCACTCTTTCACCTTGTCAAATGTTTCCAATGGGGGCTGTGTTGGCCCTTGTCAACTCCCTCCAAGGACTGTGATGCACTCTTTCACCTTGTCAGATGTCTCCAATGGGGCTGTGTTGGCCCTTGTCAACTCCCTCCAAGGACTGTGATGCCCTCTTTCACCTTGTCAGATGGCTCCAATGGGGCTGTGTTGGCACTTGTCAACTCCCTCCAAGGATTGTGATGCACTCTTTCACCTTGTCAAATGGCTCCAATGGGGCTGTGTTGGCCCTTGTCAACTCCCTCCAAGGACTGTGATGCACTCTTTCACCTTGTCAGATGGCTCCAAAGGGGCTGTGTTGGCCCTTGTCAACTCCCTCCAAGGACTGTGATGCCCCTTGTCAGATGGCGCAAATGGGGCTGTGTTGGCCCTTGTCAACTCCCTCCAAGAAATGTGATGCACTATGGCACCTTGTCAAATAGCTCCAATGGGGCTGTGTTGGCCCTTGTCAACTCCCTCCAAGGACTGTGATGCACTCTTGTCAAATGGCTCCAATGGGGCTGTGTTTGCCCTTGTCAATTCCCTCCAAGGACTGTGATGCACTCTTTCACCTTTTCAGATGGCTCCAATGGGGCTGAGTTATCAATATGAGTTTTTGTAACGTTATCTTATTTATTTATGTTTTATGACATTATAATAAAATAAACATCATTAATATATTATTTGTCCTCTTTATTCATGTCATTTATTAAAATCTATATTTTATGTGGTTAATCCTTAAAGAGACATGAAACAAAAAAATGGTCTTTCATGATTCATATATATAATACAATTGTCAATAAATTTATTATTTACATCTCAAATTTAATTTGCTTCATTTTCTTGATATACTTTTCTGAAAGGTTTATCTTTTCAAGATTATTATTAGCAGAGAACTGAGATTCTAGATGTATATCGTTGGTTGTGTGTATATATATATATATATATATATATATATATTATTTTTTTTTTTTTTGGCACATCCATGTGTTCATTTATAAACTATTCGTGAATTGATGCACCTTTAACAAATTATCCCTGGATTATTACAACAAAATAATCTAAGTAAATTACGAATTTGATGGAAATAGTATCCTCTCTGTGAATACTGAACTTAATTGTTTGTATTTCGTGTCCCTTTAAGTGATGCTTACCACAATTCTTAAGGAATGGATATTCATTTCTAATGTATTTATGTCCTTTTTACATCAACATAGACATATAATATTTTTTAAAAAATACTATTTTTTTAATGTTGCCACTAATTTCACTTATATCTTATTGTAGTAGTCTAACAAAAGCAATCACTGTGTGTGATGCACATATTTTAGCTGATTAATATCTTTCTCTTATTGTTGTTTCTGTTTAATGATCCAACGATATATTGGTACAGGTAGGCTGACCATATTTCAACTAGAATAAGTGACACATCTGATAAATACATGTGTCATTCTTATTCAAAATAAATCTTTAAACATATCTGAAAACATCCCTGACATATGTATTTCTCATGTGTCCCTTTTTAAAGTGTAAAGATGAAACACCATAGCTATAGGTAACATATAATGTCTAACCAATCCCTATTTTCATAATGTTTCTCGTAGCATTATGTCTGATTTAAAGGGACATGAAACACAATATATTTTCTAATTTATGTATAACATACTCTTTTTAAAGAATTTTCTTTCCATAAATTCACAAATTTTCTTCAGTCTCTTTGTATCATTTGTTTAAGGAGCAGCAGGGCACTACTGGTTTCCAAATAAACACATAGGTGAACCAATGACAATCGGTATATATATTTAGCCAACAATCAGCATTTAGAACATCATATTTTTCTGCTCTTGAGATTACCTCTAAACACATGTCATCAAAAGATTAAGCTTAAATTTGAAAATGAAGTACAAATTGCAATGTCGTACATAATCGTGTAACATAAAATGCTTGCTAAATAGTTAATAATCCTCTGATTCTAATGAAATATATCCTTATTACCAACAATGGAATCTATTTCATATATCACAGTCTTACGTTATCTAGCATGACATTCCTAGCTAACAATATAGCACATACTAGTTTTTAAAATATAAATACGTTTCTTATTGACATGCACAGCTGTAAAATGATTCCTTGGATTGGATGCCGTTTTTACGCAACCTCGGATGCTCCTTTGATTGGCTCACGTTGTTACGCGATCTCAGATGCGTCATGTTGCTTAAGACGTCACATGCCAAGGTGTTAAATCTGTCTGATTGGCTTATGTAGTCCCGCAATATTTGACTTTGCACGTAACCCACGTTTGTGAATGAGAAGACATGTTTAAAACCATGATGATTATGGATTGTGTCAATCATGTACATTGTTGAACCATAGCTGATAAAGAACACAAAAATCTCTTTTGATGGCTGTCTGGTTGAATAAATGAATGAAAGCAATATGTTTTGCTGCATAATATATTTTGAGGCAAGTGTAAATCCATGAATATACTCCATCTTGTTTAATATGTTTGTCAACAGTATTTTCATGTTTATAAATGATTACTGTGTTGTGTTTAATTTTCTCCATATCTAATTCCTAAAGATGCGCTATTGTATTTGAATCAAGTAATCAATATGCATTGACCTTTATCATATATAAATATATGAGATGCCGACTTATTCTAGATGTTATGTCGTGGTCTTTTTTCTTAAAGGGACATTATACACTCATTTTTTCTTAGCATATATATTTTGTAGATGATCTATTTATATAGTCCGTCATTTTTTAATGTATATTTTTGCTTATGTTTAAATACCATTGCTATGATTTTATGACTCCTAACCAAGCCTCAAAGTTTGATGTGAGTACCATCAGCTACCTTCTCCAGCTTGCTCCTGTTTGTGTAAAGGGTCTTTTCATACGCAAAGGAAGGGGGATTGTCTTATTTCCCACTTGGAATATGCTTTCCAGCTAACTTTTCAACATAGCTAAACAGAGTTTCTAAGTAAATCTTTAAACCGTTTTCATAAGGATTTTTATATCAGTATCTGGGCATCTTGTTCTTTATAGTAGTGTCTATTACATGCAGTTCTCTGAAAATGAGTGTATACTGTCCTTTTAATGTCAATGCTCAGTATTGTGTCATGTATGAGTTTCACATTGTTAATCTCTAAATATATTACTGTGAGCATATATTTGTAATGTAACTCTTAAAAGGACATGAAACCATATTCCTTCTAAATGAAATGTCTTTCTTAAATAATTAATAAAATATAATGTATCTTTAATAAAATAGACTTTATTTAACACGTCGATAGAAATATGGCATACAGGCTTAGTATCCTATTTAAATATTTTCTTGTTTGAACAAGTAAATGTAGATATACCAACAATCCCTAAGGATTAGTATTTGTTAGCATATGTTCTTGTTTAAAGAGACAGTCAAGTCAAGCAAAACAGTAATGATTTTAATCTCCAAAAATGCAATTTTTATAAAATATATCTCAAACGTTTATCACCAATTTATCTTATTTCTCTTGGTATTCTTAGCTGATAGTTAAACCTAGGAGGTTCCTCTGCTCATTTCTTAGAGCTTGAAGAGTGCATCTAATCTGAATGCATTTTGACCACTAGAAGGCATTATTTTTTGTGTTTCATATAGAAACCATTGAGCTCATGCAGTATAGTTACCCTGGATTGATCAGTGATTGGCTGAAATGGCGGTCTGTCAAAAGAACAGAAATAAGTGGTCATTTTTCAGAGGCATAGATACAAGGTTAATCACAGAACTAAAACGTGTATTTCTCTAAGTCTGGTTTTTCAAAACCTGATAATTTGTAATAAAGTGTTTTCTTTGTAACCAACAATAATTAATGTTATGACTGTCCCTTTAAGCTGTGTTGTTGGCATCAAAAGAGTGATATGTCATCATGTATAATTGTAATGGTCATTTTGTGGGAAATTAGGGATAGAGTTTGGACATCAAATCACAGAAACCAATCAATGTAATCAACAAGGATAGGTATGTGATGATGTGGTCTCCTCACACTTGTAAAACACACTCTGCAAACAATCTGTCTCCGTTGACCCAGTCCCATGGAAGCAGATTATATACAGAGTGTGCTCCACAAGTGTAAAAAGACCACATCATCACATACCTATCCATTACACATTAAATAAATAAAAATAACTTACTTCCTCTTCCTTCCCCTCTTCCCACGAGACTGAGGCTCTGTGGGAGGCAACTTCCCCCTCCGACGAGTTCTCATCGGAGATGTTTGTGGAAGAGGGGAAGGAGGGGTACTGGGATCACCTGGCTGAGGAGGAGATTGAGGATGAGGTGGAGGAGGGCCAGGATCAGATGGCCCAGGATCAGATGGCCCAGTAGCAGATGGCCCAGCAACAGATGGCCTGTTATGCGCCTCCCGGGGGACCTGCAATATATCTTTCAGCATATGCAAGATCTCTCTTTGGTCTTGGATAAGCTGTCTTTGGTCTTGTCGAATCTCATTAATTGCTTCCATCAGCTGGTTTCTGCTTTCCGCATTTTCCATCTGGGAGGCACGCATCTCTTCAAGAAAATCTCTTAATATCTGTAGCTCTCCTATCTCCTCCTGAGTATCTGCTGGTGCATGCCGGGCTGCTGGTGCAGGAGGGGCTGCTGGTGCAGTGGCGGCTGCTGCTGCAGTGAGGGCTTCTTCAGAGGATGAGGATAGATGGATGTCTTCCATGTCTCCCCGAGGTGGCGAGTCATCTGCACCACTCTCATACCTGGTGGTGCAGATGAGCCTGTGGTTGCTGTTTTGCCTCCTCCCCGGGCTCAGACTCTGTATATTGTAAAAAGAAAGAAATTGAGATATTAGCACAGTTCCAAATAAAGATGTAAATGTTGTATTTGAAAGTGTATTAATGAGGCTGCCTTTGTAATTCTATTGTAAGCAAAAGCAATGAATACGATTTCCGCATTTTCCAAACCGTGTTTCTGGTATCTATATGGTCAATCTGAATGTGTTTTTGCGTTTATTTTCAGTCTGTTTAAATGCACACCTAATCTGTAGACTAGATACTAATGTGATGGATTTTCGTGAAATGCAACTTTCGCAAGGTAAATGTGAATGCGTTTACGTAATAATGTCTAAAAAAGCATATTTGCGTTAATCATATCCTTAAATACATTCTTTATTTTTGATGTAAAGAGATTATTAAATGAGCTGACCAGCAGATGTATTAACGGCATCCATGATCTCCAGCCATAGCTTCCTCTTCTCCATAGGCGTGGCCTTCTGAGCATGCAGCCTCCTAGCCCTCTCCATATAAGCCTCTATGAGGGCCTCCTTCTCCTCCATGGTATACTTCTCCTCCCTCTGCCTGGGCTTCCCCTGTGATGTGAACCTCTGTTTCCTGGACTGTGAAGCTCTACGCTGCCCGCCACTGGGCCACTTGTTCATCTTAAACAGAGTGGCCGGGTCCACCCACCGCTTCCTGTCCCCCTTCCTGTCCTGTTCCTCTCCCTTTCCCCCTCCTTCTCTCCTGACTAACCTCCTGCCTGACCTCCTCTATAATCTCTTCCCTAAACGGATTCCTGAGGAACTCTAATAGTTTCAGGTTAATCTGCCCCCTATCCCCCACTCCCGACATACTCCAACCAAAAGTGAATGTGCCCAAATGAAAGGGGGTCAAAATAAATAACACAAATGGAAAAAAAGGTGCTCAAAGTGTGAAAGGGATATAAATAAAAGGGTAAAGAGTATTTAACAAACAAAAATGTATAAAAAGACTAAAATGAGGATATGTAAACAAAATCTAACTATGGGATGGGTATGGGCTTAAAGGGAATGGGGTATGGGCTTAAAGGGAATGGGGTATGGGATGATGGGGAATGGGGTATGGGATGAAAGGGAATGGGGTATTGAGTGTAGTATGAGAGGGGATGGGGTATGGAGTGTATTTAGTGTTATTGATAAGTGTATGTATGTATTGAATGTGTTTGCATGTAAATGTGTTAATATAAGTATTCAGAAAAAACACTCACACACTCACCCAAACAAACTCTCGGTCACTAACTCACTATCTCACACTACCACTAACTCTCACAATAACACTAACTAACTCTCACACTAACACTAATTCACTATCTCACACTACCACTAACTCTCACAATAACACTAACTCACTCTCACACTAACACTAACTCACTATCTCACACTACCACTAACTAACTCTCACAATAACACTAACTCACTCTCTCACACTAACACTAACTCTCACAATAACAGTAACGCACTAAATCTCTCTCCTCTCTAATCTCACAAAACCCTCCAGCAACACAGTCAAAGAAGCCATGCTTGTAGCGTGCTTATATACCCTATGTAAATGTTTAATGATGTACCGGTTTTCAAAGTAAAGTATGTTCAGGTGTGCCTTGTTTTTAATTAGTATGTGTGCAATGTGTATTAGTTGTGTGAATTTGTGCATGCTCATATTGAGTTATTATTTGTGTAATGTGTATAATGCGATGATGTTATAGTGATCGTTTTGCATAACATTGTCCAAAAATATTATCTGTAAATGGTGATTTGTGATGGTGTCATATTTGTGAAGTGGTGTAAATGTTTCTTTGTACTAATGTTCTGTAATCTTGAAGGCAAATGTTTTGTTTGTGTATGAGTGTGCAATTTCTTTTTCGTGTTGTTTTGTTCCATTTTGCAAGATCGTAAGGTATTTATGTATTCCTCGTTTAGTGTGAATCATGTTTATTCTTTTTCCTTTCCGATTGTGAATTTGTAATGCGTAAGTGCTATGTTGCGTGATTGTTGTTTGTACATTTGCTGTGTGTTTTTGTTGTGCATTATGTGGTATACGTAATATGACAGAGCAGTGTGTATTTCTCGCGAGATCGAGTGTTAGCTGAAAAATGCGTGTTTCTTTCATTTATCATTGATCTCTATGGGAGAATGTTTAATGCTGCCGTAATAACGCTTCTTAAATAAACGCGGTAGTTGTGTTACGGCAACGCGTTACGAGGTTGTTTTGAGACTCGTAATACCGACGTTAAGAAAAGTGCGCATAGGAAATAAAGTACACGTAACTAATGCACCCCTCATAACGCAAAACTCGTAATCTAGCCGTGTGTTTGGAAGTTTATAAACAAAATATTAAAACATGTTAATTATAAAATTAAGTAAAATTATATAAAACTGTTAAATGTGAGTGTGATTTTTGTTATTGTTGGTTAAAGGGACATAAAATCCAAACTTTTTCTTTCTTTATTTAGATAGAGAAAACTATTTTTTAAAAAAAGGGTCCAATTGACTTTATTTATAATCAAATTTGCTTCATTCTCATGTTATACTTTTTTGAAGTGATACCTAGGTAGGTAGGGTGCACATGCCTGAAGCACTACATGACAAGATAACAAGAAACCTAAAACAATTTGATAATAGAAATAAATTGGAGCCTTTGCAGTCAAGTAGCTGAAAACATGTAAAAACATATTTATGCAATATGCATATTTAATAAATATATATATGTGTATTTAATGTGAAGAACATTGGAGGGTGAAATATTACTATTTCATGTCAGGTTAGCACACTTGAGATAATATGATTGGATTTGGGCAAGTGTAAAGTTGTTATTTTTTGTATTTTTTTTTTCAACTTTCAAAAATTTTATTGTGACAAAAATAGAAATCTGACACAAAAAAGAAAATCAATAAAGGTAGTAATGAAGGAGGCACGCAAGCCTCTGAAGTCTAACATATAAACTGTACAAATAATGAGTAAACATCACATATATGTCATATATAAATATAATAACATCTGATGAGGAGAGGTGAGGAAGGCAGGGAAGAAAAAGGTGGGGTGAGGTGGGAAAGGAGAGAGAAGGAAGAGGTCGGGTGAATAGAGTCATTACCGTCCAGTAGTCCAGTTTAAGAGTTGGCCATGACATTAGGGGGGGTAGTTATCAAGCCGTCAACCTCAAATACGCTGGAATTCCGCAGCGTATTTGTGGCGAGGCTGAATCGCCTTAGTTATCAAAGGCTAGAGACCGGCAAAAGTAGAATTTTGTGACGTAAACTTCGATCCGCCGGACTCAGTCCGACACAGATCGATTCTTACGTCACTCCAGATGTTCCGCACACAAGTGCGGCACTATCTGACTACTTTTGCTAGTTATCAAAAAACTAGCAGGTACGCTCGGCACTTTTACGGCCCAGCGTACCTGGTTTTCAAACCGCCACCCTGGAGGCGGCGGATCCCATAGGAATCAATGGGAGTCAGACCATAGCGAAAGTACAAGTTCGCTGCTGCCAGACATCCCATTGATTCCTATGGGAGCTGTCTACACCTAACACCCTAACATGTACCCCGAGTCTAAACACCCCTAATCTGTCCCCCCCTACACCGCCGCAACTAAATAAAATGATTAACCCCTAAACCGCCGCTCACGGAGCCCACCGCAAGCTACTCTATACATATTAACCCCTAAACCGCCGCTCCCGGAGCCCACCACCACCTACATGATACCTAGTAACCCCTTATCCTGCCCCCCCCCTATACCGCCGCCCTCTATAATAAAGTTATTAACCCCTATCCTGCCGATCCTGCACCTCGCCACAAATAAATAAATAGTTTAACCCCTAAACCGTCGCTCCCTGACCCTGCCGCAACCTATATTAAATTTATTAACCCCTATCCTGCCCCCCCTACACCGTCGCCACCTATAATACATTTATTAACCCCTATCCTGCCCCCCACTACACCGCCGCCACTGTAATAAAATTATTAACCCCTAAACCTAAGTCTAACACTAACCCTAACACCCCCCTAACTTAAATATTAATTAAATAAATCTAAATCATATTTCTATTATTAACTAAGTTAATCCTATTTAAAACTAAATACTTACCTTTAAAATAAACCCTAATATAGCTAAAATATAAATAATAATTATATTGTAGCTATCTTAGGATTTATTTTTATTTTACAGGTACCTTTCAATTTATTTTAACTAGGTACAATAGCTATTAAATAGTTATTAACTATTTAATAGCTTACCTAGCTAAAATAAAGAGAAATTTACCTGTAAAATAAAAACTAACCTAAGTTATAATTACACCTAACACTACACTATACTTTAATAAATTATTCCTATTTAAAACTAATAATTATATTGTAGCTATCTTAGGATTTATTTTTATTTTACAGGTACCTTTCAATTTATTTTAACTAGGTACAATAGCTATTAAATAGTTATTAACTATTTAATAGCTTACCTAGCTAAAATAAAGAGAAATTTACCTGTAAAATAAAAACTAACCTAAGTTATAATTACACCTAACACTACACTATACTTTAATAAATTATTCCTATTTAAAACTAAATACTTACCTTTAAAATAAACCCTAAGATAGCTACAATATAATTAATAATTACATTGTAGCTATTTTAGGATTTATATTTATTTTACAGGTAACTTTGTATTTATTTTAGCTAGTTAGAATAGTTATTAAATAGTTATTAACTATTTAATAACTACCTAGTTAAAAGAAATACAAAATTACCTGTAAAATAAATCCTAACCTAAGTTACAATTACACTACACTATCATTACATTAATTAAATAAATTAACTACAAATAACTACAATTAAATACAATTACATAAACTAACTAAAGTACAAAAAATAAAAAAAGCTGTTACAAAAAATAAAAAAAATAAGTTACAAACATTTAAAAAAATATTACAACAATTTTAAGCTACTTACACCTAATCTAAGCCCCCTAATAAAATAACAAACCCCCCCAAAATAAAAAAATGCCCTACCCTATTCTACATTAAAAAAGTTCAAAGCTCTTTTACCTTACCAGCCCTTAAAAGGGCCTTTTGTGGGGGCATGCCCCAAAGAATTCAGCTCTTTTGCCTGTAAAAGAAAAATACAACCCCCCCAACATTAAAACCCACCACCCACATACCCCTAATCTAACCCAAAACCCCCTTAAAATAACCTAACACTAATCCCCTGAAGATCATCCTATCTTGAGTCGTCTTCACTCAGCCGAGCCACCGATGGAACTGAAGAGGAGACCCGGACCGGCAGAAGTGATCATCCAAGGGGCGCTGAAGAAATCTTCCATCCGATGAAGTGATCCTCCAAGCGGCGCTGAAGAAATCTTCCATCCGGGCGATGTCGTCTTCCAAGAGGCGCTGAAGAAGTCTTCTATCCGGGCGAGGTCATCTTCAAAGCCGGGTCTTGAATCTTCATCCCGCCGACGTGGAACATCCTTCTTTCCCGACGGACTACCGACGAATGAAGGCTCCTTTAAGGGACGTCATCCAAGATGGCGTCCCTTCAATTCCGATTAGCTGATAGGATTCTATCAGCCAATCGGAATTAAGGTAGGAAAAATCTGATTGGCTGATTGAATCAGCCAATCAGATTCAAGTTCAATCCGATTGGCTGACTGGATCCGCGTCGGCGGGATGAAGATTCAAGACTCTGTTTCGAAGATGACCTCGTCCGGATAGAAGAATTCTTCAGCGCCTCTTGGAAGATGACATCGCCCGGATGGAAGATTCCTTCAGCGCCGCTTGGAGGATCACTTCATCGGATGGAAGATTTCTTCAGCGCCCCTTGGATGATCACTTCTGCCGGTCCGGGTCTCCTCTTCAGTTCCATCGGTGGCTCGGCTGAGTGAAGACGACTCAAGGTAGGATAATCTTCAGGGGATTAGTGTTAGGTTATTTTAAGGGGGTTTTGGGTTAGATTAGGGGTATGTGGGTGGTGGGTTTTAATGTTGGGGGGGTTGTATTTTTCTTTTACAGGCAAAAGAGCTGAATTCTTTGGGGCATGCCCCCACAAAAGGCCCTTTTAAGGGCTGGTAAGGTAAAAGAACTTTGAACTTTTTTAATGTAGAATAGGGTAGGGCATTTTTTATTTTGGGGGGGTTTGTTATTTTATCAGGGGGCTTAGATTAGGTGTAAGTATCTTAAAATTGTTGTAATATTTTTTTAAATGTTTTTAACTTATTTTTTTTATTTTTTGTAACTTAGCTTTTTTTATTTTTTGTACTTTAGTTAGTTTATGTAATTGTATTTAATTGTAGTTATTTGTAGTTAATTTATTTAATTAATGTAATGATAATGTAGTGTTAGGTTTAATTGTAACTTAGGTTAGGATTTATTTTACAGGTAATTTTGTATTTCTTTTAGCTAGGTAGTTATTAAATAGTTAATAACTATTTAATAACTATTCTAACTAGCTAAAATAAATACAAAGTTACCTGTAAAATAAATATAAATCCTAAGATAGCTACAATGTAATTATTAATTATATTGTAGCTATCTTAGGGTTTATTTTACAGGTAAGTATTTAGTTTTAAATAGGAATAATTTATTAAAGTATAGTGTAGTGTTAGGTGTAATTGTAACTTAGGTTAGTTTTTAGTTTACAGGTTAATTTCTCTTTATTTTAGCTAGGTAAGCTATTAAATAGTTAATAACTATTTAATAGCTATTGTACCTAGTTAAAATAAATTGAAAGGTACCTGTAAAATAAAAATAAATCCTAAGATAGCTACAATATAATTATTATTTATATTGTAGCTATATTAGGGTTTATTTTATAGGTAAGTATTTAGTTTTAAATAGGATTAACTTAGTTAATAATAGAAATATTATTTAGATTTATCTAATTAATATTTAAGTTAGGGGGGTGTTAGGGTTAGTGTTAGACTTAGGTTTAGGGGTTAATAATTTTATTACAGTGGCGGCGGTGTAGTGGGGGGCAGGATAGGGGTTAATAAATTTATTATAGGTGGTGACGGTGTAGGGGGTGCAGGATAGGGGTTATTAAATTTAATATAGGATGTGGCGGGTTCAGGTGGCGGCGGTTTAGGGGTTAAACTATTTATTTATTTGTGGCGAGGTGCGGTATCAGCAGGATAGGGGTTAATAACTTTATTATAGAGGGCGACGGTATAGGGGGGGCAGGATAGGGGTTACTAGGTATAATGTAGGTGGCAGCGGTGTCCGGGAGCGGCGGTTTAGGGGTTAATACATTTATAAGACTTGCGGCGGGGTCTAGGAGCGGCGGTTTAGGGGTTAGTAACTTTATTTAGTTGCGGGGGGCTCCGGGGGCGCCGGTATAGGGGGTAGAACAGTGTAGTTTAGTGTGAGTGCTTAGTGACAGGCTAGCAAGAAAGCTGTCAAACAGCCGAAGAGCAGCGAGATCGGATGAGTGATAACTCTCACAGTCCGCTGCTCATCGCCCCGCGGCTTTTTGACAGCTTTACTTGATAACTTAGGTGAATTTTTTCAGGTCCACGGCAGCGATGTGAGGCGAGCTTAGGCGGGCGTATTGGGCCGGCGAAGGCAGGAAAGTTGACACGTTGATAACTACCCCCCTAGGTGTCCAGGTAGCATGCATCCATAACATGCACCCCAATCTGCCCAAATAAGCTTGAATAAGCCTGACCTATCTAGCATTTGGAATATACCTTTCTCCATATATGCCAT
Source organism: Bombina bombina (assembly GCF_027579735.1). Classification (NCBI taxonomy): domain Eukaryota; kingdom Metazoa; phylum Chordata; class Amphibia; order Anura; family Bombinatoridae; genus Bombina; species Bombina bombina. Next base: position 965,675,814 of record NC_069499.1, read on the forward strand.
TGAATTTAATATTGTAGGCCAACTAGGAGGGGACGTGGCTTTCCACACCTTGGCAATTGCTGCCTTAGTTGCAGTTAAGAGATATATTCATAAATATGCCTGGTGTTTATGGAGGGTATGAGTTCCAATGTGAAGGAAAGCATTAGAGGGCGTCTTGGGGAGGGTGATACCCAGACTGGACACCACACAGAAACAGGCATTCCATAGAGGTACAATTTTAGGGCATTCCCACCAAATGTGCAAAGTGTCACCTATCTTTCCACAGTCACGCCAGCACAAAAGCGAGGTAGCTTCATACATTCTGGCCAGTCTAGTGGGAATATAATACCAATGTATTAGTAACTTGTAATAGGTCTCAAATAATGTGGCACAGTGTAGGGCCTTTTTAATAAGGGTTAGAGTAGATTGCCAAATTTGTAGGGAGAAGGTGGTGTTGAGGTATAGCTCCCATTTGAGTAGGTGAGGTAGTTTGTTTTCACCATCTGTGCTGCCTATGAGTAGTGTAGAGATAAAGGTTTGCGTAAATCTATTACCCTGTTGCCAGACTATTTCCCACACTGTGCGAGGGCAAGACAAGTCAGGTTTAAAGCCCCAGCTTGTCAGTAAGCTTTTCAATCTAATGTGTTCAAATTTCATATATAGGGGTGTTGGAGAGTCATCTGTTATTTCTTCTAGTATGCAGAAACGCGTTTGTGGAGAAGAGGACCAAAGGTCTGAGACCACCTTTGCTCCTAGTTGTGTCCACTTTTGGGGGTGAGAGTCAGGGAAACCCAAGAGTAAACCCACAAGAGAGGTAACCGGAGAAGGGTGTGGGGCTAGGTGAGGATAATGTCTGATCTTGTCCCACATCCCCAGGCACTCACAGATTATGGGGTTAGTAATATTTTAGGTTCAATGGGAGTGGGGGGATCCAAATTAAGTCAGGCAGGTGTATATGGTGTGGCAAGGAGGCTTGTTCAATGAATTTCCATTTGCTGGGGGATTTTGTTTCCCCCCATTGTGAGATGTGAGTTAACATTGCCCCTTCATAGTAACAGAAAATAGAGGGGGAGGCTATCCCTCCACGGTGAAGGGGACTCTGTAGAATTTTGTGGGCCACCCTAGGGGGTTTATGTTGCCAGATGTATTTGGTAAATCCACTTTGAAACTGGTGGAGCAAGTGCCTACGGATTCAGACACAGAAAGGGGTATGTTATTTTAGGCAAAAAGGACATTTTGAGGGCTGTGAGTCTGCCTATCCAGGAAATGTATGTATAGTCCCATTTATTTTTCAGGGTACGTAGTTCACACAGCAGGGGAAGATAATTGTCCTTGACGATCTGCGGTATATTATGTGATATCTTAACCCCTTGGTGTGTGATGAAATTGTTAACACAATTTACCTTGTGTTGGATTTTGAGGCATTGAACCGCAATTTGGGGTATACCCCATGTAAAAATTTCGGTTTTAGCTAAATTCAATTTATAAAAGGACATATGTCCAAAAGAATCGAGGATATCTTCAAGCCTGGGAAGTGAGAATAAAGGGTCTGATGAGAAAATGGTAAAATCACCAGCAAAAATAGCTATTTTGTGATTTGTACCATGTAGAATGATGCCATCTATCTGTTTGACCGATCTGATTTGTTCTGCAAGGGGTTCACTTGCCAAGGCAAACAGAAAAGGCGAGAGGAGACATCCCTGTCTGGTTCCGTTGGAGATTGGGAAAGGTGGTGAGTGATACCCTAACCCTTTCACAATCACTGTAGGAGTAGAGTATAGCGCTTGAATGGCTATCAGGATGTTTTCTGGGAAACCAAAGGTTTTAAGAACCTCCCATAGGTAACTCCACCGGACTCAATCAAAACTTTTCTCTGCATCCAACGAGAACTCTACTTGGTCTAGGTCAATAAGGTGGGGGAGCAAAAGAGAAATACGGTTAGCTAGTAATTTGGCGTATATTTTATAAGAGAAATTGGCCTATAACTAGAGCAGAGGGATGTATCTTTTAAGGTCTTTGGAATGCTAATAATCGTAGCTTCTAAGAACTCACTAGAAAAATTGCCTTCCTCTTTAGCTATATTAAAGAACCTAAGGAGAAAAGGTAAGAGTTTGTTAAAGGGACAGTTTACTCAAAAATTTTCTCCCCTTTAATTTGTTCCCAATGATCCACTTTACCTGCTGGAGTGTATTAAATTGTTTACAAGTAGCTCCTTTACCCTTATATTGGCATTTGAAATTGTTAATTTAGCATGTGGTATCCCCACCTATTCTGAAAGTTTGTGGCCGCGCGTACCAGCTATAGATAAGCTTTGTAAACACAGCCAGCAGAAGAAATTACACTCCCAGTGTGATAAAGCAGAGATAAGGTAATACAATGTTGATTTTCCATTATTCTCTCAAAGTATTGGTGATTGTTTTAAGGACAGATATAAGATAAAGAAGCAGGTATATGTGCACAATGTGATACAGTAATGAGATCTGATTATACCTACAAGCTCAACCTATTTTATTAGGCTGTGGCTTCAAAACACAAAATCAGAGCTTTAATATACAGAAATAAACCTTAAAAAGCTAATTTTCATACATTTTTTATTCTGCAGTTGGTAAAAAAAGCAATTGTGAACACATTAGGGAAAAACTATTTTACAGTATACTGTCCCTTTAATATATGTTTTGTAGAAAAATGCCAGGAACCCGTCAGGGCCTGGGGTTTTGAAGGTTTTCATGTTTTTATTGACACCTTTCCTGAAGTGTAAAAGGAGTTGTGAGGGATTTGCGGTGTTCATCTAGAAGAGCTGGAAGCTTCAAATTGTCTAGAAATGCTCTGATGTCTGAGGGGTTGGCTGATGTGTGTCCAATTGTCTCTTCTATATTATATAAGCTCGAATGAAATTTTGCGAAACGTGCCTATTTATGACGGTAATTGGTAAGTTTGGTTCCCAGATTGTATGTGGTGGATTCTAGTGGTACTTGTCCTATGTCTTAATTTATTGGCTAGGAGGATATCGGCTTTATTACTCTTATAGTAGAAGAGTTGTTTCAGTTTTAAGAGGTTGGATTGGATGCATTTTAATTCGAGTATACAGATATGTTTCCTAAGTTTTGTGATTTGTTCTGTAGTGGAGACTGAAGGTGAGGACCGGTTGGAGAGTTCTAGGTGGCGAAGCTCAATGTGGGACTGGGACAGGGGCAGACCTGACTGCTTTTTCAAGTGGGCTTGCCTCCTAATAATGAGACCCCTAAGAGTGGCCTTAGCGGATCCCCAAAGTGTCTCATCACGAACTAGCTTGTTATCATTTATTTGAGAATAGAATCTAATATATTTTTTAAGTTCCTCTCTAAAAGGGATGTCTAAGAGGACCTGATGGGGAAGGTGCCAGGACAATTTAGAACCAGAATTGTCCATCAAATGAAGATCTGCTGTAACAAAGTCATGGTCTGACCATGGACACAAAGATATTTTAGCACTTTTGACTGAATCTAATGTTTCCACAGAGCAGAAAATATGATCTAGCCTAGTGTATGTCTTATGTGGATGGGAAAAGTGAGTGTAGTCCCTGTCTCTGGGGTGTAGGGATCTCCACATATCATAGTAGTTAGATTGGGTGATGACTTGCCTGAAGTTGGACGAAAGTTGTGTTGTTGAATGGGAAGACTGTTGTTTAAATTTACTGGCCTTTCTATCAATGATGGGGTCCCAAGTCATGTTGAAATCTCCTGCTAGTATAACTCTACCAATTTTCACTCTGTCTACTGCAAGAAGTGTTCGTTTTAAATATTTGGGTTGGTGGGAGTTAGGAAGGTAGATAGATACCAGTGTGTAGGGAACATGATCTAATTTACATACTAGAATTAAGAACCTGGCTTGGGGGTCTTTGATGACCTGAGTACACTGAAAGGCTATTCTCCTGTGGATCAGGAATGCGGTGCCTCTAGCATTTTTTGAAAATGAGGCATACTCTAACACAGTGTAGTCCTTAGATATTGTATGATGGGGACCGTCAGAAGTCCGGAAATAGTCCGCCGCAGTGGAACCCTAGTGTGGGCTTCTGTTGGGGGGGGGGGGGGGGGAGAACAGCAATAAGAAGCAGAGGTCAGCCATGTTGACCCTGCTCCGCATACATAACTATCTTTAACTTGTGCTAGAAAAAGTGCAATAAGAGAGATAAAAATAAACAGTGCAATCAGCAAACATAAATAGGGTAAGACTTGTGAAGTGCATATACACATATAAACTGGCTTTAACTTTCAGGCATTCTCCATAATAGATAAGTCTAGCACTCTGAGGTGCAACACCTCTCTATAGGAAAGAAAAAGGAAGTGATGGAATTCAAGTTAGGCCTTGGGACGGATTGGTTTTTGGCCTTTTTGCTCTTTGTTCCTTGGTAGTCCATTCAGGAGCCGAGGCTCTCAATTTCAGGTGTATAGCTGGTTGTGGGGGAGACATGTCTGAGTAAAGACCCCAGGATGTGAGGAGAGCCAGTCCCTGATGAAGAGTAGATATCACTTGGGTTTGGTTATCTTTTGTGACAACCAGGTTTGTTGGGTGGCCCCAGCAGTATTTAATATTAGCTTTACGGAGAGCTGATTTGACCGTTTGGTAGGTTTTGCGATACTGCAAGGTGTCTATAGAGAGATCAGGTAGGAGTAGGATGTCACTGAACTTCTCTGATAGGGATGGTTTCCTGAATGCCACCTGCATCAACCTGTCTTTATAGATGTAGCTATGAAAGCAGACTATCACATCTCTTGGTTTTTATACCGGTACCGATCTAGACCTCAAGGCTCTATGAGCTCTCTCCATAGTACTAACTAGGCCCTCCGGGGTACCTATGAGTTCAGCATAGAGTTCTCTTAGGAATGTTTGCAGGTCAGATGTCCCGACACTCTCAGCAATCCCTCTGAAGCGTATATTGTTCCGTCTCGATCTATCTTCAATGTCAGCCATTTTAAACTCCAGTTGCGTTAATTGTTCTGATAGATTTTCTTTGTAGAATAGTAGATTGGTCTGATCGACCGCTATATCATCTTGTTTATGCTCAAGTGCATCAACCCTCTTGCCTCTCTCAGAGATATCCTTCTTCAATTCTGCAGAATTTTGTTGGATCTCTTGTGTGATAGTGCGTGTCTGGTTTGCAAGCATCTTCTGTAAGGTAGATTTTGTGATGAAATTATATGAAGGAGCCACTGAGTGAATACTTGACTGAGATTCTTCATCAAGTGATTCAGGGTCACTAAACTCTGCATTTGGATCTTTTGCAGATTCCTTTCCAGATTGAGTGAAATGATCATATACTGTCTTTTTAGCGACAGTGGGGGTCTTTACTTGTCTCCTAGAGGTATGAGGCATTTTTGGGAATTATAAGGTCAGGTTCCTTTTAGTATAGAAGTTTTTTAATAGCACTGTAAAATTACCCCTTAAAAAACAAGGTAGCTAAGGCAGATTGTCCTACCTTACATATTGTAACTGCGGAGCAGGGATAGGTGACACCCAGTTGAGGCCCCTAGGACATAGTAATTAGTTTAATGGTTAGATAAGAAACATTCTAGTATCTGGAGGGGAAAGTTAGTTATATAAAGCTCTCTAGGGTCGGAGGGGGGAGGCAGAGAGTGTAAGGCTTAAATTTTGTTTGAGTTACAAGGCCGCCAAAGCTGCACTTAAATAACAGGCTAGGGCTCAAATAAAGGGGACTAATAAGGGTAGCCCATAACCCGAGGGGACCCAAGTAGAACTGATGTGAAAGGGTTACTGTAGAACAATAACGGGCCCCCTCTCAACTCAGGGAATAGGGGATATGACCCGAAGGAAGGGGAAAAGGAAGAGGGAAGTGACCAGCTCAGACAAGCAGAGCCGGAAAGGGAGAGTTTCAAGGGGGCCCCACAATTTTCAATGTACACAGAAAAAGAGACATTTCAGTAAAACACACAGTGCAGTTAGACCTTATGACATATGATGTAGCGGCAAGTAATACAAGATTAAAGCCCTGTGGAAGTAAGGTCAGAGATTAAACAGTAGAATGACACTACACTTTGGGGCACTACCCCAAATACAGTTAAGCTGACGCAGCAGCTTTTGGATTATGAAAACAACTCAGAGGAGTGGTACTGAGTCCAGGGTAACTGGCTTAGAAGCAATTACGGAAAGTTCCTTGATGGCATACTAATGCCAGAAAAAATGTGTGTATGGTTTCTCTAAGGATCACTTCCAGAGTCTCCATGGAGAGGGGGACCACATTTTTAAGGGCTTTGGGTTAACCCTAGTAAAATAAGGGCAAGTCCAGGTTAGGGAGGGGCTTAAATCTGTGGGTCTCCTCACTATGGGGTAAAGGCACTAGGTTCCCCACTGTAGGTGGTAGTTGAGTCGAGGGGAAGAGCAATGTTCCCAGTGGGGTCAATAAAATATGGGCCAAGGTGCAGGAAAGCTTTCCAGCAGAAACTGTAGGATGCAGCGATCTGTACCCACCAAAAGGGTATAATAAGGAGGCTGATAAAGCAGTGGGATAAAGCTAGGTCAGGTATGGCCCCCAGTAAACCCCTCTGTGGTGCTGTATTAGCTATGGCTGTATATAGTATTTTTAGTGTCCCAGGCCCTGGGTAAATAAAAAGCCTTGGCGAAGGTCTATGTAAAGCAGTCTGGGGTGGTGTAACAAATATAGCAAGACACAGTTCTCATCTAGTTCCTCCAAGTTATCGGTACCCTAGGACCTGCAGCACTTGCAGTGGCTGTAGGGCTAAGGGGCCGCCACAGAAGAGAAGGCAGGATGCAGTCACACTGCAAGATCAACAGCAGTTTGTTTCCTGCCTTACTGAGACTTGCTTGAGCGGTTCAGGAAATGAAGCAGATAGCTGGGTTGTTTCCTTCTCTGTTGGCTTCGTTATCAGTATTGGCAGCATCACTCACTTTCCAGAGGCCACAAGATGGCCGCGGTTCACCCCAAAAAGGGAAGCCGGCATGTACTAGGGCCTCCACCTAGAAACTACGATCCTAAAGCTTCACATTCAACCCTCTCTAGCTCCACACTATCCCCCGGGGTTCCGATCTGTGCAGGGGAATCTCTCTAGCCCCCAAACTTTATCTGATCAGCAATTGGCCTTCCCAGGTGGGCCACGACTTTTCACACCTAAACCAAGTACTCCGGCAGCTGTACATGCCTCTATCCGTAGTAGTTTATGTCTTCTGCTCCGGAGCGGATCCCCGACCCTCTGGAGCTTGGCGAGTGGCGTCCCAATGATGTGCACAGCTACAGCACGGTTCTCAGGGTGGGTGGTTGAGTGTATGACGGCCGAGAAATCACAAATGGAGGTGAAGGAGGAAATGTGCAGGTTATGTCCTTACTAAAATTCTAAATTAGCCCAAATAACTTAATTAGAGGGTAATTTAACCTATTTTTGGCAGTTTGAAGCTGGAGCTACGATGATGTGCTGCTGCTCAGCACGACAGTTAGCTCCGCCCACCAGGTTATTTTTAAAGATTATTTTTAAACTAAAAAGGGGCCAGATACTTAAGCTCCACCTCTTTATACTGGACCCTGCCATCTTGGAGCTGAAGTATTCTCACAGCCCATGACAGAAGCAGTGCACACTAAAAGATCATTAATATTACCCACTTTTTGATAGCTGTATCATTTGATTGGAGTTAGTGTGCAGGATAAATCATGTAAACCTTACATTTTTGTATTTTTTACACAAAATTAGTTAAACAAAATATATTTTTGAAAAAGCACTCACCAATAATATAGCAATACAGTAGCTGCAAAAATGTACATCTGCTTTGTATCATGTACCCTACCTAACATGGAGCACTTTATCAAAAAGTTGACAACCTCATTGATTTGTAAATACACACTACTTCTGTCACAGGCTGTGAGAATACCTGCACTCCAAGATAGCAGCCTCCAGTATAAAGAGGCGGAGCTTTAATCTCTGGCACCTTTAAAGGGACATGAAAGCCAAAAAAAATCCTTCATGATTTAGGCAGAGCATACAATTTTAAACAACTTTAGGCTCTTTGCTGCTCATGAGCTTACGTAGATAAACCTTCCATCAAAGGATAAAAAGAGAAGGAAGCAAATTAAATAATATAAGTAAATTGGAAAGTTGTTTAAAATCACAGTATAGAGAGGCGGAGCTTTAGTCTCTGGCATCTTTAAAGGGACATGAAAGCCAAAAATGTTCCTTCATGATTTAGGTAGAACATACACTTTTAAACAACTTTCCAGTTTACTTCTATTATCAAATTTGCTTCATTCTCTTGCTATCATTTGTTGAAGGAGCAGCAATACACTACTGGTTTCTAACTGAACACATGGGTGAGCCAATAACAATCAGTATATATATATATATATGCAGCCTGATGAAACGGCTATAAGCCGAAAAACGTACTGCATTTATACCTACGCTGGTGTATATTATTACTCAACACGCTACAAGTCTGCAAACTAATGTAGCCAACTATATCGGCTCGTTTACAAGTTTGCACTGTGAAAGCTCGGGAGGAGTTGGTATACTGATTTGTCGAGGCCCTGTGACGTCAACAGCCTTAGTGTGTCTGTCGGGCGACTTCTAACAGTCCCGGCTCGGTTTCACTGGCACTCAGTGCCGCTCCGTCTGTGAGTAGTCTGTGTATTTGGGGGAAGGGCTGTCATCTGTGCCTTCGTATATCCTGGACGATACTGCTCTATTATTTGGCGCCTCTCTCTTTTTTGTTTCCACCAATCAGCAGCAAGAACCTAGGTTATTTGCTGCTCTTGAGCTTACATTGATAAACCTTCCAGCAAAGGATAAAAAGAGAATAATACAAGCTAAATAATAGAAGTAAATTGGAAAGTTGTTTAAAATCACATGCTCTTTCTGAATAATGAAAGAAAAAAATAGGTTTCATGTTCCTTTAATCTTTTAAAACAGTAAAACACATTTGAAAAGAGCTGCAAGAACAGGACCAAATGCAATACCATGATGAGTAGTTACTATTCTTTCGTAGTTGTCCACAGCAGTTTAATGTCCCTTTAAAGTCACCCATAAACTCTATGAGATATTTTGACAGTTTTTCTAAACAACTATAATTGATTTCATTAAACCCTATCTAAATTTTTTTGTTCTTGAGTAATCAGACTAATGAAAACAAGCTGTTGTATAATTTACAACCAGGTTCTTTCAAGGATTTTCATAGATCTCCACAAAAGAAAAAGATAGTTAAATAAGGAAAGTCATGAAATATAATTAACTCCATATTGATTATTACTGTCTAATATATTTAAATACAGGATTTTCATAGAAACAATAATATTAATTAATAATGGGCTAGATTACGAGTTTTGCGTTAACAGGGGTGCGGTGCTAACGAGCAGTTTATGCTCACCGCTCACTTACAGTGCTGGTATTACGGGTTTTTACAAACCCGGTGTTTACCGCAAAAAAGAGATCGTAGAGCAAAATTTTGCTCCACATCTCATTCTAATACCAGCGCTGTTTAAGTCAGCGGTGAGCTGCTGTAACGTGCTCGTGCACGATTTCCCCATAGGAATCAATGGGGAGAGCCGCTGAAAAAAAAACTAACACCTGCAAAAAAGCAGCGTTCAGCTCTTAACGCAGCCCCATTGATTCCTATGGGGAAACAAAATTTATGTTTACACCTAACACCCTAACATGAACTCCGAGTCTTAACACCCCTAATCTTACACTTATTAACCCCTAATCTGCTGCCCCTGACATCACCGACACCTACATTATATTATTAACCCCTAATCTGCCGCTCCGGACACCGCCGCCACCTACATTATACTTATGAACCCCTAATCTGCTGCCCCCAACATCGCCGACACCTACATTATATTTATTAACCCCTAATCTGCCGCCCCCAATGTCGCCGCCACCTACCTACACTTATTAACCCCTAATCTGCCACCCCCAACGTCGCTGCCACTATATTAAAGTTATTAACCCCTAAACCTAAGTCTAACCTTAACATCCACTAACAAATATACTTTAAAAAAATCTAAATAAAAATAACTATCATTAACTAAATTATTCCTATTTAAAACTAAATACTTACCTATAAAATAAACCCTAAGCTAGCTACAATATAACTAATAGTTACATTGTATCTAGCTTAAGGTTTATTTTTATTTTACAGGCAAGTTTGTATTTATTTTAACTAGGTAGAATAGTTATTAAATAGTTATTAACTATTTAATAACCACCTAGCTAAAATGAATGCAAATTTACCTGTAAAATAAAACCTAACCTAAGTTACAATTACACCTAACACTACACTATAATTAAATTAATTCCCTAAATTAAATAAATGTATCTAAAGTACAAAAAAAACTCACTAAATTACAGAAAATAATAAACAAATTACAAGATTTTTAAACTAATTACACCTAATCTAACCCCCCTAACAAAATAAAAAAGCCCCCCCAAAATAAAAAAGACCTACCCTACTCTAAATTACAAATAGCCCTTAAAAGGGCCTTTTGTGGGGCATTGCCCCAAAGTAATCAGCTCTTTTACCTGTAAATAAAATTACAAATCCCCCCCAACATTAAAACCCACCACCCACACAACCAACCCTACTCTAAAACTCACCCGATACCCCCTTAAAAAAATCTAACACTAACCCCTGAAGATCACCTTACCGGGAGATGTCTTCATCCAACCGGGCAGAAGTCCTCAACGAATCTGGCAGAAGTGGTCCTCCAGATCTGCAGAAGTCTTCATCCAGACAGCATCTTCTATCTTCATCCATCCGGCATGGAGCGGGTCCATTTTCAAGACATCCGATGCTGAGCATCCTCTTCTACTGACGGATACGACTGAATGAAGGTTCCTTTAAATTACGTCATCCAAGATGGCGTCCCTTCAATTTCGATTGGCTGATAGAATTCTATCAGCCAATCGGAATTAAGGTAGAAAATAATCCTATTGGCTGATGCAATCAGCCAATAGGATTGAGCTGGCATTCTATTGGCTGATAGGAACTGCCAATAGAAAGCCAGCTCAATCCTATTGGCTGAATTATATCAGCCAATCGGAATTGAAGGGACGCCATCTTGGATGATGTCACTTAAAGGTACCTCCATTCAGTCATAGCCGTCGGAAGAAGAGGATGCTCTGCGTCGGATTTCTTGAAGATGGACCCGCTCCACGCCAGATGGATGAAGATAGAAGATGCCGTCTGGATGAAGACTTCTGCCCGTCTGGAGGACCACTTCTGCCGGATTCGTTGAGGACTTTGGCCCGGTTGGGTGCAGACTTCTCCCGGTAAGGTGATCTTCAAGGGGTTAGTGTTAGGTTTTTTTAAGGGGGTATTGGGTGGGTATTAGAGTAGGGTTGTTGTGTGGGTGGTGGGTTTTAATGTTGGGGGGGATTTGTAAAAATTTTTACAGGTAAAAGAGCTGATTACTTTGGCGCAATACCCCGCAAAAGGCCCTTAAAAGGGCTATTTGTAATTTAGTGTAGGGTAGGGCTTTTTTCATTTTGGGGGGGCTTTTTTATTTTGTTAGGGGGATTAGATTAGGTGTAATTAGTTTAAAAATCTTGTAATTTGTTTATTATTTTCTGTAATTTAGTGTTTGTTTGTTTTCTACTTTAGATCATTTTATTTAATTGTATTTAATTTAGGGAATTAATTTAATTATAGTGTAGTGTTAGGTGTTTGTGTAACTTAGGTAAGGTTTTATTTTACAGGTACTTTTGTATTTATTTTAGCTAGGTAGTTATTAAATAGTTAATAACTATTTAATAACTATTCTACCTAGTTAAAATAAATACAAACGTGCCTGTAAAATAAAAATAAACCCTAAGCTAGCTACAATGTAACTATTAGTTATATTGTAGCTAGCTTAGGGTTTATTTTATAGGTACAGGTAATATTTAGTTTTAAATAGGAATTATTTAGTTAATGATAATTATTTTATTTATATTTATTTAAAATATATTTAAGTTAGGGGGGGTTAGGGTTAGACTTAGCTTTAGGGGTTAATAACTTTAATATAGTGGCGGCGACGTTGGGGGTGGCAAATTAGGGGTTAATAAATGTAGGTAGGTGTCAGCGATGTTAAGGACAGAAGATTAGGGGTTAACAATATTTAACTAATGTTTGCGAGGCGGGAGTGTGGCGGTTTAGGGGTTAATATATTTATTATAGTGGCGGCGATCTCCGGTTCGGCAGATTAGGGGTTAATAATTTACTTTTAGTGTTTGCGATGCGGGAGGGCCTCAGTTTAGGGGTTAATAGGTAGTTTATGGGTGTTAGTGTACTTTTTAGCACTTTAGTTTAGAGTTTTATGCTACGGCGTTGTAGTGTAAAACTCTTAACTACTGACTTTAAAATGTGGTTCCAGTCTTGACAGGAGAGGGTCTACCACTCACTTTTTGTCAGACTCGTAATACCGGCGCTTTGCAAGTCCCATTAAAAAAAGAGGATACACAATTTACATAAGTGGATTTGTGGTATTTCCAAGTCTGGCCAAAAAAGTGAGCAGTGAGCCTGTACCTGCAAGACTTGTAATACCAGAGGGCATTAAAAAGCAGCGTTGGGACTGGCCAATTCTGCTTTTTAAGCCTAACGCAAAACTTGTAATCTAGCCTAATGTGTGTTGAATTCATAATGTCATATAATTTTAGAAAGACGCAAGTGTATCATAAAAACATAATTTTATTTTAAAAACAAAGCAACGCGTTTCTCAGCCCCTCAAAGGCTGTTTCCTCAGGCTATACAATGAAAATAAAAATGGATACACTTGATATTTAAACCCTTTCTGTTCATATAATAGGTTAATTGATACAGACCCACCCTCCCAAATCCTCAAATCATCTGTGTGCAGATATCTAATTAGCAAACACACATCATGGCCTCAACCCAGCTGAGGGGTAATCTTAGTAATAAAATCATAATAAAATCACCATAGTGATAAGCTAAACCCTATTTCAAGTAAACATAGGCAAAACATGATCCTATCCGTTGTGTATAATAAGAGCTATTGTTAGGTCATGTACTAAACACTAATAGGTAGTGAATAATGAGTTATATTATATATTATACTGTGTTAAACAAGTGTTAGACATCAGAGGAGCTCCCTCTGTATATGTACAATACTTTATGGATAGATCGATAAACAACTAAGTCTGTCTGATGAATCCATCTGATTGAATTGTCACGATCGTCTGATATGAAAAATGAAACCTAAATCAAAAATACTAAAAATATGAATTTGAAGTATAGCCGTCTACAACATTCTTACCTACTCTATGTAGTTATGAGTGTTAAATATTGCGGCTACAAGTTACGTCAGAGGGTGTATGATCCTAACCAATCCAGAGTGGCCAAAGGAGAGTGTTAAACATTGCGGCTCTAAGTTCCCTGACATTTACGTCAGAAGGGTGTGTATGCTCCTACCCAATCCGTAATAGCCAGAGGGGCGTGTATGAGAGATGATGACAACTTCACACCTCCCAATACAACGCTTGTTAGCACTATGTACAAAAGTAGTGTGGGGTATCTATAAGGATCACAGAATAAGTGTTAATCATGAGAGAGCCATCATAACGGCATGTAAACACGACAGCTTGTCTCTATATTACTAATTCAAATAGCACCAGAACTATTCAAACATTTTTTGTACTCCCGAGCCCACTCCCAGAGGTGCACAAACCTCAAAGCTAAGGAGACCGCCACTAAACATACTAGCATAATAAATGCAACATATTTGCGAGTGCAGCCAATCTAGATTCATTCATATGCCTCCCAAAAGTAAAATAGAAGACTACTAGAAGATGAGTCTATTATCAACATACTTAGATATGTATACTTACTACCCATTAATGGTGTGTGCTATAAATGTGCATAAAAACTTTATATACAAGAATGCAGTTATGACACTCTATAATAGAATGGCTCCTCTGATGTCTAACACTTGTTTAATACAGTATAATATATACTATAACTCATTATTCACTACCTATTAGTGTTTAGTACATGACCTAACAATAACAATTACTAAGATTACCCCTCAGCTGGGTTGAGGCCATATTGTGTGTCTGCTAATTAGATATCTGCACACAGATGATTTGAGGATTTGGGAGGGTGGGTCTGTATCAATTAACCTATTATATGAACAGAAAGGGTTTAAATATCAAGTGTATGTATTTTTATTTTCACTGTATAGCCTGAGGAAACAGCCTTTGAGGGGCTGAAAAACACGTTGCTTTGTTTTTAAAATAAAATTTCTTTCTTTAGAAATTTGTTATATCCTTATCTTCTTGCATTAAAGATTCTACAGATTTATTGCTTAAATTACAAAATGTATTTTTGGATTATGAATGTTGGTGGGTCACTTGTGATGTCGGTGCCCTATACTTTAATATTTAACATGAATTGGGGATACAGGCCACCCACTCATATTTAGAACAAGACATCTACATACCTGACACACAGGTTGACTTCATCATCCAACTCATTACTTTTATTTTACAACAAAACTACTTTTTATACCAAAGCAATATTATTTACAGGTAAAGGGAACGGCCATGGACACCAGGTTCGCCCCTAGTTTCGCGAACCTGTTTATAGGAAAATTTGAAAAAACGTACATGATATGAATCCCAGTTCGTGGTGAACCTGGTGTTCTATGGCCGTTATATAGATGACCTCTTATTTATATTTAGAGGACCTCATACACTTATTTTGGATTTCATTGATCATCTCAATAAGAATTCATTTGGAATATTATTTACACATAATATTCAAAAAAGATAAGATCGAATTCCTGGATTTGATTTTGGCTAAAGCTCCTGATGGAGCAGTTTCTTCTAAGACCTTCTTTAAAACAGTGGATTGCAACAGCTTTCTCCACTATGATAGTAACCACTATCATAGTTGGAAAAACAATGTGCCATATGGCGAATTTAGAAGAATTAGAAGAAACTGCTCCACCCTAGCTGATTATGATGAGCAGGCTAGGGTGCTTGAGGACCGCTTTTTGGAGAAGGGATACCCACGTGAATTCATCAACAAAGAACTAGTTAGAGTGAGAGAGGAGTATAGAACACAAAATATTTTTGTAGAAAAAACAAAGTCAAGAGTAGCTTCAAGGACACCAACCCACCCCTGTTCATTACCAGATACAATCAAATTACCGTGAGATAAAAAATCATATGACTTGTGAATCATCCTTTGTTATTTATTTAATAATTGCATATGTGGGGCCCAATACGTGGGCCGCACTTGTCGCAAAGTGAAAAAGATGGAGTGAACACGCTTCTAATATCAAGAACAAGTCCAAGACCCATTGTGTCTCGAGACATTGTTAAATTGCCCATGGGATGCTTAAGAACCCTATGAGCATCTTGCCAATAGAGTCCATTTCCAGAGCTCAGGCTAATGCTTTTATGACCCTTAGGAGACGTGAATCCTACTGGATAACCAAACTACAGATTCTTTAACCTAATGGTTTGAATGAAAACCTAGATTTAGCAGCATTTATATGATTATTTAGGGGGCCTAGGCCTACCTATATATATATGTGTGTATATATGTTGTGTATATATGTTGTATACATATATATGTATATATACATGTAGATATGACTGTCTCAATGGTTATTTGGTATGAGCATTTGGTCTTGTGGTTCATTTCAAGCTTATATGGTATGGACCATTGATCTTATGGTTTATTTCAAGCTTGTCATGGCCAGTTGAATGATCTAATAGGATTTCATCCTACACCACTGCTTTATACCACATAATTATCTAATACACCCTACATATAGTCTTTGACCATTATTTTTCTAATAACACTTAGTCTTGTAGACGACTCATTTACACACAAGCTATATTGAGATGCACCCATCAGGTTTATCTATTTATAGAATGCAGATTTTTGACTATTATTTTTATCAGTCCTATTATCACCTCTCTTACACATCACATTTTCCCCCCATGCACATTATTCACACTGCTTGTATATTACATCTCTATCAGGGATAATTGTGGTCTCATATATACAGCCACAATTCTTGATAATTATCACAATATATATCCATATATCATTGGTTAGCAGTTTGCCATTCTATTATAGAGTGTCACAACTGCATTCTTGTATATAAAGTTTTTATGCACATTTATAGCACACACCATTAATGGGTAGTAACTTACTACTAGTAAGTATACATATCTAAGAATGTTGATTATAGACTCATCGTCTAGTGGTCTTCTATTTTACTTTTGGGAGGCATATGAATGAATCTAGATTGGCTGCACTCGCAAATATGTTGCGTTTATTATGCTAGTAAGTTTAGTGGTGGTCTCCTTAGCTTTGAGGTTTGTGCACCTCCGGGGTGGGCTCGGGAGTACAAAAAATGTTTGAATAGTTCTGGTGCTATTTGCAATATTGCTATTAGTAATATAGAGACAAGCTGTTGTGTTTACATGCCGTTATGATGGCTCTCTCACGATTAACACTTATTCTGTGATCCTTATAGATACCCCAAATCACTTTTGTACATAGTACTGACAAGCGTTGTATTGGGAGGTGTGACGTTGTCATCATCTCTCATACACGCCCCTCTGGCTACTCTGGATTGGGTAGAAGCATACACACCCTTCTGACATAAATGTCAGGGAACTTAGAGCCCCAATATTTAACACTCTACTTTTGTTAAATATTGCTAATTAGATATCTGCACACAGATGATTTCAGGATTTTGGAGGGTGGGTCTGTATCAATTAACCTATTATAAGAACAGAAAGGGTTTAAATATCAACTGTATCCATTTTTATTTTCATTGTATAGCCTGACGAAACAGCCTTTGAGGGGCTGAAAAACGCGTTGCTTTGTTTTTAAAATAAAATTGTGTTTTTATGATAAACTTGCGTCTTTCTGGGACTTTTTTATCGTCTGGTTCTCATAGGATCCTGTCTACACCTGAGCATAGTCTACTGGGCAACTGAGAGGTCCCAGTTTGTCTTTACTGCACCTGGAGGTACGCTACATCTTGTAAGTGCAACTTTTAAGTGTGTTTTTATGCCCATCCCCACTGTACTAGGCTATGGTAGTTGTGTTCTATCACTCACAGGAATGAATGCCTTCCCTGCGGAGCATTTGATTGGGTGCTTGAATTGTTGGCACATAGTGAGCTGGACCACTGTTATTGTTCCAGTCTGCTCCAGCTGCACCATTGGGTGCTTCACCCTTGTGAGTACCATTTTACATTACTCTGTACCATCCTGTGTACAGACGTTACTAGGCCATATTGGCGCCCCTGTGTTTTCTTCTTTTTTAGATCTATCATCACCAGGGACTGACCATCCTTTTGATAAAGTTGTGCCAGCTTGTTGAATGTTAAGGACTTCTATATTTGCATTTAATTGTGTTGTGTTTTATCTGGATATGATGTGCTTTTTATGTTACATGTCCTGATTAATTTTGTTATAGGATCTCTAGTAAGGAAGCGCCCCCTATGGGAAATAATATTTTTTTGTGCATCACATTTCCCTATTTTGTATGCTAAGGAGTCGCTACTGGGGCTGAAGCTGTACTACAATACAACACCATTTGTCTTTTGTGGTTTTTAATTGTCTACCGCACAATCATGAAGGTCTGTAGGCAAAACAATGGCTACTTATATGTAGAATTAAACACTATAAATCTGATATCTTAGTATTGCCCAATATTCAAAGCGAAACTGCATTACTGGCCTCGTTGGCATTGCAGACCGATGGTCTGATGAGATTTTCTAAATAAAAGGGACGTGGCCGAGCAGTGCTGGCGAGCGTTAATGTTTCACACATAGAAGTCAATAGGAGCATGACTTCACCACCAAAATCAACGCTTGTTGGTATTTTGCTGCAGCCAGGGGTGCCCTATTGAAGTGGGCCTACAGGGTGCAGACAGTGCATTTACTGAAACTAAAAATAGTTTCAGTGTAGGCACACTACAAATATTGCCTGTGGGAGCTAAGATTTATTACACCTACTCTAACTACCACAGGTAATGTAGTCTTGCCAGCTGGAAAGACAAACATGGTCGCTACCCTCCTCGCAACCAGCACTTTACTTATTTGAACATATCAATCTGGTGTTGATGTGTCCAAATCAAAGTGCAGCCTACTCTAACAAGCACGCTGTGCTAAGCCCTCCTGAATGTTATAAATATATCACGCATAACCTACACTCCCCCCCCATACCACCCAGCTAACTCCCCATGAATGCCTACACCTACATACCCCTGGAACACCCAGCTAAGTCCCTAATACCACCAACACTTAAGTAATTACGTAATATTTAACAAATTAAAAATTTACAAAACTAACCCTCTATTATAAAAGTAACCCCTCACCTCCCAAAATAACAAAATCTACCTAAAAGACTATCCTAAAAAATAAAATTTAAAAAAACAAAAAACACCCAAAAAAGCACTAACTAACCCAAAAAGATACTTGTTGGACCCTCTTGAATCGTGTAACCCTTATATCGCTTCATCCAGATTGGCTGATTTTAAATCAGTCTATCCCAGCCAATAGCAAGAAAGTTTTTTTATTTTACATTCTAATCATCCAATAGAAAAGGATAATTAGAATTTGAAATGAAAAAATGAGCCTGTAGGAATTGACTGAATTAAAATCAGCCAATCGGGATGAAGCGATACCCCTATATAAAGGGGTTCCATGCTTCCGGA
The DNA here is from genome assembly GCF_027579735.1 of Bombina bombina. NCBI lineage: Eukaryota > Metazoa > Chordata > Amphibia > Anura > Bombinatoridae > Bombina > Bombina bombina. The sequence continues at coordinate 965,694,471 of NC_069499.1, forward strand.
AATTCAGTGTACAGTGGTGCATGAAGAGAAGGGCTCGTGGAAGAGAGCCAAAGAAAAGAAGAAGTGGAGCGGAGGCGTCAAGCCTGCGAAGATGGGCCCCTGGCACCAGTAGCTGGGATGAAGAGGGCCCCAACATGGATGAAGATTGCAAAGCCACCAATGTCTGCCTCCGCCGGCATAAAGATGGGCCCCTACCGCCAAAAAGATGGGCACCCGCCGCCAGGAGTTGGGATGAAGAGGGTCCAACAGCCGATCAAGAGGAGCCAGATTTTCGTTCAGTGAGTACAACCTTTGAGGTTAGATAGGGCTTCTTGGGGTCAGTATTTTTTTATTTTTTTTTATATAATTTTTTATTGAGGTTTTATAATACATACAACGAAAAATAAGCATACTTCGCCTCATAATATCAACAGTAAACATGTCAATATATACAGAACAATAACATTTGCAAGGTAGCATATATATATAGTGGGAGTGAGGCTAACCAAACCTCTATTTTATATTTTTTTCATCTTAATTTGACAGACTAATTAGCAGGCCACTCATGGGCCATATCAGTTGGGATAAATGAGTCGGTATGGTAGTCTGAAGGAGAGCCACTTTTGGGCTTTATGATAGATAGGGGGGAGTAGGGGACAAAACAGCGGGTAAGCACCACTCAGAGTATGGAAGAAGGGGAAAAAAAGGTGGGGGGGAGGGCGGAGATATCTAAAATGGGTCTGCTGAATGTTGGGTAGTTCAAAAATAAAGTGCCTATGACACTACAAAAATACACATAGGATTTTGCAACAAGGAATTTCAATAAATTGAATAAGGGAAGCTCTTGACCAAGTTGTGCGAGAGGGGAGAATATTAGGGAATATGGGATATAGAGGACTTCTGGATGAGCTCCTCTCCAGGGGAAGTGCCTTCTAAAGGCGGTGTGGGAGAAAGGAATATGGATATGACTTGCAGGTAACAAGTGCCGGCGGGAAAGGTAAGAGACGAGCTCAACAGGAACAGAGAATTTGTGCTACTAAAAAATTCTAAACACATAAACAATAAGCAAAACCATAGCAATTACATAACATTTCTTAGCTCTCTCTATATGGTAACTTTTACAGCGGAGTAGCCCCTAGTCTAACACTGATCTGCCTGGTAAAACCTGACACATCATCCTTCAAGTTAGCTCAGTAAGCAAACATCAAAACAGTTGGTGGGTTATGAATTTCTCAGGTTACCATGAAATTTGTTAGATCAAAATATTATATCCAGCAAGAACGCAAATAGTGGTAGAGGGTCTATCAGGTATAGATATATAGCTGTAATTCAGTAGGAGAGGATCACTACATGCATTGTGGTATAGAAGCATTTATTTTAACTTATAAACGGCTGTGGTAGTCCATAGGGTACCTATACCAATAGCCAATAAAACTACTTTAAATAGAACAGCAGTGTGTGTAAATTTCTCTAAATTTTAACATTAAGAGGACTGTGTATATGAGGTATACTAAACAGACAGCACTAGAGCTTGTTGTCTCAGGTTGCTACCAGACTACCCTCCTTCCTGCTAGCTGAAGGAGAAGGAGAGAATATGCCTCTATGTGTTTATAGGGAGAGAGGAGGGGGGGAGAATAAAGTTAAGTTTGTGCATTAGATTGAAGACTTCGCTCTACAATTACTGGACACAATGTGAAACACTCAGTTGATAGATTGATTATACTCTCTATAGGTCCATTGACAGAGCACAACAAGTATATATCCTAGCCTAATGTAATGGAGAGCTCCATTAATGGTAGTCATGGAAGAAAGAAAGCCTCTGGACACTACCCCTATTTATATACAGCAAGTAGTAACAGCCTGGGTTATTGTTAGTGCTTTAGAACAAGAAACAAAGTTTAACATTAACAACAGGTAATATAATGAACTGTAGATTGATAATAGTCAAGAGAAAGTTGTCATACTATACTATATGGGAAAGCCTCATCATTCATTGTCATCAAAGCTATACAGAGTTCAATTGGTGCATGAAGCCGTAGCACAAAAATAGCTATGACCATAATATGAGCCAGTACTAGCAAGTGTTACAATTAAAATGCGTAGGGATTGCTAAGGCCTAGCCCATGTGATTATTAGCTAAATGTGAGAAGGCACATTATATCGGATTAATAGATGGTTAGGAACTTTTAACAGGTCTATATGTACAAAAGTGCACCAAAACGATATACACCCATGTTAGGCTAAAGGATATAGAACAGTCACCAGTATTCAAATATGCTTTAGTCTATCTCATATGTAGATCTAAAGTGTATAGAGAGAGTTAATTAAACATTCAACATATTTATGTAAAACAAAGCACTCACACATTATCTTTACAATAATAAGCTCTTTAGATATAAGGGGCATATGTTAGAGCCTCGCTATACTAGGGTGACCTAATAAAGATATTTAAAAAGCTAAGTGTAGTGTTCCATTAGGGGTAGCTCTCCTAGGACAGTTCCAGGCTACAATAACCCACTTAATTGTGGGAGTCAAATAGCGGTCTCTTTTCCAGGCTAAACACTGTAACCCAAGTTACAGTGAATGGCAGCGCTGAGCATACTGCAGCGCAACCAAGCCAAGTTCAGAAGTGTATCGAGGTCCACAATCCAGTCTCTCTTAGTAGTCACCGAGAGTAGACATGGGACATAACATTTTTTTTTTTTTTAGCCAATACCTCTCCTGAGGTCATAGAGGCCAGCAGACATCGCCAATAGCCATGATATCTCGTAGGCGTACCATCTTTTAGCTGCGATATCCGACATCTTTGTCTTGTCTAAGCTCAATGTAGGGATGCCCTCCTCTGACTCAAATGGAGTTGCGCTAATTCTCGATGGCGATTTTAGGTTAGTAAAGTGGACAGTCTCACTCCTGTCCACTTGCGGTACAGCTTCGGGATGAGCGGCGGGTAGAGAGGGGTTAGCAGCATCTCCCAAGGCACCGATAGAGCGGTCAGGTTGGCACTTCAGATCCGAGAGTCCTCTGCACCCAGTATGCTCTAGAGAGCCGGCCCCACACTGCCGAGACCTATCTAGCTGATAGTCCTCAGTGATTGCTCCTATAGTAGGTGAAACAATTGCCATCGTAATGGTCTGCTCAGGCTGAACTGGGTTCTCATCTTTTACAGTGGGCTGGTTAAAGCACATCACGGTTAGTTGGCTTCAACAACATTGCAATTTCAGCAAAGTTCTCATCCATCCGCCATGCCAGTATTTTTAGTCAGTCAGAGATGTCAGTACCATTTTCGTAGATGCAGTCAGGTTATTAACTTAGATTAATATGAAGGTAGTTTGGACTACAAGCTATTATGAGGCATTTAAGAGTTGTAGTTGAGCTCTGTGTCCTCGTGGCAGTTTCAAAAGGCATAGTTTGAAGTATAAGGTCACACTCACTTCTGAATCGAGATCTTTGTTCAGTTTCATACAAGGACTTGTAGGAGTCTTCTTCAGTCACTTTTTGAATATAGCAAATATTATCATATATTATCAATTATCCCCCAAAATTAGCATTAAGAGCCAGAGCTCTTACTATATGCGTCCAGCAAGCTTGGCAGTCAGTATTTTAAATTTTAAGAATAGGCTTTTTTATTTAAATTTTATTTTCTAAGATAGTTTTTTTTTTAGTATAGTGTTAAGTATAATTGTGGGTTTTTTATTTTGGATATCGTATTTTATTATTTTTTGTATCTTAGATTTTTTATAACTTTTTTTCATGTAACTTAGGGGGTTTAGTTTAGAGGGGAGGTGCTGCTTAGAATAGGGTTAGATTGTGTTTGGGGATGTGGTGGTTTAGGGTTAATATTTTTTATTTTAAAGTAACAGGTTTAATTATTTATTAATTTTTAAGTAACAGATGTTTAAAAGTAACTTAGAGGGTTTAGTTTAGAGGGTAGGTTAGGGGTTAATATGATAGTAATTGCAGTGGGTATGTGGAGGTATAAGGGTTAATAGGATAGTACTTGCAGTGGGTATGTGGAGGTATAGGGGTTAATAGAATAGTACTTGCAGTGGGCATGTGGTGGTTTAGATATTTATTAGTTTAGTATTAGTTTGCGATAGTGGGGTAATTTTGTTTAGGAGGATTAGTGGTTAGACACATCGCAGTTTGATTTCCAGGGATCCTTTCCTATACATTGACCAAAACACACAGAAAAGCTGGCACTCGTCAGCAGATACTCAGTAATGTTTAAAAGCAAAACTGGGGGAAGTCAGTTACATTTGGCACCAAAGGATCAAGCCCAGGACCACATCAAGGTCTCCCCCTTCCTGGGGGAAGGCACTGTTAACTCCACAGCCCTGAACACTGAAAGAAAACTGCACAGAGTACCATGCAGTTAACCCCTGAACAGCCTGGGGGACAGACCCGCAGGGAAGCATTACAAACATTATAAACACAACACACAGAAAACCTGACACTTTCCAGCAGATACTCAGTAATGTTTAAAAGCAAAACTGGGGGAAGTCAGTTACATTTGGCGCCAAAGGATCAAGCCCAACGTCAGGGTCTCCCCCTTGCGGGGACCCTAAACCAGCATGTAAAAAAATGCAGTGTTCAGGGCTGTCTAGTTAACAGTGGCTTAGGATGTTTACCCAGTCCAGTCTGTGAGTGCGGTCCAGTCCTGTGTTTTGTATTTACATAGGGAAGATTACAAAAGCCTATGTCACCCTGGGAGGTTCCCAGTTGGTTTGTTTGGAAGTATGCATTTTGTGGGTGCTGGTTTAGGGTCCCAGGAAGGGGGAGACCTTGACATGGTCCTGGGCTTGATCCTTTGGCACCAAATGTAACTGACTTCTTTTAAACATTACTGAGTATCTGCTGGCGAGTGCCAGGTTTTCTGTGTGCTGTTTTTATAATGTTTGTAATGCTTCCCTGTGGGCCTGTCACCCAGGCTGTTCAGGGGAGAGAAAGAAAAAAGAAAGAGAGAAAGAGAGTACAACATAGGTATTTACCAAGATTAACCAAGAGTTAAAGCAATTACGTCAGATTGGGCATTTGTGTGTTAACATTACAAGAGCACTATCAATAGTGCTTTAATTTTTGAACTCATATTATAAGTAAAGTTATTTTTATCATTCGTGCTATAGTTTAGGGCATGCTAACACTGCTTATGCCTGCTGACCTCTGGATTTTCATCCTGGCCTGTTTGCTGTAGATAATTACAGCCTGCCATCAAGTGCATATGATTAAGGGGTAAGCCCCCGAAATGTTGTGTTTTTTTTTTTCTCTTGTCCTAAATAAAGAAAGGTTGTGGTTCCAGTCACATTTTGTCTTTCTGTGGTTCCAGTTACAGCCTGTCTCCCTTTGCTGCTAGTCACAACCTTCCTCCCTGTGGTTCCAGTCACAGCCTGCCTCCCTGTGGTTCCAGTCACAGCCTGCCTCCCTGTGGTTCCAGTCAGAGCCTGCCTCCCTGTGGTTCCAGTCATAGTCTGCCTCCCTGTGGTTCCAGTCACAGCCTGCCTCCCTGTGCTGCCAGTCACAGTCTGCCTTTCTGTGGTTCCAGTCACAGTCTGCCTCCCTCTGGTTCCAGTCAAAGTCTGCCTCCCTCTAGTTCCAGTCACAGCCTACCTCCCTGTGCTGCCAGTCACAACCTGCCTCCCTGTGTTTCCAGTCACAGCCTGCCTCCCTGTCGTGCCAGTCACAGCCTACCTCTCTGTGTTGTCAGTCACTTTGCCTGCCTCCCTGCCGTGCCAGTCACACTCTACCTCTCTGTGTTGCCAGTCACTTTGCTTGCCTCCCTGTGTTGCCAGTCACAGCCTTCCTCCCTGTGTTGCCAGTCACAGCCTGCCTCCCTGTGTTGCCAGTCACAGCCTGCCTCCCTGTGTTGCCAGTCACAGACTGCTGCCCTGTGTTGCCAGTCACAACCTGCCTCTCTGTGTTGCCAGTCACAGCCTGCCTCTCTGTGTTGCCAGTCACAACCTGCCTCCCTGTTATGCCAGTCACAGCCTGCCTTCCTGTGATGCCAGTCACAGCCTGCTTCTCTGTGTTGCCTGTAACAGCTTGCTTTTCTGTGGTTCCAGCCACAGCTTGACTCCCTGTGGTGCCAGTCACAGACTGCCATCTTATTGTACCAGTCACAGTCTGCCTCCCTGTGGTTCTAGTCACAACCAGCCTCAACTGTGTTGCCAGTCATAGCCTGCCTTCATTCAGTGCCATTCACAGCCTGCTTTCCTTTGGTACCACCCATACTGACTCCCAGTGGTTTGAGTTTCATGCATTAGGCTCCAGAGGTATCAATCACAGACTTGCCTAACATTGCACCTGTAATCCAATACATAATATGTGTGTATAAAATTCCCTGTCTCTTTTAACTGCATTTTCATTCCTATGTATTCAGCCTTGCCAGTCTGTTCTGGTCTTTAAGCAGTATGTGCAGCAACTGAACTATACCGTTAATTTGTTTTCCTGCTATTTCCTGTTTAATAAAGAAACTTTTATTATGCCCAAACGCTCCCCTGGAAGCAATAACATTGAACAATCCACAGATACCACTCAAAACACGACACCCATAATCATAAGAAATAAAATCATGGGCAAAGGGGTAATGACCATTACCGTTTCATTATACAAAGAGAGACATAATATAAAAGAGTAAATTATGGAGTTTCTAAACTGGTACCTCCATGTACCAGGTAATTATTTTAACAACAGTAAGTATCTCACTGTATTCTTTTTATTTTATTGTGTTCTGTAAGTCTCTATAATCCTCCAATTATAGAATTATAACATAAACACTTTTATTTGAAAAAACAAACTTATACAATTCAAACTACTAGAGGAATTAGTTTTCATGTTTGTGGTAGGGATGATAAATCTTGTTTTTTCTAGGTGAATACACATTTTGGAGTATCTTTTTAGAAGTGGGTGAGATAGACTCACCCACTAGGGGTAAGGTCATGTATACAGTTTCAGAATAAGAGAAGTTGTCCCTCTTAGAAATAAGAATTTTGTGCAGTTGTATCATATACCAAATGTAGGTCACCATTTTGTTCCAAGAGCCATATTTAAATATTATAAAATGCTAGTGTAATAAAATTTTTGGAACTATTACAATCCAGTAGAAGTGTCAGTGATAGTAGAACGACTGCTGAGTGACATATACAATATCACAGCTTGATAACTATGAAAAAAAACTCAAAAGAAAATTATGTTTCTACAGCTTTTCAAAGCAGATGTGTGGGGCATTTAACAGACGTTCGCAGCAGCAAAAGTAAAACATAACAAATAGTTCATTTTGTTATGATAATGATCGCCTGTTGTTTAATTTCATTTTTTTTTCATTTACCCATTAACAAAAATGACTTGTGTACATTTAATAATTTCATATTATTTTGAGTAATTTAAAAATTAACATTTGCTAAATATCCAAACAGATAAGCCTAGATCTTATTCTTGTTGTTCTTTAGAGCCACAGCAAATACTGTTGCTTCAAGCAGAGGTTTGAAAGTTATTTTACCCAATCCACTATAATTTTGTACATCAGGGGCAAGATTACATATACGACTCAGGCTTCAGCGTAACTGCTGAAACCCGCGCCGCCTGTAATTTCACCTCGCACATCGGGGAATCACATAAACGCTGCCGGCAGTTCATAAAGTCCCATAAGTCGGATAAACTAGCGATGTTCAGAAATGTGCGTAAATACAAATTTCTGGAGTCGCCAGTGACTTACGGCACTTTAGAAACTGCCGGCGCCTAAGAAAAAAACTAAATAAAAAATATCCTGTAAAAGTCTAACACACCTCCCAAATATAAACCTGACACGTAAAAACCCCTATATCCGCCATCACCCACATATCGGAACTAATAATAAATGTATTAACCCCTAAACCAACAACCCCCACAACACAATATGCCTAATTAAACTATTAACCCCTAATCCACCATTCACCCACATCGCAATCTACCTAATAAAAGTATTAACCGCTAAACTGCCAAACACCCACATCGCAATAAACCTAATTAATCTATTAACCCCTAAACCCCCAAACCCCCACATTGCAATAAACCTAATTAATCTATTAACCCCTAAACCACCAAACCCCTACATTGCAATAAACCTAATTTAATTATTAAACCCCCTAACCTAACACCCCCTAAATTAACCCCAAATTACAATTAAAATAAAAAATCCTAACAGTACTTAAAAAAATCCAAGATTAAATTAAAATAATCTAAAATTACCAAAAAATAAAAAGTCTAACATTACAGAAAATAATAACGAAATTATCAAAAAAAAAATAAACCTAATCCCTATGAAAATAAGCCCCCCCCCCAAATAAAAGCACCCCCTAATCAAATACTAAACTACCAATAGCCCTTAAAAGGGCTTTTTGTAAGGCATTGCCCTAACTTAAACAGCTCTTTTGCATTAAAAAAAATCTAAGTCCTCCAAGCGGTAAAGTCTTCTTCCAAGCGGCGATATCTTCTTCCATTGCGGCAACGTCTTTTATCTTTATCCAGGACCAAGTCAACGCAGAGCGGAGATGAGATGAGCGCGGAAACAGAAGACCAGCGACAGAGGAGCCATCGAGCATGGAGATCCTCTTTGTACGATCACCGCCGCACACTGATGATTGAATTCAAGGTACGCGTTTAAATATGGGGTATCTTGCATTCCTATTGGCTCATTTGATTCTTCTAATTTTAATCAGTCAATAGGATGAGAGCTAATGAAATCCTATTGGCTGTTAAAATCAGCCAATTTTAAGGGCAGTAAAAGAACTGAATGCCCTTTTAAGGGCAATGCCCATACAAATGCCTCTTTAGGGGCAATGGGTAGCATATGTTTTTTAGTGTTAGTTTTTTTTTATTTTGGGGGGTTTAGTGGGTGGGGGGTTTACTGTTATGGGGGGGACTTAGATTTTTTTTAAAGCAAAAGAGCTGATTAACTTAAGGCAATACCCTACAAAAAACCCTTTTAAGGACTATTGGTAGTTTAGTTATAGATTAGGGGGTGCTTTTATTTTGTGGGGGCTTTTTTATTTTCATAGGGATTAGGTTCTGTAATGTTAGACTTTTTTATTTTTTGTAATTTTAGATTAATTTAAACTTAGTTTTATTTATTTTTAAAGTAATGTTAGGTTTTTAATTGTAACTAAGTATTTTTTTTTTTTTTTATTGAGGGATAAGAATTTACAAAGAAAAAACAGTTTGCAAAGTAAACATAAAAAGTACAGGTTACAAAGCGAAAATGTATGTACATCCTTTTACTTATGACTGCTTCAATAAGCTCAACAATAACTAGCATACTCATGTGTCAACCTGGGAATGAAGCCAGCATGAAAAATTTGGGGCAAACTTATAAACAACTTTCATTTTTTTACCCCCTCAGTAGCAGCAGAGGCCACTCTTGGACCCCAATTTATTGACTCTCTAAGCAGAGGGATTTTTGGGTAGGGCAGGCCACTTTTGGACCTGGATTGCTCAATCGTACCTCCTATGCCTGCCAGGACCACTGGTGGGTCCAGAGGACTTACAGTTTAAAGGAGGACAGAAAATTTAGTATGATATGGGCTCAACTATATAAAATAATATAAGCATTGTGGTATCACAACTATGGGCGGATTTCTGATAATATAGGGCCACTTTGGAGCCCTCAAGATGGGTATATTTTTATGCAATAGAAGAACTATTATATGCAGTATATCTCTGAGTCAGGTAACATACTCACAGATCTATAAAGACATCTATTAGAGAAAGCTAGTCTGCATCCACCTGAGATTAACAGAATAAAATATATGTGGCAATGTGCCACGCGCTACCTGCGGACCTTATAGAATATTATAGATAGCAGATAATTATTGCAGATATTGCTATGATATAAACACATTCACATAACTTTTGGCTGTTGGTTTATACATTGTACACCATATATAACATATTATAGAAATATGGTTTAAGTATTGGATATATTGACTCAGCTTCTTCATAAATTCCAATACTTAAATATAGTTGCTGAAAAAGAGAGACATGTTTATACAACTTAAAATTAGACATGCTTGAATGGAAGTGTGTATTATACATAGTATACTATTCCTGGTCACCTATAGGGGCTTAAGACTAAAGCTAGGCAGCCTAAGCAAAAAAAAGGAAGTGTAAAAGAATAACAAAGCATTTGGGGCTTGATCAAATATACGGCGCAGGTTTCGGCGCAAGCTTGGGAACCTGCACCGCCCGTAATTTCACCTCGAACATCGGGGTATTACATAAACCCCGCCGGCAGTTCATAAAGTGCCATAAGTCAGATAAACTAGCGATGTCCAGAAATGAGCGTAAGTACAAATTTCTGGAGTCGCCAGTGACTTACGGCACTTTAGAAACTTCCGGTGCCTAGGAAAAGTAAAGAAAATAACAAATCTCCCGTAAAAGTCTAACAAGCCTCCCAAAAATAAGCCCGACACGTAAAACCCTTATAACCGCAATCCCCCCCTCTCATTACTAATATTAAATGTATTAAACCCTAGACCGACAACCCCCCACAAGGCAATATGCCTATTTAAACTATTAAGCCCTATAACCACCATCAAACCCACACCACAAGTAATAACTAAATTATTAACCCCTAAACCGCCATAGCCCACAACGCAATTAACCTATTCAAGTATTAACCCCTAAACCACCATAGCCCACATAGCCTATTAAATGTAATCTGCCGCCGCCAACGTCGCCGCCACTATAATAAAGTTATTAACCCCTAAACGTAAGTCTAACCCTAACACCCCCCTAACTTAAATATTATTTAAATAAATCTAAATAAATTTACTATTATTAACTAAATTATTTCTATTTAAAACTAAATACTTACCTATAAAATAAACTCTAAGATAGCTACAATATAAATTAATAATTACATTGTAGCTATTTTAGGATTTATTTTTATTTTATAGGCAACTTTGCATTTATTTTAACTAGGTACAATAGTTATTAAATAGTTATTAATTATTTAATAGCTACCTAGTTAAAATAAATACAAATTTACCTGTAAAATAAATCCTAACCTAAGTTACAATTACACCTAACACTACACTATCATTAAATAAATTAAATTAATTAACTACAATGACCTAAAATTAAATACAATTAAATAAAATAAACTAAAGTACAAAAAACAAACAAACACTGAATTACAGAAAATAAAAAAAATACAAGAAGTTTAAACTAATTACACCTAATCTAAGCCCCCTAATAAAATAAAAAAGCCCCTCAAAATAATAAAATTCCCTACCCTATACTAAATTACAAATAGCCCTTAAAGGGCTTTTTGAGGGGCATCGCCCCAAAGTAATCAGCTCTTTTACCTGTAAAAATAAAAATACAACCCCCCCAACATTAAAACCCACCACCCACACACCCAACCTTACTCTAAAACTCACCCAATCCCCCCTTAAAAAAACCTGTCACTAACCCCTTGAAGATCACCCTACCTTGAGCCGTCTTCACCCAGCCGGGCAGAAGTCTTCATCCAAGCGGCATCTTCTATCTTCTTCCATCCGATGAGGAGCGGCTCCATCTTGAAGACATCCAACGCAGAGCATCCTCTTCGTTCGACGTCCAACTGAAGAATTAAGGTTCCTTTAAATGACGTCATCCAAGATGGCGTCCCTTCAATTCCGATTGGCTGATAGAATTCTATCAGCCAATCGGAATTAGGGTAGGAAAAATACTATTGGCTGATGCAATCAGCCAATGGGATTGAGCTTGCATTCTATTGGCTGATTTGAACAGCCAATAGAATGCGAGGTCAATCCTATTGGCTGATTGGATCAGCCAATCGGATTGAACTTCAATCCTATTGGCTGATTGCATCAGCCAATAGGATTTTTCCTACCTAGAATTCTATCAGCCAATTGGAATTGAAGGGACGCCATCTTGGATGACGTCATTTAAAGGAACCTTCATTCTTCAGTTGGACATCGAACGAAGAGGATACTCCGTGTCGGATGTCTTCAAGATGGAGCCGCTCCTCGTCGGATGGAAGAAGATAGAAGTGACCGCTTGGATGAAAACTTCTACCCAGCTGGAGGACCTCTTCTGCCCGGATTCGATGAAGACTTCTGCCTGGATCGGATGAAGACTTCTGCCCGGCTGGGTGAAGACGGCTCAAGGTAGGGTGATCTTCAAGGGGTTAGTGTTAGGTTTTTTAAGGGGGGATTGGGTGGGTTTTAGAGTAGGGTTGGGTGTGTAGGTGGTGGGTTTTAATGTTGGGGGGTATTGTATTTTTTTTTTACAGGTAAAAGAGCTGATTACTTTGGGGCAATGCCCCGCAAAAAGCCCTTTTAAAGGCTATTTGTAATTTAGTATAGGGTAGTGAATTTTATTATTTTGGGGGGCTTTTTTATTTTATTAGGGGGCTTAGATTAGGTGTAATTAGTTTAAACTTCTTGTAATTTTTTTTTATTTTCTGTAATTTAGTGTTTGTTTTTTTTGTACTTTAGTTTATTTTATTTAATTGTATTTAATTTTAGGTCATTGTAGTTAATTAATTTAATTTATTTAATGATAGTGTAGTGTTAGGTGTAATTGTAACTTAGGTTAGGTTTATTTTACAGGTAAATTTGTATTTATTTTAACTAGGTAGCTATTAAATAGTTAATAACTATTTAATAACTATTGTACCTAGTTAAAATAAATTCAAAGTTGCCTGTAAAATAAAAATAAATCCTAAAATAGCTACAATGTAATTATTAATTATATTGTAGCTATCTTAGGGTTTATTTTATAGTTAAGTATTTAGTTTTAAATAGGAATAATTTAGTTAATAATTGTAAATTTATTTAGATTTATTTAAATAATATTTAAGTTAGGGGGGTGTTAGGGTTAGGGTTAGACTTACGTTTAGTAGTTAATAACTTTATTATAGTGGCGGCGACGTTGGTGGCGGCAGATTAGGGGTTAATACATTTAATAGGCTATGTGGGCTATGGCGGTTTAGGGGTTAATACTTGAATAGGTTAATTGCGTTGTGGGCTATGGCGGTTTAGGGGTTAATATTTTAGTTATTACTTGCGGTGTGGGTTTGATGGTGGATATAGGGGTTAATAAACTTTATTAGTTATTGCAGTGGGGGATTGCGGTTGACAGGTAGATAGACATTGCGCATGCGTTAGGTGTTTATTTTTGCAGGCATTTTCGGGAGTTATGGTGCTTCCATACTCAGCGCAAGGCCTGCTACCGCTTCCTTTTATGGCGAGGTAAAAATGGCCTAAAGGTAAAAATGAAGTAAGATTTCTCCATTTTCGCCACGTAAGACCTTGCACTGGATATTGGATACCGATTTACGACGCTGTCCCATGTAAGCCTATGGGAGTAATAATTGCGAGCAATGGGTGAAATATACGCACGTAACTTGTATGCTACGCTGTATATGTAATACCAAAATCGCGTAAAAAGTGGCGTCGCCGGCTTTTGCGGGTGACGCTGCATATGTAATGGAGGCCTTGATCTTTATGTAACTATAGGTGTATAATATGTTTCATGATGCAGCGAGTGGGGGTCATTGGACTCATATATAACATACTAAATAAACGCAATGCTTGTAAAGAAAACAGAAACACAACCCCAGTATATTTTTTTGTTGTTGGTGGCAATAGACAAATTGCTTAGTATTTAAAACTAACAATATCTATTAATTTTCCAAAAGAGCACCTTAGAGGGTTAAGACTGTAAACTAAGAATAATCTATCTCTTGAAAGGCATAGATTAAGATGTGCTAAGGGTTTATGGCAATGTATATACCAATGTGCGTCAGTATTAACCCGTCCTCTCCTGTGTAAATATAACTACAGCAAGCTGTAAGAGGAGAAAAGTATGAGCCCGCATTAAGAATACGCATATAATACCAAACAGAGGCTTATATAATTGTGATTATTTTCCCCACTACACAGTCTTTATATGCATCACAAAGTCATCATAAAAATTAAAGAAAAATTTAAATGAAAAGTGGTAGCCTAGCCTTTATACCCCTTGCGAACAGCGTAGGGTACAGAGATCTGTCCATTTATATGCATTAACCCACTCCAACTCGAATCGCCAGAGTCACTCCCAGCCCTTGTAAACCTGTGGATCCTTCAGTGCCCAGACTACACAACTATGATCTGATGTGGCGTTCCATTGGTACTTTGTCCCTCGAGTGGTATCTCTCTTATGGGAGAGTAAAACTTGCCGCATGACAATACCGATACTGTCTCCTGCCACCTCCGTTGGACCAAGCTGCTCCCAGAGTGTCTCCAGCAGACTCGCAATATTGGGCTCTGTGTTATCCTGTGCTGTAAGCTCATCGCAGCTATTCACTTCCTGCGGACAAGTAGGTCCAATATATTGCAAAGAAGGACCTGCCGCTTCCTCCTGTGCTAGGACTATAGGGAAGTGAAGGGATTCTTTATGAAGGTCCATCAATGCACACACCTCATTGCTCCCCGGAGGTTGCGGGTTGTATGACAAACAAGTGTCCTGTCGCTGAGCTATAGATCTCCCTGTCACCAATATTTCAGGCTCAAAGAGGTTCCTCTTTTCCACCACGTGCTCCATTAGGGACTGTAAATGATCCAATTGGTCCAACACGTTTCTCTCATACTCACTAAATAGGGCTTGTATAAGAATAAAGGAATCCTCCATAATTGCAGTTTGATTATATCTGTTGTGCAGAGAAACTTAATTTACTCAAAGCCACGTACAAACCGGTGTCATTGGCTTTTGTGGTTGACGCCTCATATGTAATCTTCCACAGCTTTACAGTATCCTCCTATAAAAACTATTGGAGCCATGTGACATCAATCTTTTGATGTATTCTGTGACTGGTACAATGCTGCATGCTGTTGTTCCCTATTAATTTTGTACATTTAAAGTTACACAACTTCAAAATTACCTAACTGTAAACCACCAGAACCCAGGGCAAGTTACCACTAATAGCAGATATCTAGACCCCCAGCACATATTAACTGCAACTTCCCCCACAGTGCCAGTTAACCCAAACTGTGCCCTTAAACCTCCAGTGCACATTAATCCAAATACAACCGCCAGTGCTATTAGGCCTTAATGATGCTCTTCAGCATAAGTAAAAATGGATTTTGACCCTCCCTAGATGATTACTAAAAATCCTGTGTCCCCACAAAACAACCCTCCCCTTAAATATTACAGCACTAAAATTCTGCATTATATATATATATTTCCCCTAATGGTAACCCCCTTAAAAATACCCCCCTATGAATTGCCCCTGAAATATAGCCCCCTATAAATTACCCCCTTAAATCGGTCTCCCCCATAACTTCCCTTCTTAAATGTTAAAGTTTTAATGTTATTTTAAAGGAATTTGGTCTGTACATTTTAATAGTTTTAAAATATTAGATATAATTCATACTTGAAAAAAATGAAATATAATCCTAGTCATCATCTGTGATGTAATGCAGTGTGTAACCAACATGCACATTATAATAGCTATCTTTATCGGACCGCACTTTATAGGCTAGCATAAGAACAAACGCTTAGATTTTTTTTAAGATGAGATAAAAGAAGAGAGGCGCACAAATGTGTGTATCAATCGGTATAACTCGGCATACACTCCAAGTATTGTGTGCACAGGGTACTCACAATTTAGCACAGCACACCAGTGTGCTTGTGGAAGCGGGCTGGTACTCAGAGCTGACCAGCTGGCTCTCTCCGGCTCTTTCCTAGAAATGGCGGCTTTCCTGTATGATGGACTGTCTGGTAGTGGTATGCTTGTATTCAAACTCCAGGCAGTAGTATAGTTGCATTCAAATTTTGGCGCAATTTTGGCGAGAAATTGCGCCAAAATTTGAATGCGACTATACTACTGCCTGGAGTTTGAATACAAGCATACCACTACCAGACAGTCCATCATACAGGAAAGCCGCCATTTCTAGGAAAGAGCCGGAGAGAGCCAGCTGGTCAGCTCTGAGTACCAGCCCGCTTCCACAAGCACACTGGTGTGCTGTGCTAAATTGTGAGTACCCTGTGCACACAATACTTGGAGTGTATGCCGAGTTATACCGATTGATACACACATTTGTGCGCCTCTCTTCTTTTATCTCATCTTTCCAGCTAACATGTTTTCCTTCCTGGGATCATTGTGGAGAGTGCAGCCGTGGGAAAGTTTCCCTAGCCTTGGACCGATTCAGATCTATAGGACCCCTAGGAATCTACATTCAACATCACCAACCACATATGGACATTGAATCCAACGCTATTTAATGAGGTTCCCCTTTCCATTATTATTTAATGTTATTGCATAATTGTTTGGTTTTATAGCAGCATTTACACGAACACTATTGTCACAAGTTCATGTTGTTAATTGTTCATTCTATTTCATATGTTGTGCATAGTGAGCGCCCTCTGGTGACCTAGGTCATTTATCTAGATTTTTTTTAAAGCTGTCTCGTATTGCTGGTCTATACATTCTTAGTCCATCTATACCAAGGTCTTGTAAAGTAAGCAAACACAGCACACTTCTCTTCATGTCATTACCCAACATCCCTAGATACTGCCTGCTTTGTTATTAAGTAGAAAGATGGGTTTATGGACCTTTCGAAGACATGTAAATGTGCTCATAAATTTTCTTTATCATTTAACCTATAAAAACATTAGCTTGCATTGGTTTTAGACAAGATTGCTCCTTAATCCCATTTTGTTTACGTCTGCTACATGCAGCTGCAGTCTATTGTTTTACAATCTCTTCCAGCAACAGAGATATGGTTATAGATTTTTATTGCAACTGGAAAACATTTTATATTATATCCGTTGGTATGGATTTTTTATGTCATAGAAAAACATTATTGCAATAACTTTGTTTTTCCTCTACATGAAAACTGCTATGTTTTATGTCTGATTTATTAAAGGATATTCTAACACACATAGAAAGTGATGTAACATCCTTCTATTAAATGCATCAACTACAATTCATTTATTTTACATTTATTTCACTAAGGTCTGGGCAATAGTTTTAAATTATTACGAATCTGTCTCCATGAACAATTGAGGAATAGACCACTGGAATTATAAGACAATGTTCTGAAATTCCAATGTGTCTAGGGGAAATATAACTTTCTTGCAATATTATATTTTATGCCCGGAGTTCTCATTTCTGTATTGTAAATACCCATCTTTATATTTTACAGTAAACACATTTACTGTAGGCTTTTCCTTGTGGACATGCTTCAAGCTACTGTTGTATGAAAATAATATGATAAATTATATTAAATAAAATGTGGTCGTATAAAAAAAAAAAAGAAAAGTCAAAGCATCCTGATTCAGGCATATGTATTAGGTTTATGTATATTTTTTAAGAATTCACTGTATTTATATTAATTTAAAAACATAGAGTAGTAATAAAACAGAGAGAGGGATTCCCTGACTGTGGTTTGTTGCTCTGATATCACATATACTGTATAGTAATACAAAGCAAAGAGACACAGTAAAAATAAAAAAAAACAACAGACAGAAAGTCTTAGCAATTCTTTTCATTTGTGGTTTAATTAAGTTCTTCTAACTGTCACAGTAGTAATTGAATTTTGCAACTTTATATGGAATGTCATCAAGAGCCAGCTAACCCTTTTAGTGTTAAATCCCTGCGGCTATTTAGGGTGTCTACACCTATGTTTGGAAAGAAGGGTTTTGCGTACATGCGACTGTTCAATACACAAGGGTTTTGTAAAGGTTAAAACGATAAGAAAATAATCATAAAAAAATAAGGTTAAGCAAATGACAGAGTGCTAGCGCATTCATTTTTAGAATATAGCAACAGTAGATTGAGTTCAAACACTGAGGTCTAAGACTTAATTATTGCTTAAAGGGCCACTAAACCCAAAATCTTTCTTTCATGATTCAGATAGAGAATAGAAATTTAAACAACATTACAATTTACTTCTTTTATTAATTTTGCTTAATTTTTTTAGATTTCCTTAGTTAAAGAAAAAGCAATGCACATGGTGAGCCAATCACACGAGGCTTCTATGTACAGCAACCAATCAGCAGCTGCTGAGCATATCTAGATATGCTTTTCAGCAAAGAATATCAAGAGAATAAAACAAATTAGATAATATAAGTAAATTAGAAAGATGTTTAAAATTGCATTCTCTTTCTAAATCATGAAAGAAAAAATGTGGTTGTCATGTCCCTTTAAGCAGAGGTGTAGACATTGTCAGATTTACACAATGCTGATGCTTTTAAACTACTTCTGAATTGGAATTATAAAAGATCAGAAGACAACAGAAAGAGGTATATTACAAATTGTAAAATATAGTCTGGCTAGATAAAAACTGGCTAAGGATAGAGTCTTATTTTCAGAAGACCAAAAATCCATCCTTGCTTTGTTGGTCAAATTATAGGTGCGCCCGACAATTTAATACAATGTTTAATTATGTGTAGTAAAACAGCTTTGCAACATGCTTTCTTTATTGCTCTCCTTTTTGTCCTGCAATTTAATTCTAAAAAAATTTGAGTTTTCAAATTTTGAGAATTGGAAGTGCACACTAGGGATTATGCAAGTCTCACCCTGTAACATAATTGGTCTCAGCAGAGGTTATATGAAATGGCAAAAAAGGTTTACTAACAAAATGTCAAAATTGTCCTGCTCCTCTAGTCAGGATTGACTGCTTCAAATAAGTGAAGTAGTGTAGGGGGCAGTTTAGCCATTGAAAAATAATTGAGTGTGAAAACTTTATATATTCGGAAAGTTTTCACGCTCCAGTGTAAAGGACCACTACCAGGACTGGATTGGTACCAAAAATAGGCCCGGGCATTTAAACGCGGAGTAGCCCACCATCAGTTAGACCTCTGTCAGCTATTTATTAAATACATAATAAATAGACCATGCAAAAGCACTCAGTTTGAATTATGTGACAGCCATAAGCCAATCACAAAATGCATATACATATATACTGTAAATCTTGCACATCAGTAGGAGCTGGCGTCTCGGAAAGTGTGTATATAAAAAGGCTGTGCATATTCAGATAATGGATGTGAAATGGAAAGTTATTTAAAATTGTGTGCTCTATTTGAATTATGCAAGTTTAATTTTTACTTTAGTGGAACATTGCTCAAAAATGAACTCACAATCTGGTATTACAAGTGGATGGTTAAATATTTTAATCAAAGCATCTTAAAGGGACATTATATTGAGATGGTAATATAAAATGATAAACTGTATATAGTGTGCTGGGGAATCACGCTAATTCCAACCATTCTTAACAGAGCCCAGGGCCGCACTAATAGGAGGCTTAGCATGGCGCTAAATCTTCTGTTCACATGGCCCTGAGATCTGTGAAGAAGGTTTGGGATTAGCGCATTTCTAAGTATAAACCTGCAGGTGATACTTTTTCCCCTGCAGTAGAGGATAATTTACATTAGTTTAAGCAAAAACCAATGTAAATGTTACCAAATATTTAGGATTTATTCTCTTTCAAACTAAACAAATACAGAATAGTGCAGCAAGCTAACATGCTGAAAAACTATTTTTTTCTGAATATTTCTTCTGAATGATTAGTCCGAAACAAATTATTTGCTGCTGCACAATTCTTATATACAGTGTGTGTGTGTGTGTATATATATATATATATATATATATATATATATATATATATATATATATATATATACACAGTATATACGTACGTACAAACACATACATATATACAGTATGTGTATGTATATATATATATATATATATATATATATATATATACACAGTTATATATTTTTTTTTTCTATATTCACACATACTGAGATAAGTTTTACAGTGTTTAATTGTACAATTAAGTAGCTATAGTTTAGCCAGTAGACTGCCATAGTTTTGGTGTACACAAGTAAACCCTAACAACAAATTGTGTTGCAATGAAGTACAGCTTTAGCTCTCTAATAGGCCTTAACATTACCCCTTTTCTCCTCTATGATTGTAAAGGGGAGCTGAGTTGTCTGTAAAGTTGAATGTGCATTAACCCTGTTCGATGCTCCTTCTAGGACATTTGCTAATGTTTGCCTGCAGCAATGTTGCTTATAAAAAAACATATCTTGCTCAGACAAGCAGCTGAGTACAGTAATCAATCACATCCTTATTGCCAACTATCTACCTCTGCAGGCTTCATTTATTGCACTGAAAGCCAAATTGCTTGGAGTAGGTTTTCCCATTGCTCCAACCAGTCACCCAGAGATGTAAGAATCCGATCCACTCAAATGTTAATTTAGCTTGAACTTTAGCAGCCTGCGCTCATATGACAGGTTTATCTACACTTTCAAAGTGGCCAGACCTTTGTGTTTTTTATGTTGGGGAAGAGAAGAATAGAGGAAGAACTTATAATACATGATTAAAAATGCTACCAGGGTCTACGTGCCAGACTGTTCTGCTGCTATACATAACCTGAATGAACTACTCATATACATGAAGGATAGAAAGACAGATAGATGATAGAAAGACAGATATATGATAGAAAGACAGATAGATGATAGATAGACAGATAGATGATAGAAAGACAGATAGATGATAGATAGACAGATAGATAAATAGATAGATAGATAGATAGATAGATAGATAAAAGATATAGTAGACATATTAGATAGATGATAGATGATAGATAGAGTAGACATATTAGATAGATCGATAGATAGATAGATAGATAGATAGATATAGATAGATAGATAGATAGATAGATAGAGTAGAAATATTAGATAGATCGATAGATAGATGATAGATAGACAGATAGATAAATAGATAGATAATAGATATAGTAGACATATTAGATAGATGATAGATGATAGATAGAGTAGACATATTAGATAGATCGATAGATAGATAGATAGATAGATAGATAGATAGATAGATGATAGATAGAGTAGAAATATTAGATAGATAGATAGATAGATAGATAGATAGATAGATAGATAGATAGATCAATAGATGATAGATAGAAATAAGAAAGTTAAAACGATCTCATTATGAAATTAAATTATTTTTAGCACAACAGATAGAAACACATATGAAATTTAAGTTTAGGGATGATGAAATGAAATAACATTTAATAAAGTGTAGTATAATCAGAGAATAGAATTCGAGAACGTTGAATATGAAAATAGTAAAGCTATGAAAAATAATTGAAACAGTTAACTGTAAAAGGTCTCTACTTTTGCATGTTATTTTTACTTATTAGAATTTCCATGGAAGGCAGAGACTAGGTATGACACGTGGTGCATATCACTTTCACACTCCAAAGATTGGAGAATTGAAGGTTATGAGGAGAGACAACTTTACATAAGCAGACATTTATTTTTTATTTTTTTGCATGCACCTTTCTCCATGGCCCGTCATGTATTGTTAGAATTCCTTGTTCCTGCACCTGCGTCTTTTGCCTTTTTCTATTATGCTCTCAGTCTAATTACATAACTTTTTTTTTTTTTTAGCAGCTTATAGAATAGAAAGAAATTAGCATCTAATGACTGCCAATTAGCCATGTATTTTTGTTGGGAGTCCTCCTGCTATAATGTATTAACCATATTCTAACATTGGCACTTGAAATTTCTATCCAGATGTATTCATTTTCCCAAGAGATGAATCTAATATGACAGGATTTTACAAAACCTTTCAATATTAAAGTCTTAAAGGTTAATTATCTGGCTGCCATCCACAACTGACTGCATCATGAAAAGAAGACAGAGAATTAGTCACCAAATGATTTTGGTGTTTACAATGATAAATACAACAAATATTAGCTTTGAATTAAAGTATATGTAGCTAGAATGTGTTCTGTATTACTTAAGGATTTATACTGACTGTTCTGATTTACTAGACATGCAATATAACATATTACAAATATAAATATATAACAAACAGAAAAGAACAAACAAGGCAATAATCAAAACTCCTAAATTGTCTCTCTATATAAATGTTTGCAGGCTTTTATATATATACCATAAACTCAGCCTGTGGCAGTTTTACGGGAGTGTGGTTTTAAAGGTGCTTTTTTCTTTAAATACAATTAAGCTTAAAGAAGGCGAGCAGCATCACAGCTGTTAGTAGAGCATTACTGAGCCTACTTAGGTGTGCTTTTGAACAAAGGATACCAAGAGAACAAAACAAATTAGATAAGTAAACCGGAAAACTGTTTAAAACTGAATTCTTTTTCTGAATTCTGAAAGTTTAATTTTGACTTTACTGTCACTTTAAAGGGACAGTATACTGTAAAATTGTTTTTCCCTTATTGTGTTTCCAATTACTTTTTTACCAACCGCAGAATATAAACTGTATGAGATTTGCTTTTTAAGGTTTATTTGTGTGTATAAACTGGCTGATTTTGTGTTTTGAATCCACAACCTAATAAAGTGGGTTAAGCTTGTAGGTATAATCAGATCTCATTACTTTATCACATTGTGTACATATACCTGTTTCTTTGTCTAACAGCTTTCCGTAAACTAAAGACCAATACTTGGAGAGAACTATGGAAAATTAACATTTTATTACCTTATCTCTTTTATACCCCACTGGAAGTATAATTTCTTCTGCTGGCTGTGTTTACACAGCTTATCTATAGCTTGGACCTAAGGCCAGAAACTTTCAGAATAGGTGGGAATACCATTGGCTAAATTAACTATTTCAAATGCCAATATAGGGGGAAAGGAAATACTTGTAAACTATTTAATAGAGTGAGGAAAAACGAAACACTGAGTCCCAGAATGTTGTAAATCCAAAGATTTATTGTAACAGAGCCTGTGATAAGCAGTAAGGTGCTCCCTATTGTCTGACGCATTTCATGCATTTTAACAAGAAGAAATCCGGCTTAGAAAAAAGCGAATGCTGCTGACGACAGCCATCTTCCATATTCAGATCAGACTGAAGTCCACAAATGCACATGCCTAGTAATTAACTATTTAACACATAGTATAACACATTGAAAAATAAGGGAATGCAATTTAAAATCAAATGATGTCATAAAATATGGCATTTTATATTTTCACTGTATCTTAAAGGACCACTAAATGCAGTAGAATTGCATAATTAACATATGCATAATAATAAAAAAAATGCAATAACACCTACTATGAATTTCAAATAAGCAGTGGATATTTTTTTTTAAAAAAATGTTTTTCTCCCATTTTACGGCCCCTTGTATCATGTGACAGACATCAGCCAATCACAGACCAGTATACGTATACCCTGTGAGCTTGTGCACATGCTCAGTCAGATCTTGCTCCTCAGAAAGTTTGTATATCAAAAGAACGTGCAAAATTTGATAATAGAAGTAAATTGGAAAGTGTCTTAAAACTGCTGCTCTTTCTGAATCATAAAAGTTTATTTTGACTTGAATGCCCCTTTAAATAATACATATAACTAAGATAAACTAAAAAGATGTGATTTAAGCAAATATTCTGAAGTCAAACAATATAGGTACAGTGGGAACAATTGCACAGTGCAAATTTACACCTGGTAAAAAAGTATCTCTGTTTTCTTACTATTGGCTCACCACTGTACAATAATGATACACTGTTCTAATATTTACATCCTGAAACAAATGTTGTGCTAACACCTTCTACAGCAAATATTCGTATCTGCTAATTATTTATAGCTAAAATTCTAATACATCTGTTGCTTGGCTGTAAGAGTGGTTTGTTGTATGATTTAGCTAGGCATACTCATTATAAAATAACACACCAGAGAGTGCACCAAATCTTACATTTAAATGGATATTTCCATCCCAGTGCATCAGTCTAATATTTTTAGGGTAGTTATTATGACATAAAAATTTAGCAACATTGCTATAAACTGTAAACAACAATCTTTGAATGCAATACGTGATGACTGTTGTGGTGAGGATACACTGTAAATAACAGTATGTATCTCATGTTTATGGCTGTTATTTGAACTACCAAATATATTCAACTATCAGCCCTATTCAAATTCAAGTGTAGAGGCAAATACTGAGTGAAATCCACATACAAGATGGATCCCAGCTATTTAAAATAAGGTGCAAAGACATAAATTACATAAGTATGTTGTCATAGATGTCAACTTTGCCATGACGTGTTGATTGTTGCATGAAATAGGAGGAGCTTGGATTTTTTTAACATGTCAAGTAGGTGTATTGTCTAGAATTACTATTCAAAAACCTCATAGATCTGACACACAAATCGGCACCTAATCATGCTACAAACAAGTGTGTGTATGGTTTTTACACGGTTTTCATGTGTATCATGGAGTTTCCAATAGGAGCATAATCTTGTCTATATGCGGTTATTGTAGGCCAGAGTTTTTTGTTTCTTTTCTTCTTTTTGTAAAGCATGGAAATACACATTCGGCTTGACACTTAACGATGTGTGTTGAAGCAAAATATAGCTACAGTATATGAGTCAATGGCCTTGATTCAATAAAACCCATGCATTAAAATAAGATCTCAAAGAAAAAAAAATGAAAACGTGATGCACAATCCCAACATGGAAATGTATCAATTTAAGGAGATCAGTACCGGCCCCTTATTTAAGATAGCCATCTTTCTCAAAGAGAAATATTGGCCATGCTCATTAGCATAAATGTGTACAAATAATTAGACTGCATAACTTCATAAGTGTGATTTTTAATGATTTGTTTATAAGTAGATTCCAACATTCTTTGGTCAAGTTTAATCATGATAGGGTTTTTATTTCTATATTTATTTATTTTTACCTTCATTTTGTAGCATTTGTTGTAGCATTATTAATAACTTATAAAGCACAGGTGCATTTTATTTTACTTTGGTTATTAGCTTACTTACTTTCTTTCTCGCATAAAATCTGTTTTAATTTTCCTTTATTAAAACTCTGTAATGTTCTGAAAGAAATATTACTGTGCAACCTGCATCTTTAAAGTAGCAGATTTTTATAAAATAAGGATTTTACTTAACTTTCAGATTTGCTATCAGACTGGATTTATTATATGTTGTTATTTACATTTATATCTGATGTATGCAAAGATGTTATGTACATTGTTTCTTGAACATTTAATAAAACATCTGACTTGTCTATAAAATACTATCTATGTGACAACCATAGCCTCATGACATTGATAAGTTGGAAATGACTCTAATCTAATCAATTGAGCAGAATTTGTTTTATAACCACTCACCTTCCAGTGCATAGAACAAGCTCCTCTCTGAATGATACAGACATCCCAAAAACATCTTATAATTTGTATTATTATTATTATTATTATTATTATTATTATTATTATTATTTAATCTTCACAAACATATTATAGTGAGAGAAAAAAAATTATAGCAGGAAAAAGTACCCTCAATAAAATCGTGCTGTCTAATACAGGTATATGCATAAATGAAAACTTGAAAAGAGTAAATAAAAATAAATTAAGACAACTTTTTCAGCTTTGAAACATTGAGCTATGACAGTGAGACAAGATACTTAATAGGAGCAACAGTCTTTATGAATTCCACATTTTGCATTAGCATAGGTGACAAATCCTGCCCACACCCCTGAAACACCCTTTTATTGTGCTATACAATAACGTATCAGCTTAGTCTGAACATCAATAAAACAAATTAACATCTTTTTTACATTAGTCAAACTTCACTCACTACTTGTATTCTTTGGAGGAGCCAATCTTATCTTTAGTCTACTGACAAGGCTTGTCACTGTCATAATGTTAAAGCAGTGATCAATCTCTCTGACTTCACTTTAACACCACATCACTAGTGATGTCGCAAACCTAAAATTTTCGGTTCACGAACGGCGGACTCGAACTTCTGGTATTGTTCGCGAACCCACGAACCGCCATTGACTTCAATAGGCAGGCGAACTTTAAAACCTACAAGGACTCTTTCTGGCCACAATAGTGATGGAAAAGTTGTTTCAAGGGTACTAACACCTGGACTGTGGGATGCTGGAGGGGGATCCATGGCAAAACTCCCATGGAAAATTACATAGTTTATGCAGAGTTTGCTTTTAACCCATAAAGGGCCTAAATCAACTAACATTTCCAAATTGTTTGCAATAACGTGCTTTAAAACATCAGTTATGATGTCGTATCTATCAGGTAGTGTAAGGGTTACGGCCGCATCACAGTGACAGAGCAAACTCCAAGTGTTACGCACCGCAATCAACCGCAAACAGTCCACTTGCACAACCACAAGATAGATAGATTTGATAGATAGATAGATAGATAGATAGATAGATAGATAGATAGATGGATACATAGATTACATAGCACAAAAGGCTGGCAGGCAGGAGGTAAATGCAATTCAAGGACACTAGGAGACTGAATACTGACAGTCAAAACAGTGATGATTGACAATTTTTGCAATACTGTTAAAAGAAATATGATTGCTGGGAATAATTGGCTAGGTGGGCCTGGCACACAGCAGGCTGCAAGGCAGGAGGAAAGTGCAATTCAATGGCACGAGCAAACTGAGGATGCAGAACAACTATTACCAAAAATTTTAATTTTTAATTATTAAGAATACTGTGACAACAAATATGATTGGTGTAAATATTTTGAAAGTAGGCCTGGCACACAGGCTTGGAAGGCAGTAGAAAAGTGCAATTCAAAGGCACGAGCAAACTGAGGATTAAGATCAACAATCAAATTTTTTTTAATTTTAATTAGTAACAATACTGTGACAACAATTATGATTGGTGTAAATAGTTGGCAAGACGGCCTGGCACACAGGCTGGCAGGCAGGAGGTAAATGCAATTCAATGGCACTAGGAGACTGAATATTTGCAGTCCAAAAAATTATGATTTTTATTTTTTTGTATACTGTTACAAGAATTATGATTGGTTCCACTAATTGGCTAGTTGGGCCTGGAAAACACGCTGGCAGGCAGGAGGAAAGTGCAATTGAATGGCATGAGCAAACTGAGGAATCACAAGCGATCAATTTGGAATTTTAAAGATTAACAATACTTTTACAACAACTAGGATTGGTGGCAATAATTGGCTAGTTTGTGCCTGGCACACAGGCTGCCAGGCAGGAGGAAACTGCAATTCAATGGCACTAGTAGACTGAATATTTGCAGTCCAAAAAATTATGAATTTTATTTTTTTTGATACTGTTACAAGAATTATGATTGGTGCCACTGATTGGCTAGTTGGGCCTGGCACACAGGCTGGCAGATATGAGTCGTGAATGGTAGGTAGGGCAGCAATTTAACACAGTATGCTGTGTAAGTGACAAAAACACAGGCCTGATAGAAAATTAAGTTAGATTACACTAGCAAAATATTTTAAAATTTTAGATTTTAATATTAAAATTATGTTAAGAAGTGCAATGCACATATGAGTGGTCGCACTGGCTGGCTGCTACGTAGGGCAGCAATTAACAACAGTATGCTGTGTAAGTCAGATAGACAGTTAGACACAGGCCTGATAGAAAATAAAATTAGATTACACTAGCATAATGATTTAAAGACTTTTTTGGGGAATTTAAAGAAAAAGGTTAAGCACATACATATGAGTCGTGGCTGATAGCCTTGGAAGGGCAGCTATTAAAAACAGTAGGCTCTGTAAGTCAGATAAACACACGCCTGATAGAAAATACTATTAGATTACACTAGAAAAATGATTTAAATTATTTTTTGGGGGGGAAATTAAAAAAAGGTTAAACACATATGAGTCGTGGCTCATAGACTAGGGAGGGCAGCAAGTAAATACAGTAGGCTCTGTATGTCAGCAAAACACACAGGCCTGATAGAAAATTATATTAGATTACACTATCAAACAAATTTAAACTTTTTTTTATATATTTAAATTAAGGTGAAGAAGATATGAGTGGTGGCTGCCTGGCACAGACCAATTAACCAAAAGACTGAAAAAAAAATGAGGTATATTAATGCTGAGTGAGCATGACAGACACAGGCCTGATAGAAAATGTAATTAGATTACACTAGAAAAATGATTTAAATAACAAATTTTAAATTTAAAATAATGTTATAAACGGATATTAACACTGGTGGCTGGCACAGAGCAATGAACCAGAGTATATGCTGTGTGACACAGGCCTGATAGAAAATGAAAAAAAATTACACTAGCAAAATAATTAAAATTTTTGGTTAGTTAAATTTAAACTAATGTTGTTAGGGAGATATCAGTGGTGGCAGTAATCACAGCATATGCTGTGAGCCTTAAACACACAGGCTGAAAGCCAGGCAAATGCTAATAAAAAAAATACGAAAAAAAAACGGCACGAAATATAGCCCTAAAAAGGGCTTTTTGGGGTGCTGTGCTTGCAGCAGAGATGAGTGGAGTCCTTCTGGACTGTAGTGGACACTAAATACACTAGCCTAGCTATGTTTTTCCTATTAATGTCAGGAGCAAAAACACAACACGTCCTCTCATTAAGAAAGCAAGGTCGTTATTAGTCTAAAATGGCAGATTCTGAGTAGCTGGGAGGGTCTGTGAGGGAGTATCTGATGTTGATTGGCTCTAATGTGTCAGATGGCTGTGACATACAGGGTCAAAGTTTCCTCAATGATGACACATAGGGGCAAACAAGATATGTTCGCTGTGAACCGTTCGCGGGCGAACAGTTCGAGACATCACTACACATCACCACTCTTTATTAAACAATGGCTTAACCTTTGCACCTGCCAAATAATTTTGATTTATTTGAAACACTGATTGATGCTAACAAATTTGTTAGAAAGTTAGTTTTGAGAAAACATTTTTTTGACACAGAAGATCCCCCACTCACTCTCCCCACCGCCCAGTTAGAATTACTCACAGTGGGTCTGTTATATACAGACCTTCAAGACCTAACAAATCTAACCACACTACGACAACAAACAGTTAGAGCTTCAACCATATTACGAACCACGTGCACTTCATATAAGTTTAAAGAGAAATCACATTTTTACCCTGTTCATGCTAGAGATCATCAGATTGATCTATTTCAGAGATCAATAGAAAATGAATTAACAGAGCTGAACAGAACACTAGTCACTTCTGCACAAAAAGTAGTCAGAGATAATTTAACTTTCAATGAAAGAAAAGCACTTAAAGAACTACAGAGTAATCCTGAACTAGTCATCACCAAAGCAGACAAAGGAGGAGCCGTTGTATTATTAAATACTAAAGACTATCTGAAAGAAATATCTTTACAACTTAATAATATTGAACAATATTCTAAACTAACATTTAATCCCACTTTTTCATTTAAGAATAAATTACGCATTTTTTTAGATACTGCTAGCGATAAGGGTTATATGACTTTAGAACTTACTAATTTTTTTGCTCCTATTACACCTAATTTTAAAATTGCACCTAAGATCCATAAAAGTCTTATTAGTCCCCCTGGCAGACCCATAGTGGCAAGCCAAGGCTCTTTATGTGAAAGACTAGGTGATTGGCTTGACCACATTCTGCAACGTGTAGTACAAATCCTCCCTGGCTATATTAAAGATAGTGGCCATCTTATCACTCAACTTAGTAACATCCAATGGAAAACAGGATATATGTGGCTCACTATAGATGTAACTGCTTTATATTCGAATATACCGCACACAATGGGTCTTATGGCTCTTTTTGAAATGCTATTGAGACACACAGAATATGAAAGAGACTATGTCAATTTAATTGTCGAAATAGCAGAATTTTTACTCCATCACAATTATTTTGTACATGAGGGTGAATATTATCTGCAAAGGTGCGGCACAGCCATGGGTGCAAAGTTCGCCCTGGCCTATGCTAATCTTTACATGGGCTGGCTCGAGCTCTGCCACGTCTTTGCAGACGATTTCCCCTTTAAGGAAAACCTTATACTGTATGGTCACTTTATAGATGATCTGATAATCATTTGAGATAATAGTGATAATGCTACAATTCATGAATTTATGACCTATATGAATGATAATGAATTTAATTTGATGTTAACTAGCAATAGCAATATTTGCACCATTGATTAGACCTAAAACTCACCATTCTATTAATATTATCACTTCAACATACAGGAAACCCTCATCTAGAAACACCATTCTCAGAGCAGTTTCCTGCCATGCACCCCATTTGAAAAAAGCATACCAAAAGGTCAATACCTGAGATTACGCAGAAATTTCTCCAATGCTGAGATTTACATAAAAGAGGCATCTGAACTCACTAATAGACTAACCCAGAGGGGCTATAATAAACACCAACTTTTTATAATTAGCAAAGAAGTAGAAAAAACTGAAAGAAATTTTTTATTCAAGGGTAAACATAAAAATATTATGAATGATAATATCCTCTTTACAACCAAATTTAGCAGACAACATTATAAAATCTGCAATATTGTTAAAAGCAATTTAACCATTTTAAAAAGTGACGACATATACAAGAACATTATTTCCAAAGGGGTAAAATGTGTGGCAAAGATAGCACCTTCACTGGGGGACTTAACCAACAGGAATTTTTCAGATACAAAGAAAACTATCCCTAACTGGATAAGCACAAACCCTGGTTTCTTTAAATGTGGCCACAGACCTTGCAAACGTTGCAATTATACTGACAAGACTCATTCTTTTACCTTGAACAGCACTAATGAGAGTTTTATCATTAAACATAGAATGAACTGAACTTCACAGTTTGTGATTTATCTTATTTCGTGTAAATACTGTTCTAAACAATATACGGGTATAACAACTCATCCCCTTAAGGATAGAATTAGAGAGCATCTTCTATCATTAATAGAAAAAGAGCCCAAAACACCAGTAGCTAAACATTTTAGACTACATAGTATAGGCACACAATATTTCTCATTTGTAGGAATTGAAAGAATAGTTAAAAATGCTAGGGGCGGTGACATGGTCACCCGCTTACTTAAAAGGGAAGTTTTCTGGATTATCAAACTAGATACTAGATATCCTAATGGTATTAAAAGATGACTGGATTTGATCTTTATTTTTAGTGGAAATATACAATTATCTCACCATGTTTTCCCTATCTACCAGTTGCAGTTTGTGGACTCAACTTTATGCTTACCCCATTAAGTAAATCAGTAACTCAATATTGGATCCAATCCCTGTCACGTATGACTCTTTTACTTATATTGTTTCCACCTCTTTATTTAGCACATTCAGTGGCATCAAGTTTAGCATGTTTAGTGATATTTATCCTATCTAGCTTACCTCCCTTTAACATGAATTTATTTCATATTCTGATCTTTTTCATTTCTGAAGTATTGTACCGAATGCTTTAGGAGATCTGCTTGTTTTGATACCTGCCACTAAATATGATGTTTTTGAGCAACAGTATCATAATAATAACCTTTAACTTATCGACTTATTATTTATCTTTCAATATACTTTTTTTTTTTTATTATTATTATTTATTTACAATTGATATGGTTTTATGTAATTCTTCGATATTTTACATTCATTTTTATTTATTTTTTATTTTCACTTTTACTTTTTATTATTCTTTATTCTGTATTGTGTGTTAATACTGTTTAATTGTTTGTGGTAAAATTTTAACATTTTTTTTGTTAAGATCCTCTCTACCTGGAACTCACACCTAGACGATTTAGTCATTACTAGTATTTATACTGTATTTTAATTTATGTTTTTCTATTTTATGTTTGTCGGATGGAGGGTTTCCATTTAACATCAATTGACATTTGTTGCTTTGTTACAATGTTACATTACTCATGATTGGCTCCTCTTACTCATATAAGCTTGCACACCTTGATTCTAATTAGCCTCTGAAGAACCGCATGTACTCATGCTCGAAACGCGTCAGACGTTTTCATGACTGTACCTTGATCTATCTGTAATTAAGGACTTTCCTTAATCAACAAGAGACCTGTTTGACTTCAGCAGTTTTCAGCGTGACTTCTTTGCTTGTTTATTTTGTTACTACGCGGTTGGGTATCCCTCTTTTGTCCGCTCACTGCCAGCTTATTCTCCATTGTCAAGAACCTTTTTGTTGCCATGGAGACTCTCCCCCCTCTCTCCTACCAATAGCCTCTCAACCTGCTGGTGACACACCAGGAAGCACCAACTAGCAGATGCTACACTCTACATGCACAGCCGACTAACTACTGGACCTGTCCTGGAGGGGTTTCATCACCCACTAGGATTAGAAGTCTGCAGTGAATCCAAGGTACTGACTTTGCCCGGAAGGGTTTAGAGCTGTAGTAACATCTGATTATTATCGGACTATACCGACATAGAGGCAGAAGCAAAGGTATACAGGGTTGAGTAAGGACTATCCTTATATATAAATTTTGACTTTGTGTCCCCTATCACATTCATTGGGACTTTAACTTGTGTTAGGATCTCTTCTACACAGATTTTTGAAGAGACAACTGAACTTACCAAGCACTCCTATATTTACTTGAACCATAATGTTAAAGGTACATGAAACCCAAACATTTTCTTTCATAATTCAGATAGAGAACACCATTTTTTTTTTTTAAATTCATTTTTATTATATATATTTCAACATATATATGCAATTACATAATTTTCAAGAAAAAGGAAATGAGAGAAAGAACATCAAAAAATAAATTTAAACAATTCCTCAGCCTTCCTGACCTATAGTAACCTAAATAATAATTATACTCTATTAAGTCTTATAACTCAGGGTTCCTGTTAAATTATTTTGTTCACTTTTTCCATAATATCTCAATTCCATACACCTGCTGGTGATAATAATAGTACCAAAAAAATAAAACAAACAAACAAACAATCAAACAAACACAACAACAACAACAACAACAACAACAAAAAAAAAAAAAGAGAACACAATTTTAAACAACTTTCTAATTTACTTCTATTATCTAATCTGTTTCATTCTCTTAGTATAATTTGTTGAAGGGGCAAACATTTTGCTCAAGCGATATTGTGTTTTCGCAAGCATTTTCAATCGTGCTGATATTTTTCAATAGATATTCCTTTATATATATATATATATATATATATATATATATATATATATGCAAAAGAAAAGAGAAGCGCTCTACCAGGAACGAACAACAGCTCATCAGCTAGTTCTATGTCGATTTACCACCCGGAAGCAGCCTCTTTTAGACCAGTGTGCTTTTCATAGAAGAAAACTTTCCTGAAGTATATCAGTCTGATCCCGCCAAGTAAGGTCAGTCCAGCCCGATATACGATACTGCCCAGTGTGCTTAGAGGAATGTGACTGCACCTCACTGACGAGGCCCATAGGAAGCCGAAACAATCTTCTGGGGTTGTCCTGTTCCTTGTTCAGAGGAGAATTGCCTGGTATTTCGGGGCTGGACTGACCTTACATGGCGGGATCAGGCTGATATACTTCAGGAAAGTTTTCCTCTGTGAAAAGCACTCTGGTCTAAAAGAGGCTGCTCCTTGGTGGTAAATCGCCATAGAACTAGCTAATGAGCTGATGTTCGTTCCTGGTAAAGCACTTCTCTCTTTGTATGCAAATTAATATGACCCTAGGGAAGACTCCCTATGGGTGATGGGGGAAACCAGACGTGGACTCCTTGCCCAATGTACTTAGAGGAATGTGGCTGCACCTCAATGACGAGGCCCATAGGAGGCCGAAACGATCATCTGGGGTTGTCATGTTCCTTGTTCAGAGAAGAATTGTTCCTCTGTGAAAAGCACACTGGTCTAAAAGAGGCTGCTCCTGGGTGGTAAATCGCCATAGAACTAGTTAATGAGCTGTTGTTTGTTCCTGGTAGAGCGCTTCTCTCTTTGTATTCAAATATATATATATATATATATATATATATACCTATCTATACCTATTGTATATATAATCATATAGATATATAGGTATAAATATATATTTGTTTAATAAACAATCAGATATATGTAGAGATATTCAATTATGAAAAAATAGAACATATTATGTTAGGTTAAGAACATTGGAATATGACATTTTCATATTTTCATGTTGGGTTAGCGCAATTGCGATCATGTTTACGTGAGAAAGTGGGTGGTTTTTTTACTTTTTTTCTCCATTTACTTCTATGAGGGAATAATTGAACAAACATGCAATATTGGATGTCTGTGCTAGTCAAGTTACCTCTTGTGCAAAATTAAAAAAATTTAACTTGTAATACCAGCGCAAAAAGCTTAACTCTAGAAAAATTTTCGCGATCGCATTTTACTGCACCACTTGTAATCTAGCCCTAAATGTGTAAAGCATTGCATTTCTAATTCAAGGTTGCAAAACTGCTATTGTATAAAATATGTCAGAAAAAATATGTTTACTCTCTAGATAGAAGACAGCAATGAACTAGCAGGTACTGGTCAGAAATTCGTTTTCCCTGAGGGCAACCTGCGGAGCTTCTGACACTGGAGGGCCCTCTTGTGGGTTTGTAACAAAATTAAGGGATAACTGAGTTGAAGTCTGGAGTTTGCCATGTGTGTTGTTACTTTGTTGCGACTGGAGGGGCGGAGAGTGTGCTTACCTTTATAGGTCCAGGTTGCAGTGGTTCTGGCCTCTTTTACTGCTTCCAGACTTCGACAGGATTTTCCCCTCCGCCCCGCCCGTCCCCTTTGAAAGCAGAAGTTGGCGGCAAGGAGCTGAAGGTGGCATAGTGGTAGGGTCTTGCCCCTGGCTTGAGTACGTTTAGTTGAATCAGCTCTATAAGCCCAGGTTTTAATTAAGACCTCCACCCTTAACTCTCCTGGGTTGGTGGTTGTGCCCTAGCTGGCGGTCGGTCGGTCATTGCCCTGGAGCGAGCAGTCCGAATGATGAGTGACGGCCTTGGGTAATTGGGGAGGGGTGACGCCCACTAGATGCCGGCCTAGGGGTTCCCCTCCTTGAAGTATGGCTGAAAAGCTCAAAAAAATTACATCCATTCTCTATGCTAAGAAGTGGCAGCAATCTGTGCTACGCTGTAGGTAATGTATGGGGCTTTGACCGGCTGTCGGTAGGGGATAGTAAGTATGGGGTAAAGTGCCGCCAAGGGTTATAGAACTTTTACAAAGTTCAAGTTTAAGAGTTGCCTAAGAAAACTATTAAATAGTTTCGATAAGTTTACGTTTTAATAAACGCGACCGTGACCGGTCTTTTCCCAATTCAGTTGTTGTGTCTTAATTATTTTGTTAAGTAAGGTAAACAGAAGGACGTAATAGGAGGTTTATCCCTTATGTAATTTTGGTTATGAAACATACATCAACTACCACACTAGTGAGTAACACTAAATAAAACCCCTGTGTACATATTGTTGCCTACTGTCTAAGCTTAAAATATTAACACATTAAAGGGACATGAAACCCCAAAAAAATTCTTTCATGATTCAGATAGAAAATACAATTTTAAACAACTTTTCAATTTGCTTCTATTATTTAATTTGCTTCATTCTTTTGTTATCATTTGCTGAAAGGTTTATCTAGCCAAGCTCAGGGGCAGCAGAGAACCTAGATTCTAGCTGTTGATTGGTGGCTGCATATATATATATATATTGATTGTGATTGGCTCACCCATGTGTTCAGTTAGAAACCATTAGTGCATTGCTGCTCCTTCAACAAATAATACCAAGAGAATGAAACAGATTAGATAATAGAAGTAAATTAGAAAGTTGTTTAAGATTTGTATTCTAAACCATGAAAGACATTTTTTGGGTTTCATGTCCCTTTAAACTTACCATTTTATAAAGCATTTCTGATAAAGAAAAATCTTTATCCTATTTGACAACGATCCACCTCATTAATAAGAAGTCCCTCAACCATAAGACATATAATGGTAATACAAATTTAGCTAAGGAAAAAAACATGCACATCCATATCATGAGGCAATAATAACTAATATTAACGAATATGTTTAAAAGTTGACTCTCTGTTACCTATCTTACCATATGACTTTCTTGTAGATCTTATTCAATAAAGTGAATCATATTGGACAGCAACTGCTCAGCCATACACTGTCACTGTCCAACAAAGACCTACAATTATATCTGACAATGAGGAAAATTTATCAGTGAGTCCACAAGTACATACATCATCTCCAGAGTCCAAGAAATCTGGCAGTAATAGTAAATCACAATGACGTTTTTGAATTTTTTTAAGATAGAAGGAGAGGAGGGAGGGCCTGTTTGTAGCTGCTATATTTCGAAGAAGAGTAATCACTTTCTTCACATATTAATACTAATACTGTTCTTGCAGTTTCTTTAGTACTTGTATTTTGTGACATTGAGAGAAAGCTGAAACTTTCTTATCATGGTTAATTTGATCGATTCATTGAGACTAATTGCCTTGGACCTTTGAATGTGAAGAAAAATAACTTAAACTGATTTGTATGGGTTAAAGAGCAGTTAACTGTTGTTAGACTTATGAAGCAAAACCAATTTTATATATATTTTTTTTTCATTTGATTAGACAGAATTTAATTGTATGAAATACTGTGGGAAATGTCTTTCATCATTTAATTTAAATGAATACAACATAGAGATCTAGGTAGCTTTTATGTTTAGATATTCTTTTCTTGCTATATTAAGTGTGTTTGTATAGAGGTAAGAGTATACATACCTTACTAAAATATCACCCTCTTTCAAATAAGACATTTGTAACAAATCTAATATTCTGTGCTATTTACAGTATATATATATATATATATATATATATATATATATATATATATATATATATATATATATATATATATATATATATATATATATATATAAAACAGACCTTTCCATTTTTGCTTTTAAATCTTAACTGAGAACTTGTAAGTGAGTGCTGGACTTTCTCTGTGTGTTGTGTATATATATATATATATATATTTAACTGTTTTGTGCATCAAGTACGTGAGGCTAAAAAGCTTGCATTACAGCCTATACCGACACGATCTATGCCGCCATCTGAGACCAGTAGTTTTGCACCACAAAAATGTTTCACAAAGCTCATAACTAAAGTTTTACAAAGTACACTAGCACCCATAAACTATCTATTAACCCCTAAACCGCGACCCTCCCGCATCACAAACACTATTTAAAAATTATTAACCCCTAATCTTCCGCCAACCCACATTGCGACTATTAAATACATTTATTAACCCCCTAATCTGCCGCTACCAACATTGCCGACACTAATAAAAATTATTAACCCCTATTCCGCCATTCCCCGACATCACCGCCACTATAATAAAGTTATTTACCCCTATTCTGCCGCTCCCCGACATCTCTGACACTATAATAAAGCTATTAACCCCTAATCCAATGCTCCCCCACATAGCCGACTCTATAATAAAGTTATTAACCCCTAAACCTCCGGCCTCCAACATCCCTGCCACTAAATAAACCTATTAACCCCTAAACTGCTGCCCCTCACATCACAAAACACTTAATTAAACTATTAACCCCTAAACCTAACACCCCCTAACTTTAAAATAAAATTACATATAACCACAGTATATTTTAAATAAATAAAAACTTACCTGTGAAATAAACTATAACATAACTATTATAATAAAATAAAAAATACTACCAATTAAAAAATCTAAATTACAAATTTAAAAAAACCTAACACTACGAGAAAAATTAAAATAATCTAAAATTACAAAAAATAATAAACACTACATTACAAAAAATAATAAACGAAATTATCAAAAATAAAACCAATTACACCTAATCTAATAGCCCTATAAAAATAAAAAGCCCCCCCAAAATAAAAACACCTCCTACAATAAACTACCAATAACCTTAAAAGGACCTTTTGTAGGGCTTTGGCATACATTAAACAGCACTTTTACCTGTAAAAAAATACAAAGTCGCCTCAAGAGTAAAACCCACCACCCAACCAACACCCCAAAATAAAAAAAACCTAACTCTAAAAAAAACCTAAGCTAGCCATTGCCCTTAAAGGGGCATTTGTATAGGCATTGCCCTTAAAAGGGCATTCAGCTCTTTTTCATTGCCCTTAAAAGGGCATTTAGCTCTTTTTCAAAAGCTCAAACCCTAATCTGAAAAAAACCCACCCCAAAAAATTTAAAAAAATACCTAACACTAACCTCAGAATATCTGCTCACGGTTGATGAAGTACGGACATCCAGGCAGCGAGAAATCTTCAGTCTTCAGCCATACCTCTGTAATTATCTTGTATCTAAGCCTCTGCAGACTGCATCCTTACCTCAGTGCTTTTTACAAACTTACATTTGAGCCAATTAATGCTTTTTCATGCATAACTCCACAGCAGTGAGCCCCATTTTATCTATGTGGCACATGTGGAGTAAAACTCTCTGGCTGTGAAAAGCTAATACCATGCAGTGACATAATGCACTCGTAGTAACACCAGCACCAATATCTTGAATTCCAATACTTTTATTAGAGGTTACATAAAAAGCAACGTTTCGTGGTGAACCCACTTAATCATGCTGTTTGTATCACATTGTTTCAAACAATTTATATCTTTCTTTGGCGCCAACTGGCTTCAATTTTGGCAGTTTTACACCCCCTAGTGGTTACCAATTGCAATGTGTATACAAAAATGTTAGGATAAAAGGCTGTTGGAAATGTCAAACAAATTTAAACAGAGAGGATATCCTACACAATTGTTGAGTGAAACAATTAAAGATATCACTACATCTAAGGCACCTAAAGAAAAAACTAAAGAACAAGATAGACTAGTATTTGTGTCTCAACATAGCTCACATAGCCAAGCTGTAGCTAAAGCCATAAAAAAGCATTGGCATATACTTAAGGATTGTAACCCTAGTATTGAACAGTTTAGGGATTACCCTTTAATGGCATATAGGAGGGTAAAGAATATCCGGGACCACCTTGTAAGAAGTGATGTGGGATCAGAGAGAAGAGATACACAAACATACATGCAAGCAAAAAGGAATGGCTGTTACCCCTGCCTAGGATGTGTTAGTTGTAATTCAGTTATAAAAGGTCCAAACTTCTATCATCCACATAATGGCAGACGTTACAACATCAGGGGATTTTACACTTGTGACACTAGTTACGTAGTCTATCTCATAAAATGCCCATGTTCTATGTATTACTTAGGAGAGACCACCCAGAAAGTAAAGGATAGATTGAGTCAGCATAGGTCAAACATAAGGAAAAAGAATTTGGAGGCACCCCTATCCAAACACTTTTTAGAAAAAGGACATAGTGTAAGCCAGCTACGCTGGCAGATCATACAACACATCCCTGTTCAGCGCAATGGGACTAATAGAGAAAAAATCCTCCAACAACAAGAGATGAGATGGATATATCAATTGGATACTCTTATTCCCAGGGGGTTGAACAGGGATTTTGATCTTAATTGTTTCTCTTAAAGAAATTCCCTTAAATCATGAAATTATAACTTTAACATTATTACCACTCAAATTATAACTATATGCAGAATTAAAATTTACTATATGAAAAGAGTTCACTATATGAAAAGATTTCTTTGTATAGAAATTTTCTTTATATGATAAGTTAAAAACAACAAGGGTACTTTACCTATGTGTTTACATTATTTGAGAGTATATTATAATAAGACATTAAAACTGAAAAATCAATATAAGCATGTTAAATATTTGTGATAATATAAGTATGCACAGTAATGTTAAAGTACTTGTACATTTATTATTGCCATATATAATCTGTTTAGTCATATACATTTGTATTTAACATTTTTGTATACACATTGCAATTGGTAACCACTAGGGGGTGTAAAACTGCCAAAATTGAAGCCAGTTGGCGCCAAAGAAAGATATAAATTGTTTGAAACAATGTGATACAAACAGCATGATTAAGTGGGTTCACCACGAAACGTTGCTTTTTATGTAACCTCTAATAAAAGTATTGGAATTCAAGATATTGGTGCTGGTGTTACTACGAGTGCATTATCACAGAGGCTATTGCAGCTACCTCCCACACCGTGCACCACCTTTACACTAAGTGCTGTATTCACCTACCATTGCATGCAGTGACATAAGAGGCAGCCTGCAGCAGCTTAGAAACAGGAAGATATTTAGAGGTTTAGAGGTTATAACGTGTATTAATATAACAATGTTGGTTGTGCAAAGCTGGGCAATGAATAGTTAAGGCATTATCTACCTTTTAAACAATAAAATCATCAAATAGACTGTCCCTTTCAATTCTGGCAGTTGATGGTGCTCTGGAGTTCCTGAAAGGCATGTAGACAGTTTCTCTATATGAGAACCTTGTCTGTATGCATAAATCTTGCCCTATGGGGCCGATTTATCAAGGGCCGAATGGCCCCTGATGCCCCAGTTTCCGTGCGAGCTTTCAGGCTCACCGGAAACAGCAGTTATAAAGCAGCAGTCTTAAGACCGCTGCTCCTTAACTGGTCCGCTGCCCAGTGGTGTCACTAGGTTTGGTGTCACCCAGTGCAGTAACCCATGGTGTCACCCTCCCCCCCATAATGTCTCCCTTTCTCCACTTGGCTTGGCTGGTTCTACATAGGAAA
The DNA here is from genome assembly GCF_027579735.1 of Bombina bombina. NCBI lineage: Eukaryota > Metazoa > Chordata > Amphibia > Anura > Bombinatoridae > Bombina > Bombina bombina. The sequence goes on from NC_069499.1 coordinate 965,734,806, forward strand.
TCAGGGGAAGCATGTACTAATAATCTGTATATGGTGCCGGGCTGTATGTACCATGTGGGGTGTGTGTATATATGTGTTTATGTGTGTACAGGGGTATGTATTAGTGTGCATAGGGTGCATGGGGGTGTATGTAACTTACGGGTTATATGAATGTGCAGGGACTTTATGTATAGATGCAAATATGTATGTGTGCATAGGTGTATGTATTAGTGTGTATAAGGTGCAGGGGCTGTATGTACATTTTGGGGTATATAGATATACAAGAGTGTATGTATTAGTGTTTATAGGGTGCAGCAGCTGCATGTACCCTCTGAGCTATATAGATGCAGGGCTGTATGTATTAGTATTTGTATGGTGTAGGGGCTGTATGTACCCTGTTGGGTATGCAGATGTGCAGGTGTGTGTTTATTATTTTGTTCTTCAGCATTTGGGTTCTATAAGTGTCATACAGGTTTACATAGGTGAGAAATAAGAATTGGTAGCTTATATCACCAGTGGCTCCATAGCTAAGATGATATTTGTAAGGGAGGCAGTAATAGATTATCAATGTTGTGTACATAAGGAGAGCAAATATAAATTAGAAGAGGCTCACTATATTAGGGGACTTGTATAGGTGAACAGGGGCTTTTGTATCAGATGCTTTATGTGTAGATGAGATGGGTTTATGTAGGTGAGGTGGGGATCTATTCAGACACTGACTGATCAGAATTTACTGAGGGGCATATAGATGTTCCTACAGTAAACCCACTACAATCAACTCATTTTTTATTAGTTTGAGTTGAAAAGCGCCCTTAACAGCACCACATGTATCACTGGCAATTACTTTTTTTATATAGGTACTTTTATATAGGCACTGCTTAGGGGCTGTATATATGGCCTGGAGGCAAATTATGCATAAGGAGGCGCTTAGTGCCTCAGAATTGTGTATGTATTCCTATACATATATATATATATATATATATATATATATATATATATATATATATATATATATATATATATATATATATATATGTATAGGAATACATTTGAAATGATTAAATTACCCACTAAATATTCATAACTAGGTGTCCTGGGCCGGGCAGCAATCATCTGGAAAATTGCAGGTGAAGACAGAATTTTAAGGTTTAATTTGAAAAAGATTGTCTGTGGTGGATAGAGTCACGTGGCTGCAGAATTACACACATACACAAATGTACACACATGCAGAGTTATACACATACACAAACATATTCTCACACATAGAGTTGCACACAAACACACACAAAGTTACACACATACACATATACACACACACATAGTTATACACATACACAGGCATACACATACACAGAGTTACACACATATACAAATATATACACACACACAAAGAGTTATACACATACACCGGCACACACATTCAAAGAGTTACAACCATATACAAATATACTGTACACACACACAGTTATACACACACACTGGCACACAAATACACACACAGAGTCACACAAATACACACACAGAGTTACACACATACACACGCACACAGTTGCACACATACACACACAGAATTACACACATACACAGAGTTACACACACAGTTACACACATACACACACAGAGTTACACACATACACAGAGTTACACACACAGTTACACACATACACACACATAATTACACACATACACCTAGTTACACACATACACACACATACAGTAGTTACACACATACACACACACACATACACACATACATAGTTACAGTGAACACACATACACACACTCAGAGTTAAACACACACAGAGTAACAAACATACACAAGCACACACACAATGAAAACAATCACAAATTCAAAAGAACTAACAATTTTATCTGCCTTTGAACTTTGTATTATATATATAATGTTTTTTGACAGCCCATAACCTCCAGGAGCAAAGAGGTTAAAAGAAAAGCCTGTGTCCTGCTTCAAGCTGAAGGGTGGGGGCTTGGAGCACTAACAATAAACAGACATTAGTCCCCTTACCTGGTAAGCTGTTAGTTCTTCTTAAAGGGACAGTCAACACCAGAATGTTTGTTGTTTTAAAAGATAGATAATCCCTTAATTACCAATTCCCCAGTTTTGCATAACCAACACAGTTATAAAAATACATATTTTACCTCTGTAATTACCTTGTATCTAAGCCTCAGCAGACTGCACCCTTATTTCAGTTCTTTTGACAGACTTGCATTTTAGCCAATCAGAGCTGTCTCCATGGTAAATTCATGTGCATGAGCTCAATGTTATCTATATGAAACACGTGAATTAATGTACTCTAGTGGTGAAAAACTATCAAAATGCATTTAGATTAGAGGCGGCCTTCAAAGTCTAAGAAATTAGCATATGAACCTCCTAGGTTTAGCTTTCAACTAAGAATACCAAGAGAAAAAGCAAAATTGGTGATAAAAGTAAATTGGAAAGTTGTTTAAAATTACACGCCCTATTTGAAACATGAAAGTTTTTTGACTTTCCCTTTAAGCTGAGTGCAGTGTGCTTGCTGAAGCGTGAGGGAGGGAGAAGGTGGAGGAGGGAAGTAATGGCTTCGGATTGGCATGCCGACTGCAGGGAAAGTTATGTGACCTCACTCAGCCTTGCAGTCATTACACAAAGTCTTCAAATTTATTGTGTTGCAACAAGTGTGTGTCTTGACTTGCACTCTCCTCTCTGTCCTGTGCTGCTGGCTAATCTTCATCATGCTCCTCCTTTATCTCCGGTCACGCTACTCCTGGTGGTGCTAGATATAACTAAGCCAAGTGGAGGAACCTGACCAGTGTGGAGCATGATGGGATGGCAGGGAAGCCAGCTTGTGGGGTGGGGGTTTAGGCGTTTGCAGTGCACAGCGCACTCTATTGTGCAAGGGCCAAAAAGTTAAGTGCTGCTACATGACGGCCCTGAGTATGTCCCTGCCTGTCTAGTGGTATCACCCCCCCTGAGGGTGTCACCTGGGTGCGGTCCGCACCCCCCCTAGTGACGCCACTGCCACTGCCTCTGAGGCTGCGGCCATCAATCTACTCGATCTCATCCAATCGGGTTGATTGACACCCCCTGCTAGTGGCATCTGCAGGGGGCGGCATTGCACAAGCAGTTCATCAGAACTGCTTGTGCAATGTTAAATGCCGACAGCATATGCTGTTGGCATTCAGCGATGTCTGTCGAACATGATCTCCTGAGTGGATAGTAAACACCAAAAATCCCTTTAATTACCATACTCCAGTTTTGCATAACCAACACTGTTATAGAAATATACGGCTAGATTACGAGTTGTGCGTTAAGGTAAAAAAGCAGCGCTAACAGGTCCTAATGCTGCTTTTTTTACGACTGGCATAAACAAAGAAAGTGATGTGAACTTATTCATTTGAAATCTCCAAATAGATATGCATTTAATTGGGGTACAATACAATTAATATATGGGAATAATACAGCATGAAATGAATTAATATATAAATGTATAAACATCATATATCCCTTTACTGGTATCCTGATACATCATAAGTAATTAATTAATACATTGATGCCAGGTCCTTATGTTGTAGCAGATATTTATAACTCCAAAGAATTCAACACTAATAATATGAATTTAAATACTGATTACTGAAAGATGAGACTAACATTAAGTATAAAGTATTATATTGTACTTTATTGTGTGTCCCTTTTTCGCCCCTTCTACAGTGTATATTCACCTATGTATAAAAAGGCATGATAGGGTTAATATGTTTTTTAAGTAATTAATTGTATAATTGATTTTTACTGGTATAAGTAGGCCTCTGTAACGACAACATACAGCAGTGATCAAGTGTGGAGGAGCCACAGGAAACATGTCTGCAGTTGTCGCCAGAGACCCTGGATTGCCTATGTGGAGCTGAGGCTCTTGTTGTTTTTACTTGTTGCCAATAAAGAATAGCTTTTATCATTACTAACGTTACCCTGGCTGTTTGCTTCTTCCTGTACCTCTGTGAAGCCCGGAAGTCTTGGAAACTGTGCTGCATTTGATTAAGCGTCCTGGACATAGGCGCTTTCTCTGGGCTCCAGACGACGGAAGTACGGATACTAGGAAAAGTGCTCACGCTGAAGACATGCTGCTACAGGTCACGGATTTCCCCGGTTGGGTAAGCGCCACTTTTCCGTTTTCTCTCTGTATTACATGTTCCTATGTGGCTGCAGGATATAATAGGGGTATGGCAAAGTGTTAGCCGTTCCGTGGAGCAAATTAAGCGTTATTAATGTGCGGAGCTAAGATTACAGTAAAATCATGTATGCAGCAGCCTGAGTTCAAAGGGGTATTATCATTATACATATTGTGAATTGTTCACTTATAAGTGTATAAGCAATTACACATCTTTCTATTGTTTTAAGCTATTCTGGTAACACGGACTGTACACTGATAAAACTGGTGAATATTTCACACAAATTGGAGTTACAACAGATTATAAGAATGTCAGAACCTATACAAGGATTCGTATTTAAAGACCTGGAAGCTACATTACAGGGCTATGATCAGGAGGTGGACAATATATTATTAGAAAATGAGAACTCATTAGATAGCCTTTTCTTTCAAATGGATGAACTTAGAAGAAAAGACATTAAATTAGATTTGGACATAAAGACTTTCCTAATGTATAAACGACAGAAAAGGATCCCAAGAGGGTTAATAATAAGGAAATTCGGAAGTACGGATACTAGGAGAAGTGCTCACGCTGAAGACACGCTGCTACAGGTCACGGATTTCCCCGGTTGGGTAAGCGCCACTTTTCCGTTTTCTAAAAATAAAACCCTCCCAATACACCCTTAAAAAACACTAACCCCCGAAGGTTCAGTTACCGAGAGAAGTCTTCATCCAAGCGGAACAGCCAATAGAATGCGAGCTCAATCCTATTGGCTGATTGGATCAGCCAATAGGATTTTTTCTACCTTAATTCCGATTGGCTGATAGAATTCTATCAGCCAATCAGAATCTAAGGGACGCATCTTGGATGACGTCACTGAAAGGTACCTTCATTCCGAAGAAGCCATCTATTGAAGAGGATGCTTCGTGCTGGATGTCTTGAAGATGGAGCCGCTCCACTTCGGAAGGATGAAGATAGAAGATGCCGTCTGGGTGAAGACTTCTGCCCGTCTGTAGGACCACTTCTGCCCATCTGGAGGACCACTTCTGCCGGATTCGTTGAGGACATCTTGCTGCTTGGATGAAGACTTCTGTCATGTATCAGATCCGCTCATTGCTGTGTTGCCGCGGCTCACGGATCTCCTCTGTCTCACGTAACGTTGCCTAGCAACGTGACGCGGTATCTGGCACTCCTCCTGACGTCAGAGTCTCCCTGCCTTCAAATCTCGGCGAGAGATCTTACTCGGGGCCTGTTTGCTCTCTCTCTTCAGGCCGGACCGGACCTGAGTGAGTAAAGTGCAGATGTCTCTTCCTTCCCTGCCAGACTTTCCTTGCCTGAATACCTCTCTGTATGTTGCTAACCAGCTAAAAGGAATACCTCACTGTTTGTTTGCTAACCTGCTTAAAGGGACATTTGCTTTATTCAAATCTGCTAAGAGGAAGACCTCTCTGTTTGCTAACCTGCTTAAAGGGACATTTGCTTTATTCAAATCTGCTAAGAGGAATATCTCTATGTTTGTTTGCTAACCTGCTTAAAGGGACATTTGCTTTATCCAAACCTGCTAAAAGGAATACCTCTCTGTTTGTTTGCTAACCTGCTTAAAGGGACATTTGCTTTATCCAAACCTGCTAAAAGGAATATCTCTCTGTTTGTTTGCTAACCTGCTTAAAGGGACATTTACTTATCACCTGCTAAAAGGAATTTCACTTAGTTTGTTAATTAATCTTCTCAAACGGACATTTGCTTTCATCAATCCTGAGTGGGTCACGTCCTGGATATTTCTCAGTGTGCTAGCGTGTGTTTTTTACTTTTCACGCTAGCAGTTGGGTTGAATCCTGGGCTGATCCGTTATGGCTGACATTATAAACGGGCCAAAATGGACCCCACTGAATTATCCATGGCCGTGACCCACCAGGGACAGTTATTGGGATCTCATTCTACCACTTGCAATCTTTGGACGCAAAGTTGGATCAGATAACTACTTTACTTCAGAATATGGCTGCTTCTATACCTCCTAATCCTATTCCTTTGGAGCCCTCTCCTCCTACAAATCTTACCAATCAGTCACAAGGTCAGCTCAGTCCCAGGATACCCCTTCCGGACAAATATGATGGGAATCCTGAGGATTGTAGGGGTTTTCTGAATCAGTGTCGCCTTCATTTTCGAAATAGTCCTGTTCTCTTTGCAACTCCCTCCTCTAGAATCACTTTCCTTATATCCTTAATGAAAGGTAGAGCCTTAGCCTGGGTATCACCTTTGCTTGAAAAGAATGATCCAATACTCCAGGATGTGGATACATTCCTCTCTGTCTTTTCAAATGTCTTCGATAAACCGGGGAGGTCTGCCGCTGCTGAAGCTTCTCTCCTAGACTTACGGCAAGGTGGTCAATCTGTATCTCAATATGCCATCGAATTTCGCACTCTAGCTTCTGAGACTACTTGGAACCAGGGAGCTCTTAGTGCAGCTTTTCGTAAAGGACTCTCTGAACATCTCAAAGATGAGTTGGTCTATCGTGAACTTCCAGAATCTCTAAAAGCTCTGATAAATCTTTGTATTTGCCTCGATTCCAGATACCGCGAACGCCAACAAGAAAGAGAAAGAAGTCAGAAATCTTCTAATCGACCTTTTCATCTGGTACCTCGCCTCTCTAACCCTGTAGCTCCCGCTTCTCCACCTTCCGACCAGGCCAAACCAATGGAAATAGGCACCATTAGATTAACTGAAACTGAACGTCTGAGGAGACGCTCTTTTGGACTGTGTTTATACTGTGGCCTTAAAGGACATTTATTAAAGGATTGTCCTACCAGACCGCTAAAAGCCAGGGCTTAACTTCTGTCCAGGGAGCTGAGTTAAGCCAAATAGGATTTCATTCCCTCAATAATAAACTTTTTGTTCCGGTTACTCTTCAAATTGGTGGAGACAAGATTCATACTCAAGCCCTTATTGACTCAGGTGCTGGAGGAGTCTTCATCGATTCCACATTTGTAACTACTCACTCTATTCCCTTAAGCAAAAAGGAGTATTCTATTCCTGTTTCTACTGTTAGTGGAGATCCTTTGGGTCCCGGACTTATCCAGTTTGCTACTAGACCCATTCTCTTTTCTGTAGGAATTCTTCATTCGGAGACAATAAGTTTTGACGTAATCTCGACTCTTCAATTTCCCATAATTTTGGGTCTTCCCTGGCTCCAGTTACATAACCCTGTCTTCTCTTGGACTCAAGGCGAACTCACTTCCTGGGGATCTACATGTCAAAATAGTTGTCTTCAAATACCCACTAAAGTGCCTCTCACTATTGCTCTCACTACTGACACCTCTGGGTCGTTACCCGCACCTTATCAAGATTTTGTTGATGTTTTTTCCAAGAAAGAAGCTGAACGTCTTCCCCCACACCGTCCTTTTGATTGCCCCATTGATCTACTTCCTGGAGCTACCTACCCTCATGGCAAGTCGTATCCGCTCTCAAGGCCTGAGAATGTAGCCTTAGAGGAATATATCCAAGATAGTTTGGCTAGAGGCTTTATTCGACCTTCCTCTTCTCCTCTAGGGATAGGATTTTTTTTGTGCGAAAAAAGGATGGAGGTCTGCGACCTTATATTGATTACCGGGGTTTGAATCAAATCACAGTCAAGAATAGTTACCCCCTACCTCTTATTCCTGAACTGTTTACTTATCTTCAAGGAGCTACAATCTTTACCAAACTGGATCTTCGTGGTGCTTATAACCTTATCCGCATGCGCAAGGGTGACGAATGGAAGACAGCCTTTAACACTCGATTTGGGCATTATGAATATCTGGTCATGCCCTTTGGGCTGTGTAATGCCCCTGCTGTTTTTCAACACTTCGTGAATAAGATCTTTCGGGATTTTTTGAATTCCTTCGTCATTATTTACCTTGACGATATTCTAATTTTTTTCCCACAATTATCAAAATCACGTACACCACGTCAGGAAGGTTTTGCAATGGTTACGAGACAATCATCTATTTTGCCAAATTGGAGAAATGTTCATTTCATCAAAAATCCATACCTCTCTTGGGTTATGTAATATCTGACTCCGGATTTGAAATGGATCCAAATAAACTTTCTTCCATTTTGGACTGGCCTAGACCTGATTCTCTTAAGGCCCTACAACGGTTTCTTGGCTTCGCCAGTTATTACAGGAAATTTATCAAAGGATTTGCTACTATTACTACTCCCCTTACGTCACTCACTAGAAAGGGGCAAGATTGTAAAGAATGGTCCCCAGAGGTTATTAAGGCCATTGAGTCCCTCAAAGAGGCCTTTTCTTCTGCACCCATACTCCGTCACCCAAATCCGGATTTTCAATTTATCCTAGAAGTGGATGCTTCTTCTGTTGCTGCTGGGGCTGTTCTTTCCCAACGAATACCTGACACGGGAAAGATTCATCCTGTAGGTTTCTTTTCCAAGAAATTGACTTCTTCTGAATTAAACTATGATGTTGGCAATAAAGAGTTATTAGCCATCAAGATGGCTCTGGACGAATGGAGGCATTGGCTGGAGGGTACTACCTTTCCATTTTCCATACTCACGGATCATAAAAATCTTCTTTATCTCCATACTGCCAAACGATTGAATTCCAGGCAAGCTCGTTGGTCTTTATTCTTCTCACGTTTTAATTACAATCTTTCCTATATACCTGGTTCTAAGAATAAAAAAGCGGATGCCTTATCCAGACAGTTTCAATCTACCTCTACTCCAGAATCTGGTACCATTCTTCAACCACAAGAAGTCATAGCTCAATTATCAACCTCTTGTTTACAGGACTTACAGTCTGCTCAAAAGGATTTTCCTTCATCCTTCAAACCTCCTGACGGTTTATTATTTGTTCCTGAACGTCTCCGTCCAAAGATCCTACATTGGGCTCATGATAGTCCTCTCTCTGGACATCCTGGCGTCAGTAACACGACTCGGAATCTCAAACAGTATGTCTGATGGCCTACTCTCACTCAAGATGTTAAAGATTATGTCTCAGTTTTCACACAATGTGCTACCAATAAAACTCCTCGTCAACTCCCTTCTGGTTTGCTTCAACCTTTACCCATTCCTCACCAGCCTTGGACCCATTTATCTATGGATTTTATTACAGACCTTCCACTTTCTGCCGGAAACAACACTATTTTTGTGGTGGTCGACAGGTTTACGAAGTCTGCTCATTTCATTCCTTTGCCTGGTCTTCCATCTGCCAAGAGACTTTCTGAGCTTTTTCTTTTACATATAGTGAGATTACATGGTTTTCCTATGGACATCATTTCCGATAGAGGGGTACAATTTGTTTCTCTGTTCTGGAGATGGCTCTGCAAACATTTTGGCACTACAGTCTCTTTATCAACTTCACATCATCCACAGTCTAATGGCCAAACCGAGAGAGTAAACCAGTGTCTGGAGACTTACCTTAGACATTATGTGGACCATCATTATAATTGGACTCGTTATCTTCCTTTGGCGGAGTTGGCCCATAATGCTCGTTACAATTCATCTCTTCAGTCTTCTCCCTTTTTTGCAGCTTACGGATTTCAACCCAGAACATTTCCTCTGCATACTTCCTCTACTGAAAATCCTGCTTCTGATCAAACTGCTTGGAGATTAACTCGACATTGGCGTAGGATACGTGTTCTTCTTTCCAAAGCCTCTAATCGATACAAGTTTTTTGCAGATCGCCGACAGAAGAAGGCTTCTAATTTTCATCCTGGAGACAAGGTTTGGATTTCTACATGTCATCTTCATCTCAAACAACCTTCTAATAAATTGGGGCCACGATATGTGGGTTCTTTCCGAATTTTGGGTCAGGTTTGTTTGACTGCTTACCGAGTTGCTCTTCCTAAAACCCTCAAAGCTCACCCTGTTTTTCATGTTTCTCTTCTGAAACCTGTGGTATCTAATAAGTATTCAAAGTCTCTACCCAAGACTCCTCATCTGCTGATTCAGGGACAGCCTGAGTTTGAAGTGGAACAAATTTTGGATTCCAAATTTTGTGGCAAAAAGTTGTACTATCTCATCCATTGGAAGGGTTATCCTGTCACGGAACGGACTTGGGAACCAGCTCCACAAGTGCACGCCCCTGCTTTGATTAGGTCCTTTCACAAGACTTATCCTGCTAGGCCTGGTCCTGTCCCCCGGAGGGGTCCTTGAGGGGGGGTGCTGTCATGTATCAGATCCGCTCATTGCCGTGTCGCCGCGGCTCACGGATCTCCTCTGTCTCACGTCACGTTGCCTAGCAATGTGACGCGGTATCTGGCACTCCTTCTGACGTCAGAGTCTCCCTGCCTTCAAATCTGGGCGGGAGATCTTACTCGGGGCCCGTTTGCTCTCTCTCTTCATGCCGGACCGGACCCGAGTGAGTAAAGTGCAGATGTCTCTTCCTTCCCTGCCAGACTTTCCTTGCCTGAATACCTCTCTGTATGTTGCTAACCAGCTAAAAGGAATTCCACTGTATGTTTGCTAATCTGCTAAAAGGGACATTTGCTTTATTCAAATCTGCTAAGAGGAATATCTATCTGTTTGTTTGCTAACCTGCTAAAGGGACATTTGCTTTATTCAAACCTGCTAAGAGGAATATCTCTATGTTTGTTTGCTAACCTGCTTAAAGGGACATTTTCTTTATTCAAATCTGCTAAAAGGAATACCTCACTGTTTGTTTGCTAACCTGCTTAAAGGGACATTTGCTTTATTCAAATCTGCTAAGAGGAAGACCTCTCTGTTTGCTAACCTGCTTAAAGGGACATTTGCTTTATTCAAATCCGCTAAGAGGAATATCTCTATGTTTGTTTGCTAACCTGCTAAAAGGGACATTTGCTTTATCCAAACCTGCTAAAAGGAATACCTCTCTGTTTGTTTGCTAACCTGCTTAAAGGGACATTTGCTTTATCCAAACCTGCTAAAAGGAATACCTCTCTGTTTGTTTGCTAACCTGCTTAAAGGGACATTTGCTTTATCCAAACCTGCTAAAAGGAATATCTCTCTGTTTGTTTGCTAACCTGCTTAAAGGGACATTTACTTATCACCTGCTAAAAGGAATTTCACTTAGTTTGTTAATTAATCTTCTCAAACGGACATTTGCTTTCATCAATCCTGAGTGGGTCACGTCCTGGATATTTCTCAGTGTGCTAGCGTGTGTTTTTTACTTTTCACGCTAGCAGTTGGGTTGAATCCTGGGCTGATCCGTTACGGCTGACAACTTCTCCCGGTAAGTGAATCTTCGGGGGTTAGTGTTAGGATTTTTTAAGGGTTTATTGGGTGGGTTTTATTTTAAGGTTAGGGCTTTGGGCAGCAATAGAGCTAAATGCCTTTTTTAGGGCAATGCCCATCCAAATGCCCTTTTCAGGGCAATGGGGAGCTTAGGTTTTTTTAGTTAGGCTTTTATTTTTGGGGTTGGTTGTGTGGGTGGTGGGTTTTACTGTTGGGGGGAGGTTGTATTTCTTTCTCAGGTAAAAGGGGCAGTGCCCTGCAAAAGGCCCTTTTAAGGGCTATTGATAGTTTAGTTTAGGCTAGGGTTTTTTTTATTTTGGGAGGGCTTTTTTATTTTGATAGGGCTCTTAGATTAGGTGTAATTAGTTTAAATATCTTGTAATTTGTTTTTTATTTTCTGTAATTTAGTGTTTTTTTTTGTAATTTAGCTAATTATATTTAATTTAGTTAATTGAATTTAATTTAGGTAAGTTATTTAATTGTAATGTAGTGTTAGGTGTTAGTGTAACTTAGGTTAGGTTTTATGTCACAGGTCAATTTGTATTTATTTTAGCTAGGTAGATATTTAATAGTTAATAACTATTTAGTAACTATTCTACCTAGTTAAAATAAATACAAGCTTGCCTGTAAAATAGAAATAAACCCTAAGCTAGTTACAATGTAACTATTAGTTATATTGTAGCTATCTTAGGGTTTATTTTATAGGTAAGTATTTAGTTTTAAATAGGAATAATTTAGTTAATGCAGGAAAGTGAGCGGTGAGAATAAACTGCAAGTTAGCACCGCACCCCTCATAACATACAACTCGTAATCTAGCCGATACTTTTTACCTCTGTAATTACCTTGTATCTAAGCTTCTGCAGACAGCCTCCTTATCTCAGACCTTTTGACAGACAGGTATTTCAGGCAATTAGTGCTGACTCTTAACTAACTTCACGTGCGTGAGCACAATGTTATCTATATAAGACACAAGAACTAACGCCCTCTAGCTTAACAAAAACTGTCAAATGCATTCAGATAAGAGGCCGTCTTCAAGGGATTAGAAATTAGCATATGAGTCTACCTAGGTTTAGCTTTCAACTAAGAATAATAGCAAAAGTACAAAGCAAATTTGATGACTAAAGTAAATTAGATGCCCTATCTGAATCATGAACATTTAATTTAAAAAAACAATGGGGCTCTACTATATCTAAGTAGTGTGTCCAGAAATAAGGTGCGCCTAATTTATGCTATTTCAAAAAAGTGATAATATGGATAGATCCTAAGTTTTATATCTTACAAAAAATAAACAATATGAACTGTATAATTATAAATACAAATACATAACAATAGTCACCACAGTCATATGGTTAGGAAATATACATCCATAGATGCAAGTGAAAGTCCCAATATAGAGTGATGTCCAATCTGGAAATGATGTCCCAAACGATAGCTGCTCTCTCCAAAGATGTTGAAAAAGAGATGACTGCGTTCTGTATAGAAACAAAAAAAGAAGAGGCGCTCTGGTGCAGATGATCCTTGGCTACAAATGATTCTAAACTAACAGTTCAGAGTAATACTCACAAAGATGTTTGCACATGCAGTGCAATAACAGGTGAGCCGAAGCTTCAGAGCCGCTCGGCTGACTCGCTAGAGGGTGAAATCAGCTGTTCACTGGGTAATCACTTCACCAACGATGTGGGGAAAAAAGATACCTATGACATAAAATATAGATACCGCCCTTGGTGCAGATTATCCCAGGCACAGAATACACATACAACAGATGTCGAGAAGTTATACTCACAAACGGAGTTGCACAAGCAGTGCAATATCAGGCGTGCCGAATCTTAAAGAGCCGTTCGGCTGACTCCCTGAGGCCTGTACAGCTGCTCCTGGATCGTTGGAGGAGTGGTGGAAAATAAAGGTGGATATGCCGATAGAGGTTAATCCAAGCAAGGGATCAATAAGGCAAATAGAACAATTCACCAGCAAGGTAGACAAAATAAAAGTATTTATTAAAAATATAAAAATTACTTAGCAACGCGTTTCTCGGCTAACATGCCGTTTCATCAGACTAATTTAGACTAATTTAGACTTTACTATCACTTTACTATCACTTTAAATATACTTCTAGACATGGCTTTGCAGTCATAATTTACTGACTAAGCAATGAATTCTGCATTTCAAACATGTATGTACAGTATATTACATAGGATTATATGACTTGCATATGGCATAGTAATAACCCTGTTTATATCAATTGTGGGGTGGTTGCCAGCAACCCCTTTGAGACAGCTAGTATGTGTGAGTTGCAATGCTTGCACACACTCCTGTTATACAACGCCTAGCTTCAATTTACAATTCTTTTTTTTTGGTATCTTTTGTTGAGAAGCATATTTAGGTAGTCTCAGAAGCAGCAATACACTACTTGAGAGCTAGCAGGAGAGTTGTGGTTCTTATTATTGGCTCACCAGATGTATTCAGCTAGCTTCCAGTAGACTATTGCTGCTCAAGAGTTAACTTTAACTTTGTGTTTTTCCTTTTGCAATGATTAAACACAAATTTATATGCAAGCAATAGAGCAAATATAAAATGCTCTAACAAGAGGGACGCTTCCTGCTCTCAGCCAAGCTAGCTGCTTTACTTTGAGGCTGAAAGGACCAGCAGATAAATCTATCGATTATCAGCGTATCAAGGTGCAATTGACTCATAATATTACTAAATCTTTACTATTTGAGCTCTGCTGAGCAGCCTGTTGTAAGTGGGTGGACCCTACTTTTAGCCCTAAGTAATTACTTTGAAATGAATTTCTGTGACAGGATGGATAAATTAACCCTATCTTTGAAGTCAGGAGCTGATAAATCATTTCTCACTAGGAAAGAGACATGCAAAAAATGTATGGCTTGAAGGGCAACATGCAGGGGAAGACTTTGCCGTTGCCTGCCTAACTACTACTGGAAGTACCATTTGAATCAGGATCAAAGATCAAACTTAGAGCTATGCAAGAGCAAAGGAAGTCTACATTACCTATATCAACTCCACGGAGCAGCAACCTTCAGGCAACTAATACGAATGCTGTTAGAGTTAATGGGCCCTTTACTTCACAGCAACCCACAAGTAAGGGAGATACTGTTGATCTATTCAACTAATGTCAGGGTCTTGCTGTCATCTTGCATGGGCTATGTCAGGGGGTACATCTGGCTCCCTGGAAAGCTGCTATGGAGCCTCTTTGTTGTCTACAATTGAACCACATCTAATGAAAAGGGACCCAGGCAATTTGCAATGCAAATGCTTCTTTTACCTTTTTATATGTAACACTACAGTGACCTGCAGGGTTAAGCTAAGCTATGTTTACTCAATATTTTCTCCAAAGCAAAACCTTAGGACTTGTGCACTTATGAAGACTTCAATGTCTGATGTGCCAGACTGCTTATATACAAGTGGGACATTGTGGGCTAGATTACAAGTACAGCGCTAAATTATCGTGCTCCCACAAACGGGAACATTTGACAGTTTGCAGGAGTGCGATAATTTAACAGCCATTACAAGTGGCTGGTTATTGCTACCACAAGCAATTAGCGCTCCGATCTCTGGTTAATTTTCTAAAAGTGCCCCAAATGTCCTCAAAATAAGGGGCTTTATAGTTTTTTATTTTAAAAAAATAATTTGCATTATTTTAAATAAAAAAACTGCACTAGGCAGTTTTGGAGCTTTAAAGTTGATGGGAGTGGGGTGTTAGAAAAAAAAACGGCACTGAAAAGTGCCTTTACATTGCAACCTATGGTAACTGTGTGTTCCCAGTAAATATATATGTTTATGCTTATATACATATATATAGATGTGTTAACGTGTGAATATACACATATTAACACATAAATATATATGTATATAGTCATATACATATTTTATATTTACTAGCTGCTGCCCAATGCTGCACTACTTACCTATTTAGCACGAAGTTATGATGTCGCCTGTGATGGCATCATAATAAGGTTCCCATAAGAGCCTATGGAAGCACGCTCTTGTGAGCGCAATGCTTCCCAGCTATGCGATCGCAAGCTTCCAATTGCATTGCTGTAAACTTGTAATACCAGTACATTAGCATGCGCTGGTATTACAAAATGGAGGGCAAATATCGCTTGAGCTAAGGCTATATTTTACGCTACACTTGTAATCTGGCATTGTGTATTCTACTGTTGTTAATATATATTTATTTTCACTATATAGCTAATTGCTGGTTTTCTGTTGATGGTCTGTGATATGTACTAGATAATTTTTGTGACCTTTAGAGCTGCATTTGCACTCAAGCACTCAAAGTGTATTCCCCATAAGTCACTGCTCACACTATACTATGGCGCTACACAGAGTACTAAAGTTTACTTCTTGCTAGTTATAGGGGCTAACACATTTGGAATAAACCTTTTAGCAGCTTAGTTAGGACCCTGAATGCTTCTATTTTGCTAATGTATATTTAGCACTCATGAATACATAGTTATGCAACTAGATTGATTTACCCTAAAGGAACTATCCTTATTTTTCTCCTAATATTAGCCTTTATTTTTTGTTAAGATAATTCTTAAAGACTGTAGAGGTTATGGATAAACCATCAGCTCCAATTTATGTCCCTCTGGTATAAAACTGGGTGCATAGCTTAGATTAACTTGATTTGGTACTTTCTGTATATTAGCCTTTAGTTGATATCTTCCAAGACATATGTCTTATGCACCCAGGCTTACTATTAAATAATGTATACTTAAAGGTAGTTCCTCCCTTATTCAAACTAGTTTGCTAATGATCTATACATACGGTAGGAACATTGGTATCCTGTGCCAGCCCTTAGAGCATATATTTTATGAGAAGTATCTCAAGTATTTAAGCTAGTTCTTATATGAAGTAAGCAAGCTTTCTCGTCTATTAACATATGTTATATACTATAGTTGCACCTTCTTCCTTTTAGTAGCTCCTTTCATCATAAGGTTTTCATTATATATAGAGCATGCCAATTTTCATTAGACTGCAAATATGAGACTTGAAATCTATTTTATATTACCTTTATATTACATAGTTTACCTACTTACCTGAAAGTTATGTTATTTTGAGTATTTATTGCATACTTGACTTCTTTCTCTTACATTTTTCCCTAGTTGATAAAGAGCTCTATAAGTTTTATCCTACTCATTGTCACTTTAACATCTTCATGACCAAATGGAGGATATTATAATCTAAAATGGAGGTTTCTGATATAGGGCTAGATTAAGAGTTGAGTGCAATTTAGTGGTCCCACTCGAGTGTAAACTACACTAGATAGAGGCTTTTTGCTTGCTTCGGGTTGTGCTTGTACTGCAAGTTGAAAGTAAAAAGTTTGCACGCGAGCGAAAATCCAACATGCGCTAAAATATGATAACTACTGCATTAGCTTTATCTCCCACAAACGTCAATAGAGAGTGAAAAATAAAAAATAAAACATACTCGCATGCTAGCCTGACCTTGTTTATTCAACTGCGCTAAACCCAACATGATTTATGAATGTTTCATATTCCAATGTTCTTCACATAGAAGAATATTTTCTATTTATTCTTTTATATATATATATATATATATATATGTATATATATATATATATATATATATATATATATATATATATATATATATATATATATACAGGGAGTGCAGAATTATTAGGCAAGTTGTATTTTTGAGGATTAATTTTATTATTGAACAACAACCATGTTCTCA